>NC_034195.2:26024497-26708663 GCF_002021735.2 Oncorhynchus kisutch
TGTGAACATTCGTGCCGCTGGTTTGAACAAGAATCGGCACCATTGTTTACATTGTCATCCCCTCTGGGTCTGCCTCACAGGGGAAATCATTTTTTGTGGATTTGTACGTACAATACCATGTAAATGGTATAACCAGGAATGAAAACATCCCTTTGAAACAAGGTTCATTGTGTAGCCCACGGTGTAGCCTACAGCTTAAGAGGATTTGGAACGCATTTGACTATCATCTTAATAGAAAAGGGCACAGCAGAGTTCTAAAGATCTATTCAACTATTTGAAAAAAGATTATCTGTACTAGTACAATTTGCCGTTCAAACCACCATCTCAGTGTATCACTGGGGTTATATTACCTAGAAGCCTCAGTCCTCCACTCTCATGGGTAATATTTAGTCCTTACGGACCTTGCAATAGAGGCACTGTCTTCCGAGTCTGGGGGATTTCTTCTTCTTAATCTACTGTGATTACCCTTTGCCACTGGGTTGTGGTCATTAATCCCATCCCCTACAGTGACTGACAATAATCCCTGCACTGTGCGAGGGACAACATAGCCATTTGTCATTCTGTCATCTACTAGCTCTCACATGGGACAGTGCACTGTCCATTTATCTATGTGAGGAGGGAATCGCTGGGCATGCAAACTGAAACCACAGCCTCTATGACTACAAGTTTGGGATATGTTTCACTGCAAAAATTCAACAGTGTATAAATCATGTTCACAAGTTGTTATATTTAGAAAGCTCACAATGAATCATAATAATAGAGTGGAGTAAAACATGTGGGCAACGTAAGGTCATGGGCAACGTAAGGTCATGGGCAACGTAAGGTCAAACAGTGCAGTATTTCCATGGTGCTTGTTCTCTGTGTCTCTTGATTGTTCAGTGTGTTGTTGCCCTCTGATGCCCTGTTTTCCTCCCATCAGGCCTCCCATCGCTCTCCTCTTTCTCTGCCACCTGCAGACACAACCAGGAATGCTGCTTGTTGATGAATACATTCGTATATTTTAAAGTGTACCCCCATTTCTGTGACTACTCTCCAGGGAACCATCTATTCTCCTAGACTCCTCTCTCTTAAGCTCCCTTCCAACCCAGTGGAGTCATTAGTCCCCCAGCAGTGCTGAACTCTTTAATCATCTGTGTGTGTTATATAAAAAGAGGACTATTCCTCTGTGAAACGCACATGGAGCCACCCACAGTTAGGGCTTTGCTTTGATGTACTTACTGTACACAGGCTTTTGGGTTGTGTCTTTACTATTACTCCTCTTGGGTTGATCTCAGTGGCAGTGTGAGAGAACTGCAGTCCTGGTGCTGTTGCAACAGAGAGAGCAGTGTCAGTGTTCCCAGATGTGGGCTTGTGTAGGCTTGCACCTTCTCACAGTGTACTGTAGGGCTGGTCCCTGATGCCCCTGATCTGGTCCACTGGTAATAATGGTTTGTCTACAGATCCATCCCCCAAAGTGTGCTGGTAGGGAGTTAATGTAAACCCCAGTATATCTCCCCTATCCGAATCTAGCGAGGATCCAATCACACAATAAATTAACATCCCTCAGATGATACCAATGTCTCCATGCATCTTATTTAACACCCCCCTCGTCATCTCTTTCCACATTAGTATTGTTGATAGTGAGCTCTACCCCCAACCGATGCATAAACTCATATATCCTTATTCAATCACCCAGCTCCCTCAGCTCTACAGCGCATGCACATCACCACACACACGCACACACGCACACACACTCCGCATCACTCGTCCACTGGAGGGAGGCAGGCGCCTGCTGCCATGGTATCAGGTTGCAGGTCTGTCAGACACAATGGTGAGGTGTGTCCTGTGGTGGGGCTTGAGCGGGCAGAACAATGGGTCCGCAGTGCAGGAGGAGAAGCAGAGGCCATGGAAGGACAATCTGTCAGCCTGGCTGGGGCATTGGGCTGGCTCCTGGCTCCTCTGGCTCCTCTGGCCTCAAACCCCTTACTCGTTCATACAATGGGAGGTGGGAGGTCAAGAGCATGGGAAATGGTGGGGAATTCCCAGCAGGCTGTCATAAAACTGGGACTTCTATTTTAGTGATTGAAGTAATGTCATTGGGCTACACCCAATATATACATCACTGCAGGAAATGTGCAAAATGCAACCATTTTCTATGGGTTAGTCTGTAGCCATTGATAATCAATTCATTCGTGAGTTAGTGTGTCACGTTCGCTTGAATAAATATCGGACCAAGGCGCAGCGGATGTTGAGTTCCACATAATTGAATGATAAAGTGAAACTTAGCAAAGACAAAAACAAATAAACAATAAACTAACAATGAATCATGACTACTGAGGTGCCTCGTGCACTAACTCAAAACAATATCACATAAAACACAGGTGGAAAAAATGCTACTTAAATACGATCCCCAATTAGAGACAACGATTACCAGCTGCCTCTAATTGGGAATCATACAAAATCACCAACATAGAAAAACAAAACTAGAACCCCACATAGAAATAATAAACTAGACTAACCCCCAGTCATGTCCTGACCTACTCTACCATAGAAAATAAGGGCTCTCTATGGTCATAGTGGTTCAAATGCTAATCATTGACTGAAACATTTCATGTTTGATCTGTAATCTCTAACTGCTAAAGCGGGGTGGGGGGGCATGGAGTGTGGGGGACCCCAACCCCTAGAGGTCGCCCTCCTCCCCAGATAGCATATGAACATGTCATAAGCCATGACAAAATAGTTAGAATTACAGAAAATGAGAACATTTTACAGAACATTTTCTCTATACCACATGGCAATATTATGGGGGGCCTTGCTCAGACTGTGAAACTGTGCTATGCCACTGAGTAAAATAAGTCACTGTCGTGTGAGCAGAATGAATGAAATATCCTCTACGTTCCCTCCATGGCGGTCAAAATAGAGCTTGTCATTGATTGCATGGCTACTGAATTAAGGAAAATTTGAGGTTTCAGGGAGAAAAAATGATTGTCCGTTGGTTTGCGCTCTCTGAATTCTAAGTAGCATTTGTAGTAAATACGAATATATTCGGCTCAATATAAATGCTTTTATGATGTAAAATTTAATCACGTAAAAGCATGACATTCCCTAAAGATGAGGGGTTATTGTGTTTGTGGATGCGGAGACCTCAGCCCTGTCTCTCTCCAAGCAGTCTGCACCAATCGTGTTTCTTCCCTACAGTACGTGTCTGATCCCTCTCTTCTTATTACAGATACTCAGGGAGAGGGGATGGAAAGCACAGGGCCAAAGACGCATACAGAGAGAGAGGGTTATCAGTTTGGACCACTTCTGTCCTGAGCTCATTGAGCTGAACCATGACTTCTCCATACTTCCCCTCAAATATTTGTCTTTTTATCTATCGCAGAAAATGTACTCTTCCAATCTATTTGGGGATACTAGTGGGAATTAAGGCAGAGTAGTGTAAAAATTTACTTCCTGCCTACCTGCCTGTGAATAAAGGGGGGGGGATGGGTGTTAGTGAAAGCCAGATTTTTAAAAGCTCTTAATAAGGAAGGCACAGTGTGATCTATTAGCCCGGAGACGGCACAGCTCTCCGTGGGCAAACACTTTAGCTGCTCCTGCGATAGGTCCATCTCTGTGTGGAGCAGTACACGGCTCTAACATTTGGCCTCCCTGATATCCTTAATTTTGTGGCGGGAATTTGATATAGTGCTGCAAATATTTGCTTAGGCACACATTAAAACGGTTTGCTCTGGATGTTTAGATAAACAAACCACGATGGTGTACTGAATGAAATAAATGTTAAACGGTGTATGGAATTGTAGACTTCACATATCTGGCCCTCCACACTGAAAGAATGCCTTTGTATGCTGACGTTCTATTCTGACAGATCGTTATTCCTCTTCCTGAGCTACTACTATTACATCCAAAGATGAACTGTTTATTAGCTGTGATTAAACACTCATGGTGCATGATCAATTGAAATCGAAATCTTCGCCAGGAAAACATATTTTGATATTAAAATGTTGACGATATCATAGAATTCTATGGCGACTGATCAAGTAGTGTTTAGACTTGATGGCTGCATTCTGAATACACAGTAAAAGACTGGATCTGTTTGATATTGGATTTTAGGCTAATGCTATTACAGTCTGGGCTAGCTGTTACCTGCTAGCTCTATGAGCTTCCTGTCATTGTCTTAGCCTTCCTTCCTGCACACACATTAGTTTATTCCCTTTCATTGGTCTTGCTTTCCACAGTCCTCTTCCCTTTTTAAAACCTTTCTATGCTGCCTCACGTCTATGTCTGCCATCACTGTTCTGGAGCTGGGAACAGGAACAATCGCCTTCTCCCAACTGGAACATCGGGTTGTGATGAACGAAGGCTGCTGGATACAATAGATCTAGGCCTTGGGTAACCATCGCAATCTCAGAGCCTATTTTTGTCAGTATTGCAACCATTCTTTCTTTTTAAGACCATACAATGACATTGTTACATATAACTATAAGTGGCATCACTACATAGAGATCTCAGATTATATAAGGGAGGACGCTGTAACAAGCCCAGACCATTTTTATCTGATATACATATCAACTTTCTTTTAAACCAACACTCTTGAGTGCCACTATTTGATTGTTTGGTCACCTGATTGTTCAAATACAGTACATGCCTATCAATACTGAAGGTAGGCTTATCCAGATTACAATGGTCCCTGAACTTGGCTGGAAAGGGAATGAAAGGGATATTTAGGGGTTTTGGCAATCAAGGCTTTTATCTACTTCCATTATGAAGGGAGTTAGAGGTAGTTTCGCTAACCAATGCTAACTAGCGTTAACGCAATTACTGGAGGTCTATGGTATCTACTAGCATGCTAGCTGTTACCATAGACCTTCAGTCATTGAGTTAATGTTAATTAACAATTACACTAACGCTAGTTAGTACCTTTCTTCAAACAGCACGCAGAGGCATACAAATGGTATCCACGAGTTCATCTGATTCATGGGGAAGTAGAAGGCTTCATTGCCCAAATCCTGAAGTATCCCTAAACAAAGTCAAACACTGGCTGCCTCCTGTATGTACAATGTCAGCTTCAAGGACACCCTTGCAACAGCAGATACAACGGAATAAATCTGGGAGCAGTTTAACCCGCTGAGTTCTGCCAGGATACTGCACTGTAAATTCAGTTCTGGATTCCGGGACTTGCGAACTGATAAAAGTAGAGTATCGGCAGCCAATCATATTTGGTTTGTAATTTGAGGCGCCTGTAGACTTAGCTCTTCCTTTGCAATGCTAGTGAACAATCTAAATCTGGTGTATCCAGGAAACCTTTTCGGATGTAGGATGGATATGAAACAGAGAGACTCAGTGCTTTGTCACAACAATACAGTGAGGAAGCCCCTCTGTACCAGACAGCAAAATGAAACATGTTTAGAAGGCCCAGTTTTGATTGGATTGAATCACAGATGATTTATTCTTATAAACTGTTTGCTTCGAGCCCTGAATGCTGATTGGCTGAAAGCTGTGGTGTACCACGGGTATGACAAAACATGTATTTGTACTGTTATAATTACGTTGGTAAACAGTTTATAATAGCAATAAGGGGGTTGTGATATATGACCAATATACCACGACTAAGGGCTGTATCCAGGCACTCCGTGTTGTGTTGTGCATAAGAACAGTCCTATGCCATGGTATATTGGCCATTTACCACACCTCATCGGGCCTTATTGCTTAATTATACTTTTTCCAGGTATCCAAGAGCTTGACAAATGTTGACTGATTTTCATGCTGTAGTTATAGAGAGACGGCCTGAGAGCTGGAATAGAGTTAGGGACTCTCCCTACATCTGCCTGCTTTTACACGGGTAGTACAGTACTATGCACTGTGTATGTCCCAGTGGTCTCTGTGTCTAAGGAAGCTCAGTCGAAGTCTGTTAATGGCCTGGAGCTGCTGTGAAGGGCTTGGTGAGACTTGGTTTCCCCAGCCTCCTGGCATCATGCAACACAGAGGAAAGCAGGGGAAGACAACGCTCACAGCACTCTGAGGCTCCATGTGATTAATGACAGTGCTGTGTGTTGTAGTGAGCATCCTCAGAGCAGGTACAGATCAGTCTTCCTGTAAGACAAATCTGACACTGCCCCCCCCCCTCCAACCTCTTCCAACTGCTCTTTCACCACTATCAAACCCTCAGCTAGTCACAGCCAAGTGCGCCCAGGCATCAGAGCTATAAATCATTGCTAAACAAAGCATGTTTCATTTGTGACGCTCAGGCCTGACATGCACGTTTATTACCTGTTGTAGGAAAACTGCACGAGTCCCCTGTGTCTGTCTCCTGTTTACCTTTGAGAAAATTGTCAAATAAGGGGAAAAACCAAATCCATGAAGAAAAACACAGGAAAGCTTAGATTATAGGTTTTCTATAGAATTCCAGAGACAAAGCCTGGCATTGCTGGATCATTTCACTGGCATTTTATGGTGGAGGATGTGCTTGCAATTTGTTCGAATGCTCTTGCCAAAGTTATTTAGCTAAGGATCTTTTGCACATTTGTAAGACATGAATACCAAATTATCTTTCATGGATTAGAATTGGATAGTCTGTGCCTGCTAGAAGTCATAATGCTTAGTTGAAATTGTGTACCTTACATTTTATGGCAACCATTTTATGTTAGAGTGGGTTAATGGAACAAACGTTTAGTGTATACAGTGAAGAAATGTAAACTTGATATTCTAGTCATTATTCAAATTGAACAAATGCAAGGTATTACATAGAAATGCAGTACGCAGTGTACTGCAGTTAGAATGTTACAGCTATTTTCCTGTAAAATAACATCACAATACCCTAATTTAAAAAAACATATGCACCTGTTTTGTGGACAATGCTCTATTCTACTATGAATCTATCCCAGAAAATGTAGGACAAAGCAGGCTGTTTATTCTGGGTGCCACACAATCAGTGGCAGGTGAACAGATTGTGCGAGATAATTCAAGTGAAAACTGGTCTTAGATGTTAGATGTGAAAGGACTGGAACAGATTAATTGTTTGAAATGACTCACAACAAAAGCAACACTAATGATTGGGTAGACAGTAATGTCAGTCTTTTTATGAACATGGCATGATTAGATAACATTCATTACGTTTTTATCATATGTGCATAATTATAAGTTTAGACATTAAGCTTTGATACTCTTTATCAAATCCATACTTTCTGATAATACTTTCTCAGATATTTTATACAGTATCACATATCAGTTGCATTGTCCTGGTCTGTGTGGCAGTCTTAGTACAGCAGTACGCTTTAGGGGCCCCAACATCTGGAGAAGATTTAGCTGCTTTAGGCTCAGTTGGCACAATGCAAGAGTAAAAAGGGTTGTGTCTGGGATGATATTAACTGTGAGGTGCATCTCACTTTCAATAATGTCATGGCACCTTCCTTTGAATGACTAAATTCATGCAGAAATGGTTCCTTCTCGGCTTTCAATATATTTGACTTGCAACTGATTCCTTGTATATTAAAATAATTGTGAAATTGAGTATACAATAACAAGATGAGACTCAAAAAGAATGTTCTTTCAGTGCCATCTTTAATGAGTTAACGGGTAGTATAAATTGACTTTTTATTTAATCATCTATCTTCCCTTTCTCTGGAGATGCATATTGGGAATAGATAACTGACAACAAGAATCTTGTTCCAGACAAGCTTTTTATATCTGTGATTTATGTTCAGTTTTTGCAGCATTGATTAGGTTGTCCAAATGGGCTATCTGCATTGGGGTTTTTAAACTAGACAAAGGTGAGGTGCGAGATAATATCGACTCTCACGGCATTTTTACACAGTTCAATGTTAGGTGTAACGTATGATTAAGTGAAGGCCATTCTAACAGCACTGAACTGTCACTCAATAATACAGCTTACTGTTTATCCTATGGTGGCTTACCTGACAAATAATACCACTGCTTTCAAAATATCAGTCAAAACCCAACACTTTCATTTTAGGTACGACTAGTATTCACAAAACCATTGCATAACAATGTATTTTGATTGATCTCAAGTATTTTTCAAACAATTACAGATGGTTTCTTTCAATTGTCATTCATAAATTATAGCCAACAATTAACTAGTGAATCATACTGCACATACATAAGATATTACAAAAATATGTCTCTAATGGTTTCATATAATGGGTAGGACCTCTTGTTTGGTCAGAGTACAACATCACATTATTCCGAATTTTGATCTGTGTTTATTGTAGAGATACTGCTAATGTTACCTGACAACAAAATGCCAGAGTGATTTATTTGGTAGTCATCTTAAGTGATAAATGAAATGATACTTGAAATTATGGACAAAATGAAAAATGGGAAGAGGAGTTTCATTTCTGACCTTGTTAAATTTTTTATGAGCTCAGTACGAGGGCTGGCACATTTTATAAATGAAGCCTTAGTCTGAATATTTAAGATAATTAAGGAGCTCATATTGTTGCTGGGAATTCTGTACTTCTCCCCGAGAAAGGGTCTAGCCAAAACAAACAGACAATAAGCTGTTTTGTGCTCCTCCACCCTGCGGAGTTCAGAAGCACTGAGCAGTGTGAAGAACAAAGCAGTATGGGCTAGAAAACCAAAGCCCAAGGGTTTAGAAATCCCCAGGGGAGATCATCTACTCATTAAAACAACGTGCTTTACATGCCACCTCAGTCACTCCTAAGAAGAGCACAGATGCAGGTACTAATTACAATAACCTACCTCTATGTATATTGTCAAAGTTACTCCACTAGAAAAAACATGCATGATATACAGTATATACAGTTGAAGTCGGAAGTTTACATATACCTTAGCCAAATACATTTATACTCAGTTTTTCACAATTCCTGACATTTAATCAGAGTAAAAATTCCCTGTCTTAGGTCAGTTAGGATCACCACTTTATTTTAAGAGTGTGAAATGTCAGAATAATAGTAGAGAGAATGATTTATTTCAGATTTGATTTCTTTCATCTCCTTCCCAGTGGGTCAGAAATTCACATACACTCAATTAGTATTTGGTAGCATTGCCTTTAAATTGTTTAACTTGGGCCAAAAGTTTTGGGTAGCCTTCCACAAGCTTCCCACAATATGTTGGGTGAATTTTGGCCCATTCCTCCTGACAGAGCTGGTGTAATTGAGTCAGGTTTATAGGCCTCCTTGCTCGCACGTGCTTTTTCAGTTCTGCCCACATATTTTCTATAGGATTGAAGTCAGGTCTTTGTGATGGCCACTCCAATACCTTGACTTTGTTGTCCTTAAGCCATTTTGCCACAACTTTGGAAGTATCAAGCATACTTCCAAAGTTGTCCATTTGGAAGACCCATTTGCGTCCAAGCCTTAACTTCCTGTCTGTTATCTTGAGATGTTGCTTCAATATATCCACATAATTTTCCTTCGTCATGATGCCATCTATTTTGTGAAGTGCACCAGTTCCTCCTGCAGCAAAGCATCCCCACAACATGATGCTGCCCCCCCGTGCATCACGGTTGGGATGGTGTTCTTCGGCTTACAAGCCTCCCCCTTTTTCCTCCAAACATGACGATGGTCATTATGGCCAAACAGTTCTATTTTTATTTAATCAGACCAGAGGACATTTCTCCAAAAAGTACGATCTTTGTCCCCATGTGCAGTTGCAAACCTTAGTCTGTCTTTTTTTTATGGCGGTTTTGGAGCAGTGGCTTCTTCCTTGCTGAGCGGCCTTTCAGGTTATGTCGATATTGGACTTGTTTTACTGTGGATATAGATACTTTTGTACCTGTTTCCTCCAGCATCTTCACAAGGTCCTTTGCTGTTCTACTGGGATTGATTTGCACTTTTCGCACCAAAGTACGTTAATCTCTAGGAGACAGAACGTGTCTCCTTCCTGAGCGGTATGACGGCTGCGTGGTCCCATGGTGTTTATACTTGCGTACTATTGTTTGTACAGATGAACGTGGTACCTTCAGGTGTTTGGAAATTGCTCCCAAGGATGAACCAGACTTGTGGAGGTCTACAATGTTTTGTCTGAGGTCTTGGCTGATTTCTTTTGATTTTCTCATGATGTCAAGCAAAGAGGCACCGCGTTTGAAGTTAGGCCTTGAAATACATCCACAGGTACACCTCCGATTGACTCAAAGATGTCAATTAGCCTATCAGAAGCTTCTAAAGCCATGACATCATTTTATGGACATTTCCAAGCTGTTTAAAGGCCCAGTCAACTTAGTGTATATAAACTTCTGACCCACTGGAATTGTGATACAGTGAATTATAAGTTAAATAATCTGTCTGTAAACCATTGTTGGAAAAATTACTTGTGTCATACACAAAGTAGATGTCCTAACCGACTTGCCAAAACTATAGTTTGTTTAAAATAAATTTGTGGAGTGGTTGAAAAAATTTGTTTTAATGACTCCAACCTAAGTGTATGTAAACTTCCGACTTCAACTGTATAACATGTAGAAATACCTGTGCTTTGTCTTCAAAGATGGATCGTACTCATTTACTGTGCTCCCTTTTGTGTTCTCCTCTGCCCTGAGGATATTCACCAATTTTACAGAGTAGCTTGTGACTCTTCAACTACGATACATGACCCTAACCCTCACCCCTAAACTGTTTTCATGGATCTGACAGAATTGGATGGGTGTAAGCAATATGGTGGAACCTCTGTCTAGGCTACCAGAGGACCAGGTGGAACCTAGGGGTTTCGGATAGGGATGTATTTTGGACTCGGTATGAAGGTGGGACTTGTATTTTCGCCCATGGAAGGTGAGACTTTTTAATTCATGAGTGACATGTCTCTTGGCCAACCCACATGGTTATAGATCTTGTTCAGCCTGACCCGTGTGTTGTGGTTGTGTATTCCCCTAGCTATGTGCTACATCTCGTTCCTCTCCCTAAGATTACATATCGTAATGAGTCGTTCTCATTACACATGTCATACCTCTACATTAACAGTTGTGTGCTGCTCTACGCTGGGCTTGGTTAGTGTTAATTACAGTTGGTAATGAGAGAACTCATCCAGACTGTGAGACATTGGGTATTTTTAGATGTTCGACAGGGTTATCTAACATTCAACTTACTTACTGCTTTATTCCTTTAGAAATAAACTGTAGACTTCCTTTCTATGTTTTGTGAAATAATATTTTTGCAGCCAATTACATGCAGTAGGAATGTAAATGTGTTAATGATTATTCTTACTATGAATTCAAGTCATATCTTTAACAAGCTTTAATACATTTTGGGGGGAGTTCTATATTAGTGTATTGTTACATTCAGACATTACTGTATACAAGTTCTTACAGTTGCTTTCAAAACAAATTCTGTCAAAATGATTTCAAATCAAGTTTCAAGACAGTGTATTGTATGTGGTTTGTTGACTGTCTCTGCCCCATGACTGGATTTGGAGAGTGCCCCCATTGAAAAAGCAGAGATGGGATTGGAGAGGGGCGCTGAGGGCTTTTTAGAGGGGCTGTTTTAATGAGCCTCAGATAAGTGTTATTTCAGAGCTGCATGGCCAGACCAAGGTCTCTGAAAAATGTGTGACACAGGGAACTTTGTGGTGTCCTAATTTACAAAGTAAACATCTATTTCTTTCTTCAATATCATATACCAGATCAAACTGGACTCGAATGTACTGTCTGAGGGGTATTTTCTTCAATCCATTTTTTAATTGGAAGGAAAGTCTCTGGAGCTATTTGTGGGGTCTGGTGCAAAGTTGGAAATGCCAGCTGTCTCCCATCAGAGCTCTGATGGAACCAGTTGTTATCTTTTGTGTTATTGCGACTTAATATTCATGCCAAATATATGATTTGATATTAATACATAATTCATGCATATCCATTTTTTTTAATAGAAAATTTACTTTGTTAACAGACTTTTTTCATACTTCATGATAATATGCTTCCTGTGGAAGAACCGACTGAGTTGAAAGGTGTTGCGTCTACTGCCGTGAGGTAGAGATGAAGGATCTCTTTCCTGAACCTTACATTAAAAGTACTGTAAATCATGTTTATGGGTCATTTTATTGACCAAATAGCGTTTAATCATCAGCTCATGAATACACTAGAGCCACTTTTTATCAGGAAAAGTCATTTTTACTTGATAAGTCATGATGTTTGCCCGTTTGAGTGTAAAAAACATTAAGAACACTTTCCTAATATTGAGTTGCACTCCCTTTTGAGAACAGAACAGACTCAATTTGTTGGAGGCATGGACTAGAAGGTGTCGAAGGCGTTCCACGGGTTTGCTGGCCCATATTGACTCAAATGCTTCCCACAGTTGTGTCAAGATGGCTGGATGTCCTGTGGCTGGTGGTCCATTATTGATACACACAGGAAATCGTTGAGGGTGAAAAATCCAGCAGGGTTGCAGGTCTTTACACACACAAACTGTGTGCCTGCACGTACTACTGTACCATACCCAGTTCAAAGGCAATTAAATAATTTGTCTTGCCCATTCACCCTCTGAATGGCACGTACACGATCCATGTCTCAATTATCTCAAGGCTTAAGAATCCTTTAACATGTCTCCTCCCCTTCATCGACACTGATTGAAGTGGATTTAACAGGTGACATCAATAAGGGATCATAGCTTTCACCTGAATTCACCTGGTCAGTCTATGCCATTGAAAGAGCAATATGTTGTACACTCAGTGTATATGAATCACAATAACACAATGAGGAAAACCTCCTAACACCTTCTGTGCCCATGACTGACAGCTGCGGCTGGTCCAGAGAGCCCCTGAGCCAATCCCTGTCAAACAACGCATGCCTGGCATGTCTGCGTCCATCTGGGGTCCTACCCTTCAAATTGCTGTCGCCCCACTCCCTCCCGGCAGAAAGACCAAGGGACAGGAGGAGCAGAGGGTGTGAAGTCAGGCCTCTCAGGGGCAAGAAGGAAAGCATCCAAAGCCAGCTGGTCTGGCTTTGAAGTACAAAAGAGAGAACGAGTGATACAAAGAAGAGAGACCGAAAGATAAAGAGAGGAAACATGAGATATAGAAAGTGAATCCTTGCAGGAAAAAACCTGAAGACCCTTTACAGCAGGTTCTGTGAAGGCATTTGTGCAACAACTCAAACAGGTGAGACACGCAGTGACATAGGCCTTTGTGTTACACAAAGGTTGGGGGGTGTCATGAGTGGCATCTTTGTCTTGACTTATGGAAGAGGAAGGTTGGATATGAGAAGTGTTACCCAGGCAAGGAGCATTGATGTGGACTCAACAGTACTATTTAGTAGGTGATGAAAGCAATGATGGGTGAGCAACAGCTCTTTCTACTGAGAGGTCATTCCCCTGAATCTCTTTAATTCACAAACAAACATGGTGATCATAAGATAGTTATATTTATTGTTATGCCTTAATCATGTGTTGAACTGCTGAACTGTGACATCACACAATGATGAAAATCTTAGTTGATGTGTTAAGGATTTATAACCTGGTTGATGATATTTATAGAATGAAAGAAAAAACGATTTGAAATTGGTGATATGCATAGTTAAATCAATTGTTGTGACATGTTATTGCATGAACACACTGTGAAAGTCTATAGCATGTTATAGCATAAACACACTCTTATAGAGTACATACAAAAATATACAAATCCACTTCCACAAACTTAGTAAATTATGCTGAACAAAAATATGAACACAACATGCATAAATGTTAACGATTGTACAGAGTTACAGTTCAAATAATGAAATCAGTCAATTCAAATAAATTCATCAGGTCCTAATCTATGGATTTCACATGACTGGGCAGGGGCACAGCCATGGGTGGGCCTGGGAGGTCATAGGCCCACCCACTTGGAAGCCATACCCACCCACTGGAAGCCAGGCCCAGCCAATCAGAATTTCTCCACTAAAAGGCTTTATTACAGACAGAAATACTCCTCAGTTTCATCAGCTGTCTGGGTGGCTGGTCTCAGACAATTCCGCAGATGAAGAAGATGGATGTGGAGGTCCTGGGCTGGTCCTGGTCTGCGGTTGTGAGGCTGGTTGAAAGTACTGCCAAATTCTCTAAAATTACGTTGGAGGCGGCTTATGGTAAAGAAATTAACAAAAATGATCTGCCAACAGTTCTATATGCTTTCTTATCAAGCTGGGGCCGTGGAGCAATACACGTTTTCTTCATTAATATCACCAGTAACTGTGTATATGGTGAGGTTTTCAGGGGTACATGGGAAGGTTTTCAGGGGTACATGGGGAGGTTGACAGGGGTACATGGGGAGGTTGACAGGGGTACATGGGAAGGTTTTCAGGGGTACATGGGGAGGTTGACAGGGGTACATGGGGAGGTTGACAGGGGTACATGGGGAGGTTGACAGGGGTACATGGGGAGGTTGACAGGGGTACATGGGGAGGTTGACAGGGGTACATGGGAAGGTTTTCAGGGGTACATGGGGAGGTTGACAGGGGTACATGGGGAGGTTGACAGGGGTACATGGGAAGGTTTTCAGTGGTACATGGGGAGGTTGACAGGGGTATATAGGTAGGTTTTCATGGGTACTGTATATGGGGAGGTTTTCAGGTATGGGGAGATTTTCATGGTTATATGGGATGGTTATCAGGGGTATATGGGGAGGTTTTCAGGGTTATATGGGGAGGTTGTCAAGGGTACAAGGGGAGGTTTTCAGTGGACCGGGGCTCACAAGTGTTTGTGAAACAGATCTACAGAATATGCCTCGCCATGGCAGGACTATTTTTGCAGGTGGCTTCTGCTTTGTCAGGACCAAAGTGGAGCTACAGAAACGGATTAATAAACCCACTAAAATCAATGATAGTACAGCCATAGGAACAATCTAATGTGGGATTAAGGAGAGCTTAATTTGAAGGATTCATTACTGTGACACAGTTGCTGGATTTTGGAGATCGAACATGCCTGGGATGTAACTCTGTGTCTGTAGAGGCAGGTCTACTGTGTAGTGTACACACCCTGTTTCCATGCAGTCACTTGGTGCTGCTCACTTGTGCTCCTAACACACACACTAGTCTGACATAAGGCCTGTATTTTCCTGATTCCTGTATACAGTCATTTTAAAGAAGAGCAAGAATTTGATACCCCAAATACATTGAGGGTTGTTCATCTAATGAGTTATAGCAATGGACATCCAAACATCCAAATGTTATTTTTTAACCTCATGGGTAACACTTTATAACATTCATGAATAGTCTTCAATAAACTATACTAAATATATAAACTATGAATATCCTAACTTTCTAATATATAAGAACGTAATTATTTGTAACTTGTAATCATGTATAAAGGTTTTATAAACATTGAATAATTCATAATGGCTTATGAAACTGATGATAGTATTAACCAGCTCATAACAGTGTGTGCAGACTGTGCACATTGATGAAAATAGTGCCAGATCATTTATTTATTTTATAGGTGTTTCCTAAACCCATTCTGGTAAGGTGCAAATGCTAAATCTCATCACAAATTGTCAAGTTACAATAGCGTTACTTTATTTCCACATGCACCTGTTCCTTTAAATCCTGGTAAAAACAATGTGAGCCCCGCACCACTCCTCTTCCTCAGATCCTGCACTTACACGTGACTTTGCCACATGCCAGCTATTCAGATCCCACCTCCCTTCTGTAATTGGTTTACTGACCAGCCGCTGAGTATTTCAATTGGATCAGAAACATGTCCTTTCAAAATCAATGTTCCCGAGTTGCTGTTGTCTTTGAGACATATGACGTCAATCGTAGGGAGTGAAGTGAAAGAAGCCAACAATCATAATTAGAATAATTTTTTACATTTTATTTTATTGCTGAGATTTCAATTTATATCGTCATTTGAATGAATTTGAGTATAGTTGCTGCCACATTTACACTGTCAATCACTTACAATGTAAGATAGCCTACATTGTTGTAGGCTGTATTACACTTCCTATGTCTCACTAACTTACTTTCCTCAAGACACAGATGTAGCAGATTTAAAACTTGACACTGGAATACAAAAGGGCAGGGGTGCAATGTTGACACCAACACTTCCAATTATCATGTAGCAAGAATGCAATTACTATGTTATTATCATTGTAAATTTGATACAAACCATATAAAGTTTACCAAACTGTAAATAGCACACATAGGCTCGGCCTACTTGAGTAACATAGAGCACATCTTACTAATCATGTCATCAGATAGCCTATATCATGCCTTCGCGCACACTCTATTTCACTGTAAAAGTCACATTTATCGAGGTATATAGGTAGCCTACGATGAAAGTTAAACAAGTTTGGGTATAGTTTTTGTAACGATAGACATGAGCGGGAGGAGGTTGATTTCTAACTCGTCTGGTGTTCGTCAGATAAGGGGAGGAGTCTCACTGACAAGAAACTGGCTCTACTGAGTTTGGCTGCTCCCTAAAATAGCAGTTGTGTGTAAATGTGACTGAAATTACGTTAATGTTCCACGCACACGGTATCCATTGGAGGCTCTGATATAGAGTATCTATATACAGCGAGGGACTTGAGAGACAAGGTGAGTAATAAAAATAGCAACAATATTGCACTCGTGTGAGAGAGAAAGCGCAAGAGGGAGACGTAGAGTGAAAAGCCATCCCATACTGTAGCGCTATTATATTATGTCAGTTTCTGTGTCTATGCTGGATAAAAACATTTTTATTTGTATGCCTATGAAAAGGCTACAGTTATTTAATATTCATATCGATCGTATGAACGTGCGTCTTTGTACTTATTGACCCAATCGACTAAGTGAAGAGTTCCGCTATCTTTATCTTTTTTAATTTGATAGTTCACGGTTAATTTGATAAACTTTTTCGGAGTCTGTCATTTTAAGGATATTTTTTAGAATAATAGCTTTTTATCAATCGTCTTGAATTACTAATGGCTATGACTTTACTGAAACTAAGTTACAGTGCCTACAATAAGCTATCATAGAGCGCGCAATATCATTTGACAGTCAGTGTCGGGGACTTCTCATACAACGGGAGGCATACCATTGCTAATTCAATTTAACTTTGTTTTGTATTACCGACATTATACATGTATTTTACATTCACATAAATGCCATCACATCATCACTATAGTCTACATGCTATTAAACGACTTTTGAATACATGGATTGCTTTGAAATCCATTATAATTTTCTGTGCATACTATAATTTCATGACGTACACTATAATGGCCAGCTGATTTAGATGTCTGAACCACTAAAGATTGTGCGATTAAAAGTAAGGATATTGCCTATATCCATTCCATAGGCTTCTTGCTGTCACTGTAAACTCGAATGCATTTTCTTGGTTGTGGACCTGTAGATTTTCTTATTTTAATAGGTGACACAATACCAAATAGTAGCCTAAGCATGCAATGACATTGTTATAACCAAAGAGTATCCATGTTGAAAGTGTCAGTTTATTAGTAATATGCTTTGTATTGAAGTCCTGAAATGTATATGGTTCTGGTCAGGCACTTTGCATTTCCACCTCTGCCGTGGAGAAATGTATGTTTTCCACCATTGTTTCTCTACTCTCCTGATATTGATTGCACGATTAAGGTGAAAATCTATTTTGTGTAGGACATGCCGATACACGTAATCTGAATGTAGGTTTTGTCACTCACTCCTGGCTGAATTAAGCTTCCTCTAAGTGAAGAATAAACTAAATTATACAGCAACACTCCACAATGGAATTAGTCCCTGCACCTGTTTGTAGGTTTTAATATCTAATTACAAGCTTGATGGGAGGCAGTCAGGTCATGGGGAATAGTTAGGAGAATGACCTCAACATGTGTGTCTGCTCTCCTGACAGATTTTTAACAGGTAGGAAGGAGGCATTGATTTGTTTTGATAATTTATCTGCCATTGAAAATGACCATAAATAGTTACCAGTAAGTGAACGTTCAACATTATAATAAATTACACTCTGCTCATTTAACATATTTGTTAAGTCCACATGCCATATTGCACCTGTCAGTGTAAATTGAGATTTTTTTGTTTGTACCAATTGTGCATTTTGAACTTGTTAATGAAACATATTGTTTTGTAAACTCACAAACTGAGAAAGTAAAATAATAAACCTTAGTGTAGTAGATAATTAACTGTCTCAGTCAGCTTAAGGACAAACATTTATGGCGTCTTCACTTAACCCCATTGTTTATAAATCCAGATGAAGGTAAAGAGTGTGTTTGGCCGAGACTGACTGATAAATGTCTAACGTTCCCTATGGTCTCCCCAACCATGAGGTATTCCTGGCTTGGCACTAAATGAAAATAGCAAAGTTTTTCAGGGACAGCCGTCTTGGCAGCAATATAAAGGCATATCTGTGTGTATTTTTATTGAGTATCTATTTTGGTCCCCTCTGGAGGAGCCCCCCCCCCCCCCCCCATTGCATTTACATTACTTCCCCAGCAGACCGATAGTGACTATTAATGCAGCAGAGCAAAGCACCCTCCAATCCGCCGTTGTTAGGTTCTGAGACGCCCAAGGCTTAACCAATAATGAGGCCCTGTTGCTCCTGATGCACTTCATGTGACCTCTTATGTCTAGGGTGTGGATGAGTTACATATAGCAAGTCAGACAGCTTCCACCCATCTTACAGAAAAGTGTTGTGTTGAAGTAGAGTAAACTTATTTAAGAACAAGCAATATGCTACTGCAATCACCCATATCACCCATAACCACCCATTACTTGTCTGTAATAGTCTACTGCAACATGAGCTGCATTTTTACGCTCTAGTGTTATGTCAGGGTGCAGTAGAGCAAGTTATCAAATGAATTTGACCTTTACCAGGTCAAATTAATTTGACTTTTACCACATTACATCATGGGTGTGTATAGGCCTAAATGTCTCTTTATAAAGTGATAGATGCGTAAATACAGCCTTTGGTTTGAGTGGAGAAAGTTGACCCAGGTAAAAGGGATAAGTTCTGAGGTGGTGATTGGTGCGATAAGTGTGGGCCTGGAGGGTCTCCCACAACACTCCTCTTCATAGCACCAGAATATCACAGTCTGATCTCAGCTCCTTCCAGGAGACACAGGAGAAATGTGGAGTGTGTGGGCGAGTCTGATCTGCAATTAATGCTGGTTGTCAGAAAAAGAATGCTGCCGTTGACACCATGCCTCTGAATCACTGAGCAAAACACTTTCTCTCCTCTCCCCCTCCCAGGACATTTTTCCCAAGGAGGAGAAATCTGCAGGAAGCTTAACGCGAGTGAGGGAAGCATTGAAGGCTAAAAGAAGAGACAGACAGACAGACAGACAGGAGCTGGATATTCTTGGTCCGATAAAGAGGTTATCACTGCTTTCATAGTTGGGTGAGCCACATGTTCTTTTCCCCCTCTTTCTTGTTTACCTGTTTATTTACTCTGCTGTTTATTTATGTTTGATATACTTACTTTTGATTGTAATTGACATGTATCTCCATTCATGTTTCATGATGATTTGAAAATTTGATTTGATTTGATGTTTTATTTGGTCCTTTTGGTTAATCTCTTTATATACGTTGGGGGGAAATCATTAAGACCATCTGGTTACATGAGAGTTTTAGCTATACATGGATTTTGTAGTGTTCACCATGTTACATCAGTGTACTGTAGGCACAGCACTTCCCCTACAGTACACTGGAGAGTTGAACTGTGTCAACTGCAGCTGGCTCACAGGCACAGATTTATAGCAAATTACATAGCCTTTGTTTGAGAGTTCTACAAGACTAGCTAAATGTTTGTTAAAAAGAACCAGTAGCTAACATGATGAGCTATTTTCATCTTCTTTAGATAGATTGATAAAATAACAAAGAAGACAAGCAAAGAAGAAAGGTTGTGTATTTCACAACCTCGAGACAAAAAAAAGTATCTGCAAAGGTCATGATATGAACTTTTTTTCATCAAAGTATGTGTGTATATTAGTAGTTGTTTCACTGTTTCTCTCTCATTATTCCCTATTGTGACTGTGACCTTATGTAGCAAGTCCTCTCTTCTTCTCAATGTTAGGTGTGAGGGCACTTTGGCTATTACGTTAAAGATATTTCTCAGTTCAACAACGGGGAGAAACTACTCTTGTTCTCTATGTCCACTTTGCTTCATTTTTTTTGTTATAAAGCTCTTTGCGCATGCTCTCTGCAACATGATTCATTGTTTTTTGGTGCTCCATCATCGAACTGGAGATTCCAGCATTCTCCCGTGAGACCTGGAGGCAGGATGCAGAATCTTGAGCCCTGCAGATAATGTTTTAGGCCATATTTTGCTTGTGTATTCACTAGACTCTCAGTTCTAAAGGAAAGTCTTCTAAGTACCTTTAATAAATAAAAGGGTATAAATGAAGTTCTTCTATCCCAGAATGACCAAACCATGAATAGCTGTGTAACCCAGAGGAATGCGCAGTGTCCTAGCAGGGTTACCCAACCCCACAATCCGACCCAACAGAGAGCTGAGCTCCAAACCCAGAAACCCCTGGCTGCCTCCTGTCTCACCACCAGGCCACAGAGCCTCACCTTTGATGCTAAATGCGTTAGTTACCCCAGGATGCCAGCCAGTGACATGTTTGACAAACATACAAAATCATAATTGAAAATGTGTATCAAAATATTTGCTCCTTGGTTAGTTTTTTTCTCTCCTTCAATCTCACAAAACTGAGTCTGTGTTATTGTGCAAATACGTTTCTGTGGAGTGTGCCAAATCAAACTGTCTATCATGTTTTAATGCAGCACAGTTATAACTTTATTAGGCAGGCCCTTAACGTGCTGTGATGATGAATTCCAAACCTTTAGCCTGGGGATCAGGGACCAGCCCTGGCACAGGCTAGTATACCACATATACACTTCATAAATATGGCTTACTTTCCTACATGGCAGTGTGGTTTTCAAGTTAATGTAATTATAATATTTATCAAATCATATTCAAACACTTATTATGCAGAATTCATATATTTTTAAAGAAAAGGCTCATATGTGTATACACACACATAAACACACAGTAACGGTCAAAATGTTGGACACACCTACTCATTCAAGGGTTTTTCTATATATTTTTTCCTACATTGTAGAATAATAGTGAAGACATCAAAACGATGAAATAACACATATGGAATCATGTAGTAACCATTAAAAAAAATAAAAAATAAAAATATATTTGAGATTCTTCAAAGTAGCCACCCTTTGCCTTGATGACAGCTTTACACACTCTTGAAATTCTCTCAACCAACTTCACCTGAAATGTTTTTCCAACAGTCTTGAATGAGGTCCCACATATGCTGAGTACTTGTTGGCTGCTTTTCCTTCACTCTGCAGTCCAACTCATCCCAAACCATCTCAATTGGGTTGAGGTCGGGTGATTGTGGAGGCCAGGTCATCTGATGCAGCACTCCATCACTCTTCTTCTTCACCTGGCCTCCACAATCACCCGACCTCAACCCAATTGACATGTTTTTTTGTCTGGTACTGTATATATACTCATATATAAATATATACATTTACAGTTGAAGTCGGAAGTTTACATACACTTAGGTTGGAGTCATTAAAACTTGTTTTTCAACCACTCCACACATTTCTTGTTAACAAACTATAGTTTTGGCAAGTCGGTTAGGACATCTACATTGTGCATGACACAATACATTTTTTCAACAATTGTTTACAGACAGATTATTTCACTTATAATTCACTGCACATACACTAAGTTGACTGTGCCTTTAAACAGCCTGGAAATGTCCATAAAATGATGAGACATCAGACAAAAAAATTGTAGACCTCCACAAGTCTGGTTCATCCTTTGGAGCAATTTCCAAACGCCTGAAGGTACCACATTCATCTGTACAAACAATGGTATGCAAGTTTAAACAACCATGGGATTACGCAGCCGTTGTACCGCTCAGGAAGATGACGTGTTCTGTCTCCTAGAGATGAACGTACTTTGGTGCGAGAAGTGCAAATCAATCCCAGTACAACAGCAAAGGACCTTGTGAAGATGCTGGAGGAAACAGGTACAAAAGTATCTATATCCACAGTAAAACGAGTCCTATATTGACATAACCTGAAAGGCCACTCAGCAAGGAAGAAGCCACTGCTCCAAAACCGCCATAAAAAAGACAGACTATGGTTTGCAACTGCATGTCGGGACAAAGATCATACTTTTTGGAGAAATGTCCTCTGGTCTGATGAAACAAAAATAGAACTGTTTGGCCATAATGACCATCGTTATGTTTGGAGGAGAAATGGGGAGGCTTGTAAGTAAAAAAACACCATCCCAACCATGAAGAACAGGGGTTACAGAATCATGTTGTCGGGGGTGCTTTGCTGCAGGAGGGACTGGTGCACTTCACAAAATAGATGGCATCATGAGGATGGACAATTATGTGGATATAATGAAGCAACATCTGACGACATCAGTTAGGAAGTTAAAGCTTGGTCGCAAACATTTGACCCAAGTTAAACAAATGAAAGGCAATGCTACCAAATACTAATTGAGTGTATGTAAACTTCTGACCCACTGGGAATGTGATGAAAGAAATAAAAGCTGAAATAGATAATTCTCTCAACTATTATTCGGACATTTCACATTCTTAAAATAAAGTGGTGATCCTACCTGACCTAAGACGGAATTTCTACTAGAATTAAATGTCAGGAATTGTGAAAGACTGACTTTAAATGTAATTGACTAAGGTGTATGTAAACTTCTGACTTCAACTGTATATACTAATAATGTACAGTGGTGCGACCCAGGATTAATGTGTACTTGGAAAAGCAAATGAAAAAACACCATTATTTCCTATAGGCCTATATTTTCTTATCACATCTGCCTATTATGTCACTGTAGTATATCAGCAAGGCAACTCTGTTGACAATTAGCCCCCTATCATTCTGACCTAGATATCAATATCCTGAACTACAGTGGCTTATAAACCTCTGATGGCCAGAAACTCTGTTTCTAACGCAGACACACTAATGAACCACTCACTAACGTACTGTTTGTCTAAGGGAGCAGCTAACAGTGACCTTTCAACTGTCCTGCCCTTGGCTGTGACCTCTGGTAGTAAGCAGCCCCATACGGCCCACTCAGCACATGTGCTGCTGAGCAGGGAAGAGCGGCTTAAGGATCGACAGCCTCTTCCTGTCTTCTTTGCCCTTCCCCTGCTAGCCCTCAGTCAGACGGAGGTGTCCTTACCCCTCAGCTTTCTCTGGCCATACTGGAGAATCAGCAGTAAGATCCTAAACCAAAGTGGCAGCCTCAATCTGCAGTTAATCCTCTTTCACAACTATCATCCCTGTCTCTTTCTCCCCCTCCCCTGTATAAGTGGCCCACACAGGGTTAAGAGTGCAAGTCAACTTTGAATGTATATTTGTATTTTTTAAGTAAACACTAGAGAAAGTTTGCATAGTGTAAGTTGAGTTAAGGTTTTATAATAACCTTACCCTTTTAAAGCTATTAATCATCACAATGATATATTTGAGAGTTTTAAGTACATTCTGATCCATGTGTCTCTCTATACTGTATTGATTTGGACTGTTGCCATTTGAGGTCTCCTGTAGGCTGGTTTTTCAAAGCATTCTATTCTGATGACAGAAAATCCCACCTCTGATAAGAGCGCTCATATTAGCTTAATTTCATAATTTTCCATCAGTTTGCCCTTTTAAAGTCTCAGCAGTAGCATAAATAACTTCTTCTCCAAAGCCAAATTGACACAGGCCATATTTTGATTCCCCATGTACAGTAAATCTACGAGCTTCGCTTCTACAAAGCATTGTGTTGGAATGGCTTATGTGAAATGGCCAATGTGAAATAGACTAGAGCTGTTTTCGTGTTGAGTCATGTTGGATCAACAGTGCACTCCTATCTTTAGACGTATTTATTTATGAGTGTTTTTTGACAGGCTATCTACAGATGAAAGTCAAGCCAATGCAGTGCCACTATGGTACACATGATACACAAACCAGAGGGCTAAACTGACATTGTGTCATAGAAAGAAATTACTGGCCATATGTGACACACTTAACTTTCAGGTGTACTATTATGGTACTTAATTGGAGTAGGACAAGAACCACAAAATTAAGTTTAATCTATTCACCAGTCCCAAGTCAAGTGACTTGACTTGAGTTATAATGGGGCTGCAGGGTAGCCTAGTGGTTAGAGCGGTGGACTAGCAATCGGAAGGCTGCAAGTTCAAACCCCTGAGCTGACAAGGTACATATATGTCCTTCTGCCCCTGAACAGGTGGTTAACCTGTTCACTGTTCCAAGGCCGTCATTGAAAATAAGAATATGTTCTTAACTGACTTGCCTAGTTAAATAGAGGTACAATTTAGAAAAATACTGAGGACTGACAGCAGATATAAAGTGAAAAGACAGAAGTTGTAGATGCATGCTTCTCTAGCTGCAGTGTGGCTTCTGGGGTTAATCTGTGAAAGCTTCTGCTAGGTGGAGTAGAGATGATGGCTTTGACCAGAGTCACACTGAAGCTGTGAGATGTCTGGTCTCTCATTCTATAATATTTGTGTCACTATTGATATGTTATCAAAAATTAGGGTTACTTGCGTAACCCAAGTTATATTAGAACAGTGGTTTCCAAACTTTTTATAGTTCTGTACCCCTTCAAACTTTCAACCTCCAGCTGCACACTCTCAAATTATGTTTTTTGCCATCATTGTGAGCCGGCCACACACACAATACAATAAATACATTTGTTAAACATAAGAATGAGTGTGAGTTTTTGTCACAACCCGGCTCGTGGGAAGTGACAAAGAGCTCTTATAGGACCAGGATACAAACAATAATATAAAAATCAATAATTTTGCTCTTTAGTTAGCCATCTTACATATTAAACTTTATTTGTTAATCGAACATTGTGAATAACTCACCACAGGTTAATGAAAAGGGTGTGCTTGAAAGGATGCACACAATGTTGGGTTGTATTGGAGAGAGTCTCAGTCTTAAATCATTTTCCACACACAGTCTGTGCCAGTATTTAGTTTTCATGCTAGTGAGGGCTGAGAATCCACTCTCACATACAGTTGAAGTCAGAAGCTTACATACACTTAGGTTGGAGTCATTAAAACCCATTTTATTTCACAAGTCTGGTTCATCATTGGGAGCAATTTCCAAACGCCTGAAGGTACCACATTCATCTGTACAAACAATAGTATGCAAGTTTAAAAAACCATGGGATTACGTAGCCATCGTACCGCTCAGGAAGGAGACGCATTCTGTCTCCTAGAGATTAACATACTTTGGTGCGAGAAGTGCAAATCAATCCCAGAACAACAGCAAAGGACCTTGTGAAGATGCTGGAGGAAACAGGTACAAAAGTATCTATATCCACAGTAAAACAAGTCCTATATTGACATAACCTGAACTGCCACTCAGCAAGGAAGAAGCCACTGCTCCAAAACCGCCATAAAAAAGACAGACGATAGTTTACAACTGCACGTGGGGACAAAGATCATACTTTTTGGAGAAATGTCCTCTGACTAACTCCTATGACTAATTGGGAATGGGACGCAAGCGTAGGATTGATCACCCTGTCGCTGGCCGCCTTTGGGGAGGGTGTATAGTGTGAAAGGCCGAAACACCCTAGGAACCAAAGGTACACTACTGACGATGCGCTCCCCAAATTTCACCAGGCTCACTGTTCATGAACTCTTGGAAGTGCTTGCACAAAGGATAGTAACATCTCATCCTGTGTTCTTGGAATCTGGTCTGATGAAACAAAAATAGAACTGTTTGGCCATAATGACCATCGTTATGTTTGGAGGAGATAGGGGGAGGCTTGCAAGTCGAGGGAACACCATCCCAATCATGAAGAACGGGGATTACAGCATCATGTTGTCAGGGGTGCTTTGCTGCAGGAGGGACTGGTGCACTTCACAAAATAGATGGCTTCATAAGGATGGACAATTATGTGGATATATTGAAGCAACATCTGATGACATCAGTCAGGAAGTTAAAGCTTGGTCGCAAATGTGTCTTCCAAATGGACAATGACCCCAAGCATACTTCCAAAGTTGTGGCAAAATGGCTTAAGGACAACAAAGTCAAGGTATTGGAGTGGCCATCACAAAGCCCCGACTTCAATCCTATTGAACATTTGTGGGCAGAACTGAAAAAGCATGTGCAAGCAAGGAGGCCTACAAACCTGACTCAGTTACACCAGCTCTGTCAGCAGGAATGGGCCAAAATTCACCCAACTTATTTTGGGAAGCTTGTAGAAGGCTACCTGAAACTTTTGACCCAAGTTAAACAATTTAAAGGCAATACTACCAAATACTAATTGAGTGTATGTCAACTTTTGACCCACTGGGAATGTGATGAAATAAATAAAAGTTTGAATAAATCATTCTATTTATTCTGACATTTCACATTCTTAAAATAAAGTGGTGATCCTAACTGACCTAAAACAGGGGATTTTTACTAGGATTAAATGTCAGGAATTGTGAAAAACTGAGTTTAAATGTATTTGGCTAAGGTGTATGTAAACTTCCGACTTCAACTGTAGGTGTGTGGTTGCAAAGCGCATCAGTGTCTTAACAGTGCGATTTGCAAAGACAGGGTACTCTGAGCACAGTCCAATCCAGAAATCTGTCAGTGGCTTCTGATTCAATTCAATTTTCACAGAACCGCTTGTTGCAATTTCGATGAGGCTCTCTTGTTCCTGTATCGGTAAGTGGACTGGAGGCAGGGCATGAAAGGGATAACGAATCCAGTTGTTTGTGTCATCTGTTTCGGGAAAGTACCTGCGTAATTGCGCACCCAACTCACACAGGTGCTTCACATTTGACATTGTCCTTAAGCTTGAGTTCTTTTGCACACAAAAAATCATACAATGATGGAAAGACCTGTGTGTTGTCCTTGTTAATGCAGACAGAGAAGAGCTCCAACTTCTTAATCATAGCCTCAATTTTATCCCGCACATTGAATATAGTTGCGGAGAGTCCCTGTAATCCAAGATTCAGAAAACGTCACCTAGATAGGCCAGTCGTGTGAGAAACTCGTCATCATGCAAGCGGTCAGACAAGTGAAAATTATTGTCAGTAAAGAAAACTTTAAGCAAGTTTTTCAATAAAAAAAAACGTGTCAATACTTATGCCCCTTGATACCAGCGCACTTCTGTATGTTTTAAAAGCGTTACATGGTCGCTGCCCATATCATTTCATATTGCAGAAAATACACGAGAGTTCAGGGGCACGGAAAGTGGTACCAGAGCGCCAAGTCTAGGGCCAAAAGTCTCCTCAACAGCTTCTACCCCCAAGCCATAAGACTGCTGCCACCGGACTATTTACATGTTATTTTCTCGACCATAAGCTGCCTCCAACTTCGTTTTAGAGAATTTGGCAGTACGTCCAACCAGCCTCACAACCGCAGACCACGTGTAACCACAGCATCCCAGGACCTCCACATTCGGCTTCTTCACCTGCAGGATCGTCTGAGACCAGCCACCCAGACAGCTGATGAAACTGTGGGTTTGCATAACCTAAGAATTTCTGCACAAATGGTCAGAAACCGTCTCAGGGAAGCTCATCTACGTGCTCATTGTTCTCACCAGGGTTTTAACCTGACTGCAGTTTGGCTTTCTAACTGAATTGGCAAATGCTTACCTTCGATTGCCACTGGCATGCTGGAGAAGTGTGCTATTCACCGATGAATCCCGATTTCAAATGTACCAGGCAGATGGCAGACAGAGTGTATGACGAGCGGTTTGCTGATGCCAACGTTGTGAACAGAGCGCCCCATGGTGGCGGTGGGGTTATGGTATGGGCAGGTGTAAGCTACGGAATGCACAGATATACCGTGACAAGATCCTGAGGCCCATTGTTGTGCCATTCATCTGCCACCCTCCCCTCATTTTACAGCATGATAATCCATGGCTCCATGTCGCAAGGATCTGTACGCAATTCCTGGAAGCAGAAAATATCCCAGTTCTTCTATGGCCTGCATACTTACCAGACATGTCCCCCATTGAGCATGTTTGGGATGCTCTGGATTGACGTGAACGACAGCGTGTTCCAGTTCTCACCAATATCCAGCAACTTCTCACAGCTATTGAAGAGGAGTGGGATAACATGCCACAGGCCACAATCAACAGCCTGACCAACTCTATGCAAAGGAGATGTGTTGGCTGCATGAGGCAAATGGTGGTCACATCAGATACTAACTGATTTTCTGATCCACGCCCGTACCTTTTTTGGGGGGTGTCTCATGTGAAATCCATAGATTAGGGCCTCATACATTTATTGGAATTGACTGATTTCCTTATATGAACTGTAAGTCAGTAAAATCTTTGACATTTGTGCATGTTGTGTTTGTATCTTTGTTCAGTGGTTGAGATAGGTAAGGTTTTCAGAGCAAAGACGTTTAGGGACCGGAAACCTGGCATATGTCGCGGGTCACTACTTCACAGGAGAGCGATTTGAACGTAAACTTTTTCAATAAATAAATCAAAATGCGTTTTTTTGGAAGAAATGCCTTCTGGAACATGTGAACTTTCATGTGCCTTAACAACAAACGTGTATGGCATCTGTAAATACAAATAAAATTGTTAAATTAAGCGCCTACTTGATTTAGCCACAGAAAAAGACACCAATCTTCCCGCTGGTCATGATTGGCTGACATAATGAGTGGGCTGGACATGCCGAGAGATGAGTTCGGATTGGTCTGCCATGTAGAACGCTTCTGTCTATTTGAGCTGGTCAGTATGTGTAGGTAATCCTGTCTTAACGCAGCTTTTGTAAAATATATATCACATAGTAGAACTACATAAGTGTTGCTCTCTACTTTCTGGAGGACCGAGTTTTGAAATCAGTGGAATTAGAGTAGCATAGCTAAGGAGGTGGAGAAAACACCTGTGTCCAGATTACGTCTTCAATCAAATTGAGGGCAAACATGGCATCCGTGAAAGGGAGAAGCGTCCATCCATGATCTAGCTAGCTACATATTCTGATATCACACGTCTCTAATTTTGACAGAAAGTTGTTGTAATTTCAAGTTAAAGTGTACTGTTCGCTAGCTTGCTAAAGTTAACTGGCTGGATCGCTAGCTAATATTACGTGTTTGATCTGTTTAGTAATATTATTTGTATCTCAAAGCCATTTGCTTTGCTAGTTGGAGGTAGCTAACATTGAATCTGGTTGGTTAGCTACCTACAGATTCATGCAGGGTAGTAATGT
Organism: Oncorhynchus kisutch; assembly: GCF_002021735.2. Lineage (NCBI taxonomy): Eukaryota > Metazoa > Chordata > Actinopteri > Salmoniformes > Salmonidae > Oncorhynchus > Oncorhynchus kisutch. The sequence continues at coordinate 26,053,562 of NC_034195.2, forward strand.
CATGAGTTGGGATTATGGTTCATTGTTTACCTAGCTAGCTACATGTCAACAAAATACTCCACTATGCAAGTAACAATTTCAATAGAATATCACTGTGACAACTGTTGATAGACGTAGCTGTTAAATTCACTCTAAATTCACTATAAACTCAGAAGGCAGGAGTCGTGGTTGCAGGCAATGGTCAAACACAGGTAGGCAGTCAAAACCAAAACAATACCTCACAACCATACAAGCAGAAAGAACTTAACTAAATAGGGAGCTGATGAGACCAGGTGAGAAACGAACACAGGTGAAATAAATGAACAAAAATTAAAGATAGGGCTACGTTCCAGAACACAAAGAAACAGTGCTACGTTCAAGAACACAAAGAAACAGTGCTACGTTCCAGAACACAAAGAAACAGTGCTACGTTCAAGAACACAAAGAAACAGTGCTACGTTCCAGAACACAAAGAAACAGTGCTACGTTCCATAACACAAAGAAACAGTGCTACGTTCAAGAACACAAAGAAACAGTGCTACGTTCCAGAACACAAAGAAACAGTGCTACGTTCCAGAACACAAAGAAACAGTGCTTATGTTCCAGAACACAAAGAAAAAGAACACAAGTTTGACTAAGAAAAGAAAAGCAGAACCTTACAATAGCGCCTCACAATCATCACACATAGCATAGCCGGCATTGCTATCATCCTCTTTCATCACTTCACCAAATCTTTCCCAAACATGACTTTTCTCACTATGCATTCTTTTTATTTTAAACTCCATTTAGCAGCTTTTCTCTTTTTGAATTATACTTTTTGAATTGCCTCCATGGATAGACATGAACTTTTTCTGTCCCTTCCCAAAAGCATTTTGCGATTGGCTTGTAGGCTATTTGGTGTGCGTACAGTTAGGCCCTAAAGCTTGCCAGATAGCCAAAAATAATGAAAGAAAAACTTAAATGTTGCCTATCGATATAAATTGCACAAGAAGGTTACTACTACTACATTTATGGATTTTTTAAGGTATTGTTTTCGATTTATTCAACCTGCCGGCCACCCACCCGCCATTCATCCACACAATATTTCATTACCCTTAACCCGCCCTCCCTGTCAAACTGTGCGTGCAAACTGTGAATCAAATCACTTGCCCACACACACATATTATGCGCACACATGCATACTTATGCCACACACACACACACACTTTTAAAAATCTTTATCTTTAACTCTGCATTGTTGGAAATGGACCCGTAAGAAAGCATTTCACTGTTAGTCTACACTTGTTGTTTACAAAGCATGTGACAAATAGAATTTGACTTGAATACCTACAGTATCATAGATCAAAATTGTTGTATTCATTTTCCCTTGAAGTACATCAATTTGCTGAGTTGCACTTTGACTGAATTTCAATGAGACTTTGAGAAAGCATATACAGTATCAAAGGAATACATTATAATCTAATTTGCCAGATCAAAAGATTTCTTGTGATCGCTAATATGCTCCCCTGTATCACATTTAAGACGCAACCACTTAATCTTAACATAAAAAGTCTGGAGTCCCCATGAAGACCAGATTTTTCTTGCTGAGTTTATGTATTTTGAGAGTACTATATATTGACAGTATGCATAGACAAGCAGCGTGTAAAGCCTAAAACATATAGTATAATGTCTTGCACTTTAAGCTCCATGCATGTTATACAGGCAATACAAAGGCAAGGTTGCTCTGTGTGTGAACATTTTGTTTCTAATCAATGTCACTGATAAACATAGTGTATGCTGCTCCTGTTGAGAAGGCAATCTGATAATGAGTTCCACAGCTGCACCACTGAGAGCATCTTGACTGGCTGCATCACCGCTTGTTATGGCAACTGCTTGGCATCCGACCGCAAGGCGCTACAGAGGGTTGTGCGTAAGGCCCAGTGCATCACTGGGGCCAAGCTCCCTGCCATTTAGGACCTCTATACCAGGTGTTGTTAGAGGAAGGCCCTACAAATTGTCAAAGACTCCAGCCATAGACTGTTCTCTCTGCTACTGCACGGTAAGCAGTACATATGCAACCAACAGGAAACCTGAACAGCTTCTACCCCAAAGCCATAAGACTACTAAATAGTTAGTTAAATAGTTAACCAAATAGCTCTCCGGACTGCGTTGATCCTTTTTGCACAAACTTTTTTGACTCATCACATATGCTGCTACAGTTTATTAGCTATCCTGTTGCCTAGTCACTTTATTCCTAGTTATATGTACATATCTATCTCAATTACCTTGTACCCCTGCACATCGACTCAGTACTGCTACCCCGTCTATGTAGCCATGTTATCATTACTCGTTGTGTATTTATTATTACTTGTATTATTATTTGTTATTACATTTATATTATTTCTATATTGTCTTTCTCTCCGCATTGTTGGGAAGGGCCAGTAAGTAAGCATTTCCCTGTTAGTCTACACCTGTGGTTCACGAAAGTATGTGACAAATAGAAATGTGATGTTAGAGGATCAGCAGGATCATACGGTGGAATCTGTGAGCTATTCTTATAGGCACTAGCCATGGTCACAGGGTTGTGTAAGATATCCCAAAGCATTTGGTAGAAAACTATGGTATTTGCTCAGACAAAAGAAATATACAATAATATAGAATTGAATCCCACCAGGGGTCTTCTGAATAATAAACAGATTTGCAGGTGTTTGTTTGGGGATCTGGAAGTCATAGTCCCTAGTGTGATCCCGTGCAGTCATTAAGTACAGTAGCTGGTGGTGGGAACAATCAGGCCTCCTGCAGCTGGAGCGAGTCAGGCAATGTGGGCTGGAGGAAGAGCCTGGGGCCTGACTGTATCCTTGTTTTTCTGCCTGTCTGTGAAGCCCTCTGAACCTGGACAGCTGGAGGGATGTCGTAATTCCCATTATCCTGCAGCACACAACATGTCTATTACCAGTGAAGGGAAGTGACTTAACACACTCTTCTGGTCTGAAAGGGGGTCGGGTCCACCAAAGGACTCAGCCTAGAGTTCAAGTTCCACCATCTCTCTGCTGTGAGGGCAGGATGTCTTTACTCACCTTTGCTTTGACACTGTAAAATGATCTAAGCTAGTGTTGGACGGTGTACCGTATACCGGGGTATTTGGAAATACTGACGGGATGGTTTTCATATACCGTCAATATCGTTGAAACAATTTCTTTGTAGTACTTGTAGCTACTTGTTAAGTACTCTGAACAAAAATATAAACGCAACATGCAACAATTTTTACGATTTTACTGAGTTTCAGTTCATATAAGTAAATGCCTTAAAAAATATTACAGATGCCTTAAAAAAATAGGTAGGGGCGTGGATCAGAAAACCAGTCAGTAGCTGGTGTGACCACCATTTGCCTGATGCAGTGCGACACTCTCCTTCGCATGGAGTTGATCAGGCATAAGATTGTGACCTGTGGAATGTTGTCCCACTCCTTTTAGATGGCTGTGCGAAGTTGCTGGATATTGGCGAGAATTGGAACACGCTGTCGCACACGTCGATCCAGAGCTTCCCAAACCTGCTCAATGGGTGATATCTGGTGAGTATGCAGGCCATGGAAGAACTGGGACATTTTCAGCTTCCAGGAATTGTGTACAGATCCTTGCGACATGGGACTGTGCATTATCATGCTGAAACGCGAGGTGATGGCAGTGGACGAATGGCTCCACAATGGGTCTCAGGATCTCATCACAGTATCTCTGTGCATTCCGTAGCTCAGGCCTTTACCTTAAACCCACCGCCACCATGGGGCACTCTGTTCACAACATTGACATCAGCAAACTGCTCATCCACACAATGCCATACATGCTGTCTGCCATCTGCCTGGTACATTTGAAACTGGGATTAATCTCTGAAAAGCACACTTATCCAGTATGCCAGTGGCCATCGAAGATGAGCATTTGCCCACTGAAGTCAGTTATGATGCCAAATAGCAGTCAGGTCAAGACCCTGGTAAGGACAACAAGCACGCAGATGAGCTTCCCTGAGACCGTTTCTGACAGTGTGCGCCAAAATTCTTAGGTTGTACAAACCCAGTTTCATCAGCTGTCCGGGTGGCTGGTCTCAGATGATCCCGCAGGTGAAGAAGCCAGATGTGGAGGTCCTGGGCTGGCATGGTTGCATGTGGTCTGCGGTTGTGAGGGCCGGACGTACTGCCAAATTCTCTCAAACGACGTTCATATCTTGAGACATCTGTGGCATTATGTTGTGTAACAAAACTGCACATTTTAGAGTGGCCTTTTATTGTCCCTAGCACAAGGTGCACCTGTGTAAAGATCATGCTATTTAATCAGCTTTTTGATATTTCACATCTGTCAGGTGGATGAATTTTCTTGGTAAAGGAGAAATACTTACTAACAGGGATGTAAACACATGTGCACAACATTTGAGAGAAATAAGCTTTTTGTGCATATGGAAAATGTCTTGGATCTTTTATTTCAGCTCATGAAACATGGGACCAACACTTTACATGTTGTGTTTATATTGTTCAGTATCAATACCAGCACTCAACGTGTGCAAGGAGATTAAAGCGGATTGCATTCTTCGTTTCGCCTGTCACATTATTTTTTTTATTATTACCGTAGTTCCCCTGAACATCAGCCAGTCACATGTTTGTTGTAAACAGCACAACAGGAGAAAGCGGGACCTGATATGTCCATAGCATTCTATTGGTGAGTCTCTCTCTGTTGTACGGCTGACATGAAGTGATGAAGTTACATGTGTATGCTATCCGATTACACCAAGACAGTTGTGAAGAGGGCACGACTAAACCTATTCCCCCTCAGGAGATTAAAAAGATTTGGCATGGGTCCTCAGATCCTCAAAAGGTTTTACAGTTGCACCATCGAGAGCATCCTGCTGGGTTGCATCACTGCCTGATATGGTAACTGCTCGGCCTCCGACCCCAAGGCACTACAGGGAGTACTGCATACGGCCCAGTACATCACCGAAGCTGGATTTGTCTTTATAATTACTTTGTTGGTTTGTGCTTCTTAGCATTCAGCTAAAAGTTTCCTTGAGAATTTTCTATTACTTGTGCAAATTTTTTAAGCATTCTGGTAAAAATGCCCAATACGCTTTAAAAAAAGTTTGTAATGCCCCCTTGTGTGCTATGCCGGTAATACTGTGAATCCTGGGAAGAACCGTATGAAGGTACGAAAAACTGGATACCGGCCCAAGCCTAATCTAAGCAGTAGGTACAGCCAATATTTCTCCCCATCAATTTCCCCTACGATGTTCCTACGCTAGGGTAATGAAAGAGACTTGACCCCTGCCTTATTAGGAGAAGTGGAAGCCGGGACGGGGACGTATCACTTTTACTGGGCTGGGCATGACATCATCCCTCTGCCTTTACAGCCCTGGCAGCATCCAACCAGGGAAAACATTACACCACTCCTGTATGAAAACATGTAGTCGCACAATCTCGCTGGGAGCAGTAATACAGTACAGGTTATCGCCTGGAATGTAAAACCAAAGTTTTATATTAAGGCACTCATTTTCTTTCTTCATCGCAAAAATATATATTTAATTCCTGTCCTGGCTGCAGTAGTTGTACCCTTTCAGTCTCCAGAGCCTGGCTCTCTTAAGCCTCTGTGTGAGAGTTTGTTGAGTCTGCCAGCTGTCTCTGCCCTCCCTCTCTCCTTCTCTCTCCCAGTCCAGTCTGTCTCTGCCTGGGACCAGACTGTGTGCAGTGTGTGTGGCGCATGTGCGCTGCTGATCCAGGTGAAATAGTAGACTGACTGATCCCACTGGTGTATCAGCTGTTTTCTGGATGTACTCGGCCAGTGTCACACTCTCTGCTCCCCAGCTTGTTCCTAGTCCCCTCCCTCTCTCCCCTCGGCCCCCCTGTCACTGACCAAGCTGCCAACAGTGTTCAGACCATGCATGGGGGGAGAGGCATCCGTCACCAGCAACTGGGCCTCAGTCAGGGCCACAGGCTATCACAAAACAGTCGGGTTGGAAAGATTCCTGGAGAGGCAGGCAGCAGGGCCAGTGGGTTTCTGTGTGCGTGTGTGTGTATGTGTCTGTGTGTGTGTGTGTGTGTGTGTGTGTGTGTGTGTGTGTGTGTGTGTGTGTGTGTGTGTGTGTGTGTGTGTGTGTGTGTGTGTGTGTGTGTGTGTGTGTGTGTGTGTAGCACACTATGTATGTATGGATGGGAGGATATGTTTGTATGATGATCTGTCAAACAGCTTTATTTTGTGTTTGATCCATCTGTCCTATTGACTTTGAAAAGAATGGGTTTCATTTAGTATAATATCGACTCAGAGGACATTTAGGAAATTCCAAAAGGCAGAGCTGTGCTTGTAATTCCCAAAGTACAAAACAAAACATGCAAATTGTGGTAAAGATAGATTGTATCAGCTTTAAATTCTCATCCATACATAATTCCTGGTTGTTCTCTAGCTTCTTTATGGAGGTACTGAATCATTATGCAAACTAAGCCAATTCTCTCTGGAATGCCTGGAAATATTCATAATATCGTTTATTTGATGTTGAGCCCGTGGCATAAGAAATACATTCCTGGATCATTTACAGTACATTATTTTTGATCTTGGGACATATTTGCTGGAGGAAAGTTCTGATGTTTGGTTCAGATTTGGTGTTCTGAGCAACAAACAACAAGTATTGATAGAGTAGATACTTTAGAATGACACATTTTCTGTTATTTTTGTCCTGTACAAGCATAAAGTTTCCAAGGATATGCCCCCATTCAAACGCTGGTTGCATAAGCGCCAGTCATGCACCAGGCAGACAGCGTTTATATAAGAGCACATCTATATTTCAAAGTGAAAGTTGTTACTCAGCTTTGGCTTGGTATTGAAGCAAAACAACTGAGCATTCTCTCTGGTGCCTATATGATGTGGTTGTTTAATGTTATCGCTACTGTACATCTTTCCGCTTTTCCCTGTCGTTCTTGACAAGCACTCCTTTACAATAAACGGAAGAGTTTTATCATGCCAAAAAAACACGAAACAACAAATTGAAACCAGTGAACAGAAAAATGAAAATCAGGGCTTTCGTTGCAATGGAAATAAGTGGTTTCACCTTGCCAAAGTGACATGGATTTATTGGCTGTATATTGAGATCAGTCTATTCAAGTTACAATTCTGTTATTTAGCATTATATAATCTTCCAACCTCTGTACCCTTTCCTTACGGGATTAGTGTTATATTTTGTGATTTCCGCGATCATCCATGTAGGTATGTGTTGAGTCATCCATTTTCTTTGTTAAAAAAATCAAATCAATGTTGAACCTTTCACAGTTTTCATGAGTCATAATGGTCCATGCTGCTTGGGTTGCATAAACCTTTTATGTAATGGAACACTGAGAAACAGAGGGATGGAGAGCAAGAGAAACATGGAAAGAGAAAATCTAATATTTATTCTAAGCCATTTTTTGAAGAACAAAAAACCCCATTAAAAGAAGCACCAGTACTCTGTTGGTCAAGACAGGACTTAACACACTATCAACCAACAGAAACAGTGTTGCACATGATGTGTAACACAACATGGCTAACTCAGAGTAGTTTAATTTGTTTATATAGTTAAATCTGCCTGCTGTTGATCAAACAACATATTTGAAGAATTACATATCTAAACTGTATCAGATTGTTTCATCTGGATGTGCAGTTCGTTTAGTGGGGATGAGAGCTGGTAAATGTAGTGGTGCCGAGACACATTAATGCAATGCGTCCCTAATATCCTTACACAGCGTATTCCCCCAGGAAGAAGATCTTGATTCATCTGTGCTGTTTACCATTTTGGATTTGCGGTCTGTGGAACATCAAAAGGCTGCCATGCCGCTTAACACAGTTTGCAGGGTGCCTTGGGGGCTGAGGGTAGGGGGGTGTCACACCCCTCTGTGTTGGTGTGATTATCCTCCCTGGGGAGAAGTCCCTGTGATGATGGACAACCATGCAAATGGACACATAGCATCACATCACACAGACAACAGGTCCACAGTCCAACAAGGCTGCCATGCTAACCTTTAGGATGCAGGAATTTGGGTGTGGTTGCATGTATGTTTATAGGACACTCTGAAAATGGGCTTTTTCTGATATCCCTGAAAAGTTGAGATTATGAAGGATGAAGAAAGTGTACAGAAATGTACAGAAAACTTTCTGGAATGTTCGGCTTGTGCATTTCTTTTAGACCTGTGTCATCTGTGACTCTATCAGATTGATTTAGAAAAGGAGAACTTGTGGGCTGTGACACTTGAAGTGCTCATCCCTAGAGAATGTCAGATTCTGATGCTGATTCGTGTCAGGAAATTCACTGGTAAAATTGACATACTGTCATAAGGGATGTTGGTGATTAAATGTTTTTGGAGAGAGGTTTTGGCTCAGAGACAGTGATGTTGAGTGACTGTGTTTGGCCGTTACTCCTAATTTGATGTGAGTGCTTAGACACTTAGTCAGTTTCATTTTGGCAGTAGAATATGACATTTTGGTTGATTAGAAGTGATTTGTGACTGTCACATAACACGGTAATACGTTTTGGGATTCATCCAAAAACAGCAAGATGCTCAAATTAAAATAGTTGCATATCATTTGCATTTAGCTTGTGGGTTGTTCACCATTGCAAATCTGAGCGGGTTTCTTTTTTTTCAAATCTGAATAACCGGCAGTATAATTCCTCTCAATGTATATCATGCATTTCTCAACCAGAGCTTTTTAATGAAGAAAAAATCATTACTCTAAGCTTGCGTCCTTTTCTTCATGCTGAAGCGCTGTACTACAATTAGCATCAGGAGACAAACCTTGAGAAGGAGAGTGGCCTCTGCACATGAAATGGATACAACAGTTAGGATAGGGTCATCGCTTTATCCTTGAGAAACTGAAAATCCATTCATCGGCTCGGCTCGAAAACCTGACTGACGCAAATGGATCATTGGGAATAGAGGCGCCCCAGCAGTAATTATGTTACAACGCTGCTGCTACCACACACGGCTAGAAAGCTGGGGCTGGGGCTGGGGCTGGGGGGGGGGACTCTTCCATCTCAAGGTTTTATTCCTGTTTCCTCTCTATTCCCTTTAAGTTCACACACAAACACACGTGCGCCCACATACTCACACTCATACACCAGCTCCAGCACAACGACATCTGTTTGGACTATGACGTTTATCGAGCTCTGTTGTCTGAACTTCAATGCACTGTTCCATGCCTGTAGAAGATACATGAGCAGTCAGGGTAACTGTCTGTCTGCTAAGTCAGTTAGGTTGTACATGTTGGCAGTGATCACAGTACACTGTGTCTCCTGCTTGTTCCAGGTGACTTACTGGCCTCAGATTCTTCTTACTGTGCCTTCAAGCCAAAGGGAATATGTGTTAATACCCTCTTAGTTTCATCATACAAGCTTTTAGGATTTAGGATGGTGATAAGTGAGAAAAATATGCCACAGTCAAGTCAATGGCTTTCTGTCATGGACCCCAGGCATTTAGTCAAAGTCACCTTGCATAGTCCTCTCATCCCCTGACATTACTGTGTGACTTGAGAGTGAGGGTGTCTGTCTGCTAGCGCTCAGTTTCACTGTCAGCATCTCATGTTGTGTTTTTCTGTCCTTCTGGATATGTAGCCTATTATCCAGACATTACCATACCTTGAAACTTGCTGATTTCAGCATGCAATAGGAATACATTCAAAAGTAACAATAATACTGTATATCCATCTTGATTGGCAAGGCTGTAAAGCTGTATGTTCTGTTATTGACCTCTCTCCTAAAGAGATTTGTTTTTGCAGTCGACTATTTCTCCCAGGTTATTGATGGATGTTATATGATGGTGGTCTAAAACTATTTTCACCAAGAGAAGAGCCACTTAATCCGCTGGGGTTTTCCTGATGATGTCATTGTGGAGGTGATAAGTAGCTTAGTCCCTGTCTGCAACTCCATCTTCCCAGACAGAGTTAGGTGCTAGCAGGATGGATGATTGTTTGAACTTGCATTGATCCAACGTGGGATTACAGCTGGGTCAGTGGAGAGTTGAAGTGAGGTAGCAGTCATCATTGGGAGAGATTAACCACTCGCAGCCTGGCCTGCTCTGGTATGCCTCCTCAACACAACCACTCTGTGGTCTGTGAATACTGCATCATTGTCCCCTACACTTCATACTCTCATACATGTCAATGGGAGAAAAAAATAAAATAAACTTCAGTCTTCAACTTTTGGTCTGATTAAGATGCGCGCTAAAATAGTTATACAAGTGAAGAAGCTTTGTCATGTCCCAGTAGCCATAAACTCAATTATCCATTATTATTTACTATGCAAGCTATGCAGAACATGCTTTGGAATGTTTGTGTGAGTCACTGTCTAACCCTTGTTGTACTCTAACTTAAATTGCCAATGTACGTCAGGGCCGGATCTACTCAAATCATATCAATGTACGTCAGGGCCGGATCCACTGAAATCATATCAATGTACGTCAGGGCCGGATCCACTCAAATCATATCAATGTACGTCAGGGCCGGATCCACTCAAATCATATCAATGTACGTCAGGGCCGGATCCACTCAAATCATATCAATGTACGTCAGGGCCGGATCCACTCAAATCATATCAATGTACGTCAGGGCCGGATCCACTCAAATCATATCGATGTACGTCAGGGCCGGATCCACTCAGATTTATATCAATGTACGTCAGTGCCGGATCCACTCAGATTTATATCAATGTACATCAGGGCCGGATCCACTCAGATTTATATCAATGTACATCAGGGCCGGATCCACTCAAATCATATCAATGTACGTCAGGACCGGATCCACTCAGATTTATATCAATGTACGTCAGGGCCGGATCCACTCAGATTTATATCAATGTACGTCAGGGCCGGATCCACTCAAATCATATCAAGGTGTATGTCACGTGTGCTCCCTCTCCGGCTTCTAGGTCACCAGGCTGCTCGTTATGGCGCACACCTGTCACCATCGTTACGCGCACCTGCACGTCGTCAGACTCACCTGGACTCCATCACTTCCTTTATTACCTGCCCTATATTTGTCATTCCCTTCGGTTCCTTCCCCAGGCGTCATTGTTTCTGTTTCACGTCTGTGCGTTGTTCGAGGTTCTTGTTTTGTATTATGTTGGTTTATTTTATGAAAACACTTCCTGAACTTGCTTCCTGACTCCCAGCGCACATCGTTACAGAATGACGCATCACCTCAGGGAAGCATCAGGGAGTGTTTTTTTTGTTTCGGTGGGAATGACGTTGGGTCTGGGAGCTACTACAGGCTCTCATTTCTCAGCCGGATCACCAGGCTCCCCTGCCTTAGCCGGATTGCCAGGCTCCTCTGCCTCAGCTGGCTCGGCAGGCTCTCATGCCTCAGCCAGATCGACAGGCTCCCCTGCCTCAGCCGGCTCGTCTGGCTTTCATGCCTTCACTGGATCGCCAGGCTCCCCTGCTTCCACTGGCTCGTCAGGCTCCCCTGCCTCAGCCGGCTCGTCGGGCTTTCATGCCTTCACTGGATCACCAGGCTCCCCTGCTTCCACTGGCTCGTCAGGCTCTCATGCCTCAACCAGATCGCCAGACTTCCCTGCCTCAGCCGGTCTGTCAGGTTCCCTCGTCCCAGCTGGCGACAGGTTCCCGTGCATCAGCGGGGGTGACCGGTCTGCTTCTGATCCCCGGGATCGTCCCTTGGGTTGGCGACCTGCGGCTGGAGCCGAACGTGCCGGGGATGGTGTACCATTAGTTATGCTCTCTCTCCGGCGCTCTAGGTCGCCATGCTCCTGCATCTCAGCTGGATTGACAGGTTTCCTGCGCCTCTGCAGAGGTGACCGGTCCGCTCCTGTTCCCCAGGATCGCCATTTTGGTCGCCAGGGAGTGGATACTATTACGTGTGCTCCCTCTCCGGCCTCTAGGTCACCAGGCTGCTCGTTAAGATGTCATTACGCGCACCTGTGCATCGTCAGACTCACCTGGACTCCATCACTTCCTTTATTACCTGCCCTATATTTGTCATTCCCTTCGGTTCCTTCCCCAGGCGTCATTGTTTCTGTTTCATGTCTGTGCGTTGTTCGAGGTTCTTGTTTTGTATTATGTTTATTTTATTAAAACACTCCCTGAACTTGCTTCCCGATTCTCAGCGCACATCGTTACAGCGTACTTGAGTATAACTACTGTATTTTGTGAAATAAAGGAGGAAGACACTTTGTTGTAATCTCAATATCATTAAAAAAAACTAATTTTTAACATCCCTTCTGTCAGTAACATAAGGCACTTACTCAATGTAAAATGTTCATTATGAGATTTTTCACTTGGCTTGTAGCGGTTCAAAGTACCCCAGCTATTTCTAAGGGTGTGGTTTATCATGGTGCTAATATAGTAATCGTCTTAACTTCTCATAAATGTTTTTGAAGTCATTGTCTAGGAAGATAATGTCACCCCAAGCAATGATCTACAAAGAAAGTTAACAAGCTGTAGAAAGTTCAATATGCACACACATTTAAAAGAGTTTCTTTAGTTCACTAGGCAAGCAGCTCTCTCTCTTTCTCAAGGCTTCTTTCTCACTCATTTCTGTTCACACACCCCTTTGGTAGATCTTATTAATTATATCTCATTAGTTGCCTTGGAAACAGAGGTGAGGGAATGTACAGAGTTAGAGTGAGAGAGAGAAAGAGAGAGACTGAGGGATAGGAGGGAGAGGTGGAGGGAGAGAGGGAGAAAGAGAGGAATGGAGAAAGAGAGAGCTGGAAAGTGGGAGAGAGGAATGGAGAAAGTGGTTGTTGCAGGATCAGCCATGTGTCAGATTAGCATCAGGAGACATTAACACTAGTGATGCTGCTTCTGGGGCCACAATCCTACCTCTCCCTGCTGGAGTGGGAGATAAGGGTGCTCTCACAAAGGGAAGTGTAGGAGCAGGAGAGAGAGAGGCTGGCTCTCCTCCACTCCCCCCCCAGGCCAACAGCCCCATTTCCAGGTACAGCAGAGCATGATGATAGGAAGAACAAAGAGTTGGGGTGTTCATTTCTTAATGCACTTATGTCAGGGTCTCATTGAAACGAAGCAGCAGAATCATGAGGGTTTACTTTGCTCCATGTCCCCACACCGCTTAAAGCCTAACAAACTGGAACTGAGCCATTTCCTTCCACTTTCAAGTTTTGGGATTATATTGCTACCATTTTGCGCTGCTGTTTTCTTGTTAAGTGTGAACTCTGTTTAATCAGTATTTTACTGCTCATTAGTTTAGTGTGTGATGGAGTAGTTATTCATCATTATGTAGCTCCGGAAATGTTTCAAGTCATTATCAGTCCTGGCCAAAACAAGGAAAGCCCTGACATCTAACTGAATAGAAAGTGGTGCAGTGCTTGGTGTGGCAGCATGTGCCTGTCCAGCCTGTCTAATGGCCCTGTACTGTAAACATAATAAACACACAGAAAGAATGAACAGGAGATGGAGTCCTGTTGTTGTTTAGTCTCAGAGTTAGTCAGGAAGGCAACACGTGGAGGAGATCAGAGAGTAAGGGTGTCCCCAAGGCACACTCCCTCCCTTTTTTCTATCCCTTCCCTGCAGTGGGCATTTAGAAGAGGTCCTAAAAACAGGAAGTGGAGAGGCAGGAAGTTGAGTCTTGTCTGCCCACTCCGTGACCTGGCCCTGTGGTAGGATAGTCAAACTGAGCTCTTCACACACAGGAAGCACAACTGTCATGGCTATGCTCGGGACTTTGGCTCCTGTCCATGACAGTCAGAGTAATAAGGGAAATGGGCTAGGCTTTCCTCACATTAAACACTCACTTAGACAGTACACACATTTGAATGTATAGAGTCTTTGAAGAAAGTAAGAGCTAAACATTCAACGCATTAGATGTTCTTCTTGGCTTTAAGATATATCATTCTAACCACATCATGCTCTGAATGTAGTATGGCCAATAACAGGGTCAACAATAGATGATCTGGTCTCATCCTTTAAATGAAATGAACCATATAGGATGTCGTCTTTTGTGTTGGACAGCAGTGTAAGATGTAATATGAGGTTAAGTAATACTAGGCCTACAGCTCTGTGACTACGTGCAGAGCTTATTCAGGCTTACTGACTGAGAGGGAGTGAGGGAGTGAGGCGGATGTGCTGTGTTCAGTAATTACATGGGAGTGGAGCATGTTTTATTGAGTGTGAAAGGGCCGACCCCGTCACCAACCCTCCCCATCTCCCAGAGGCCTGTCTCACGGGAGGGAGGAAGGGACAGAGAGACAGAGAGCGGCTGCTACTGGGCCTGTCTCCGTGGCCAGAAATCACTCTTAATTATATTAATTCCAAGAATCTAAGAGGACTTTTTAACCTAAACAACAATGCTCAAAACATCCCACTGTATTTACACTCTTGGTTCGTATGGTTGTAAATGAGGCTTGGTTTCGTCTACACATTCTGTGTGTCATGTAGCTGGTATTGATTTTGATGTCAGCCAGATGTGGTCTCTCCTATAGAGACATATTCACTGTGCATTGATCTCTGTGGTGCAAATGTTTGGTAAGCACCTTTACGAAGTGCTGGACTGGTTTAAATGAAAGGCTAAGTGGTGCAGGTGTACATTATCAAGGTCTTCTAAAGAGTACATGTTGAGATGTATACATTCTTACAAGCAAGGTGAAATGGACAGAATAATCCTATCAAGCGTGATTAACATAGAGTAAAGCTTTAAAAGCATAGCTCAGTTAACATCACCTTTAAAACACCATGGTTGTATGGACCTGGAGAGTCAGTGACAGTTGAATCATCATTTAGTAGAAACGCTTATCCAGAGCAATTAGGGTTAAGTGCCTTACTCAAGGGCAAGGGCACATTTGACAGATTTTTCATCTAGTCGACTTGGGGATTCGAACCAGTGACATTTCAGTTATGGCCCAACCCTCTGAACCACTAGGCTACCTGCCACCCATTGACATCAGTTGTGTTACTTAGCTGCAGTTTACCATTGGCATCATTGAGCGCTAAACAATGGAAGTGGTATGACTCATGGTAGCATGCTCTAGTTAGCGAGCCTTGTGGAGGGTTACGTACATCCACCTGTATAGAGGCGTGCCGTGCCAAGGCTGTGACTGGTGACACGCTGCAGTGCTGGCCCGTCTCCACGTGCTGCAGTAATCCACCAGGATTTAGTGTAACTCTGCATCCCCTCTGCTGCCCCGGCACTGCCCTGCTCTCCTCTGTCACCCAACGAGATTAGGACACAACTCACAGCCAGGATTACAACTCTGCTCTCTACCTACAGTACATACAGTGGAAGTCGTAAGTTTACATTCAGCTAAGCCAAATACATTTAAACTCAGTTTTTCACAATTCCTGACATTTAATCCTAGTAAAAATTCCCTGTTTTAGCTCAGTTAAGATCACCACTTTATTTAAAAAATGTGAAATGTCAGAATAATAGTAGAGAGAATTATTTATTTCAGCTTTTATTTCTTTCATCACATTCCCAGTGGGTCAGAAGTTTACATACACTCAATTAGTACTTGGTAGCATTGCCTTTAAATTGTTGAACTTGGGTCAAACGTTATCGAGTAGCCTTCCATATGCTTCCCACAATAAGTTGGGTGAATTTTGTCCCACTCCTCCTGACAGAGTTGGTGTAACTGAGTCAGGTTTGTAGGCCTCCTTGCTCGCACACGCTTTTTCAGTTCTGCCCACACATTTTCTATAGGATTGAGGTCAGAGCTTTGTGATGGCCACTCCAATACCTTGACTTTGTTGCTTCAATATATCCACATCATTTTTCTGCCTCATGATGCCATCTATTTTGTGAAGTGCACCAGTCCCTCTTGCAGCAAAGCACCCCCACAACATGATGCTGCCACTGCTTCACAGTTGGGATGGTGTTCTTCGGCTTGCAAGCCTCCCCTTTCTCCTCCAAACATAACAATGGTCACTATGGTCAAACAGTTATATTTTTGTTTCAACAGACCAGAGAACATTTCTCCAAAAAGAACGATCTTTGTCCCCAGTTTCAAACCGTAAGTTGCAAACCCTAGTCTGGCTTTTTTATGGCGGTTTTGGAGCAGTGGCTTCTTCCTTGCTTAGCGGCCTTTCAGGTTATGTCAATGACCTGTGGATATAGATACCTGATAGGTACCTGTTTCCTCCAGCATCTTCACAAGGTCCTTTGCTGTTGTTGTGGGATTGATTTGCACTTTTCGCACCAAAATACTTTAATCTCTAGGAGCCAGAACGCGTCTCCTTCCTGTGCGGTATGACGGCTGCTTGGTCCCATGGTGTTTATACTTGCGTACTATTGTTTGTACAGATGAACGTGGTACCTTCAGGCGTTTGGAAATTGCTCCCAAGGATGAAGCAGACTTGTGGAGGTCTACAATTTTTTGTCTGAGGTCTTGGCTGATTTCTTTTGATTTTCCAATTATGTCAAGCAAAGACGCACTGAGTTGGAAGGTAGGCCTTGAAATACATCCACAGGTAAACTTCCAATTGACTCAAATTATGTCAATTAGCCTATCAGAAGCTTCTAAAGCCATGACATCATTTTCTGGAATTTTCCAAGCTGTTTAAAGGCACAGTCAACTTAGTGTATGTCAACTTCTGACCACTGGAATTGTGATACAGTGAATTATAAGTGAAATAATCTGTCTGTAAACAATTGTTGGAAAAATGACTTGTGCCGTGCACAAAGTAGATGTCCTAACCGACTTGCCAAAAGTAGTTTGTTAACAAGAAATTTGTGGAGTGGTTGAAAAACGAGTTTTAATGACTCCAACCTAAGTGTATGTAACCGATTTCAACTGTAACTCTTACACCTGTAAACAAGTTGACTTCACATCCATCAAGCAGTTAACCCACAAGCATTTATTTTAGTTCAGTTATGGATTAACTTTGACGTACTTTTTAATTAGACCTTTTTTATGTTTAGGCAGCTATGTGAAAAGGTTTAGTAATCGACACATGCTACAGATGTACTGATACATAATGTATCAGTGAAGAAGAAAATAAAAACAGTACAGGTGTTGATTGTCTGTCTCCCATCTGCTGTCTCTTTTGAGAACCATGCTTTAACATTCACCAGTTGTTATGCATAGATTTATAACACCTTTTATTATGCTAAAACTGATCTGAATTTTTGTAATGGAAATCAAACTTTTACTGTGTTAAATGTTATTCCTACCCAGCAGAAATTATCCAACTACATCCTGTATATAGCCTGTATGTAGCCTGTATATAGCATTATTATTGTTATTTTATTGTGTTAAAAAAATATATAGTAATAATAATAATTGATTTAGTAAATATTTTCTCAACTCTTATTTTTCTTAAAACTGCATTTTTGGATAAGGGCTTATAAGTAAGCATTTCACGGTAAGGTCTACCCGTTGTATTCAGTGCATGTGGCAAATAAAATGTGATTTTTGATTTGATTTACAGATAGAATAAGGAAATCTATTTCTGTGTTTTCTTCAGATTGTAGCTGTACCAACCAGAATGCAGTAGCAAACCTGGTGTCTGAGGGACCTCAGCTTGTCACCTCATATTTACGTAACAGAAATGTCATGACACAAGGCATTATGCCACAAGAACCTGCACTGTACTAGACTGCTATGACAGATCCTCTCACAGTTTAGAGACGAGGTGGAATGTGTGTGGTTCACTGTCTTCAGATGTAGGCCTACAATTGTACAGTAGTGTCAAGAGAAGCAAGTCAACTTCTCTTCAAAGCGAGAGAGACGGACAGAAATACACACTCATACAGACACACCAGTAGAAAAAGTGTCAGTAGGAGTATTTGGAAACAGTGAATGAAAAAGAGCACTGTCGTTCTCACCGACTTGTTGTGATGTGGTTTAGGGAAATTCTTCAAGGGGGTTTGTGTAGTTAGTTTCCTTACTGTGGACAGCCGTGCGTGGGTTGGGGGTTGTTGGCTAGGTGATCTCATGTTGAGTTTGCCTAACAGTGGTTAGATTCAGACAGCCAGACACTATAATGCCAGTGTCTCAAAGCCTAAAATTACTGTGTGCCACTGGAACTGGCCATTTCTGGTCCCATGATGTTAGTCAGCTCTCACTGCTTTTTGGTCTATGGTGCTAACTGTATCTCTGCTGGACCGAGGCTGAATACTACAATGTTAACCTTGCCCAGAGGTTCTTTTCTAAAGGAAATATAAGCATTTTTCCATTTGCTTGTAAATTATGTCCATGCGTCAGTGATGAATGCTCTTTCAGGGAGATATCTATCTCTCATAGAACAGAGATCAAAGTTCACCGGGCCTGCTGGAGTCTGAACCAGGTTACAGAGTACCTCACGTGGGAACTACCTCATCTACCTCAGAGGATTTAAACCTGACTGGGTGTACTCTTAATCATCTGAAGAGCATAGCTGGCAGCGGTCTGGATCGGATGAGGAATTTAAAAAAAAACTTGTTTTATTTATTTAACCTTTATTTAACTAGGCAAGTCAGTTAAGAACAAATTCTTATTTACAATGACTTCCTACCAAAAGGCAAAAGGCCTCCTGCGGGGACAGGGGCTGGGATTAAAAATAAATACAATCAAAATAAAAGATAAAACACATCATGACAAAGAGAGACAACACAACACTACATAAAGAGAGACCTATAAGACAATAACATAGCATGGCAGCAACACATGACAACACATGGTACAAACATTATTGGGCACAGACAACAGCACAAAGGGCAAGAAGGTAGAAACAATAACACATCACGCAAAGCAGCCACAACTGTCAGTAAGAGTTTCCATGATTGAGTTTTGGAATGAAGAGATTGAGATAAAACTGTCAGTTTGGGTGTTTGTTGCAGCTCGTTCCAGTCGCTACCTGTAGCGAATTGACAATACGAGCGACTTAGGGATGTGTGTGCTTTAGGGACCTTTAACAGAATGTGACTGGCAGAACGGGTGTTGTATGTGGAGGATGAGGGCTGCAGTAGATATCTCAGATAGGGGGGAGTGAGGCCTAAGAGGGTTTTCTAAATAAGCATCAACCAATAGGTCTTGCGACGGGTATAGAGAGATGACCAGTTTAGAGAGGAGTATAGAGTGCAGTAAGGTGGCCTATAAGGAGCATTAGTGGCAAATCTGATGGCCGAATGCTAAAGACCATCTAGCCGCTCATGAGCACCCTTACCTGCCGATCTATAAATTACGTCTCCGTTATCTAACATGGGTAGCTGAATCAGGGGTAGTTTGGCAGCTGGGGTGAAAGTGGAGTGATTACGATAGAGGAAACCAAGTCTAGATTTAACTTTAGCCTGCAGCTTTGATATGTGCTGAGAGAAGAACAGTGTACCGTCTAGCCATACTCCCAAGTGCTTGTATGAGGTGACTACCTCAAGCTCTAAACTCTCAGATGTAGTAATCACACCTGTGGGAAGAGGGGCATTCTTCTTACCAAACTCCATGACCTTTGTTTTGGATGTGTTCAGAACAAGGGCAGAGAAAGCTTGTTGGACACTAAGAAAGCTTTGATGTAGAGCGTTTAACACAAAATCCAGAGAGGGGCCAGATGAATATAAGACTGTATCATCTGCATATAAATGAATGAGAGAGCTTTCTGCTGCCTGAGCTATGTTCTTGATGTAAATTGAGAAGAGCGTGGGGTCTAGGATCGAGCCTTGGGGTACACCTTTGGGGAAAGGCAGTGTCTGAGACAGCAGATGTTCTGACTTTAAACACTGCACTCTTTGAGAGAGGTAGTTAGCAAATCAAGCCAAAGACCCCTCAGAGACACCAATACTCCTTAGCCGGCCCACAAGAATGGAATGGTCTACCGTGTCAAAAGCTTTGGCCAAGGAAGAGTGGAGCTCTGTGCTCGGTCTTCACAGGCATCTTAGGAATACTTTTGACTGACTACTGGTGTACATATGAGAGTAAGACAGACACAGAGAGCGAGAGAGAATAGCATACATTTTTTGTTGTTAAAGCTCTGTAATTCTGTCATCCTGCTACTGGTTGTTAGGCTTAAAGATCAAAGCCAGATATACCCAGTAGACATTGACTTGGTTGGGAGTCAACACCAGCTCCACATGGCAACTTGTACTTCAGTAAGAGCTTAATGCAGTCATTTCTCACATAAAATGGAAAGTATAATTTCACACTTATGTATGAAAAGCTCTTGAAAGGCACTTTTATCATTGGTTCTGAATCAGGCCTATTCAACACTAAAGAGCAGATGAACTTATAAATTGCGTTTAGCATTTTCCGAACGGTTTCTCCTTTAAGTCTGAAGTGTTCTGACAGTGGCTCCAGCTGCTGTGGAAGTGCAGGTGAGGAGATAAGGTGCCATCATGTTCTCCTGTCTGTCTCATAACCTCTCTGTATGTGTCAGGGAATGGAACACAGAGCCATTGGCTGCTTTGTTGTGCCTGAGAAGAGATCACTGGGTGTTATGTTAACTCTGTTCTCTCTCTCTCTCTCTCTCTCTCTCTCTCTCTCTCCCTGCAGATTGTGGTGTGGTCACGAAAACGACAGAGCCAGAGAGAGAGAAGAGAGAGTGTTGTACAATGTGCTAGGAGATAAGGAAGAAGACGAGCTCGGTAGTTTTTCTGATATTCTTGAGGTGTCAGAGAGACCGAACAGAACGCAGAGATGGGACGGAAGAAGATACAGATCACCAGGATCATGGATGAGAGGAACAGGCAGGTCAGTGTCACCCCTCTCCCCTGCCCTCCACTCAGCATAAAGATGCCTCTCTCTCCACACACACACACAAACCAATGGCAGCAGGCTACTCCCACTTGTCTACCTGAGGCCTACAGTGTTGTTCCGCTTGGAGTTGAAAACAGGAGTTGTCTTCTCACCGCTTACCACCTGTGGTGAATTCTTGACAGGGACTCAAAGTGCCCACTGACTTCACAGGATTGTATGTTTTCATATAGCAACCATTTCTATTTGAGGTAGCACTTTTCTCTGGAGTGAATTGGTGACTCAAGTATTTTCAATCCAATAAACACCATTTATTGTTTGTAATAAATTAACATTATCCAGTCCTTTAAGAGAAAGTATATCTCTCCAGTTTAAGGGTTGGAGTAAAATGCCATTTCTATATTGGGTAATATTTTGGATAGGATACCTGTTCTATGGAACTGAAGCTGCTGTCAGTGACAATATGAATCTGAACAGAAAGTCCCCAGCCGGAAAAACAAGAACCATGACATTTTTTTGTCAGTGCAGCCTTATTTACAGACATGATTCCCCCGCTACCCTGCAATTTCAGCAGGAGAAGTTGATGAGGCAGCAGCAGTAGTATAGCAGGCTGCAGCGGGGGCTGCTTGGCGTGGGAGTGAACCCAGAACACTGAGCAGTGAGCGGGGCGAAGTGGGGCGACTGCGGCCTCTCCACACTGGAGGGCTTGTCCCTTGGCCTGAAAGGGCCCCTCGCTGGGCTCCGCGCGGCTCCATGCGGTTGCAGCTGCTTGGTAGTAATTAGGAGCAGCCACTGCACCACACCACCCTCTCATTAGTAGGGTGGGTCAGTTAGCCGGACACAGAGCACCCTTCTCTCCCTCAACTCTAACTGCCATGGATCTGGTACTGGCCAGCCACAGAGAGGAGAGGCCTGCCCTGGAATTCACTCTGTTTGCCTGCTCACGCTAAATATAACCCGCTTAAACAGTACAGTACCGTCCTGTCTGCTCAACCACTGTCTGAGGCCGACTGTATCTGTGGAGAACCGAAATCCCTAGTTTTCTTATCTCTGCATTACATATGCAGAATATGTAGATATATGTCAGGTAGTAGGTATTCCTGTGAACAGCAATGTGTTTGATATTTTGCATTACCCATGATAAAGTATGGAGACGTGGTCTTTGAGGCCGATCCAATAGGATTTATCCTATTCGCACCCTCTCAAAATATAATTTGCACTCTCTAGTGGGTGAAACAACTTTTATGCCATGCACACAGAAAGCAAATTGAGGTTTTGCTCACCCTCCTGAGGGTGATAACATGAGACCTCATGCCCCTTCTCCTCAATGCTGCTCCCGCTCCCCCCATGTCTCTGACTGTTACTGTGTGGGATGCGGCTCAGCCAAGTGAGAAACCAAAATCTACATGATGGGCCAATTATCAGCATAACACCTGCTTCTGGGTGGGATCCAAATAGCAGTCCAGGTGAGAGCAGGCTCCTGCCAGAGCTTTATTATCTGCACCATCTGCACTGACCTGTGACATCAGCAAAAAAGGAAAAGGAAGTAAGCGACAACATCAGTTCAGGTTGTTTCTGATTGCTAAATTGGCTGTGAACCCTCAGGATTATCAGTCTAGCTAACCAATGCGATATCTCAGATACCATTGGCTCGATTTTGATGAAACTTGTGTGAATGATCAAATCAAAGTTAATTTGTCACGTGCTCCGAATACAACCTTACAGTGAAATGCTTACTTACAGGCTCTAACCAACAGGGCAAAAAATTATAAGGTGAACAATAGGTAAGTAAATAAATAAACCAACAGTAAAAAGACAGTGAAAAATAACAGTAGCGAGGCTATATACAGGCATCGGTTAGTCAGGCTGATTGAGGTAGTATGTACATGTGGATATGGTTAAAGCGATTATGCATATGATATGATGAACAGAGAGTAGCAGTAGCGTAAAAGAGGGGTTGGCGGGTGGTGGGTGGCAGGACACAATGCAGATAGCCGGCTAGCCAATGTGCGGGGGCACTGGTTGGTTCGGCCAATTGAGGTAGTATGTACAGTGGGGAGAACAAGTATTTGATACACTCCCGATTTTGCAGGTTTTCCTACTTACAAAGCATGTAGAGGTCTGTAATTTTTATCATAGGTACACTTCAACTGTGAGAGACGGAATCTAAAACAAAAATCCAGAAAATCCCATTGTATGATTTTTAAGTAATTAATTTGCATTTGATTGCAAAACTGCAAAATCGGCAGTGTATCAAATACTTGTTCTCCCCACTGTACATGACTGTATAGTTAAAGTGACTATGCATATATGATAAACAGAGAGTAGCAGCAGCGTAAAAGAGGGCTTTGGGGGGCACACAATGCAAATAGTCTGGGTAGCCATTTGATTACCTGTTCAGGAGTCTTATGGCTTGGGGGCAAAAACTGTTGAGAAGCCTTTTTGTCCTAGACTTGGCACTCCGTTACCACTTGCCATGCAGTAGAAGAGAGAACAGTCTATGATGGGTTGGTTGGGGTCTTTGACCATTTTTAGGTGCTTCCTCTGACACCGCCTGGTGTAGAGGTTCTGGATGGCAGGCACCCTAGCCCCAGTGATGTACTGGGCCGTACGCACTCCCCTCCAAGCAATTGCCGTACCAGGCAGTGATGCAACCAGTCAGGATGCTCTCGATGTTGCAGCTGTAGAACCTTTTGAGGATCTGAGGACCCATGCAAAATCTTTTTAGTTTCCTGAGGGGGAATAAGTTTTGCCGTGCCCTCTTCACGACTGTCTTGGATGTTTGTACCATTCTAGTTTGTTGGTGATGTGGACACCAAGGCACTTGAAGCTCTCAACCTGCTCCATTACAGCCCCATCTATGAGAATGGGGGCGTGCTCAGTCCTCCTTTTCCTGTAGTCCACAATCATCTCCTTAGTCTTGGTTACGTTGAGGGATAAGTTGTCATTCTGGCACCACCCGGCCAGGTCTCTGACTTCCTCCCTATAGGCTGTCTCGTCGTTGTCGGTGATCAGGCCTACCACTGTTGTGTCGTCTGCAAACTTAATGATGGTGTTGGAGTTGTGCCTGGCCATGCAGTTGTGGGTGAACAGGGAGTACAGGAGGGGACTGAGCATGCACCCCTGGGGGGCTCCAGTGTTGAGGATCAGCGTGGCTATCCTCACCACCTGGGGGCGACCCATCAGGAAGTCCAGGATCCAGTTGCAGAGGGATGTGTTTAGTCCCAGGATCCTTAGCTTAGTGATGAGCTTTGAGGGTACTATGGTGTTGAACGCTGAGCTGTAGTCAATTAATAGCATTCTCACATGATGCGTCTTACCATAGAGATCCATCATTTACAAAATCACACTGATTGGCCTAAGGGTGCGCTGCATCATTCGTGGGGGACGACATGTTTACCGTTGCCTTGATTTTTTCACAATACGATTTTGAAATGTCACACTTCCCAGAATGGTTATCAGAAGAGCCCAGGCGCTGCCATTACTCTTCTATGAGAATAGGGCACACTGTGAAAACACTGGGAGTGCTGCTACAATAAAGCTTCACCATGATAATGTGATGTGTGTGTATCTTTTCTCTATGGACCATGAAACACACAGTCCCCTTTCCCTGGGGTGTGCTCCTAACCAAGGGGGAATGGCCATTAGCATTCTGGCTCATTATCAGAAGACAATTAGAATCTTTTTCCGCATGGCCAGCAATCCGTATTCATAGCATTAATGGGGAATAACGGGCATATTTCTAAAATGTCACTATGTTTCTAAACCCCTCTGACTTGTTGTAGGACTGTCTGTCAAAGTGTGCACCTTTCTCACTTGGAGCTCGGTCACAGGGTTACACAGCCCCCCACTCACCCCCCACCCGCGCAAATATGCAGAAAATATACAAGTTTTGTCACAGCGAAAAAATACTACATTCGGGAAGTCCAGTCGATTGTGAGATATGGCATATACATTTTATATGATACATTTGGGTCTCGGGTTCACATTTTTAAATTTTCTGAGATCTCTGCCAAGCAAAGAGGAAACAGGAGTCAGCTCATGCAACAACACACACAGGAGGGGACTCCTCATAAGCACAACACGCCTTTTACTATATTGTCAGAAGCATCATCAGACCTTGGTAGTAGTCTATTTCATTCGTTTTTCAATGCACCGGAAACCAAGCAGAAAATGTTGGCCTCTAAAGATGGCATCGTAGCCACACAAATACATTATAAGGTCATTGTCAGCCTCCCGAGTGGCGCAGTGGTCTAAGATACTGCATCGCAGTACCACTATAGAGTCTGGGTTCGAGTCCAGGCTCTGTCGCAGCGGGCTGTGACTGGGGGACCCATGGGGCGGTGCACAATTAGCCCAGCGTCATCCCGGTTAGGGAGGGTTTGCCGGCAGGGATGTCCTTGTGCACTAGCAGCTCCAGCGGTGGGCCGGGTGCAGTGCACGCTGACACAGTCGCCAGGTGTACGGTGTTTCCTCCAATACATTGGTGTGGCTGGCTTCTGGGTTAAGTGGGCATTGTGTCACAAAGCAGTGCTGCTTGGTTGGGTTGTGTTTTGGAGGACTTACGGCTCTCGACATTCGCCTTTCCCGCCTCTCCCTCCTTGCTTGGCAGAGGTCTCAGAAAAGGTCAAATTGTTAACTTTATCACATAAAATGTATATGCCATATCTCACAATCGATTGGACTTCCAGAATTTAGTAATTTCTGTGACAGGATATTTATATTTTTCGTAGATTTGCATTATTCCACAAAGTCCTATCTAGCGCAGCAGTGAGAATGGGGGGGCTGCATAACCTGGTGACGTAGCTTTCGCTCTAGCTCTACCTCGCTCTACCTTGCTCTAGCTCTACCTCGCTCTCCCACTTTGACAGACAGTCCAATAATGCGTCAGAGGGGTTAAGGAGCATAGAAACATTTTTTAAATTTGCCGTAATTCCTAATTAAATAGTGTGGTAATACAGGACGCTGCACAGGGACAGCAGCAGGGGTGTTTTCCTAACATCAACACTGGAAGTGCTCTGGAAGGGTTGTTGACCTTTCACGCTTTATGGCAGAAAGATTAGCCTCAAGAGCCCATGCAGAGCTCAGGCAGAGCTCAGGCAGAGCCCATGCAGAGCTCAGGCAGAGCCCATGCAGAGCTCAGGCAGAGCTCAGGCAGAGCCCATGCAGAGCTCAGGCAGAGCCCATGCAGAGCTCAGGCAGAGCTCAGGCAGAGCCCATGCAGAGCTCAGGCAGAGCTCAGGCAGAGCCCATGCAGAGCTCAGGCAGAGCCCATGCAGAGCTCAGGCAGAGCCCATGCAGAGCTCAGGCAGAGCCCATGCAGAGCTCAGGCAGAGCCCATGCAGAGCTCAGGCAGAGCCCATGCAGAGCTCAGGCAGAGCTCAGGCAGAGCCCATGCAGAGCTCAGGCAGAGCTCAGGCAGAGCCCATGCAGAGCTCAGGCAGAGCTCAGGCAGAGCTCAGGCAGAGCCCATGCAGAGCTCAGGCAGAGCCCATGCAGAGCTCAGGCAGAGCCCATGCAGAGCTCAGGCAGAGCCCATGCAGAGCCCATGCAGAGCTCAGGCAGAGCCCATGCAGAGCTCAGGCAGAGCCCAGGCAGAGCCCATGCAGAGCCCAGGCAGAGCCCATGCAGAGCTCAGGCAGAGCTCAGGCAGAGCCCAGGCAGAGCCCAGGCAGAGCCCATGCAGAGCCCATGCAGAGCCCAGGCAGAGCCCAGGCAGAGCCCATGCAGAGCTCAGGCAGAGCTCAGGCAGAGCCCAGGCAGAGCTCAGGCAGAGCCCATGCAGAGCTCAGGCAGAGCTCATGCAGAGCTCATGCAGAGCCCATGCAGAGCTCAGGCAGAGCTCAGGCAGAGCCCATGCAGAGCTCAGGCAGAGCCCATGCAGAGCTCAGGCAGAGCCCATGCAGAGCTCAGGCAGAGCCCATGCAGAGCTCAGGCAGAGCTCAGGCAGAGCCCATGCAGAGCTCAGGCAGAGCCCAGGCAGAGCCCATGCAGAGCTCAGGCAGAGCTCAGGCAGAGCCCATGCAGAGCTCAGGCAGAGCCCATGCAGAGCTCAGGCAGAGCCCATGCAGAGCTCAGGCAGAGCCCATGCAGAGCTCAGGCAGAGCCCATGCAGAGCCCATGCAGAGCTCAGGCAGAGCCCATGCAGAGCTCAGGCAGAGCCCAGGCAGAGCCCATGCAGAGCCCATGCAGAGCCCAGGCAGAGCCCAGGCAGAGCCCATGCAGAGCTCAGGCAGAGCTCAGGCAGAGCCCAGGCAGAGCCCATGCAGAGCCCATGCAGAGCCCAGGCAGAGCCCAGGCAGAGCCCATGCAGAGCTCAGGCAGAGCTCAGGCAGAGCCCAGGCAGAGCTCAGGCAGAGCTCAGGCAGAGCCCATGCAGAGCCTATGCAGAGCTCAGGCAGTGCCCATGCAGAGCTCAGGCAGAGCCCATGCAGAGCTCAGGCAGAGCTCAGGCAGAGCCCAGGCAGAGCTCAGGCAGAGCTCAGGCCGAGCCCATGCAGAGCTCAGGCAGAGCCCATGCAGAGCTCAGGCAGAGCCCATGCAGAGCTCAGGCAGAGCCCATGCAGAGCCCATGCAGAGCTCAGGCAGAGCCCATGCAGAGCTCAGGCAGAGCCCAGGCAGAGCCCATGCAGAGCCCAGGCAGAGCCCATGCAGAGCCCAGGCAGAGCCCAGGCAGAGCCCATGCAGAGCCCATGCAGAGCCCAGGCAAAGCCCAGGCAGAGCCCATGCAGAGCTCAGGCAGAGCTCAGGCAGAGCCCAGGCAGAGCTCAGGCAGAGCCCATGCAGAGCCCATGCAGAGCTCAGGCAGTGCCCATGCAGAGCTCAGGCAGAGCCCATGCAGAGCTCAGGCAGAGCTCAGGCAGAGCCCAGGCTGAGCCCATGTAGAGCTCAGGCAGAGCTCAGGCAGAGCCCATGCAGAGCTCAGGCAGAGCTCAGGCAGAG
Source organism: Oncorhynchus kisutch (assembly GCF_002021735.2). Classification (NCBI taxonomy): domain Eukaryota; kingdom Metazoa; phylum Chordata; class Actinopteri; order Salmoniformes; family Salmonidae; genus Oncorhynchus; species Oncorhynchus kisutch. Next base: position 26,081,081 of record NC_034195.2, read on the forward strand.
CCCATGCAGAGCCCATGCAGAGCTCAGGCAGAGCCCATGCAGAGCCCATGCAGAGCCCAGGCATAGCTCAGGCAGAGCCCAGGCAGAGCCCAGGCAGAGCCCATGTATAGCTCAGGCAGAGCCCAGGCAGAGCCCAGGCATAGCTCAGGCAGAGCCCAGGCAGAGCCCAGGCAGAGCCCATGTATAGCTCAGGCAGAGCCCAGGCAGAGCCCAGGCATAGCTCAGGCAGAGCCCAGGCAGAGCCCATGTATAGCTCAGGCAGAGCATGTAAACTATGTAATTTCTAGGAAGTTTCTTTGCTTTCCTTTGGATTGACTCATCTGTCAATTCTCTAAAATGTATTAATAACCAAATCACTTTTTCATGAATAGATTTCATGAACTAGGTCCCCCCCCCCCCTTTGGTTCTACTGCGTTCCTTCTCTTCATACTCTAGGTGTATGAAAGATGGCGGCTAAGGTCCTGTCATGTAGAAACCTCAGCTCAGTCAGTCTGACTGAGCAGAACAGCCTGCCTGACATACTAATTGCAAACCTGTGTAAACGATGAATTCTATAATGGAGCTCGACAACAGAATCACTATGAATGGATCAATCCTCGGCTCAGCCCAGCCAGTGAAAGGCCTGATTTACCCAAGTGCACCACCCTACAATTAATACTCCAAATGATAACACACACCTGTCTCATTTAGAGAATCTGGCTGAATAATTCAAGAGTAGGGGAATGTTCTGAGATGATTCCCTGAGGGGGAATCTGATTTAATAATATAATTTGCCTCACATGACCTGATGAGAAGTGCCTTTCAAACAGAGAAATTCTCTGTTGTGGCCTGATTGTGTTGTGATTGTTATGTTGTACTAGGAGACAAAGACTATGTGAGAGGCCATGGAGGAGACGGTGGGGCTTTTTAGTAGCAGCGTGTGCTGGGGACTCCCTCCCAGTGAAAGGACATTGGAAGGTACAGAGTGACCTTGTTTTGTGGTGGCTCAGTTGGTAGAGCACAGTGCTTGCAAAGGCAGTGTTGTGGGTTCGATTCCCACGGGGGACCAGTTATGATAAAGTATGAAAATGTTTGCACTCACTACTGTAAGAAAAAAGTGTGACTGGCTGTGTCTGGCCCAGGGAACGCTACGTAGTTAGCTCCTCGTGTCTAATGACGTCCTCTGGATGCCATTAAGCAGGCTCACTGGGGGTAATTGCCCAAGTCATTAAAAGTTTGATGATTTTTCTGCTGGGTGGAGGGTTGCCTGCCCTTGCTGTGGGCACAGTGCTGCTCTCTCTTTCCCTCTCTCTCTCTCTCTCTCTCTCTCTCTCTCTCTCTCCCCCTCTCCCTCTCTCACCAGGGAGCAGCAGAGCACATCTCTATTTTTCATCTCTTTCTCTCCCCACTCTGAAACTCTGAAAGCTCCAGGGCCAACTCCATTATTTATTTAACAGGTAAAAACCTTGTTGGTAGAGAATGGAGAGGGAATAAAGGAAGGTGAAGTGGTGGAAAACAGGGGAGGCTAGGTGGAGTGCATCTATGACGCATGTTTGAAAAAATATAATGTTTAACTGCCTTACAAATGAGAGGGTAGCAGCTATATGTGAAACAGGGAAAATTATGTTTTGTTTTCCAATGGTGAAGTATTAGCAAGAGGTTAGTGAGGGAAGTATAATGGTCTGCTCCTGTTGTCAGATTGAAAAGCAGAGCCAATGAGATTATTCAACCTTTTCTACCCATCAGAACAGACTGACCATTATGATTTTAATGATTCAAATTACGACCAATAAGGAATGATAATTACATTATTTTCTAGCACCAGTCCTCTCACCGGCTCAGCCGAGTAAACTCTATACATCCAGTATCAATATAGACCTATCAGAGGAGGTCGGAGTGGTGGGCTCATTTCTTGTGATCTAATGGGAAGGATTGTCCACTTAGGTTCCAAGGTCAAGCCCAGCTGGTGGGTCAGGCCTCTTGATCCTGCGGTGGTCCATTGGCACAGGGGTCCTGGAGCTGTCAATCCTCCCTGTGAGAGCTGATCCAGCCAGACAGGACAGGAGGGAAGGCCTTGTGCCTAGTACTGTACAGCCAAGGAGCCAGGGGGCCTGGGTCACTCTCCCAGCTGGTGTCAGGGCACACATGCACTGCAGCCAACCAAGCCTACCTATCCTTCCACACCCCTGTCTGCCATGGAGACCATTAGAGTGGACATGGAGTTCATCTCCCTTTTCCCTCAATGGCTCGGCATCACCTCTATCACCCCAAAGCCAGCCCTGATGGCCTGTTTGTCATGTTGACTCCTGGAAATTGATAGACCTGACGAGTGACAGGTCCCTCCATCATTGTCATTCTCTGGAGACAGGATCATGTAGGTATTCAGTTCATATCATGGCAGAGCAAGATGACCATGCACTCAGCTTGATCTCTGGCAACAAATGCTATACAGTGTAGTAGTTCAACACATAAAACCACTTGACCAAGCTAAACATTCTATTGAACATCCTCTTCGTTCATCTTCCCACATTTAATTACTGACTACAGTTGTCAATGGAGAATTTCGGAAGCACAATGCCTGAGGCATGCAGTTCATAGATAGGATGAGGGGTGGAGACCTGAAGGAAAAGTAGTTGGAGAAAGTTTTCTATGAGAGCAGAATTAGCACCCCCAGCTCGTCACTAGCAGTGAGAGAGAATCTGAAAAGGTCAAGGTTTTCAGCCAGGCGCACAATCAGGTGAGAAATGCTAATATAATTACTGTCTGTCTGCTAGGCATTGTGTGGGTTATTATAATGACCTTATCAAAGGCTGCAGAAAGTTGGAGAAATGGATCCATTTTATATTTAGAGTTTAAAATAGTTGAGTCATTTGTTTTTTCTATTTTTGCAGTTGATTGCTTGGCAGAGGATAACAGTAGCACACTAGTAACTTGTGGTACCCTAAAGTAGTTTGTTCCACATGATTTACAGTGGATTCTCCTTTCGCTGTCACTGTCATTGCACGAATTAGACGGTACATTAACTAAACATAATAATTACACTTGAAGCACCATCCAAATTCTTGAGGAACCCATAGAATGGTGCCTATGTGTGTGGGTGTCTTTGACGCGGTGAGCAATAGAAAACCCTGCCTACAGACTAGCCCACGTGACCTCAAGCATGTCTGTGGTTTTCCACTGTCTCACCAGGCAGTCACCCCATAGAGGACAGTGGCTGGGGGGTGTCAACCCAAAGGCCCACGTCTCAGCAAGGACTCAACTCTGCGGTGTAGGCTACTGATAGTCATGACACAAAGGGCTTGGTCTCGCTGCATCTAAGAGCTTTTTTATGATGAAGCTATACCTTGTTGTACATTAGTATGAAGCACAGTATGTGGACATATTGTTTGCCATGTCTGTATTCTCTTCTTTGATCAGGGCATACAGAACAGAAACCATGTCAGACATGCGTCCTACAGTGTGTCCAGTCAGTGCAAGGATACAGACAGTACAATAGAATAGGGAACACACCTCTTTAAGGGTAAGCAGCTGTCTCTGCAGGGGCGATGCGGAACGAAGCAGGGTCTCTGTGCTCCTCTGGGTGAAATGAAGCAGGAGCCTAGGTCAGCACAGCGCTGTGGCCCTGCTCTTCCACTCAGCACACCGAGAGCCAGCCCAGCCAGGTGGAACAAAGTCCCAGCTCACCAGTTCAGTTCATTCACCCAGGGTTAGCTTCCTGCTTCCTGCTGAAAGGTAATGCTCCCTCCCTCCATGGCTTAGCTTAGCAGACATACTCATCTGCTAAAATGCAGTCCATTTGTTAATCATTTCCCCACATGACAGTAGGTGCTTTCCAGCCGATTAAACAAACAAGTAAGCAAGCAAGCAGCTCTGAGAAGGAGTGTGAGTCAAGGGAGGTCATTGTCAGGTGGTTTGACCTGTCACACACAGGTCCATTAACCTGCACCAGGAGCTACTGTAGCCTGTGTTATAGTCAGGTCTGATGAGAATGGAGTAGGGAATGGTCCTCTGTGGACCAAGGATACAAAGACTGCACATACCCTTGTCTGCCCTCATGGAGCGTATTACCACCACAGCACAAATAAGCACTATGACATGCACACAACCAATATATAGAGGAGTTGCTCTCCAGCAGGACTCGTATACATCCATATGTCAAACTTACTGTGAATGCAGATGTTTTTACATCAATATCAAATCATTTCTGGGTAACAATTAATTACAAACATTTTCTACATAATTTTCATTATCTCCAGTACATTACCAGTGTTTACATATGTTTTGTAGAAAAAAATCTAAAGGAAGAAAGTTCAACCTGATGACATCATCAAAAGCTAAAAGCGGTGATTTTGAAACACTATGAGATTCACAGTGACGTGGGGAGCAAGACAATACATTCCGTTTGGCTGGAAACTTGTTGCAGGTTTTGAAAATCATTTTCGTACTTTTAGTCCTACCCTGTCACGTTCAAGCATTGTTTAGGACCGTTCTTATCTATTTAACCACAGACCATAGAAACATACCGTTTTCACATATGTAGACACTGGTATGGTGCTGTAGATAATGTATATGAGGTTGAAAAGTGGTGGAACTCTCTTTCATCGGTCTATTAACTAATTAACTAATTTACTGCGACGTCTGTGATGTCACCAGGCAAGCCGAAACTCCACCACGCATGCAAAACTGCTCATTAGGGCCTCCCGAGTGGCGTGGCGTTCTAAGGCACTGCATCGCATTGCTAGCTGCGTTACTGCATTTTCTGGTTTGATACCGGGCTGTTCCTCAGCTGGCCGCGACCGGGAGACCCATGAGGCGACTCACAATTGGCCCAGCGTCGTCCGGGTTAGGGGAGGGTTTGGCCGGCTGGGTTGTCCTTGTCTCTTCGTGCTCTAGCGACTCCTGTGGCGGGCCTGGAACAGAGCACACTGACACAGTCTCCAGGTGTACAGTGTTTCATCTGACACATTGGTGCGGCTGGCTTCTGGGTTAAGTGAGCAGAGTGTCTCGACCTTCGCCTCTCCCGAGTCTGTACACGAGTTGCAGGGATGGGACAAGCCTGTAACTAATAATTGGGGAGAAAAGGGGGTAAAATAATAAACAAATATTACAATTATAATAATAAAAAGCTGCTCATTAGAAGGTCCTGTGTAGATTGTATTTTCAACCAGCAACTGTCAGGAAATAACACTTATCAGACTTTTTCACACTTTTACAGTGTTAGTTTCATCAGCTGTTGTACAATATGATACAAAACACAGGAAAAACAGAATTTCAACGGCACTGGGCCTTTAACATGTTCTAAGACTTCCAACTCATACTATTAAAATATGTCATTTTAGGGAACGTCATTCTGGTATTTGGTTTTGTCATCATGACCACACCTGACATGGGAGCAGTGACTGTCAAATTACATGTGGAATGGGTCTGTGTGTCTCCCAGATTTATAATGGACCTGTGTAATTACCTGTAGTGTGGAACATTTGAAATTCATTTTTCACAGTTGGAGTGACCCCACTGTCTGAGTGGAGACAGATAAGCTATGCAACTCATAGGACTATATTGCATTATGCCATTTTAAATGAGGGTAGCCGCAAGCTGTGACCAATTAAAGTTGAACAAAGCCAGCTCATCTGCTCAGCTCCTCTTAGTAGGTCAGTGAAATTGGCAGAAGTGAATACAGACACATTCACTCTCCTTTGGCCTGAAGCACAGCTTTCACTGGCATATCCATAGCATAGCTCTCAGTGTACTGTAACTGAATGCACTTTACATGATGCACACTGTGAGGATGATAAGCTTGCATAAATGCTATTGAGGAGGTGTTTCACATAAACAACATTACAGAACAGCTTGTACGTTCTCCTTGTTTCCCTGTTTGCCTGGATCAGGTTTTACAATGAAGGGGGTCATAGCATACAGTACTGCAAAGGCAATAACGCAGTGTTACATAATGACATGTGTATCAGGTACAGGAAACCACAGAGACAGAGCTGAGAGATGCAGGACAGAAAGTCTGCAGAGAGGGTTAGGTGTCAGTACCACTGGAGTGATGCATGACCTGCAGTCCCGTCTGTGGGCTCGTGTTACAGACAGAGTGATGCATGGCCTACAGTCCCGTCTGTGGGCTCATGTTACAGGCAGAGTGATGCATGACCTACAGTCCCGTCTGTGGGCTCGTGTTACAGGCAGAGTGATGCAGGGGCAGGGAGGGACCGCTGTCCTTACCGTACATGGAGTCAGGAGCTAATGCAATGTACGGATCCCTGTTCCCAACGCCCTGATTCAGCTTACTGAACCGCTACATGACTTTACACTGCCTGACCTCTGGCCTGCTAACCAGTCACACCAGCCTCATATCCTCACTGTAGTTTTCCTAAAGGGATACACTTATGACTTGTGTATTATGAGAGATGGAGATAGGAAAGTGTCTTATTTTTAGTTCTGAAACGTTGCAGCTGCAGCCTGACCCCTTATCGAAGCAGTAAAAACACCCTCAGGCTGCCGTTCAACATCATTTCCAATTCTGTTTAAGCACCGTCTTTTATACATGCATACTAAATTCTGTGTGGATTTATTTATGCATATTTTCTGGATTTGAATAGTAATTTTTGAATCTGATTTTGTTCTGTGTGTAACTGATGATGTTGGTCTGTGTCTCCTCAGGTTACCTTCACGAAGAGGAAGTTTGGGCTAATGAAGAAGGCCTATGAGCTCAGCGTTCTATGTGACTGTGAGATAGCCCTGATCATATTCAACAGCTCAAACAAACTGTTTCAGTATGCGAGCACAGACATGGACAAGGTCCTGCTCAAATACACTGAGTACAACGAGCCCCACGAGAGCAGAACTAACTCTGACATTGTCGAGGTGAGTGGCTTCACATTTTCACTGTGCCATGGCAGGAAAACCATGTATATGCTTATGTTGGAAAAATACACTGTTTGGTCAATGGAAACTGAAGGGCCGGTAACAGTTTCCTTTTAGTTACCAGTCAGGCAGAGGACGTCTGCAGCCTCTGATAAGCTATGAGAGATGAGTTCAGCACAGGCTTACACTCAGTAGCTGTCCAAACAGTATGGAAACCCTGTTTCCCCCAGATACTGTACTGTAGATACATGCATGGATAAATGGCAGAATCATTATACCACCATTTAAGACAAAAAGTCTTTAAATGTTAGGTTTCATTACACAGCATTGTGTAGTGAACATACTTTAGAGATTCATATTGGCTCTAAGAGTGTTGGAGAGAATTCCGGCAGCACTTGGTCTTTCTGGCAGCTAGTATCCGTCTACATGCCCAAACACTCACAGAAGAAGAAGAACCCACTTGTTATGCCAGCCTACCTAATCTGTCGGCCAAGAGCATCACTGAAAAGAAAATGGGGGTGATTATGTGATCCTTCTGGATACAAATACCTCTTACTGACGTACTCGTGGTTTTTCAACCTATTCAGAACCTGTTTTCTGAAGATGGTGTCTTAATTCTTCACTAAAGGCCTTTGCAGACTGTAAGATTTTAGACGTTTTATGCCACGATTTTGTGCCAGGTGTGCAAAGCTCTTAGAGACTTACCCAGAAAGACTCACAGCTGTAATTGCTGCCAACAGTGATTCTATCAGGTATTGACTTTGGGGGTTGAATACTTATCTAATCAAGATATATTTAAGCAATAAGGCCCAAAGGGGTGTGGTATATGGCCAATATACCACGGCCAAGGGCTGTTCTTAAGCACAAACCCCGAGGTGCCTTATTGCTATTATAAACTGGTTACTAATGTAATTAGAGCAGTAAAATACATGTTTTGTCATACCCGTGGTATACGATCTGAGATACCACAGCTGTCAGCCAATCAGCATTCAGGGCTCGAACCACCCAGTTTATAATAGTGTTTAATTTTCCATTAATTAATAGAAACAATATATAATTTTTCTTCCATTTTGACATTACAGAGTCATTTTTATAGATCGTCGACAAAAATTACAATTAAATACATTTTCATCCCACTTTATAATACATAAAATGTGAAAAAATGGAAGGCACTTTCTGAAGGCACTGTACCTTATTATTACTCAAAGACAAAGTAATAATAAGACAAAGAAACATCAGGAGTTTAACCTTTTACTGTGGTGGGCTAAATCAGGGTTTCTTGATAGTCATAAACAAATCTACTTTGAAACAAAAGTATACACCTCACAGACATGGTTATGGGCTTAAAAAAAGAGGACACCTGTACCATGTCAGAAATAGAGTTGAAATGTATTCCATTTTGAGTTTGTATCCCAATATTATTCTTTATATACATCACAGAAGAAATATAACAAAACTGTTTGACATAGAAACACCTAATTATCTGCGTGTATTATGAAATTATGAAAAATATGAATAACATTCCACCTACGAGGCCACTAGTCATTTGACTGCAGGAAAGGGATACAGAGTATGATACATAAATTCCAAGAATCCCATGTTTTTAAAAGTCTTTCACTTAGCATCCAATAGCATGAAAGGAGTCAGCTGTGCCTGGTATATTTTATTCATGGTACTGCTGCTAGTAAATTACCTGCTTGGCAGAGCTGCAAAACAGTGCTCTGGCATCCAGCAGCCTCAGTCCCCCACCAGGGGCCCTGATCTCTCTCCCTCTGAGCTAAGCAGGGTCTCACCTGCATTAAAAATACATGGACACACTCCACAATTATGTAAAAGTGACCCTATGATTGTTTTCTGCCGTGACTCGGGAGTCCTTCTTGGATTCATCAGGACCAAAGCACAGCAACTAAAACTGTTTCTCACAGATGGAAGAGGATCCATCATTTGCTCTTAATAAACAGGCGTTTCCTTTTTGTAGAGATTCCCGTACAGATTCTACAGTACAGTAGTGTATGCCTTTTGCCATTGTAGTTTATTGATGTATATGTTAGCTGTATCTTGTAAATGTCATGTACTGTACTCTGCAGGGCACACAGTGTCATCTCTAGGGGGCACTGCCACTAACTGAAGTGTAGTGTGTAGTACAAGCTGGTGGCGATCTGTTCATGTCCCTCATAGCCCCTCTAGCCACTCGCAAGGATTCTGCCCTGCTCTTGCAGCGAGATCGAAAGGGGAGAACAATGCAGCGTTGTCCCTGCTCACTCGGCCAGCATCTGTGCAGATATGTGCAAATCCCTCTAACCCTGCTGGCTATGTGGCCAAGGTTCAGAAGTGAAGAAGCAGAGCAGAAGTAACCAGGCCTGTCCAGGCTCCAATTCTGAACATTTCCACACTACCCACCATTCACTGTTCCAAAAAGTGCTGCGGCACAAGAGCAAATGTCAGAGCCGTCAGATAGAGCTCAGTGTCTGCTGTGGGCTTATCTGATCTAGCCCAGGCTGTTGGCTGCATCCTGTTGTGAAGTGTTTATATAGAGAAAGCCAGGTGGCGTCTTCAATAAAAGACAAATTAAATGTTCAGAATGTCCTTGCGTTCTTACAGAACACAGAGATTGCCAATAGATTTATCATTAAAACACGGACTACCCTTTTGAAATAACAAAAGCACAAATTGTATTTTATGCCATGATCTGAATGTCTATCTGTCTGCTGCTTCCCTATCTGGGTGTAGTCAGTGTCATTGGGATATAGGATGACTGCACGCCGAATGAAGCAATTAGTTCCCTTCTTAGCGTAAATGGGTGAGAGAAGCACAGAATGGGTCTATAATGGATAGCTCTATCTCACTCCCTCCCTCTCTGTGTCTTTCACTTTCTCTCTCTCTCTCCCTCTCTCTGTCACAGGAGGTTGGTGGCACCTTAATTGGGGAGGACGGACTCGTGGTAATGGCTGGAGTGGAATAAGTGGAATGGTATCAAAAACATCAAACACATGGTTTCCATGTGTTTGATGCCATTCCATTTACTCTGTTCCAGACATTATTATGAGCCGTGCTCCCCTCAGCAGCCTCCACTGGTCTCTGTAGTGATGTGTCTCACATGGAGACACTCACCCTGACACTCCTCTACATGTAGAAATTGCATTAAACTGATAATTGCCACACAGTCATTTGCTCACCTGCCTCGCAGGTGAGCAAATGAGGCCAAGCAAATCCTTTCGGAGTTTTCATTGGGAAGCATACGTTCCAATTCCATGTGCGAAGCCAAATCAAAGGTCACATTCCTGCTCAGTAGTACCATCTGTAGATAAAGGCTGGGCCTTGCAGTGTGGGAGAGCAATTGCCGTGTTTTCCTCAGATGGAGACCTGCCTGGGGCACAGTTTGATAACCCAGTGGAGGGCTATGGATTTTGTCTGAAACTTGGCTCGCTGTGGAGACCAGAGCAGCAGGCTGAGATCGCTGTGCCTGAGCATAAATGTGTGTGCGGTGTGTGTGGTGGTCTGAACTGCAGCAACACTCCGGGCGACAGGTGAACTGTTGCATGAAATCTGCCTTTGTGGATCACGTCCACTTCTCCGTCTGATTAGAAGTCTCCCTGTTCCCATCTGATCTCATCTGCGTCTCACCTTTCAAAGACCCGGCTCTCAGAGCAACCTTTTATTTACTGAGTAGCTATGCTGGATGGATTGATGTACTGTTTCCTTTCCTCAGAGGTTAGGGCAAGCCTGTCTGGGTCTCTAAGGACTTTATAGAACATATATTGCCAGAGAAAACGTCATTCCTTGCCATGCCGTTTTCCTGTGCTGAGTGAACACAGGGGCAAGTAGAGAAGAAAAGCTTGCTTTTACAGGATCATTTTAGTTTCTGGTACCCTTTCTTTACTAGCAGTTTGTAGTGAGAAACCTGTGAACCTTTTATCTGAGAATCTGTATTAAGGCTGATGTACAGAGGATAGATCAAATGCATTTCAACTGGATCAATATCACTGTGATAAAGAAACAGACAGACCAGCTTGCATATGTCATACTACCCTGTATAGTAGATCACTGCTGTTCATGTCTGGATTTGGGTGCTGTCCTACAGTGTTGTTGTGTTTATTATTGAATACTATTTGTACCTCAAATGAAAATGCTGCTGTAGGTAATTAAAAATAATCAAATCATCCCTTCTCCTCTTCCTCCCCAACTAATGAAATCTTCCTTTAGCTATTCTATAACCTTCTACTGCAACTCTGAATACAGACTCCTCACTGTCTAGCTGCAATTCCCTGAAATCAACTTCACAGGAATGTCCATCTGTGCTTTTCTTTAGAGCATTTCAACACAATTACGGTTTGCAGCAATGCTTGGATTAATCAAGTTTGCATTTAAACGAAATTGACATTGACTGAACACATTTAAAGTAATCTCATAAAATAGGGGATGTGGACATAATTGCATGGGATTATACAGCTGTACTAGTTTAAACACAACTGCTAGGCTACACTTTAGTCCAGGCTAGTAATAATGTCCTTAATCAAATTTGGAACTGCAGTTTTACTCAAATAGCTGCCTGGGCTTGTAAAGAGCCGGACTACACTTTTTTTGTTTGTCTTTTTACATGCCCGACTTGTGGAGTAAGTGTAACGCGATTCTTCCGTCGAAGGAGAGGAGGACCAAAATGCAGCATGGATGAAATTCATGTTTGTTTTTAATAAGAAAACTATACATGAATAAACTACAAACACATAAACTAGAAACACATAACCTCGACACAGTCCCGTGTGGCACAAACGCTGACACAGGAGACAATCACCCACAAAACCCAACACCAAACAGGCTACCTAAATATGGTTCCCAATCAGAGACAATGACTAACACCTGCCTCTGATTGAGAACCATATCAGGCCAAACACAGAAACAGACAAACTAGACACACAACATAGAATGCCCACTCAGATCACACCCTGACCAAACAAAACATAGAAACATACAAAGCAAACTATGGTCAGGGTGTGACAGTAAGTAAGAGCAGTCATATGCAAATTCACCTTTATCTCCCAGCGACATTAGGGAGGCCATCTTTGTTAAATGTGCTTTTGGAAATGAATCATTTGTCATTGTTGAGTGTTCTTAAAGGTAAACAACTCATTCAGTGAAAGAATGAGCGTATAAATGACTCTAGATTTATTAATATTGTTACTTTCAATGATCATCTATTATGATGAATGGCACTCACCATTCAGAATGATAATCCAAAGATGACCATTTCATAATGTCAGGTCTATTGGGCCTGCTTTTCTCTTTCCTCCACTACCTTTCATTTACATCACTCTGCTCTTTCACCACTAAGCCTGCTTATAGTAACCACATTGGCCATTGGCAGTGGATCATAAAACAAATGCCATTGCATATAGAAATGACTATTTAAAATATAGAAAAGAGCTATAAAAAGGCAGTGGTCCCAGGATTTGAGACAGGGGCTGTTTATGTTGTCAATCAAATCCAGTACAGTGATTAAGACTCATCTCTGTCTTAATGAATGCAAATTGGCACATCTGCTATGGTGGGCTAGCCGTCCAGACTGTTCAATTTGCCTGATTGATCAATTATCTTCCTCCCGGTGCTTCTGCGGAGAACGTGAATGTGAAGAAAATTGTCTGCACAGAAAGAGCGAGAGGAAGAGAGGGAAAGGAAAGCCTCTGTTTCAAACCCTTCACTCTACCCATCAAAATACAGATGCTTTATTTGATTAGGCAAAAATCATGATGGAAATTCTTTCATTTTATTATAGTGGAGCTATCAATTTAACGATGTAGTCCTCAAATAGACAAATATGTTGCTCACTTTGACTCTTGGCACTTGACAAGATGTATTCCTTTCATTTATGGGGATGAATCATGCTTCTCAGGCAGTGGACACCAGACACCTTGCAACGGCATGACATGCTATGTATTTATGCCCGACAACTGCACTTCAATGGCCCACATAATGCAGTGATGATATGATGGGAAACATTTGTCCTTTCATTTTAGTTTATCTCTCCAATCCAAGTAACCACACCAAGGCTTCCCAGGTAATACGTGTATACACACAACTGTTCCTGAAATGCAGGAATCAATCATAGAAATTAATAGTTGAAAAAGCGTTCTACTGTGAGATGGTGCAAGTCTTTGTTGAATATTATGACCATACTCTTGTTGACTTAGGCTTAGTGAGTAAGCACATTGTAATAAACATCAAACGCCTAGTGGCTCCCTCTGTGGAGCATCAGAGACAGAATCAGGCTTGTGTATCTATAGTTGTGACATTCCAAGATAATGGGGACAGTCACATGAGGCTCTGGCTGGCACAGAGAGAAGCTGTCACCACTCCTGAATTCTCTCATACAAATCACTCCTCCAGAGGGCTGGCTCTCTTGAACATATAATAACAGTAATACAAATAATAATAATAACAACAATCAAAGCTATATACAGGTGTGGCCAGATCCGGAGGACACGAGAACAGAAATAGCAGACGTCCTTGAAGGCTTTCCTGAACAGCACTGCCTTCAGCTGTGTCTTAAAGGAGGCCAGAGACTCTGCAGCCCTAATAGTGTCTGGAAGAGACTCAACCCTAATAGTGTCTGGAAGTGCGTTCCACAGCCGTGGAGACGTGCAACTGAAAGCCTTGTTACCCATAGTGTTTAGTCTGCTGCGGGGCTGACAAGGGGGACAGACATGGAGGAGTGAAGGGTGCGTGTGGGGCAGGAGGGTAGAATGAGGTCAGACAGGCACTTGGGTCCAGAGTTGTGGATAGCTTGGTAGGTGTGAAACAGGATTTTGTAGTCGATGTTCAGTAGAAAGTAGTGCATACAATGAAGTCTGCTGTAAACATGCACCTAACAGTATTTGTCTCAATAAAACAAGACAAAGGTGTAAAAAAAATCCAAGCTTCAGTCTAAATTGAATACTTGGTTTCAATTTCAGACATTTTGTGTGAGTCATGAACGGTCAGTAATCACCATACTGTATCATATTATGACACAGTGTTGCATCCCAGGAGAACATAGAGCTGCCGTGTACTGAGGAGATTCCCCTGCCTTAAAGTTACTGGCATCACACGGATCATGGCACTTACAGATGTAGGATCTTCATTTGATCATTTGATCACTCTTTTGCCGCAGAGAATTTTCCCACCCAGCAGGAAATTCAAACTTGTAGTGTATTTGAAAAGTAAAGTTTGAACTGTCAGACTTGATTTGCCCTGACGAAAAGTGTATCACCCCCTACAAAAATGTCTATTATAATCCACATAATAATGATAATTTCCTGTTGCTGCAGGATTTTTTCCTGCTGTAGCAAACTGGCTCAAATTAAGATCCCACATATGTACCTCACGCTCCAGTGATGTCACTGACTCGCCCAATCCTGGATGATTAACCAAGTTTGAAAGATTAATCTAAAAGGGGTCAGGGGCCTAATTTATGTTTGATATGCACAGATGACAACACAAAAGACAATATTACATTTTAATTGGCAAGTGCTTAACGTAGCGACTTGACTTTGGGTTGGCCAGTGCCCAGAATCCCTCTGTGGTCCACTAAAGCCTTGTTTGACATTTGAGATGGCTGAAGGGTACGCATAGTTAGCTGCACTGGCTCGTCTGCGTAAGGTCGCTTGGAGGGAGAATCTAAAAGCCCACTTCCCCTAATTAACACATGTTTTTACTAAACTTATTCTACATACAATGTCCACACTATACATCAGGGTTACTGCCTGCAAAGTGATATAATCTGGCAAGATTTCAGAACGCATTGGGCAGTACTCTCTTCCTCAGTTTAAGCATACAGTATATCTAACAAAGTAATTTAGGCCTTTTTATCTTTATAGTGCCATCATTTAATTTGATATGTTCCCATAAGTTGTACTTCATCATATGTTGTGACTAGTTTACCTCATGGTCTAAATTCCTCATCTGTTTTCTTCAGCAGCACCTTCTCATCCTTACTGCTATGCAGCTACAGCTCTCTCTCTCTCTGAGCATCCATGATATTAGAAATACACCTTAAGCTCAGTCAAATGTTAGTTCTATTGACATAGATGTATTAAAGTAGATTCAGGGCATTCTGATACACCAGCCGATCCCAACTTTAATATTCCAGAAGAAAAACAAATATGTACTTTTGGGCTCTCATGCTTTATTAAAATGACATTCATTTGCTTTCCCCTTCACTTTTATAACCTATGATACATTAAAACATTTCTACCTATGCCTGGTTTGTATAATTATATCCATAGAGGGGGTTTGGTAGAGTACTATGCATGGTGAGATATTAGAACTGTAATATTTAGTATCTGATAAGCTGTATTGGTGACTTTATCTCAGAAGCCATCTCTGTATTGATATATTTGTCGCAACAGGATTCTTTATGGGATTGGTCTGTAGTGAGTAGGATATGAATAGAAGTGTCAATTTCTCCCCATACATTCATACTATAAAGACTGAGGCCGCCAGTGTCTGGGAACATGCTCTGCAAATGTGACTTGAAATGGAAATGCAAGGGTCAGCCCTGAACATGTATTTAGGCTTATCTTTAATCATTTTTTTTATTTTGTTCTAATATTCATATTTAGGTAATGGATTTGATTTGAAAAAACGAAGCAAAGGGCTATTTACCTACATCTCTGCTGTCTGTATCCAGTTCAGTACAGGTGCTTGAGTGTTGCTGTTGCTGTGTATTCCAGGAAAGTCCTTTAAAGGTGCAATCCAGGATCTTAAGCACTTACAAATTCGTAATATACTGTATTATACAAAATGCAAAAATACAGTGAGCTCTAAAAGTATTGGGACAGTGACAAATGTTTTGGCTCTGTACTCCAGCACTTTGAATTTGATACAATGACTAGGAGGTTAACGTGCAGTACTCTTTGTACACAGTCCCCCCATTTTAGGGGAGCAAAAGTATTGGGTCAAATTCACTCATATGTTTATTAAAGTAGTCAAAAGTGTAGTATTTGGTCCCATATTCCAAGCACACAATGACTACATCAAGCTTGTGACTCTACCAACTTGTTGGAGCCATTTTCTGTTTGTTTTGGTTGTGTTTCAGATGATTTTGTGTCCAATAGAAACAAAGGGTAAATAATGTATTGTGTCATTTTGGAGCCACTTTTATTGTAAATAAGAATATAATGTTTCTAAATACGTCTACAGTAATGTGGATGCTACTAGGATTACGGATAATCCTGAATGAATTTTTAATAATGATGAGTGAGAGTTACAGATGCACAAATATCATATCCCGAAGACATCCTAATAAAATACCAAAATACCAAATACCAATACATGCTAACCTCTCCCTATTACAATAACAGGGGAGGTTAGCATGTCTTGGGGGGTATGCTATTTACACCCCTGTGACTTAGTCACCAGTTTTGGCTCGTGAGCGAGCACTACTTTCAAAACTGCTGTCTGAAATGATACAAAACCGTTGAAGCATCACTTTAACCTGTACAATCAGTCTGCACCATCAAAACAAACACAGTATTCTGAGCAGGCCAATGAGCACAGGCATATATATATAAGCACCTATAAATAAACAAGGAATCACGAATGTATAACTTGAAAGCAGAAATAGCAGCACTATCTTTGCATAAAAGACCAGATAAAACACTGTGATATATTTTTGGTGATTGTGGTTTTAGGAAATATGCTTGGCACTGCAATCCTCTTTCACCTGAGTCATTTCATCTGCCTCCACATGTGACTAGGGAGCGATACTAATACGTTCACTCTGATTTGCAGTAACACACACTGTACTTTATCACTACACAATGAAAGAATGGCACACAAACACTACTCCATTTTTACTTCCAGTGTCAAGTTGTTGGTCAGGCTTTGTTGTACAAATGTTTTCTGTCATACTCTGAAAGAAGCCAAGCTCCTCTTGTCATATATTTTTACATCGTTTGATACATTATTCCGATTTCTTCTTTGTAGTTCTAGATAACAGAACCGTTACCCTTTCGCATGTACTGAGGTGCAGTACACATGTTGGTTGAAAAGCCTTCCTTTGCATGGCTGAGTGAAGGAGTGCTAATGGTTTTGTAGCCAGTCTCCTGCTGGGTTTCAAAGTGCACCTCTTTATAGGACAAGGACTCCTTTTCCTCTGGGCTTTCACTAGAAACAGGGTCACCACTGTCTTAGGAGTTTTTTTCTTCCATGAAAAAAACAATAGTGATAATTTTTATGTAAGTCTTTCATAGAACATCCTATTTCAGTCCACATTTATGTAACAAACTGTGAATGGACTATGATTGTCTCTTCTCCCTCACGTTCACTGTGACTTGGTTGCTGTGGAAACCCATGTTAGTGTTTGAGAAAAACAGAGGACATGAACAGTGAAATCTTCCTCAGTTTATCACAACCAGCAGAGTCTCCAATGAAGTGTGAGAGTGTGTGCATGTGTGTTTGTTAGCCATTTGCCCCTGTTCGTCAACAAAGCCTCTGCACTCTTCACTTTGATGCTTGTTACCAGGTTACAGCCAATAGTTTTTTGTTTTCGGGCACATGTCGTGCTTCATTGACGTCAGAGTTTTTTTCCATCCTTCCCTCTCAAGTGTGATACGTATTTTTCATTTCAAAACTAGGTCTTCTTGGAGAGGGTGGAATAAAAGGAGAGAGAACAACAGCCATGGCGGTCCCCGGTAAACATTACTCTCCAATGACACTAATGAGCCATGCTCTAATCTCAAGTGCTGAAGCTCTGCACTCGCAGCTTTGTACAAATAACACTCACGCTCATTCACAAAGGGAAAAAAAGAGAGATGACACACGAGTACATGTTTTTTAGACTGAATGACAAATTACACAGCATTCGGGCTCTTTTTGTTATATATATAACATTTTCCTTCTGCTGCTCATCTGAGTAGGATTTGTATTATGTTGCTTCTTTGTCATGTACTGTGTCCGTAGCTTAGGGAAAGGCGCTGTGTGATTGAAAGATGTTACTAGTGTTTCAGTGGTTTATGTCCTCAGACATGTTTGTGATATAACCACTGATGGTTTTGTTGCTGTTAAACTCTCTTGTGTTAGAACTGGTTAGTGTGGGTGCAGTTCACTTCTTGAACCCAGTCTTGGGGCAAGTGAGACAGATCCTAACCTGTCCCTAGGTTACCTGGCACCTGGCAGGGGGACAGAGCCCGCTGGGCTGGATTACCTGGCTCATCATGGCCTGAGTCTGAGCAACAGCATGAGCAGCAGCATCTTACACAAGCAACACTACACAGACCTGAATATAGTCTAATGATATAGTATAATATAGTATAGATTGCATTTTGATTGCTGTTACAGTGCTATTGGGGTTGTTAATTGGATTCATACTGACTTTCCTTTTTCCTTTTTAAAACGTTTGAATTATTTGTGTACTTATTTGTCATTTTACTGCATTGTTAGGAGCTAGTAGCATAAGCATTCCGCTTATAGCGATCCGATATAACATCTGCTAAACTGTGTACGTGACCAATAAACTTTGATTTGATTTGAAAAATAAAGCAATCATTTGCACCTTATTACATGTCGACCAACACTTCATTTATGAATCCACAAAGTGAGAAAGATTGAAAACTTTCTGTCAGGAAAAGGAACAAGGCATAGAAAATGACAACATGAGTGTTCAACCTAATTATTACACATATACTGAACAAAACTATAAATACAACACACAACCATTTCAAAGATTTTACAGTTCATATAAAGATAATAGTCCATTTAAATAAATAAATGAGGTCCTATTCTATGGATTTCACATGACTGGGCAACGGCGTAGCCACGGGTGGGCCTGGGAGGAAATAGGCCTATCCACTTGGGAGCCGAGCCCAGCCAAATGAGCTTTTCCCAACAAAAGGTCTTCATTACAGACAGAAATACTCCTCAGATCCCGCAGGTGACGAAGTCAGATGTTGAGGTCCTGGGGTGGCGTGGTTACACGTGGTCTGTGGTTGTGAGGCCGGTTGGACGTACGGCCAAATTCTCTAAAACAACATTGGAGTCAGCTTATGGTAGAGAAATTAACATTCAATTCTCTGACAACAACTCTGGTGGACATTCCTGCAGTCATCATGCCAAATGCGTGCTCCCTCAAAACTTGACACATCTGTGGCATTGTGTTGTGTGACAAAACTGCACATTATAGAGTGTCGTTTTATTGTCCCGAGTACAAGGTGCACATGTGTAATGATCATGCTGTTTAGTCAGCTTCTTGATATGCCACACCAGTCAGGTGGATGGATTATCTTGGCAAAGGAAATGCTCACTAACAGGGATGTAAACAAATCTGTGAGAGAAATCAACTTTTTGTGCGTATAGAACATTTTGGGGATTTTCTTCTCAGCTCATGAAACATGGGATCAACAATTTACATGTTGCGTTTTACATTTTTGTTCAGTATAAAACAATGCATAATACGTTGCATTGCATTCTAACAAGTCTCACCCCCAGCCCTTTGCTAATGCTAACACCAGAGCTCACCCCCAGCCCTTTGCTAATGCTAACACCAGAGCTCACCCCCAGCCCTTTGCTAATGCTAACACCAGAGCTCATCCCCAGCCCTTTGCTAATGCTAACACCAGAGCTCACCCCCAGCCCTTTGCTAATGCTAACACCAGAGCTCATCCCTAGCCCTTTGCTAATGCTAACACCAGAGCTCATCCCTAGCCCTTTGCTAATGCTAATGCCAGAGCTCACCCCCAGCCCTTTGCTAATGCTAACACCAGAGCTCACCCCCAGCCCTTTGCTAATGCTAACACCAGAGCTCATCCCTAGCCCTTTGCTAATGCTAACACCAGAGCTCATCCCTAGGCATCAAACCGTGGCTAATGGAATATTTCTATGATCCTATTGATTCAACTTGAGATCGTGAGGGAGAAAGCATCTCCAACATTCAAATACATGATTGAATGTAATAACTGTAACACCAGGAATGAAGACCTTTACTAATACAATTCTTTGCTCTCTACCTCATTGTTCTGGCAAATGTTTGTGGATTACATTTAGCTGACATCATCCCATAAACACTTGAATGATTTCAACATTGCCATGATATATGATTCCTTTGTGTTTTACTTTATTAAAATGTCTTAAGTGATGTATTGTTTAGTTTCTAGAGGCATATGGCACTGATTAACTGGCACAGGCCTACCATGGTGTATGGTAAAACTCTTTGTAAAGCAAGGCCTAACTTGTAATGAAAAGAATTCATTACATGCAGCTCAGTGGCAACATGCAACACCATGTTCAGAGAATAACCACTTCATTATTCTTTCAGGTTCATATAGGAACAGCCAGATTGACAACCCTAACAGACACGTCATAAACGTCAGAATATGTAAAATAGGTCACACATGAGCTGCCCTAATTTGGTTTGAACTACTTTAATGACAGACATGCCACCATTAGAGCGCCTTGGTGCCCGCTGTGTAGTGCAGAGCTGACATGAGAGACCACAGTGACCAGAATGGACAGAGGAACAACCACGAGCCCACCCCAATGGGTAGTGTGAGACGCCCCACCCCTCCCCTCTGCCCAGGGGCGAGGGCAGAGCAGAGTTACTTGGAAGGAGGAGGGGGAGGGGGTTAGCTGGCATCATACCACCCTCCCCGACTAGCCTGCCTGAGTGAGGAGGGGGTGTCAGGGAGGGAGGAAGGGCTGCTGATTGATGAGGCCAGGTCTGTGGTCTGGGTATAGAGTGTTGCAGAACGGACGTCCTGCTGGCACATCCTGCCCTTTCCCTCCGCTGTGCGCCCCCAGCCCTCCGTGCCCACACCAGCCCTCCACACCCGCCTTATCGGAACTCCTAATTGTCCTTATGAATATTTTAGAAGCGAGCAGGAATGGGAGTTGAGGGCGGGGGTACGGTTTCAAGGGCTCTGACAGCTAATGATCCACTCTGGGGGTACAGGGAGGAAGAGATGGAGAGAGAGAGAGACAGAGAGACAGACAGGGAAAGAGACAGGGAGGGAGAGGCGGAGAGAGAGACAGGGAGAGAGACAGAGAGAGAGACAAAGAGAGAGAGAGAGAGACAGGGAGAGAAAGACAGAGAGAGAGACAGAGAGAGAGACAGGGAGGGAGACAGGGAGAAAGACAGGAAGAAAGACAGGGAGAGAGACAGGGAGAAAGACAGGGAGAGAGAGAGAGAGGGAGACAGTGAGGGAGGTCGGGAGGGGAAGATGTGAACTTAGTGAATGGTTATTTACTTAAATTGTATACCTTTTTACACCTTTTTATGTTGAATGTAATCTATTTTCATCTAAAATATACCCACATGGTGCTCTATAGATGTCTAGAGCTAGTTGGATGTAATGGAGCATGTTCGTCTCATTTGTTCCCAATCTTTTAAAGATGTAGATAATGATGACTTTGAGATGCCTTTATCCTCAATTTGGACTTCAATTCCCAGTTGGCAAAATTTTCTGAAAATATCCAAGCCGCTGATTGAAAGTATGTTCTCTTTGACTGTGGCAACTAATATCTTTGTCGCGTCCATCAATCAAACAGTCTCTGAGCAGCTGTCTCTCTGAGGGAAAAGTATTGCTCGCTGCAGTGCAATGGATTCTTATTCAATAATATAGCGGCTATATTTATCAAAGTGATAATCTAGCCGGTCAACCACAGTAATTATCTGCTTTATTGTATATTGAGCTGAGACGGAGGCTTTCTCTTCCCTGTCTGCCTCCTTTAGACACACGCAGACCACTGCTTAGTTAGGCTCACTCTTCTTTTATACATCTGCATGCGTTAGTCTTTTTGGTGTGTCAGCTTGGAACTAACTGTTGTCTCGCCATTGTCCTGTTTTTGGAGGGGATTGGATTACAGACTGTATATTGTTTCCCAAACAGCTGCAGACCGATAATAATAACCAAACAAAATGCAGTCCGTCCCATCCAACTGAGAAGGAGGCCCTGCTGCTGTATTTCCTCTGATTTGAGGAGTCAGACAATGGTCTGACAGAGAGGTCATATCCTGATATCACTTAGATCACTGATGATGTGGAATGGTCATGAGATTGAACCAGATATGTCTGGGAATCAAAACCACTCTCCTTATCTAGCCCTCCCTACTTCCCTACTCCCATACCAGTAACATGACCAGTACCAGGGAGTAGACAGGAAAAGCTTTTAGGGCCCTTGGTAATGGCATACAATACATACAGCCACTAGATAGAGTGCAAACGAGAACAACCAACAGTTCCTTTCCCCCCCTCAAGTGAAATCTACAGCACCAAAGGAAAAATGGGAGCATACTCACACTGAAAGACTTGTCTCTTAAGATGTTATATAAGAGAAATATATTTGTGAGCAGATGAAAAGCCTTGCTATCAGCCGCCTCCCCATGCTGATTCTCAACTGCCTTCACACTCAAAGAGGCCCTTTTGATAAGCACATTAGATGGAACGGACTGGACACAATGGTGATGTCATGAGGATTAGCATGCTACCTTGCTTAGTGCGGCAACAGGCACAACAAGCTCATTCACAACAGTGCAGAATGAGCAGGGTGGGGATGAACGCTACAGAAGGAGAAATAGTTCAACTATACATACATTGTATAGACTATAATACAATAATAATGGCTCTTAAAGTATGATCTTGGTGTATGTTCTGTGTAGCTACCTTTGCACACTGGAAGACAGCCTCTACCTGCCTTCTCTCCACATTTGAGAAGTTTGGCTTTTATTCACTGTCTACTTCCAACCTCCCTTTTATTCAGGTACAGTACATGAATAAGTGAAATCTAAAAAGCTCTTGACACAAGTGGGGGGCATTGGAGTGTAATGGTGTTCTATCCAAGGCAGACTGTTTCAGTGAAAGAGCTTCACAAGAAACAGGGAATGTAGGTGGCTTACGCAACAGCTTCACAAACAGCCTCAGCTCCACTTTATTTTGAACTCCTGAAATGATGGTGGCCTCAGTTTTGAATGTGTGTGGGGCTATGATATAAACTCTGCGGTTGGCGTTCAACTCAGCCAATTGTAAAAAAAAAAAATAATAATAATAAATAAATACCCTGTCAGTCTTTTGAGTGTTACATTCATGTTTATTTAATGTGACATAAACGCTGATCTTTATAGAACACTATACTCTATGGTGGGTGAAATGTAATATAAAAAATATAACCATTTTTAAAGAGTACAATTGACAGTACATTTGACACACTGCTCCAAAAACTCCAAATACTCCTGTGTATGTTTGTGAGTTTCAGCTAAATGAACAATTATTGGCACAATGGAGGAGATGAGTGATACAGGTACACTAGATGTTATTGTCAGTATGTCGGTTTGGCATACAATACTGAGAATGGAGAGACACATTTCAAGGCCTGAAAAGCAGAAAGCCTGTTCTCTTACTGCTAAATTCACACACTCACTATTATGTCCAGCTGGTTTGATGTCAGAATCCCCGACTAACATGTTTGGTGTATAGAGACACATTTCTATCAATCCAGGTCTGGATAGCTGTGAGAAAATAGCTGCTGGCCTGGTTCCCACTGAACTTTATGAGCCTCCACGGGCCTTGTGAACAGATTACACAAGTTCACTCGTCACTACTCTCTGACTGCAGCCCTGTACACAGACAGACCCACCACCCCCACCCAACCTCCATTATAAATGTTGTTGTTGACTGTATTCATACCCCTCCAACTTTTCTTTCTTAATAAGCATAAAACTACACAGCTTGACATGACTTTTGAAATTTAGTTTCAGAGCTAGAATTTGAAAAGCAATAGAAGGGACGCTTGTTTTATTTTGGATTTTGTTTACCATACTTCCCACGGGGCAAAAACTGTTTGAATCAACGCTGTTTCCATGTCATTTCAACAACAAAAAAGAATTGTGATGCCATTGAATCAACATAAGATAATTTCATGTTTTTTTCCACCCAACTCTTAACCTAAATGCAGTGACATGGTGAAATGTTTTGTTGATTTCACGTTAGTTGACAACTCAACCAAATGTAAATCAAAACTATACATTGAAAGGACATCTGTACCCAATGCGTTCAGAGTTGGTTGGTTTTGTTTTCTAGGTTTTGTGTAAGATTTGAATTGCTTTACCAATACTTTGATGTATTTGTATTATGGAGTAAAATCCTTGGCTGGGGGAAGGTTTGATGGCCTTCAGGGTTCCATGTGGCCCCTTCTAAGGCCATGTCGGTGTGAGACTGTTTGTGATTGGCTGGGCCGGGGAACCAGGGCCTGACAGGTGTTTGGTAGAGAGACACCTGTTTGGCCATGTGCTGATTTAGTGATCCATTTACTGGGAGCTGCGGGCAGCGTCTGTGGGACACCAGAAACATGCCAAGTCATTTAAGGAGGAATAACGGCCATGCTGTCCCAGACCTTCACTCTTGAGCATGCTCAGCTAGGAGCACCTCGGAGGAAATATTCACTCTTTCTTAGGCGTGCATGATTATGTCCTCATTTTAAGTGATGTTGCATTTCAGGACATCTCTAATCAGAGTGATCAATTTTCACTTACGAATCCATCTCTTATGGACAATGACCTAGATATGAGCACTCGTTGTTAGGCTCTGTGTTGTTTAGTCTCAGTGCAACATGTTCCATGGTTTGTTCTGAATGCTGAGTGTCCCTGGCACTGGATGTTTCCACTGGCCCCTCTCTGAGTGATCACGGCCAAGGGCCAGAGGGGTGCGGCTGGTTGGAGGCTTGTTGTGGAAGTGCTGCCTGTTGCCCTGCCCATCTCACACAGCCATGGCCGACCAGCCCAAACCAGCTATTCACATAATGAGCAGGTCGGGACTTTAATTTGCAGGTCCCGATCAGATCTGTGGCAGTCTGGTGGAGAAAGTGCATAGTTTCCGTAGCAAACACAGCCTTTACGGGAGCCTAACTAAAGAACAGCCTTAGTAAACAGGAAGGTGTTTTTTTTCTTGTTGAGAAGAATGCCCCTGCTCTGTACCACACCAAACACAAGTGCATCTAACTGCACATTTACACATGTTGTGTATCATTCTCAGAGCCGGCTCTAGGCATAAGCGACATAAGCGGTTGCTTAGGGCCCCCGGCCTATAGGGTAACTCAGTTGGGGTCTCAACTGTTGAGAGTTAGAATAGTAGAATACACAAGGTGCAATTTCGACATTTGATTGTGCATCAGCAGTTTTTCTCATGTTATGTCAGCCACTGACAGTCACTAAATTAATGCATGTCAGATTCTTTTAAAAAGATTTTTAAGTTACTCTAGCCAGCTATCTAAACTTGTAGTAATCATGGTCAAATTATCGACCGGGCACGAAGGGCACTTGCCCAGGGGCCCTGACCTACAGGGAGCCCCCAATGAGTTTATTAGTCAATCTCACTCAGATATCGTGGCATAAGTCATGGCTAAATGTGTAGAATTGCAGGAAATTAACTCTGAAACACATTTTTTTCCTATTTGACATTCAAAACGGGGGCCACTAAAAAAATTGCCTAGGGCCCCCAAAAGGCTAGGGCCGGCTTTGATCATTCATTACTCATGAGACTTTCTCTCTCTCCTCAGCAACACTGTCAGACAGATATGACTGATGAGATTTAGGTACTTTTCAGTTCTCCTGCTTAAGCTTTTATATTCTACACCATTTCATCATGTGCCTAAACTAGAGTAGAGGGTCGTTTGATTCAGTACTGGTCAATTTGCTGGGATCAACTGAGCCTTGGTAGACAGGTACATTGTAACCAAGTTATGTTTCACAGCATTTCAAGCCTAGGAAATCCAACAGTAATGTGTCATACAGAGCTCGTCAGCGTGTTGGTAGCGACTGTAAGCAGGGTTGGGTAAGACACGTTGTTAGATAGAGATCAGTCGAGACACCACTGTACTGTCAGAGAGCTGTCAGCAGACGCCAGCTGCTGCTGCAACAACCATGAACACACACACAAACACACACACACACACAGCAGCCAGTGCGTTACCTCCAGCACCTCCAGGGTGATGGAGACGGAGGCAGAGACTAAGGGCTCATTAGTGTCTTTGGGCCCAACTACACTCCCTCACACTGTGACCTCTCCATCCAGAGGAGTCAGTGGCCTTGCTGTAGATACCTGGCTCAGACGCAGCCCAGAGACAGGGGAGGTCACAGCTCTGGACCTGCACCAGCGTGCTAGGGGAACCTGAACAACACACATATAAATGAAGCTTGATTTGCTCTGACTGGCTTGATATCACATGCTGTCACGAGCTGTCATCGGCTCATGTAAGCACCGTCATTCACACTCTTAACGAAGACAAGAGAACCACTCCTCTGATAGAAAGTTACCACAAACCTTCGTTTTATAGTGTGGGATTCTTTTAAGATGTAAAACAAATCTCATTGGACTTCTATATCACAACACACCATACTGTGTGCTCGTTCCTCTTACAATAATCGCTCCATTTCATGCTCTAATAAGCGTCTTTGACCACATATAATAAACTATTTTATTTGCTACATTACTTAACATTGATAAGATCCTGCGAGTGGCAACCGTGCAGAATTAAAGTCCACAACGGTTTGAACTGCTGCTCTGTGGGATCCTCTTATGCCGTGGTGTCTTCCAGCTGGGTGGCTTATGATAACTGAAAGATAATAAAATATGTATTGAAACACACACATGCAGCGAGAGAGAGGGAGGGAGATAGAGGAGAGAGAAAAGGGGGGGGGGGGGGGGGTTGAGAGAGACAATGAGAGAGGGCAGAGAAAGGGTCAGAGACAAGAGACAGATAAATATTTAGTTTCTCCCATGCTGAAGATCTCTAAATGATGAAAGGATAAGGAGTGATATTTCAATTTGTCTGTCATTGTCAACCATTGCATAGGAGTACAGTACCTGTATCGTTCCCAGCTCACACCAGCACACTGGCAGGCACACTGGCAGGCACACTGGCAGGCACACTGGCAGGCACACTGGCAGGCACACTGGCTGGCACACTGGCAGGCACACTGGCAGGCACACTGGCTGGCACACTGGCTGGCACACTGGCAGGCACACTGGCAGGCACACTGGCTGGCACACTGGCTGGCACACTGGCTGGCACACTGGCAGGCACACTGGCAGGCACACTGGCAGGCAGAAAATAAGAAATGAATTCAAGATATGTTTTATTATTTATAAATGTACATGCTAGGGCAGGTTTATTATATTGGTTGCATTATGAATTATGAAATTATTAAATTAATTTGCATCTTGACTTGAATGATGCCTTATATGTTTATATTTTTGACAATGTTCATGTTTTGTTCTGGGAACAGGTTTGTAGGGGATGTATTTTAGCCTAGCTAGACAGAGAGTCATGTGGTAGTAGACTGAGTTTCCTACAGTATACATTGTGTGTGAATTGTGCAATTTTATTTCAGAAATTAAGAAACAAAGGCCATAATGACCTGTGTGCCAGTCCTGATCCAGATGACTGTTTTGGGCACAGCCCCCTCATGGACGACCGTTTCGGCAAACTAAGCGAAGAGAGTGATTTAATGTACAAGCGCTGTGGTGTAAGTACTTCCTCCCTCTCCTGCCATTTTGTGTTGATTCCTGTTTTTATGTTGATGTTCACTACAGGCGCTAAACAAGAAAGAACACAGAGGCTGTGATAGCCCGGACCCTGATGCCTCATATGTCCTCACCCCTCACACAGAAGAAAAGTATAAAAAAATTAATGAGGAGTTTGATAATATGATGAGAAATCATAAAATCGTAAGTAAATGCAATGTTCTTGCTGCTTGGCTTTGTGGCACAAAGGATTTTGACCTTTTGGTTTTTATTTGTTCTTATTTGTTCATTATCCCACCCTGCAACCTCTGTCAACTACTATAAGCAAACATGGACTATTCAAGCATAACCTTTTTTCCGTTCATTGGAAGTGTAATTGTTAATTTTGTTTATTTGTACTGCAACTTATTTTTTGGCACAGCCTGATAAGATCACATTGTTGTTGATAGGTTGAACCTTTTCAAAGATCTTTTGGAATTATCACGTTTCTTCACATTATTTGAAACATTTGAAAACTATATGAAAAGGATAGTGTATTTTTTTTATTCCAGAGGAGAAGCTTCTTTATTATCAATGTACATTTCCCCCTGGAAAAAAATAATATTCCCATTCTGGCTTAAATATTGACTGGTTCTCTAGCTTTAGTGATTGATGTGTTTTTTTTTCTCCAAAACTCAATTTTCACCCCCAAGCAAATGTGAAAATTGAATCTCTTTTAGTCCCACAGTGGCCAGATCATGTGACTGGGGAAATAAAATAATGTTTATCTACCCTTATTGTATGGTCTTTCCTGGTTCCCCATCTCCTGGTGGGGCATCCTCCATTCACCTGGGCAAATCATACAAAAAAAAGGTGCTATCTAGAACCTAAAATCTTCTTTGGCTGTCCCCATAGGAGAATGCTTTGAAGAACCCTTTTGGGCTCCACGTAGAACACTCTGTGGAAAGGGTTCTTCATGGAACCCAAAAGGGTTCTACCTGGAACCAAAAAGGCTTCTTCAAAGGGTTCTCCTATGGGGACAGCTGAATAACCATTTTAGTTTCTAGATGGCATCTTTTTTTCTAAGTGTATGATTTTCCAAAGTGAATGGAGGACGCCCCACTAGGAGATGGGGAACTAGGAGAGACCGTACAATGAGCAAAGGGGAGATATTTTTTTAAAGTGTACAGTCCTCCTAAAGTACAACATCAGTGGACTATCACTGTGTATTTTCCAGTCCTTCATCAAGCTACTACCATTACACAGAGCTTTACCTTGAGACAAGAGTGATCTTATTGCGGGTGGCAATCATAGAATCCTGCATAAAGTATAGTGCTTCAACTGTTGTTTTCTCTAATTCTGACATGGAGGGCACCACTGTTTGCAATTAACACACTAATAATAGCACTAACTGACTGCCTCACTGGACTATGCTGAATGGAGTGGTCTCACTGTCAACAGTCACTCTCACACACTGTGGATAGTTAGCACTGCACAGACATGGAGGAGAGTAATATTAACGTCACGTGATTATAACTCATCATTCTTACTATACGTTTTTATCCAAAATGCTTTCACATAGTTGGAAATGACACAATTACACCATCCTGGTTAAAAGAGAACATGTTGTTTTGCAGTGCTGACTATTACAGTGCAAGACTGAACACATGGTACACTGCTAATGGGCATGTTTTGGAATATGTCATGTTTTCAGTGATGTGTAATGATTTTATATAGCAAAATTATTGTTTTGTGCATTTAGAATAACATAGTGTTAATTTATACATTTTTTGCAATATTATTTATAAATATATTATACACGTTTATGACAGCATCATATGTAGTACAGCAATTTTTCAGATTCCACTTTAAAGCATATTATTCAAGACAGTTATTATTTAATCCCATTACAAACCAAGGGTATATTTATTTGTGGTAATTTCTTGGCCATTCAGACTAAATGCGATGTTAATGGAAGTGAATGTGTAAGAGTGTAAGATACACTTGTATAATAAGCAACCTGGATTAGGAACATGAACAACTTGCCAGCAGCAGTTGATTTGCCATCAGTTTAATAGGACTGCTCTGTTAACCATACCGATATGATTGATGTGGCACCATCACAGATGCCATCTCCGCCGTCTCCTTCCCCCTGTGACCCTCAGCCCAGTGCCAGGTCTTTGATTCTCCCCATGTCTGTGTGTTTCCCTCCTGTAGCCCACAGCGCTGCCCCAGCAGAACTTCTCCATGCATGTGGCAGTGCCAGTCTCCAACCAGAACACCATGTCCTACAACCCAGGAGGCTCCATGAGCAGCCAGGCCCAGGCCGCAGCCTCTCTGAGCGACAGTGGGATGCTCTCTCCCGCTCAGGCCTCCTTACACAGGAATGTGGGCTCCAGTGGGGGCCAGCAGAGGCCCCCTAGTCAAGGCAATGCAGGTCAGTACTGTTACATTTCACAGTTTTTCTCTCTCTCACTACAACTGACTCTACATCCATGGTGGTAAAGATTCAGATCTTTATCCACCAGTTTCACTCTTGCTCTTCCAGATATAACTTTCTCCATATTTGCCTGATATGTGATATGTTTGCAATGGGCCTATTTGCATCTAGTTTATGAAAAAAAGTCCCACTTATTTGAAGGGATCTTTCATGACTCAAGCACATGTCCAGTGGTGTCAGTGAGCTTACCACTTGTTTACCGCTCTTGTTTATAGTAATGGCTGCATTATGACTCATGTTTGACACCTTTTTAAGACTTGTATTGCTCACAGGAAGTGGGATGAACTGGTAATGTTTTGACACAATAGCTACATCCTCTGTGTTGTGCGGAGGGGCCTGTGCATTCAGCCAGTCCATGCCTCATCAGGATGCAGAGTTCTGTATGGTAAAAATAGCACTATGCTTGAAGTCCATCTGCATTGGAAATAAGTCATGTGTGGCTTTTGTATTCATTTCAGTCACATGAAAAGTGGTAACCACAACTGCAGCATGACCACCTAGCTGGGTAAAATACAATTTCTCTATTCTCTGGGGAGCCACTGAAACAGCAGGGCAGTCTTTAGCCTTACTGCCATCTCATTCACCCAGTTTACAGCTGAATTCATGTGCACTGTGCCTGTAAAGTACCTACTGTACCCAAACACATACAGTACTGCAGTATACCTATTCAGTGGGTAGATTCACAGGTAAATAATACTTTGTTGTTCAGTTCCTTGTACTAGGTTATTACCATAATATGTAAACAAAAGCAAGGCTACTGGCTGGTGGTGTTGTGGTCAGAATACTAAAGTGTGGACCTGAACATGTCCCTGTTACAAACTATGGAATACTGGCATAGTTGCCTTAAAGAAAACTTAGGGCCATTCCTTGACAACTTTGACTTGGATGACTGCACAAAGTAAGGACAGGGCCAATAGCCCACTCACCATAGAACCAGAGAGAATGCATTCCCTCTCACTGATAGCTCCCAGTAGTGGTAGAAGTGATGGAAGTTTTATGGTGTTGCATGTTGTTTCCATGCATTCCACTATTAAATCCTAAACATTTCCAGACACCTCATATTATGCTCTATGGCAGTGGATAACTGAGAGAATGACCCCAGCCTCTTTGGAGGGATTGAGTGCAGCTCTTCCCTGATCCCTGTGGCTCCCAGCTGAAGGATACAGATGGTTAATAATATCATTTCGTGCATCTCATTAGGTGGCATGCTGAGTAGGACAGACCTGGCAGTGCCAGCGTGGCGTGAGCCCCAGCCCAGCGGGTACAGTAGGTCCTCCAGGAGGAACTCATTAGGTCTCTGTGGCTCCGCCCAATAGGCCCTCACCTCACTGTCTGTGGCTCTGCCCAATAGGCCCTCACCTCACTGTATGTGGCTCTGCCCAATAGGCCCTCACCTCACTGTCTGTGGCTCTGCCCAATCGGCCCTCACCTCACTGTCTGTGGCTCCGCCCAATAGGCCCTCACCTCACTGTCTGTGGCTCTGCCCAATAGGCCCTCACCTCACTGTCTGTGGCTCCGCCCAATAGGCCCTCACCTCACAGTCTGTGGATCTGCCCAATAGGCCCTCACCTCACTGTCTGTGGCTCTGCCCAACAGGCCCTCACCTCACTGTCTGTGGCTCTGCCCAATAGGCCCTCACCTCACTGTCTGTGGCTCTGCCCAATAGGCCCTCACCTCATTGTCTGTGTCTCTGCTCAATAGGCCCTCACCTCACTGTCTGTGGCTCTGCCCAATAGGCCCTCACCTCACTGTCTGTGGCTCCGCCCAATAGGCCCTCACCTCACTGTCTGTGGCTCCGCCCAATAGGCCCTCACCTCACTGTCTGTGGATCTGCCCAATAGGCCCTCACCTCACTGTCTGTGGCTCTGCCCAATAGGCCCTCACCTCACTGTCTGTGTCTCTGCTCAATAGGCCCTCACCTCACTGTCTGTGTCTCTGCTCAATAGGCCCTCACCTCACTGTCTGTGTCTCTGCCCAATAGGCCCTCACCTCACTGTCTGTGTCTCTGCCCAATAGGCCCTCACCTCACTGTCTGTGTCTCTGCCCAATAGGCCCTCACCTCACTGTCTGTGGCTCTGCCCAATAGGCCCTCACCTCATTGTCTGTATACATGTACATGTGCCTGCGACATGGCCTGCGACATCGACGGCTTTTGTCAGGTTCTTGGTCATTTATTGCATGCGAGAGGACTGTATTTGTTGTCTGTCTGTGAGTATTGGGAACATTGAAGGCAGTAAGTTAACATGGTCTTCATATACAGTGGGGCAAAAAAGTATTTAGTCAGCCACCAATTGTGCAAGTTCTCCCACTTAAAAAGATGAGAGAGGCCTGTAATTTTCATCATAGGTACACTTCAACTATGACAGACAAAATGAGAAAACAATTCCAGAAAATCACATTGTAGGATTTTTTATGAATTTATTTGCAAATTATGGTGGAGAATAAGTATTTGGTCACCTACAAACAAGCAAGATTTCTGGCTCTCACAGACCTGTAACTTCTTCTTTAAGAGGCTCCTCTGTCCTCCACTCGTTACCTGTATTAATGGCACCTGTTTGAACTTGTTATCAGTATAAAATACACCTGTCCACAACCTCAAACAGTCACACTCCAAACTCCACTATGGCCAAGACCAAAGAGCTGTCAAAGGACACCAGAAACAAAATTGTAGACCTGCACCAGGCTGGGAAGACTGAATCTGCAATAGGTAAGCAGCTTGGTTTGAAAAAATCAACTGTGGGAGCAATTATTAGGAAATGGAAGACATACAAGACCACTGATAATCTCCCTCGATCTGGGGCTCCACGCAAGATCTCACCCCGTGGGGTCAAAATGATCACAAGAACGGAGAGCAAAAATCCCAGAACCACACAGGGGGACCTAGTGAATGACCTGCAGAGAGCTGGGACCAAAGTAACAAAGCCTACCATCAGTAACACACTACGCCGCCAGGGACTCAAATCCTGCAGTGCCAGACGTGTCCCCCTGCTTAAGCCAGTACATGTCTAGGCCCGTCTGAAGTTTGCTAGAGAGCATTTGGATGATCCAGAAGAAGATTGGGAGAATCTCATACGGTCAGATGAAACCAAAATATAACTTTTTGGTAAAAACTCAACTCGTCGTGTTTGGAGGACAAAGAATGCTGAGTTGCATCCAAAGAACACCATACCTACTGTGAAGCATGGGGGTGGAAACATCATGCTTTGGGGCTGTTTTTCTGCAAAAGGACCTGGACGACTGATCCATGTAAAGGAAAGAATGAATGGGGCCGTGTATCGTGAGATTTTGAGTGAAAACCTCCTTCCATCAGCAAGGGCATTGAAGATGAAACGTGGCTGGGTCTTTCAGCATGACAATGATCCCAAACACACCGCCCGGGCAACAAAGGAGTGGCTTCGTAAGAAGCATTTCAAGGTCCTGGAGTGGCCTAGCCAGTCTCCAGATCTCAACCCCATAGAAAATCTTTGGAGGGAGTTGAAAGTCCATGTTGCCCAGCAACAGCCCCAAAACATCACTGCTCTAGAGGAGATCTGATCTGGAATGGGCCAAAATACCAGCAACAGTGTGTGAAAACCTTGTGAAGACTTACAGAAAACGTTTGACCTCTGTCATTGCCAACAAAGGGTATATAACAAAGTATTGAGAAACTTTTGTTATTGACCAAATACTTATTTTCCACCATAATTTGCAAATAAATTCATAAAAAATCCTACAATGTGATTTTCTGGATTTTTTTTCTAATTTTGTCTGTCATAGTTGAAGTGTACCTATGATGAAAATTACAGGCCTCTCTAATATTTTTAAGTGGGAGAACTTGCACAATTGGTAGCTGACTAAATACTTTTTTGCCCCACTGTACATGTTAGAGTGATGATACACTGTCCTTACTGTATAGCAAAACAGCCAAGCTGAGTGTCAGCATGTTCTGTCCTCAGAACCCTGACAGAGATGCTGTATGTTCAGTATATTATTCAGACTGCAGCTAGACAGGTTGGTGAAGTGATTGCATCCAAAGCTCCAAGAGTCAGTCCAAAGGGACAGATCTTTTTTGCCAATGTGTTCCAAAGAAGAGGCGTAGATGGTTGAGTACAGTAACAGAGGAAAATGGCAGCAGCTGCTAATGTCTGGCCAACCGCTATGGTGACACACAATCAAACCACCAAGGACACCAGGAAGGTCACACGTCCATCTGTTCCTCCTGGATAGTAACAGATCAAGAATGCCTCTTGTTCTCAATCGGCTGCTCACTTTGTGTCGCTCCAAACATGTTTGTGGTACAAGTTTTGTTTGGGGTTTAGGGATGACAACAGTCACTATATATTTTCTTAGGACTATCCTTTCATTGTGAACTTGTTTGTGCCTGAAAGGGTTAACATATTAAAAGGTAGGGTTCAGGCGGCAGATTCTCTTTGGAAGGTAAATAAACACAGTGTTTCCTTTAAGACTGACACCTCCATCCGACCCTCCCTCTAGTTTCCTTGCCTCTATTGACAGGTGCATCTGTTTTTCCCAGTACCATGGCAGCCCTTATAAGGCTGGAGAGAGCCTGCAAGATGCCTAGGCCAGCAGAACCCTGGAGGTATTCCGGCCATGACACCCCTCTAAGTCCTCTGTGCACAATGACCGGACAGCCTGTCATGGCTGCTATGTGCTGTGTGAGAGGCAGAGGCAGGTGGACGTTAACCCTCTACCTACCAGACAGGCCACTGTGTCTCATATGATACAGTATTATGATAGTAGTGAAAATACATTATGCAATCAACAGATGCTATATTTAAAGCTAAAGATTATGCATTTAATTATGTCCTGCTTCGTGAGCATAGATATGCTGGGTATAAGTTTGAGTCTGTGGTTGGTGAGGTGATTCGATGCTCTCAGTCAGGGCTGAGTGAAATATTTGGTCTGTCTGTATTTGGTCTTTGGCAGTGCTCGGAGCCCTGTCCCTGTGCTGGGTAAGCGGTAAGGTTGTGGGGTGCTGTGCCGCCCCCATGCCAAGGGAGGGGTGTCAGCCGTTGGCACACTGGCAGGAGACTGCAGCTGTTGTTTGTACCAAACTGGGTAGAACAGCAGACACAGACTGCTTGGAAGAGAAACCTCTCTCTCTCCAGTGCTGCTGTCAGATGGCCATTCCTTACATAGCTCTGATTTTTCACAAGCAGCAGCTATTGGGAGAGGAGAGGCCTTTTGCACCAGTTCTGTCTTGTTGCTCGCTCTCTTTTCTCCTCCGGTGGTGTGGCTTGATATCGCCACTAAGAGGGGCTTACAAGCACGGAGAGTGTCCTGGGAAATGCTCCGGATCGCTGATTAAGCCTAGGGAATGGTGGCACTGATCCAAACCCTAATCTCATCTGATATGCCAGCACTTGTCCTCAGAAAGAAAACTCTTTCTTCATATTGACGTACAGCGGCAAAGTGCAAATGAATCATTTTGTCCATGGACATGACATGGCATGTCATTGCACCTTAGCTTTTCTCTCCTCCACACTGTGGAAGCATATGAACTGTAGCTTGAAAGCTTTTCTGAGCCGTTTTCGTAGTTTCCTTTCTGCAGCAGTGTGCAGGAGGTCTTTACCACATGTGATATGAGTTGACTATATGTGTTCATTAAGAATGAACATGAGTCTGGTTTCAATCTGAGATCATAACAGGATTTGGCAGCTGACCAACTAAAACATGAAAGTGTGTTTCTGTTAATACACCACATCTTACGTGGAGCAGAAATTAGATTTTCATACAGTCATTTCACTCCTAGAACATTACAGGCACCTCGGGTAAATGAGGCTCTGCAGAGGGGTGATGTTAATTTAGCACATGAGTTGCATAAAAGCCCATGTTTAAGATTAAATAAGGGGGTAGGGCTCCACTATTCTTCCTGCAGTCTTAGGGAAAAAAGGTGCCTAAAAGAGTTATTTGCATGTCCCTATTGGAGAACCCTTTGAAGAACCTTGTTGGTTCCAGGTAGAAAGGCCCATTTGCTTCCAAGTAGCACCCTTTTTGGTTCCAGTCAGAACCCCTTTTGGTTCCATGTAGAGCCCTTTCTACAGAGGGTTATAAGGGTTCTCCTATGGGGATAGCCAAATAACCCTTTGGAAGCCTTTTTTCTAAGTGTGGAGAGTTCTCACAGTGGCTCAGTCCCAGTGCTCTGCAGACATGAATCAGGATCAATAAGGAGAGTGGAGAGCAGTAGGCTCCACATGGTAGTCTGGATCTAAGTGATCATGACTTAAGCCTAGTGAGGGTCAGAATATTCACATGCAGTATTCTGGTTTTGCAGGCAAATTGTTGTAGCTGTATTTTAATTCTGTATTTTCAGAGAGCAGTTTTTGATAGCAATTATTTTTCAATTGTTCTGTCTAAAATGAGCCATCTGTTTTGGCTCTCGTTCAAATACCTAAACCTTGGCTCACGAGAAGGCTATGAACTTCTTGTGCTTTGCTCAAACATAAATGATATGGATGTAATTAAAGCAACTCTGTGATATCATTTTTTTACACCTAATTAGCAATCCAATGTGGAATTCTTTATGTGATACAGTCACACTCCTCAATGCATGAGAGATGCTTTGCACACAGTTTCACTCTTTCCATGCTCTCTCTCTCACTCTGTTGAGCATTAAGAATGAGAGCTTGTCAGAATGTTAGGGGATGTGACTCTTCTCTCTCTTATGCAATATGCCTGCAAGCGGTGCAGATTCCTTCATTAATACTGGAGAGTTACAGGCTCTTAAAGAGTGATTGCAAGGGCTGTTTGTGTGTCAAAAAGAGTCTATCTGAACATATTATTCCTCTATTTCTTGAGAACCGTGGAAGCCGTCGTTCCCAGTGGAGTACCACTTCCAGTGTGTGTTTTGTCCATTAAGAAAGCATTCTAAACTCTATTTGTTTTTATACTAAGGGGCCCTCCAAGTGGAATATGGATTTCTTGGAACAAATAACTAGTGAGTGAGTGACTGCACTGCAGTCTCACAAACTGTGGCCCTGCTCTCGGTTTCCTGAGCCAAAACAATACCAGAGCACCCGCTAAAGAGTTTCTATCCAGGCTCATTAATGGACGCTATTATTAGAATTTGCTCTCTTTTCCACTTAATCTATTAGAGGCTCTTGATTCACATCCATTAATCTTTTCTCATTCATGTATGCATATTCTCTTCCCTCACTGAGACTCAAGTTCCTCTGGTGTTTGC
Organism: Oncorhynchus kisutch; assembly: GCF_002021735.2. Lineage (NCBI taxonomy): Eukaryota > Metazoa > Chordata > Actinopteri > Salmoniformes > Salmonidae > Oncorhynchus > Oncorhynchus kisutch. Next base: position 26,118,071 of record NC_034195.2, read on the forward strand.
CTAATGACAGTCAGGTCTGGTCAGTTCTGCATCACTTGCTCTTCAATGCATTCTAGTGAAAGCACAATTTGGTCAACAGTGTTTATTTTGTCTTACGTTCAGATGAAAACTAAATGTTTGAGTGGTACATACAGCCTCTTATGTAATCCTGCTCCCACGGTGGGCGGTGTTAATTATTTACAACAAAGAGTATATTTATTTACCCAAACACAGAAACTAAACATTCTACATGTTCTAGGTTCATTCACTGATGATTTGATGGCAGAAGAACCACTGGTTCAGATAACACACAGAAAACAAATGTTCAAAGATGTTTCTGCCAAAAGGCTTGTGTGATCATGTGATCTCTGCATGTGATCATTTTCTTGTTTTAAAATGTCCTTTAAGGTAGAAACAGTTGTTCTGTCTTGTAATGGTGCCCCATTTTAGTGACTGTTTTAAATGGGATACTGGTTTCAATTACGTCTAAGTCTTTTGCTAATCAGCAATTTCAGGCATTATGCTCTGCACAAATGTACTTTACAATTCTGCATGTTGCTTTTGTGCACAACTGGCTGTAGGCTATGTACAACTAGCTTCAAGGAGCATGTTTTTTCTCCATTACGCCATAGTTGCTGCCTGAAATGCCTACACATTCACGTTTGTGAAACAACAGATTTTCATTTTGAACTGATTCCCTGTGATGATACCGTAGGCCTCGGATCATTATCAGAGCTGTGTTGCTGCACCTTTTACAGTCAGGACCCTCCCCCTCCAAACACCAGCCCAGATATTGCCTCGCTTGATTTGCCCACCCACCCCCACAACTTTTTCTGAGTAGAGCCGAGAAGAAACCTCTGTGTGGAAATACACAACCAGGGTTTTGTCTGATCAGAAAATAATACATCTTTCTCAGAAACAAAGAATTATAATTTAGACAGATTTATCACATTTTTGATAGTGAAGATACCTTCTTTGCAACTGTTGATGACCCATGTGGTACTCGTCCTCCAATGAACCTATATTTATGTTAAAATATTGGATTTTTAAAAATATAAGCAATAACAGTGTCTCCTATTTGTAGGGTTTGGGTAATTTACATAGCTAATTATATGCGTGCACCTTAGTTTTTACTGCAGTATAAGATGAAAGCGAGTGCTGGGAGCGATAGTAGCTTGTGTTGCGTATGCTGTTGATTCAGCTGTGACATACCATTGTATGTCTCATAACTGTTTATTTGGCCGTGTATTGTGGGGGTTCTTATCTGTAGCTAGAGAGGTGATTGTTCCATTATGTCACTAGGTCCTGCTTATCCTGCAGCCTGCTTGTGTTTCACTGGGCTCTATACAACACAATGGAGTGCTCAGTTACTTGTTGAAGTGTGACACTGATCTGTTGATGAAATACTAGATAGCATTGATTCTTTCATCCCTCTGTTTCTCATTATTCTCCAGATTCTGATATCCATTTTTTTCAATGTTCTGATGCATCAGAATGGTTATAGATGAATAATGCATCAAAAAGAGATATAAACTGCAAGTGCATTTGCAAATACTCTCACATTGATTTCATAGCATAGCATGTAATTGATTTCATAGCATATATAGCTCACTTCAGCCCCAGTCCAGGCATTGTGCAACATGTACTGTACTGGTCCTTCTCCTGATCAGCTCTGAGATGGTGTCAATGCCCTGTGCCTGCTTTCACTTTGTTTTAGAACAGTTGCCACAGGAAGTGACTCTGGGTGGGGGGTAAAACCAGCCTTATGACTCATTGTTCTGTAAATCTACCATTAGGGTAAAGAAGAAATGACAGTCCACACATACGTATATAGTACTACGAATACAGTACAATGAGTACATAGATAGTCCTGCACACTGTAGCAAGACATAGTATTCTCATATTGTCACACCAAAAAAGTACCTTAGCAAACAGTTTTACCCAACTGTAATGGATTGCTATTCCCATCTTAAACAGCAGTCACAGTACATTTGTTAAGGGAATTGCTCCTCATCCCAGGATACAAGGAGTTGACTTTGATATCGTCACTCACAGCAAGAATGAAAGGCTCATAAATTCTGAAATGGACGTTTTATTTTGGTAAATGTGCAGGATAATTATCTGAGACTATTAAAACTTCCCAGAGGGTTGGGAACACTTAACGTTGCGTGCCGTGGCAAGCTATGCAGCTTTGAAATGGTGCGTTGGAGATTTGGCAGATGACTGTTGTTGTAGTGTCTCACAGTCCCATGACTGCTTCTGTCTCCGTCTCTCTCTGCAGGGAACGGCTTTGTCAACCCTAGGGGCTCTCCGGGACTCCTGGGCGCAACCAGCGGGAACGGCCTGGGGAAAGTCATGCCCACCAAGTCTCCACCGCCCCCTGGAGGGAACATGGGGATGGGCAACCGCAAGCCAGACCTGAGAGTGCTGATCCCCCCGTCCAGCAAAGGCATGATGCCCCCACTGGTGAGTAGCCTACAGTCCCCACTCCTCACTGCACACGAGCTGACTGGTAGAACACTGCGTGTATCTACCTCGGGGCTGCACCGATTTTGGCTTCTTTGTACCTCACATGTGTGTAACAGAGGGAGTTTTATTTTCCCCCTCACAGGATTGTGATGGTGTTATTGTGGTATAGTGTGCAATGTTGGAAATGTTTTGGAGCAGGAGAAATGGTCCTCCTTGCTTGAGGATATCAGTGCTGTCTGAGGACCTCGTGCTTCATTCCTGGTTTACTTGCAGCCTACATTCATTTATTACATCAACAGAAATCGGCGAGCGGCATTCGTTCTCATGATGCATTTGTATTTGATCACCTACAGGAGCTAGACTCTGGACAGTGACAAGAACACAAACAGCACAGCAGCTAGCTAGGCTATACTGTATCTCTGAGGCCCAGAGATACATTTATAACCGTTGCGTACATTTTACAAATATATTGTGATTTCTAAACTTGGCGCATGCCAAACATACACTCTTCCCTCTATACGGTAAATCAGACCTATCGTAAAACTGTGCAGGTGTGAACGAGCATTTTAACGCCGCCTAAACAATGACCATTATTAACCTTTTATGTTAACAATAACCCCCTTATTTGCTGCATACTTTGGAAGTATTGGAATTAGGCCAAGAGAGTATCTAAAGGAAATAGCAATGGCCAACGTGATCAAATGTTTTTGGAGGTGTTGGAATTAGGCCAAGAGAGTATCTAAAGGAAATAGCAATGGCAACGTGATGAAATGTTTTTGGAGGTGTTGGAATTAGGCCAAGAGAGTATCTAAAGGAAATAGCAATGGCAACGTTATCAAATGTTTTTGGAGGTGTTGGAATTAGGCCAAGAGAGTATCTAAAGGAAATAGCAATGGCAACGTTATCAAATGTTTTTGGAGGTGTTGGAATTAGGCCAAGAGAGTATCTAAAGGAAATAGCAATGGCAACGTTATCAAATGTTTTTGGAGGTGTTGGAATTAGGCCAAGAGAGTATCTAAAGGAAATAGCAATGGCAACGTGATCAAATGTTTTTGGAGGTGTTGGCAGAATGTTTCCTTTTGCAGTGACATTTGCTGTATCTGTCCGTTTCTGAAACAATGGAAAATTGTTGTGGACCTGAAAACAGATCGTTTGAATTCAATACTGTTTTGCATGTACTTTTTCCCGAACCTAAATATGCGCTGCCCGTGAATTCTGAAACATTGTCTGTTCGGGAAAAAATGTAAACTACAATAGGCCTACTTACAGTGGTAGTCTACACATTTCAATGCAGAAGATCAACTGTCTGTTCACCTGTTCAATTCTACTGTAAGTTATAAACCGCGCTCCCTTTTGGATGATAGAGTAAAAAACGATTGAAATTATAATAGCCTATCTAATAGGCCCAATTATATGAGAGATGGTCATTTGTTGTACGGCCACTTTGGGATTATGAACGCATCGTGGCCAGAGAAAGTGAGGAATTTGTGCTGCAATGGTTATGATGTAAATAAATGAAATACTGTCTACCCAAGAAATTTCACATTACTGTATTCAGGCATCAAACGTCAATGGAAAAGGTCGGTTCGGACACTTCGGATTTTTGTTATGAATAAGAGGGTCATCATACAGTATATTCCCCATTTGCACAAGGCTACTATAGGGTCGTTTTTCCTTCTTGCATTGCAATGCAATACTTCAACCACTAGAAACTGTGTAGTCCTACGCATGGCCTAAAGATTGCGGGACGACAAGCACATTCTCAAGTCAAGTTACTTTTTTATAAATGCCAACTTTTGCATGTTTTGGAGCATATTCTGTGCGTACACAAGGTTTATAAATGAGGCCCCAGGTGCGTTAACAGTTACTCAATTATAAATATTGAAATTAGAGGCCCTCTCTAATTCTGATAATGAATGTGCAGAGAGCTCTGACCACATTGAGCATCTGAGGCTGCACTACACTGCCATGGCCATAAATCTAAATGGGGAGAAAAGGTTTCAGACATTAACCAGTCATTGACTCTTTCCAACCTAACTCCCATTGCTGAGAGCTGGAGCTCTCAGCAATGGGAGTTCCTCCAAGACACTTGTATGGTAAATATACCTGGGGTTACCATAGCGTGGGTACCCCTGATACATCTACCAGCCTGGAGCAAGGGATCAACATGTGTGTGTTACCATGCCAACATCTGGAAGTGGTAGAGCTCCCAAACCAAACCACAGAGCTTCCAGTGTTGGAGAGTAGTGAACTACATATAGTAATTTAACTACATTTGCAGTAGCTTGGTGGTAGTTGAACTAAATTCAAATCTAGGTAGTGTTTTCAGTAGTTAATTACTGTTTTACCATGTAGCGGTGTAGCTAACTACTGGAACTACACAATACTTTTTTAAAGTAACTTTAGTTCAACTTTTTTTCCATAGGGGTGGCATTAGTGTAGCTTAACTTCTTTCAGTGTGAAGTAATTGGTAGCTTGGTAAACTATCTTCTCAGAGTAGCTTCCACAACACAGAGATTCACACATCACAAGGACAAAGCAATTAAGGCTGCGTTTAGGCAGGCGGCCCAATTCTGATATTTTTTCCACTAATTGGTCTTTTGACCAATCACATCAGATCTTTTCACATCAGATCTTTTTCAGAGCTGATCTGATTGGTCAAAAGACCAATTAGTGAAAAAAGGATCATAATTGGGCTGCCTGTCTAAACGCAGCCTTAGTGTTCGTTATTAGAACTATTGAGCAGGATTACAATGTTTCAGACAGAGAGATTCTAGAAGTCCTGAATGTGTCAGTAGTATTGAGACAAAAGGGAGGGCCTGCTCGGCTCTGCTCTGTCAGTGTAAACGCAGCGTTCCAGATGGGTTAAGGCAGCGTTGTGGGCTGGCAGGTCTTCAGACAGCCTGTCATTAGGCCATAATGGTATTAAATTAATCACATCTCAGTGTGACAGAGTGGGGATGAAGGCTTAATCAGGGGCCCAGAGTGTGAGCCAGATAATATCTTGTCGCCCTTGTCGTGTCTTCCTGTCGCTATTGATTGAGTGTGGGTATTATTAAGACAGTCCTGGCCAGGGCACAGTCAGTCCCTCAGCACAGGGAAGAAGGAAGATGGGCTTCCAGTTAGCCTCTTGTCTAGCAGAACAGTAGAGGCCTCACATTTGCCTACCTCCTCATGCCTTTTGCACACATTGTATATAGACCCCCCCTTCGTTTTCTACTGTGTTATTGACTTGTTAATTGTTTACTCCATGTGTAACTCTTTGTTGTATGCTCACACTGCTATGCTTTATCTTGGCCAGGTCGCAGTTGCAAATGAGAACTTGTTCTCAACTAGCCTACCTGGTTAAATAAAGGTGAAATAAAATAAAATAAAAACAGAGACTACTATAATCTACTAGGTGAAACAAAAATGCACAATATGCAGGTACCTCATTGACTACTCTACTTTATTCATTGTACCTCATTGACTACTCTACTTTATAGATAGCTACAAATATTTGATGACATTACAGTTTGCATTGAGTTGACCTAACTAGTCAGTTTTAGTTTCTTGAACTCAGTTTTATTTAAAGTAAGTGGAGAGCCTTCCAAATGAGTCAAGCTATAGCCTCAGGATTGATGATGTAATTAGATGGATGCATGAGAGGTTAAGCACTTATTCAATGTGAGTCCAAGTCATTAAGTGTGTTTGCTGACTTAAACCATTCTTGCTGGAGTGTCTTTAATAATTGACTCTAAAGTTGACCCATTTTGGTTTTACACCATTAACCTTCTGAGTAGCAAATAGTTATGGGTTCAAAAACGATAGGTCTTACTCTGAAATGGTCACAAACCCAAGCTAAAGTGTTATAACATGGTCATTTAGTATTCACTTTTATCCAAAGCAGTGTACAGTATTGCCTTTGACAAAGAAGGTTTTGCAAGGTAACATGAATAGTAGAGGGCAGAGTGAATATTTCAGTCTAGAGGACAGAGTGAATATTTAAGTCTAGAGGACAGAGTGAATATTTAAGTCTAGAGGGCAGGCACGTCTAGATGACTTTTACTCGTGGAATACAATCAGGCAATTAAGACGTTGGTTTTCAACATCAAAAGGGTGACTGTAGAAGCCATCCTGACCTTCTCTTGTAACCCTGCCTCTCTTCTTCTCTTCTGTTGAGAGCAGTCGGAGGAGGAGGAAATAGATTTGGTGAGTTTTGAGAAAAATGGCTGAATGAACACACTTTCAATTTCATCGTAACAACAACAAGAGGCAAATAGATCAGTAATAACATGTTCAGGAGTGAAGGCTGTTCTTGAACTGTAGATTTGAATACCTTGAGTTTATTGAATTTATTTGATTGAATGGATTTTCTTTTTATAAAGACTAAATTGAGAATTGAAGAGCAGCGTCAGTGTTTCACTGCATGTTATGAACCTGGCAAGATGCCTCAACCTGTCTAATGTCCTGTGCCCCACAACACCGCCACTCCCTGTGCACCGCCACTCCCATGTGTTGTTCAGGGAATGCTTTAATGTTTCTGTTTGTTTGTGAGTGAGCACACGATGCACACATTCACTAGAACTATTAGCCAGATCATTATCACTCCTGCGTCTTGTTACTTCAAGAAAGTAGTTTGGACACACATCGTTACATACAGGTGAAGTCGGAAGTTTACATACACTTAGGTTGGAGTCATTAAAACTCGTTTTTCAACCACTCCACAAATGTCAAACTATAGTTTTTTTCGCAAGTCGGTTAGGACATCTACTTTGTGCATGACACAAGTAATTTATCCAACAATTGTTTACAGACAGATCTATTTTACTTATAATTCACTGTATCACAATTCCAGTGGGTCAGAAGTTTACATACACTAAGTGTCACGCCCTGACCTTAGAGAGCCTTTTTATGTCTCTATTTGGTTAGGTCAGGGTGTGATTTGGGTGGGCATTCTAGTTTTCTATTTCTTTGTTGGCCAGGTATGGTTCCCAATCAGAGGCAGCTGTCTATCGTTGTCTCTAATTGGGAATCATACTTAGGCAGCCTGTTTTCCACCTTAGTTTGTGGGATCTTGTTTTGGCATAGTTGCTGTGGAGCCTGCAGTACTTTACGTTCGTTTGTATTTTGTTGTTTTTTGGTGTCATTTGAAAATAAAGTAAAATGTACGCCTACCACGCTGCACCTTGGTCTCCTTCTAACGACGGACGTAACACTAAGTCGACTGTGCCTTTTAAACAGCTTGAAAAATTCCAGAAAATTATTTCATAGCTTTAGAAGCTTCTGATAGGCTAATTGACATAATTTGAGTCAATTGGAGGTGTACCTGTGAATGTGTATTTCAAGGCCTACCTTCAAACTCAGTGCCTCTTTGCTTGACATCATGGAAAAATCAAAAGAAATCAGCCAAGACCTCAGAAAAAGATTGTAGACCTCCACAAGTCTGCTTCATCCTTGGGAGCAATTTCCAAACGCCTGAAGGTACCACGTTCATCTGTACAAACAATTGCACGCAAGTATAAACACCATGGGACCACGCAGCCGTCATACCGCTCAGGAAGGAGACACGTTCTGTCTCCTAGAGATGAATGTACTTTGGTGTGAAAAGTGCAAATCAATCCCAGAACAACAGCAAAGGACCTTGTGAAAATGCTGGAGGAAACAGGTACAAAAGTATCTATATCCACAGTAAAACGAGTCCTATATCGACAGAACCTGAAAGGCTGCTCGGCAAGGAAGAAGCCACTGCTCCAAAACCACCATAAAAAAGTCAGACTACGGTTTGCAACTGCACATTGGGACAAAGATCATACTTTTTGGAGAAATGTCCTCTGGTATGATGAAAAAATAGAACTGTTTGGCCATAATGACCATCATTATGTTTGGAAGAAAAAGGGGTAGGCTTGCAAGCTGAAGAACACCATCCCAACCGAGGATTAAATGTCAGGAATTGTGAAAAACGGAGTTTAAATGTATTGGACTAAAGTGTATGTAAACTTCTGACTTCAACAGTAGAATTATTTTAAACAAAAGGTTTTGTAATATGTATAAAATTACAAAGTCATTTCCAAAGAACAGATTTCAAATCTTGGATTGTTCTTCATGGAGAGGGGCAGATTACTTCATTGTGGATTATGTAATTCTTAGAGAAGCTTGTTTTTGGATGATGTCATCTGTTTGGAGAGAGTAGGAGCAGCGGATATTTCCAAGGAAGTTATCAAACTGTCATGATGCAATATTGCCTCAAATGAAACCCTCAACTGCACTATATTACAAATTGCCATACCAGAGCTGCTCAGATCACAGAGCAATCATATGATATGACATGCTGTATGTGTTTCCTAGATTGATGCAGTAAAAGGTCTCTTGATGTTAATACCCCCCAGATCACAAACAGCCCTGCAGCTCATGCTAACTCTGCCATTTTGCCTCTGTTAGGTGCTAGCAAAATAGTCTCACTTTCACATCAGAACAAACAAGTGTAGCATTAAACGTTTATATTTTTTTATTTACTTATTATTATTTATTTATTTATTTTGTATTTATTTATTTATATTAGAGGGTACATAATGAACAGAATACTATATTCTCAGAAGATTTGACTAAAGAATCCATAGATCTATAAATGACCCAACATTTGACCAGTAAGTTTGTGGTCCTAATGAGTGACTACCATGATTGGCCTTCTCAGAGCGTGTGTGATCCTGTTGCTGCTGCATGAAGGCACTGTGTTTTGTGACTGTGTGCTTGGGACAGCATGCAGCCACTGCACCCAGGATTGCGTTTTTTTTTATAGGAGATATGTAGTAGCTACTATATGTTATGAAAAATTAAGGACCTGTCTCTCTTTCTGGTAGTAGTTGTAAGAGATCTGGTTTTTTTTAGACATCTTTGGTAGTCATTGAATTGACCGTTTTCTTTATTCACAGTCTATAAACAATTTGAGTGCTGAAGAGCATTTGCCTTAGCTTGTAAGGAAATCTGAATACAACAACGAGTGCATGTCAGCACAAAACCCCACTATTGTGTAAAACAGTTTTCTATTTCAAAACATTATTCCTGTTTCTTGATAATCTGTTTACAGATTTACCCACAAACAACATTCAATTGATCGATATTGGACAAAAACAGTCTTTAAGTCTTTATGGGATATCGTTTTTTTCTTATTACACATATTGTCAAACAGTCATCATATAATACAAACATGGCTCAATATGTTATCTGGATTGTAGCTACATGTGACATGAAGCTACAGTGCTTCCTCTTGGTGGGAAGTAGTATTGCATTTTTCATTGCTAAGTTATTATAGTCTTATCATATTATGACTTTTAAAAAATGAGGTACAGCTAATTTATACACAACACATCTGTAACATGTTTTTAGCTATATCAATTTACCATCTTGCACTTTGGGTTCACTACAGTATGCCTTTACAGCACCCTACAGGGTTGTTTTGTTCATTAAACCTGTTTTCTTTGTACTGTTTACAGAACACCCACAGGATAAGCAGCTCCCAGTCCCAGCTACTCGCCACCCCAGTAGTGTCTGTCACCACCCCCAGTCTGCCCCCCCAAGGCCTGGTCTACTCAGGCATGCCCACCGGTTACAACACCGGTGAGTCTACCCCTCTGTCCCCTGCCACGGCGCTGCCTGTCTGGCTGTTACTGATTGGTCTGGTCTCCTGTGGTGAGAGGTGCCGCTGCAGTAGCAGTGGGAGGGGGAGTGTGTGTAACTCACTGTTCTCTGGTGCTGTTGTTGTTGCAGAGTACTCCCTGAGCAGTGCAGAGATCTCCTCCCTACAGGGCTTCGGCTCTCCAGGGCTCTCTTTGGGCTCCATGTCGGCATGGCAACAACATCAACTGGGCCAGGCAGCTCTCAGCTCTTTGGTGTGAGTAACACACTAGCAAACACACACACAAACACATAGACACCCACACATTAATAGAATATTCAGTGCATACATTATATACACGTTCAAAGTACATAGCTTGGACTCTTTCAAATGTCCATTTTCCAACCACCACTCCAAGCACCTGATCTATGTTACTATCCAAATGGCCACTGACCTCGTGCTGTTCCTCTCTACAGGGGTGGTGGTCACCTACCTCAGGGCTCCAACCTCTCTATCAACACCAGCCAGAACATCAACATCAAGTCAGAGCCCATCTCCCCACCGCGGGAGCGCGTCACCTCCTCTGGCTTCCCCCAGCAGCAACAGCAGCAACAGCAGCAGCAGCAGCAGCAGCAGGCGTCCAGCCGGCAGGACCTGGGCCGCTCGCCTGTGGACAGCCTCAGCTCCTCCTGCAGCTCGTACGATGGCAGCGACCGCGAAGACCACCGGCCGGACTTCCACTCCTCGTCCATGGGGCTGGGCAGACCCCCAGCCGGAACCGAGGACAACAGGGAGAGCCCCTCTGTCAAGCGCATGCGCATGGACACCTGGGTGACATAGAGTCACTCAGTCAGGCCTCCAGTCACCAGCTAGTCAGACGGAGGGAGGGAGGGGGTAGACTTGGGGGAGAGATGGATGGGGTAGGAAAGGTCCTTATAGTTATCATTATAATATTATTATTTAACTCCATTTCATTTTGTAAGAAGGAGAATGGCAAATAAATTAAATACGTCTCACATTAATAAGAAAAACAATCAAGTAGTTGGACTGAATTATGTACACAAACAGATGTTATCAGGTACTGGGTGCGAATTAGATGTTTGCAGGAGTCTGATGTTCAAAGAAAAAAAAGAAGAAAAAAACTAATCTAGATGATTGTAGTCACTGGTCTAGTCTGGCACTTGTAGTTGCTGTTTTTGCTGTTGTGGTTGCAAGTTACAAACAATCCAAAAAGTCAAGAGTGTTGCCTGCTGGCTGAGGGCCCCTGCTTGTGGCGTCCACTGTTAGAGCTCATGTTTCACTACATGGTGTAACCTCATACGACTTTAATCTCATACAACTTTGTCTCAATTTGAATGTATTAAATCAATAGATGTGGAATCAAATTTTAAAACATTTTCGACCTCAGAGACTAAAAAGAGTTGTTTTTCATTTGAAAGAGGTTTCCCTTGTGTGGTTTTAGACAGGAAAAGCTATCCTGTATGGGAAGGACATGGCTCAGAGTCATGTGTTTAGTTCTAAAATAAATAGGAAAAAGTATATTGCAATAATAACATTCATTTTATAATCTGATATATGGGACATTAACATTATGGGAAATTGTCCAGTTGAACTGGTAACATGGTAATAGCAAGGCATCTTCTCATTGCTCCAACAATTCATTGGTAATGTAAGCCAAAGCTGTACTGTACGTTTCTTTCTGTTATTTGTAGCTATGGTTTCCTAGCAATTCTCTCAAAAAACAATTGTTCATTTTAGTTTAGTTTTTACTGTGCTTTGTTACAAACATTATAAAGACATGCAAGCCAGATCTTGAATCAATATCTCAAGCCATGAACACTTGCTGTTCTGTTTGTTAAATTAAACATTTGAGCCAAACACTTTCTTTTGTTATGTAAATAGCAACTTTAATATATATATATATATATCACCTTGGTGTAAGTACGTATGTATTGTACCATCACCAGATTCAAGAAAAAGGTATATTTTTGTGGATTACTGCCATGTTTACAGGGCGAGATCCTTATTAAGTAGATTATTCACTGGTTAATATTTACTATTTTGTTAATTATACTGTACTTTCTTCAAAATTGAATTACTACCAATATAGTCAGTGATTTTCTTTCCAGAGAGTAGTTTTTTGGGTTGTTTTCCCTTTAATAGTGGTGAATGTCTGTCCTTAAGAAATTGTAATAACAGTGATGTAAGGTTAAAGTTCCACTATATCTTATGTTGTGAAGGATAATCTCAACGCTGAGGAAAATATGGTTTAGGGTTAGGCTATTTACCTGTAGCTGCTGAATACACTGCCAACTTTCAAACCCAAGGTCCCATCTCAGCATTGAAAAACCATCCATTGTGATTGTGCTTTGCTCGATTGAAAGACATGCCATTTCATGAACCATGCCAATAAACCTATTTGGGTCGCTCCACGAAAAGAGTACCTTTTGCGTCACTTTGATATTTGAAGTAGAAATTGTGCACCAATATTGCATTTTAAAAGCCTGCTATGTTAAATTAAGTGCACTTTAATATACACTGAGTGTACAAAACATTAAGAACACCTTCATAATATTGAGTCACACCCCCTCTCCCCTTTTGCCCTCAGAACTGCCTCAATTTGTCAGGGCATGGACTCCAGAGGGATGCTGGCCCATGTTGACTCCAATGCTTCCCACATTTGTGTCAAGTTGGCTGGATGTCCTTTGAGTGGTGGACCATTCTTGATACACACAGAAAACTGTTGAGCGTGAAAAACCCAGCAGAGTTGCAGTTCTTGACACAAACCGGTGCGCCTGGCACATACTACCATACCCCGTTTAAAGGCACTTAAATCTTTTGTCTTACCCATTCACCCGCTGAATGGCAATAATACACAATCCATGTCTCAATTGTCTCAAGGCTTAAAAATCATTAGTTAATAACATGTCTCCTCCCCTTCATCTACACTGATTGAAGTGGATTTAACAAGTGAAATCAATAAGGGATCATATCTTTCACCTGTATTAAACTGGTCAGTCTGTCATGGAAAGCGTTTTGTACACTAATAAACTTTTTAATATGAATAAAGGCTTTCTAATGTGCCCAAAATCTGCATGTCCCGTGTCACTTCAAGGAAGATTTTAACCCACTTAATCCCAAAATCTGCATGTCCCGTGTCACTTCAAGGAAGATTTTAACCCACTTAATCCCAAAATCTGCATGTCCCGTGTCACTTCAAGGAAGATTTTAACCCACTTAATCCCAAAATCTGCATGTCCCGTGTCACTTCAAGGAAGATTTTAACCCACTTAATCCCAAAATCTGCATGTCCCGTGTCACTTCAAGGAAGATTTTAACCCACTTAATCCCAAAATCTGCATGTCCCGTGTCACTTCAAGGAAGATTTTAACCCACTTAATCCCAAAATCTGCATGTCCCGTGTCACTTCAAGGAAGATTTTAACCCACTTAATCCCAAAATCTGCATGTCCCGTGTCACTTCAAGGAAGATTTTAACCCACTTAATCCCAAAATCTGCATGTCCCGTGTCACTTCAAGGAAGATTTTAACCCACTTCATCGCAAAATCTCTCCAAGTTTCACCATCATTGTAAAGCCCTAGTTATTTCATTGCTTTGACAAAGTCATTCCTGGAGATGATTTATTTCATGTGATAATGATTCATTTACATTAATTTAAGGTCAACCCAGTTACGGAACTGAACTCTTGTTTTAATATGGTGAAACTATTCTTTTTTTAAATATATATTTTTTCAAAATAAATCTTGAACATCTAATGGTCAAATCATACAGTAAAAGCAGGTGAGCAGGGTTCTACTCTTTTTGGCAATTATCTGGTGTTTTGTGGTGGAAAACTGAGTGGGTTGAGCATTATACGTCAACCTTGTTACTCATAGATAGACGGGCTAGAATTATTATTTTATTTTTTAAATGTGTGAAGCTTGCATTCAATTGCCACTCTCTGTTGCACACAACAAGCTTCCATTCCCCCTGTCACGAGGGGATTTATGGCTGATTCGTTTTTAGTTTTATTCAGATTGTTCAGGGTAGCTGCAGCACCCTCAGCACCCGTATTTCCCACACTTCATTTTTTAAATTTAACATCTTGAGATGGGAAAACTAGTTTATGAAGTTGAACATATGCTCTTTATGACAGAATGTAAAAAGTAGGTGGAATCATTTTTTTTTTACCAAGTTAATACTTCTCAAAAGGCACTGAAATGGTGGAACGACCCATTTATGGTTAATTAAATGATCCATTGATGGATCACTCTCTGGTGAAAATTTCACACTTATGAGTAAATTAAGTTGCAAACATTGTAAATAGCATAGCCTAAATATAATCCTCAGTCATGATTATGTATCATTTAATCCGTTTTATAAATTGGCACAGCAAAATACCCTGTTTGAGGCCCATCACTAGTAGGAAATGAACAACCCTGAAATCATGATCCCCTAAGTGTGTAGTACTGGTGAGTGGCAGCAGCCATTTTCTGTTTCACTGTTGTATATTTGCCTGTGTGGGCATTTCAGACCATGCAAGCATGTACGTCATTGTCTGTTACATGTGGCCTTGGCTTGCATTATACCCCATCCCCTCAGTGGTAAAGTGTCAGACAACTCAGCAGCTAATACATACTAGAGACAATGCAACAGAATAGACTTGATACGACACTGGTGGATTGCACACATTTGTATGAGAAGTTTGCTGTACAAAAGGAGTATCTCTTTACATTTGCTATATTTTCCCTTGTGTGTTTCTCCTCCACGCCTGTCTCCACCCCTTCATTTGATCCAAAGCAGTTGGCAATAAGCCAAGAGTGATCTATGCAGTTTCCAACTCATACTCTGCCCAGATGCGGACCCTTAAAAAACGTCACTTAAAGGGTCCAATCTACTATTAAATGTTATTGCATGTCCCATAGAGTCAGGGAGCTGGATAGCCAGTTGCACATAACATTTTTATCAATGTCTACCTTTTTGAACAAATTATTTTCCTCAGTCTTGATCAATTCTGAATTATTTTAGACATGCATAAGAAACACAGCATAACTGATTTAATATCCATTTGAACACATGTCAGGTTACAGAACAGCAATAATACCATTACACTATTCCAACAAGACTTTAGCAGTCTTTTTTTCATAGCTTCATTACAAATGACATGCACACTTTAGCACTTGATAGGACATCAGGGAATTTTTCTAGCTTCACTCTTTATATGCACGGTTAGAAAATAGCCTTATCCCAAAGAATGACTCATGTTATAAATCAAGAAAAGCCTCACATAGCTCCAAACTAACGCCGCTAATGCAGCTGACATACATTACAGAACATAGAGACTGGTTCGTCTTTCCCACTCTGCCCTCCCGTGAAGTAAGATTCACACAAGGAATGTATAGAGAACGTAAAGTGATACACTTGCTCTTTTGGTCTATGTGCTGTGTAAAAACCTGCACAACTATTGAATGTGAAAGAACAGGATTATATCAGACAACGGAACTTTGTTGAAAGAGCGTTCTTCACTTTGCTGTGCAAGAGTACACTGCTTTGCTGTATGGCTTTTATAAACAGAACTATGTATTTGGTAATTGTTTGTAGTTAATAGTTCACTTCAAGAAGCTGTTTGCGGTTTGGATGCTCAAACCGTTTGGCGGCACAAGCTGGACTTTGTTGCCATGAATGAAACAAAATCAAGAGAGAATTTTAAGTTGATCTGCATTTTATTTCCCTTGAATGTGTTGTTTTATCTTCATTATACAATAAATATTCTAGTGAACTTTTTATTGAATGACTAAGATACCATGCTAGAGATTGTTGTAAAAATGTGTATTCTACATTCACTAAAGTAAAACTATTGGCTTCTACTGTCTATTTTAGGTTCTCTCACTTATTCTGTAAATTAAGTGAACAACTTTCTTACCTAGATTTTGTCCACCTGTGATGTCCCAAACAATAGAGACTGTCAGCATTATTAAACACCTCAATGTGTGCTCAAACACTAACGCCATGTGCCTTCATAAGGGAGTGATGGAGAGGAGTGTCATAATTATTCACATGCATCATTTTATATAGATCAGCCCAAGTTGGCTCTCATAATACATAAGTGCAGTAAGTGCATTTTGAAACTGAATAGTTCACATTGCTATTACTGATTTAGTATAACTTTCACTGATATTTTGGGAAAACTATGATGTAGACAGGCAAGAATGTTGAACTAGTGTGGAAGAGTGCAGCACCAATACTGACCAGCAGGTGGTGTAAAACCAATCTATTCACATCCATATCTAACACTGGAACTCCTGCATAGCCTGACCATATTCATTCAATTTATTTACCACCATGAATATGCTAACATTATTACAACCAGTAAATAGTGGACCCTACTGTCAGGGGTGTGTGAATCATAAGGAGTCAGATGGAATCAGGTGCAAAATGCTGTTTATTTACAGGTTTTGGGCTAGAAGGTGAGCTGGATCCATGAGTAGGCCTATTTACAAAATGTTTACGAACTCTGTCCTAGAATGAAGACTAAAATAACAGACAATAGGCCTAAACTAAATAGCCAATAACTGAAGCTATGACTGGCTTCTGCAGATCGCCTCCAAACAGTGGCGGTGCATGGGTAAATATCAGTTGGGAAGCCAAGCCAAGTCAGTGAAAAAGCCAGAATTACAACCTGTTGTCATAATTGTGTTGTTTGCTTTATAACCCATTTCTTCATACGCCACCGTGATATACAATAAGGCAGAGACAACAAAAACACTACAGTCACACAGTGGCGGAATAAATTCAACTACACATACGTTGGTTTCATCACAAAGTCCACAACGTAAATATTGCATGTAACAAACAGTTATGACCTGCAGCATGGTCAACTACTGATTTAGAACCACGGAGTTACCGCAATCAGCAGAAAGATAACAGCAGCACTGCCTCAGCTATTCCAGCACCATTTCAAGTTAAACATTTAAATCATCATATCAACAAGGCTATATGCTTTGTTTAATACAGTGAAAACAAACTTGAAGATATATATATATATATATATTTGTTTTTTTTTCACCTTTATTTAACCAGGTAGGCTAGTTGAGAACAAGTTCTCATTTGCAACTGCGACCTGGCCAAGATAAAGCATAGCAGTGTGAGCAGACAACAAAGAGTTACACATGGAGTAAACAATTAACAAGTCAATAACACAGTAGAAACCAAAGGGGGAGTCTATATACAATGTGTGCAAAAGGCATGAGGAGGTAGGCAAATAATTACAATTTTGCAGATTAACACTGGAGTGATGAATGATCAGATGGTCATGTACAGGTAGAGATATTGGTGTGCAAAAGAGCAGAAAAGTAAATAAATAAAAACAGTATGGGGATGAGGTAGGTGAGAAAGGGTGGGCTATTTACCAATAGACTATGTACAGCTGCAGCGATCGGTTAGCCGCTCAGATAGCTGATGTTTGAAGTTGGTGAGGGAGATAAAAGTCTCCAACTTCAGCGATTTTTGCAATTCGTTCCAGTCACAGGCAGCAGAGTACTGGAACGAAAGGCGGCCAAATGAGGTGTTGGCTTTAGGGATGATCAGTGAGATACACCTGCTGGAGCGCGTGCTACGGATGGGTGTTGCCATCGTGACCAGTGAGCTGAGATAAGGCGGAGCTTTACCTAGCATGGACTTGTAGATGACCTGGAGCCAGTGGGTCTGGCGACGAATATGTAGCGAGGGCCAGCCGACTAGAGCATACAAGTCGCAGTGGTGGGTGGTATAAGGTGCTTTAGTGACGAAACGGATGGCACTGTGATAGACTGCATCCAGTTTGCTGAGTAGAGTGTTGGAAGCCATTTTGTAGATGACATCGCCGAAGTCGAGGATCGGTAGGATAGTCAGTTTTACTAGGGTAAGCTTGGCGGCGTGAGTGAAGGAGGCTTTGTTGCGGAATAGAAAGCCGACTCTTGATTTGATTTTCGATTGGAGATGTTTGATATGAGTCTGGAAGGAGAGTTTGCAGTCTAGCCAGACACCTAGGTACTTATAGACGTCCACATATTCTAGGTCGGAACCATCCAGGGTGGTGATGCTAGTCGGGCATGCGGGTGCAGGCAGCGA
The DNA here is from genome assembly GCF_002021735.2 of Oncorhynchus kisutch. Lineage (NCBI taxonomy): Eukaryota > Metazoa > Chordata > Actinopteri > Salmoniformes > Salmonidae > Oncorhynchus > Oncorhynchus kisutch. The sequence goes on from NC_034195.2 coordinate 26,136,222, forward strand.
CCGGTTGAAAAGCATGCATTTGGTTTTACTAGCGTTTAAGAGCAGTTGGAGGCCACGGAAGGAGTGTTGTATGGCATTCCTGATACCTGAAACAATTTAGTCAAATCAATGTTGCTAAATCAATGTTGCTAAATATCATGCGGCTGTCCACGGTATTGAATTCTCTGTGTGTGTGTGTGTAGTAAAAACGATTTTTGGGACTCAACCTACGTGTAGACTAGTTAGTTGAACGCCCAATGCCATCCTCCTCTCTTTCATGTTGGCAAAACAGTATATGGCTCTTTTTAAAATTGTATTTATTTTATTTCACCTTTATTTAGCCAGGTAGGACAGTTGAGAACAAAGCAAAGCAGTGCGGCAAAAACAACAACACAGAGTTAAATATAAACAAACGTATGGTCAATAACACAACAGAAAGATCTATGTACAGTGTGTGCAAATGTAGAAGAGTAGGGAGGTAGGCAATAAAAAGGCCATGAAGGCGAAATAATTACAATTTAGCATTAACACTGGAGTGATAGATGTGCAGATGATGATGTGCAAGTAGAGATACTGCGGTGCAAAAGAGCAAGAGGTTAAGTAATAATATGGGGATGATGTAGTTGGGTGTGCTATTTACAGATTGGCTGTGTACAGGTACAGTGATCGGTAAGCTGCTCTGACAGCTGATGCTTAAAGTTAGAGAGGGAGATATAAGACTCCAGCTTCAGTGATTTTTGCAATTTTTTGGCAGCAGAGAACTGGAAGGAAAAGCAGCCAAAGGAAGTGTTGGCTTTGGCTCTGTCATACAGTATGCTTTTAGTTTTTGTTGTCATAGGCTGAAATGCTTGCTACCCTAACTTCCTCACATGAGCAACAATGAACCAGTTAAGTTAGCTAGCTACATTGAACAAAAATATAAAACGCAGCATGCAACAATTTCAAAGATTTTATTGAGTTACAGTTCAAGGAAATCAGTCAATTGAAATAAATTAATTGGGCCCTATTATATGGATTTCACATGACTGGGAATACAGATATGCATCTGTTGGTCACAGATACTTTAAAAAAAGGTAGGGGCGTGGTTAAGAAAACCAGTCAGTATCTGGTGTGACCACCATTTGTCTCATGCAGCGCGACACATCTCCTTCACATAGAGTTGATCAGGCTGTTGATTGTGGAATGTTGTCCCACTCCTCTTCAATGGCTATGCGAAGTTGCTGGATATTGCCAGGAATTATAACACGCTGTTGTACACGTCCAGAACATCCCAAACATGCTCAATGGGGGACATTTCTGGTCCTCAGGATCTCGTCACGTTATCTCTGTGCATTCAAATTCCCATCGATAAAATGCAATTGTGGTTGTTGTCTGCAGTTTATGCCTGTCCATACCATAATCCCACCAAGGGGCTCTCTGTTCACAACGTTGACATCAGCAAACCGCTCGCCCACACGACGCCATTTGCCCGCTACAGTTGAAACCGGGATTAATCCGTAAAGAGCACACTTCTCCAGCGTGCCAGTGGCCATCGAAGATGAGCATTTGCCCACTGAAGTTGGGTTACAACGCCAAACAACAGTCAGGACAATAACTTGGTAAGGACGACGAGCACACAGCTTCCCTGAGGCGGTTTCTGACAGTTTGTGCAGAAATTCTTCTGTTGTGCAAACCCACAGTTTCATCAGCTGTCCAGGTGGCTGGCCTCAGACGATCCCGCAGGTGAAGAAGCTGGATGTGGAAGTCCTGGGCTGGCATGGATAAACGTGGTCTGCGGTTGGACGTACTGCCAAATTCTCTAAAACTACGTAGAGAAATTAACATTAAATTATCTGGTCACAGCTCTGGTGGTCATTCCTGCAGTCAGCATGCCAAATGCACGCTCCCTCAAAACTTGAGACATCTGTGGCATTGTGTTGTGTGACAAAACTGCACATTTTAGAGTGGCCTTTTACTGTCCCTATCACAAGGTGCACCTGTGTAATGATCATGCTGTTTAATCAGCTTCTTAATATGCCACACCTGTCAGGTGGATGTATTATTTTGGCAAAGGATACGTACTAACAGGGATGTAAACAACCTCGTGCACAAAATTTGACAGAAATAAGCTTTTTGTTTGTATGAAACATTTCTGGGATATTTTACTTCAGCTCATGAAACATGGGACCAACACTTTATATGTTGCGTTTATATTTTTGTTCAGTATAGTTAACGTGAGCATAGTCTACATCTAAGTCAAAACAACAACTCCAAATCCCCATCTCCATCCATGGATTAGGAAAAGGACGATTTAGAAAGATAGCTTCTGCAGGATAACAACATAAGTAGACCAGAGAACGGCACGTTTTTCTGAGAATTACATTTTGCGATGGATGTGATTTGATTGGCTGGAAGCCAAATCCAAACTGGCCTCCCCTTTGAGGGGGTGTTTTGCTGTGCCAGGACAACCCACAGTTGAGCTCAGCTCAATACTGATTGACTAATTTTTTCAGACGTTTTTTTATCAAGGTAGGCCAAATGCTTTCTGGCATCAATCAATCAAATGCTACAGTGGCAACATGTCATACTCTTTTGGTTCAGACAGTGTCAGAAACATGGGCTACACATACTGAGACAGAGGGGCACTGTTTCCCTCATTCGGATGATTTCTCAGGTGAGATTCAGCCACTTGCAAATTGAAGGGAAATTATGAAAACACAGAGAGACGAAAGATACATTATTTTATCATTGACATTTTTTATTGGTCAAATATTTGGAGAAGCCTGGCTTCCCTTGGCATCCATGAATACATACCACTGACTCCAAACTAGGCATAGCGCCTAACTGAACAGGAATTTAATCGATAATCATTACTTCTCAAAAGCCAATATACCAATAACAAATACATTATACATTTCACACTAACCGGTCATAGCCTAAAATCACAAATATTCAATGGATAAAGATATTAGGAAAACAACCCTCAGCATATAACACAGCACGCACCTGCTGGATAATATCTAAGGTGACCAGCGTATGCTTTCCAAATCACTCTCAGTCTACAAACAATCTGCAGTAGTGAAGAACTTGAGTAGGCCGCAGGTTGTTGATACAACGTAACTTTTCTTTGCGTCTCATTGTGTGAAAACCGGGGGCATGTCTATCAACAGGAATATGTGCTGGTAATCGCATAATAACCGGGGGCATATCTATCAACAGGTTATGTGCTGGTAATCGCAAACCCACTGCACTTCACTCATGTTTGTGCAGATCAAGTATGCATATATTTGCGCAGTCTTGCAAGAATTGGAACATTTTGTTGCTGGCGCTCGCTTTGCCTTCCTTGTTGTTTTCCTTACACATAATAACTTTGGACATGTGTGTGTTCCTATCAAAGTAAGCTCCTTATTTTCTGTATATTGTGTTGTCATTTCTAGTGTAGGCGCATACAGTATGTATGCATGTATGTATGTAGCATAATGTATTTACAGTTTTCAAGTAGTTGTGCCAAATAATGCATTCCGATTATTGCATCTATTGTAATGTACACCTATGATGTGGGTAAAATACTTTGAAGGTTGTACTGAATAATGATATTTGCTAGTTATGTGTGGCAAGTTATGTGTGGCTAGTTATGTGTGGCACATGTTTGATGACATTATACAATGCATTCTGGGTGTCACGTAATCTGTCAGACCAAAGATGTTTTAATAAGGTGAAGGAATGGTTCAGTCATCTTTCGGGTAAACTTCTGGAAGTGAATGAAGGGAAGTGTAACGTTCTGGTTGTAGTGGGTGAGAAGTCAGGCGCAGGAAGCAGAGAGTTCAGGGTAGTGCTAATTGAATGCACAAAACGGCGAACATAAACTAACCCCACGAAAACACAGGGCGTACAACAAAGCAAACGCCCCAAACACGGGGATTTAAACTGTCCAGCAAAACCCATGAAATGGGAAACACGTAATCCACAGACAATCCCGCACAAAGAGCAGGCGGGCCGGCTGGCTACTAAAGCCCAACTAATCAGCAAATACACAACAGGTGTAACCAATAAACAGACAAGGGCGGGGGGGGGGGGGGGGGGGGGGGGGATCAGTGCCAGCTAGTAAGCCGGTGACGACAACCGCCGAGCACCACCCAAACGGGGAGGGAGCCACCTTCGGTAGGAGTCGTGACAGGAAGTGGATAATCGTAGACTACACACCCCCTTCAACATGCATACAAGCTACCCATCCTCGGATTTCTTTCTAGAAAGTGTTTTACTCAATTATTTCAATCAATGGTGAGCTCACCCGTGATGTGATTAATTATATATAGTAGTTGCTATTAGCTAATTCATATTGTAGTTTCTGTCAGCTGAGAGTTATAAAAATATGACCGCTTGTGTTAAGTCAATCTCTTAGCGCTCGGACAAACGTAGCCTACATTTTCCGGGTTTGGATGATTGTGTTATGCTGCAGCTACTTCTGTGAATGTCTTTACATTGCATCCAAAAATAAACTGGTCACAGTCTGGACATAACTTTGTAAGGACTGTGTTTTTTATTTATTTTTTATTATTTTTATTTCACCTTTATTTAACCAGGTAAGCTAGTTGAGAACAAGTTCTCATTTGCAACTGCGACCTGGCCAAGATAAAGCATAGCAATTCGACACATACAACAACACGGAGTTACACATGGAATAAACAAAACATAGTCAATAATACTGTAGAAAAAATAAAACAAATCTATATACAGTGAGTGCAAATGAGGTAAGATAAGGGAGTTAAGGCAATAAAAAGGCCATGGTGGCAAAGTAATTACAATATAGCAATTAAACACTGGAATGGTAGATGTGCAGAAGATGAATGTGCAAGTAGATACTGGGGGGCAAAGGAGCAAGATAAATAAATAAATAAAATATGGGGATGTGGTAGGTAGATTGATGGGCTGTTTACAGATGGGCTATGTACAGGTGCAGTGATCTGACAGCTGGTGCTTAAAGCTTAGTGAGGGAGATATGAGTCCAGCTTTTTGCAGTTCGTTCCAGTCATTGGCAGCAGAGAACTGGAAGTAAAGACGACCAAAGGAGGAATTGGCTTTGGGGGTGACCAGTGAGATATACCTGCTGGAGCGCGTGCTACAAGTGGGTGCAGCTATGGTGACCAGTGAGCTGAGATAAGGCGGGGCTTTACCTAGCAGAGACTTGTAGATAACCTGTAGCCAGTGGATTTGTGCAAAATGTTTCTATGAAAAAAAAAGTGTGGCCAGCTCAAATGCTGAATGTTGTGTCAATCAAAAAATGGACGTTCTATATAAGCATTCTAATCAAGCGTTCTAATCACACCAGTTTGATCGTACACAACAGGAACCACTATAGAACAATCACACCCGTTTGTTGGTATTTCACGCTCCAAATATCTCTAAAGGTTGCCCCAGCCTGAGTTTTTTTATGCAAGTGATGTCAGAATGCACTCACTGTTACAAAATGTGATTGTTACACAACAGGACAGTTAGCCTACAGATAATTAGCAGGCAGGGCAGGTTATATTTCAACCTGTACATTTTTAATTATTTTCTAACACGTTTTATTTTCTAACAACAGTTTGAATTGAGGTGTGTTCCGGCCTCCTCATTAATTCACATAGAAGTATCCCAATTCGCTGTTGCAGGCAATTTATGTTTGAGGCATTACTGAGTCGGACAAACTTGCCTCTTCAAGGAGAGCCCAAGCACTTTCCCAGTGTTTCCGTAGATCAAGTAAGCAGACATTTCTGTAGTCTTGCACAAACATTTTTCCCCTAATACATTTTCTGGCTGGCGCTCGCATTGCCTTCATTGTTGTTATCCTAACAAATAATAACAATAATAATGTGTGCGTTCCTATCAAAGTACGTGCCTTATTTTCGGTATATCATGTTGTCGTTTCTACTGTAGCATACAGCATGTATGCATGGAGCATTATGTATTTACAGTTTTATTCACGTTTTCATTTAGTATGGTATGTTACATTTCATTGTTATATATTAATATGTGGATGTCCATCATTCATTTTGTATGATATGTTACTAATTACAATTGGAAAGATTTAGATTACGAGTTTGCAAAACGCATGATATGGTACAAATTCCACTAAGTTGTGGCTAATGCTAACGTTAGCTAGGCTAGGGGTTAAGGTTAGGGGAAGGGTTAAGTTTTTTTATTTTTTTATTTTACCTTTATTTAACCAGGAAAGTCAGTTAAGAACACATTCTTATTTTCAATGACGGCCTGGGAACAGTGGGTTAACTGCCTGTTCAGGGGCAGAACGACAGATTTGTACCTTGTCAGCTCGGGGGTTTGAACTCACAACCTTCCGGTTACTAGCCCAATGCTCTAACCACTAAGCTACGCTGCCGCGCAGGTTAGCTAACTAAGTAGTTGCAAAGTACCTACTGTAACAAGTAGTAAGTAGTTGCAAAGTTGCTAAAGTTGTCCATGATGAGATTTGAACACGCAACCTTTGGGTTGCTAGACATACAACCCTCCTTTCGTTTTTGCCTTAAGTAACCTTCTGTCTTATGTAACCATACCAAACTTAACATATCATACTGATATGAGTGTCCGGGTTTGACGTTTACTATGTTACATCTAGTCTATGAGACCAAAGTACCATCTCTGAGACTTCCAGCAGGTTCTAGAATTCACCATGGAATAACAGTAGGAATAACTATGAAAGTGCAGCGGTAGCGTGCGCATACAGGCTATACAAATAACCAGCTCTAAATGACTTATGTGTAACTGTATTGTAACAGTACTGTTATCTTGCAGCTAAGGTTAGTGTATTTTAGATTGTGCATGTTGTTTACATTGTCTAAGTGCCAGCATTGCCTTAATTGCATGAGTATTTGCACAGTTGGTGTTATTGTTATTGTACTATTGTACTATGCTTGGGCGGCAGGTAGCCTAGTGGTTAGAGCGTTGGGCCAGTAACCAAGCTGACAAGGTAAAAATCTGTCGTTCTGCCCCTGTCCCTGGTAGGCCATCATTGTAAATAATAATGTGTTCTTAACTGACTTGCCTAGTTACATAAATAATAAACAAGTACTATTAGTAACTAAGCATCGTTTAGCAGCATAAAAAACCCAACAGTTGGCCCCATAACTCACTTTCTACGTGCACGCACAATCTTCCTAGTAAACACTTGGTTACCATCCAATACTTGTCTTCTTCCGATGACTACTGTCACATTTAAAACAACTAGGAACTTGGAAAAATACGAGGTCAAATCATGACGTCAGTGTTTTTCAGGATGGAAAGCTGAGTTCGCGAGGTGGAATCCAAATCGATTTTTCGCAATCGAAGCTCGTTTTTTTCCCAGATATCCCAGTTGTTTTGAACGCACTGAAGTCGGATGTCAGAGAGTTCCGAGTTCCCAATGGTTTTGAACACGGCAATAAACACTAGTTAAGGGCGGCAGGTAGCCTAGTGGTTAGAACTTGTAACCGGAAGGTTGAAAGATCAAATCCCCGAGCTGACAATGTAAAAATCTGTCGTTCTGCCCCTGAACAAGGCAGTTAACCCACTGTTCCTAGGCTGCCATTGTAAATAAGAATTTGTTTTTAAATAAAGGTTTAATAATAAAGGTTGCTTTTTGGGAACACTGATTGGCTGAAACCAAAGCGCTGTGATGGACAGCTGAGTGAGTGCGATATCACCATAACAGGACTGGGGGGAACTAAGGGGACTGTGAGGGAAAGTTAGGTTGAGAGGAAGGGAGCAGATTGAGCTTTTTTATAACATAGTTTAGTCTAAATAAATATCCTTGGGTGATCATCATTCGATGCATGGATTTATGGGATCCAGTGGCAGACGCCGCGCCCGCTTGTTAAAACAAGCAACACCAGTTACACCACTCCTGTCTCACTAGCATTTTCAAATAACAACCAAGGTAGGTCTGTCCACATTGAAACAAAGGTCAAGGTAGGGCCCGACCCAAGCCTAATGCCGCCTAAGTAAAAAATACATTTTAGTTCATTTGATCTCTATGCAGGCTAATACCCAACACATTACAATAAGGTTCCATTAGTAAGGGGTTTAATTACGCTATTAACGATGATTTAATCATATGTAAATAAACGGGTTATATCGCGTCAAAATAGTGCAAAAACGGGTCAGTGTTTGCCAAAAACGGAGCCAATATTTACCTAGTTATTAACAATTTATAAATGCACGTACAAATGCTTATAAGATTAACCCATATGTATCATCATGCGACCTTAATTTCAATAGCTGCACACTGAACCAATTATTTTAACACTTGTAGGTGTGATAAATTGGTGCTCTGTCCCAGGAACAGGAAATGTTGTTTTTCATGTGTCTTGATCCACCTTTGAGACCCTGGCCAAATGTACATACGGAACATTATTCAATCATCATTCCTAACATACCCTTACCAGATATTTTCAACACACTTACCACTTCTCTGTGACAGTCCAAGTATGGTGAAGTCTCTGATGTGAAATGGTAACTGTAATACCTTTGGTTGGTAAAACAGTGGAGGTATTCTCTCACAGCGTTGAATGTTTTGTTCTTCATACCCACCATTTGTATTTTTTATTTATTTTTTACATTTGACATTTTATTAATTTGGCAGACACTCTCATGAATGTAGTGATAAGTACCCACTACCGCCTATAAGTATGTCTAAGCTCTGAGTGAACTCTCAAATCATCTATAAATGATTTACCATCATGTAAACTGTTACACGTATACCTTGTTTTAAAGTGGCAGACCTATGAACATTTATAACTGAGTCATCAACATTTATAACTGCTAAAATGATACCCTATTTTAAAGTGACAATCATCTGACCATTAACAAATGAGTTACCAACATTTATAACTGCTGAAAAATATACCTTAAAAAGTGGAAACATTCTGCCTATTTATTAACGAGTTGCAAACATTTATAGCACACTCTCTCCTCAAACATGTAATAAATAGTAAGAACAAAATATAATGTAATAGAAAGATACATTGGGAAAACAATTTTAACCGCAGTGACTCAAATCTGTAGCCTATCATTGGTATAGTGAGTAGCCTAGCTAATTTAAATAAACAGGGGGTGTCTTTTTCTACCTATTTTTAACATTAACGTTACAAGTCAGAATATAAAATGTCAACAGATTAACTATTTAAAATAAAACAGAGGGTCTCATGGTCTCCTTCTGTGTCTCCATCTTTTTATTTCTTGTTAAGCATTTCCCATCCTGGAGTCTGAGGGATCTGTGGGAGAGAAAAGGAATTTATGACAATTTAGCATAGACACTCCAGCAACACAACTCTAGTATCATCATTATCATGATTTATACAATTTAGGCTTAGCTACTTATGTTATCCACTGCTAGCTAATAATAACAATAATTGCTAGCTTTCGTTACTAGTGTTCAACGTTACTTGCGAACACTAATAGCTAACGTTAGCTATCACAGATTAAAGGGGTTTGCTAGTTATCACAATTTTGCTTATACACTATCTAGCTAGATAGTACTTTATTCTTAAAAATGGAACCACTAGTTTGCTGACAAAGGATGCTAACTACCTAACTTATCAGCTACCTACCTAGACAAACCTACTTGAGTTTAAAGGTTAGATAACTAGCTAGCTAGCGTACTAATCCAAAAACGCTAGCTAAACAAATTGCATGGAAATTCTGTCATGTTGATGTTGGCTATCTAGCTGGCACCTAACGTTTGCTACCTAGCTAGCAAAGCTAACTAGCCATCAAACTAGCTAACTATATCATGCTAAATATTAACTAGTGCCAAATCGTCTAGCATAATTTCTATATTCAAAAATACATTTGAGGTTTTACCTAATGCTAGCTAGCTAACCTTTCCTATTAGCTGGGTAGGAAGGGGGCCTAGAAAACGTTAGCTAGCTAGCAACTTAGCTATACGAGCTGAGTGCTAAATCCTCCAGCAGAATTTCTGTATCCAAAAGTGAAACAAATTGTATCGAGAATTTACCCTCTCGACTCTGTCAACATGTGTACCTTGTGAACAACGTTTATTTCGCTCAGTCTCTTCTGTCTGGCGCTTGCACACTTTTCATAGCAATGTCCATCCTGATTCTTCACGACACAGTGTCACATGAACATTCTGGACATGTTCCAGGTCGTCTGTATTTCAAGCTTGTTTCACAGATGGGCAGATTTCACAAAATCGTGGAAATTTCTCAGAACCCAGCGAACCACACTAATAATATGGATTGAGTTCTTCAGACGAGTCCTTAATTCTGGAATAAATCAGTGTACAAATGTATCATCAGGCTTTCAAACGGGGGGCAACACACATCATGGGAGTTGACCATTGGTCTGAAAACGAACCATTTCTGGGACAGAGCAACAATGCATCACACCCAAAGTGAGAAAATAACTATTGTTTAACTGTGCAGCGATTGAAAATAAGGTTGCATGATGATACATAACGGTTCAATATTATGCTCATTTAATTGCTGGAGGTAAATAGTGGCTCACTATTTGGCAAGCACTGACTGGCTATCACACTATATTGAGCAATTTGTTATTACCCATTCATTAATGGGTTATAATGCATTTACAAATGATTAATAACAGTTTGTTCTGAAACTATTCAAATGGAATACTGCCTGGGGTCTTGAATAATTTAGATTTAGCCAGGACAACACTGACCATCTTTTTTATATGATTAATGCCTCATTCCATCTCATGCATGTGATCAGTGTTATAGCCTGCACAAACAAGCAGTTGACCCTATTGATTTGCCAAGGTGGAACAAGAGCTTGCAGCCACAAATATTAGGAGCAACTTCACTTTCCAATAGATCTATGGCAATGCAACGCATAAAGAAACTCCAATAAGGGCATTTTATCCCCTTTAATGGACCAAGCCACCTGAAAGCACAGTGTTACTGTCTATCTTTCAGGGGTCTACATAGCCCAAGATGTACTCTTAAGGAGCTTAATGTTACTGTATCCTTATTCCTTAAGGTACAAGGATATTATGTTATTTTCAGAGGCAGACTGGCTCTTGCAGCCAAATACTCCATCTAAATGTGAATGGATTCTCAATTGCGAAACGGTTCTAGAAACATAAAGCCCTTTACTTTCATATAACATCAAAATAATTTCTCAAATGCAAAATACACACTGTTTTAACTAGCTTTATCACAGTTGCAGCCTACAGTATTTTTCAGTGACAACATGTTTTTGGCGGCCTTCTTCTGTTACACACAGGTGTTTGGCGCATGCCAGATAGCTAATTAGCACAGGTGGTCCCTCTGTCTTCCGTAAACACGCGCTGCAACATGGAGATCTGGCCATGTGGGAACACTAACCTTAACCTCATAAAGGTGTGTATCAGTTTAACATCTATTTTAATTTTTATGTTTCTTGGTGATAAAAAGACAAGGTCCTTATGCTTCCAAAACCGTACCGCAAGCGATGCGTGTTAATGTTTAGACCGAGCGTATGGCCTCTTAAGAAAACTCCCCTGTACATAAGATGCCTTCGTTCAATGACTCTTATGTGTAATGTAAGGGAACTGAGAGTCATGATCACAGGCTAGGGTCTACAAATCTCTGTCCTCTGACAGCTTTTGACCTACAGATTTGTAACAGGCTAATGCGATTCTTCATTACCCGTTACAGGATACGTACTTTTGGTGTAACACAGAGACCAACATTAACTTGCCAGTATTATCTTTGTTCTCGATTCGGCAAAACATCTAAAATGTCCGTGTCCAGTTGCAAGAGGTTCTCTTGAATTTAGAAAATGCTCTGTTATTAAAATAATGACATGTTTTTCTCCATTAAGTAATCCAACAATGTGTACACCGCCATCTTGGCTATTTAAACCCCTAGAGTAGAGGTCGACCGATTATGATTTTTCAACACCGATAGCGATACCGATTATTGGAGGGCCCAAAAAAGCGGATACCGATTAATCGTCCGATTCTTAAAAAAAAAAATGTTTGATTCATTTGTAATAATGACAATGACAACAATACTGAATTAACAGTTTTATTTTAACTTAATATAATACATCAATCAAATCAATTTAGCCTCAAATAAATAATGAAACATCAATTTGGTTTAAATAATGCAAAAACAAAGTGTTGGAGAAGAAAGTAAAAGTGCAATATGTGCCATGTAAAACAGCTAACGTTTAAGTTCCTTGCTCAGAACATGAGAACATATGAAAGCTGGTGGTCCCTTTTAACATGAGTCTTCAATATTCCCAGGTAAGAAGTTTTAGGTTGAGGTTATTATAGGAATTATAGGACTATTTCTCTCTATACCATTTGTATTTCATATACCTTTGACTATTGGATGTTCTTATAGGCACTTTAGTATTGCTAGTGTAACAGTATAGCTTCCGTCCCTCTCCTCGCCTCTACCTGGGCTCGAACCAGGAACACATCGACAACAGCCACCCTCAAAGCATCGTTACCCATCGCTCCACAAAAGCCGCGGCCCTTGCAGAGCAAGGGGAACAACTACTCCAAGTCTCAGAGCAAGTGACATTTGAAATGCTATTAGCGCGCACCCCGCTAACTAGCTAGCCATTTCACATCGGTTACACCAGCCTAATCTCGGGAGTTGATAGGCTTGAAGTCATAAACAGCGAAGAGCTGCTGGCAAACGCACGAAAGTGCTGTTTGAATGAATGCTTACTAGCCTGCTGCTGCCTACCACCGCTCAGTCAGACTACTCTATCAAATATCAAATCATAGACTTAATTATAACATAATAACACACAGAAATACGAGTATTAGGTCATTAATATGGTCAAATCCAGAAACTATCATTTCAAAAATAAAACGTTTATTCTTTCTGTGAAATACGGAACCGTTCCATATTTTATCTAACGGATGGCATCCCTAAGTCTAAATATTGCTGTTACATTGTACAACCTTCAATGTTATGTCATAATTATGTACAATTCTGGCAAATTAATTACGGCCTTTGTTAGGAATAAATGGACTTCACAAAGAGGGCAATGAGCCAGGCGGCCCAAACTGCTGCATATACCCTGACTGCTTGCACGGAACGCAAGAGAAGTGACAATTTCCCTAGTTATAAGAAATTAATGTTAGCAGGCAATATTAACTAAATATGCAGGTTTAAAAATATATACTTGTGTATTGATTTTAAAGAAAGGCATTGATGTTTATGGTTAGGTACATTGGTGCAACGACAGTGTTTTTTTCGCAAATGCTCTTGTTAAATCATCACCCGTTTTTCGAAGTAGGCTGTGATTCAATGAGATATTAACAGGCACCGCATCGATTTTATGCAACGCAGGACACGCTAGATAAACTAGTAAAATCATCAACCATGTGTAGTTAACTAGTGATTATGTTAAGATGGATTGTTTTTTATAAGATAAGTTTAATGCTAGCTAGCAACTTACCTTGGCTTCTTGCTGCCCTCGCGTAACAGGTAGTCAGCCTGCCATGCAGGCTCCTCGTGGAGTGCAATGTAAGGCAGGTGGTTAGAGCGTTGGACTAGTAACCGGAAGGTTGCAAAAACTAATCAAGAGCTGACAAGGTAAAAATCTGTCGTTCTGCCCCTGAACAAGGCAGTTAACCCAAGGCCGTCATTGAAAATAAGAATGTGTTCTTAACTGACTTGCCTAGTTTAATAAAGGTGTAAAAAATAATTATAAATTAAAAAATCGTAAAATCAGTGTCCAAGAATACCGATTTTCCGATTGTTATGAAAACTTGAAATCGGCCCTAATCAATCGGCCATTCCGATTAATCGGTCGACCTCTACCCTAGAGTATATTCATGAACTGGTGTGTCAATCTAAGTAACATAATTTTAAAAATCCTTTCAAAATCCATCAATTTAAGCTAGAGATATATTTTTTGCCATGGGCTGCATGCGTCTCAATCCACAGCATCAGCCTATGGCAGCCTTCCACATCTGTGGTGGAAGGTGGCCAAGCTGCAGCAGTGTTTGTCAGACCATGAGACATCCCGGAAATTGGTCTTCTCAAAGAAAACGTCTGTACCGTCCAAACGGTGGCCTACAAACCACTCTGTGGAAAAATGAACACGATGAACACGACCCCCACAAGGCCCAGTGGTCTGAAGTTGGTACCGTCGATGTGCCAACTTCTGTTTGTAGCGTCCAAACCGTTTGGGCTCCACTGTGGAATGGGGAGATTCTCACGAAGATGATGGTGTTCTCCGTTTTGCTCTAGGACCGCCACAAGGACTCCTCTTAAGGTAACTGTAAAACAATTATGGAAGTATGGGGATAGTTTGGTGCCAACCCAAAAAAGGGGTTATATATGTGTAAAAAAAAAATATATATATTTCTTATTTCTCCTAGATATAGGACAGACACTTCAAAACCTTATTCCTTATGATAGGTTATTTGACTGTCTTTTTTGCCATTTATGAATGTGTAATTCAATGTGTTTCTATGGGCTATAGTAGTAAAGGCCAAATTCAATATTTTAATATATACATTTTCTATTTACAAAAAATATACCTAAAGGGGTCCTAAAATTCAAAATCAAACAGCTAAATTATCCATTGTATGACCATCTTAAAACAATTTTAGATGTTTGGCCGAATCGAGAACGAACATGTTGGCCGAAATGTCTCTGTGCTTCGCAAAAAGAACCTATCCTGTAATGGAAAATTGCATTAGCCCATTACAAATCTGTAGCTAACAGCTTGCATGTGCTTTGAGGACATGTTTTGGGGGGTTCAGTATTATGGGCCAGCTGTGCATGGTGCTGGAATTAGTCCAGTGTGCATGTCTAAAGTAACCTTGCAGGGTTTTGGACTGTTTGAGAAGGAGGGCGACAGGCCACCTGCCACAGGGGCTTGCCCTCTCTGGGTCCCCACTCCTCCCTTTTAACTGGTTGCCAAGTTGGGGCTTCTTTCATGTGTGCCTGAGCTCTTTAAGACATTAGCAAACATTGAACAAGGCTTGGTCCAGAATCCCAACGCGTCTGTTGTCACAGAGTCACCTCTGTTCTGCATAGAAAATCAGTGTGTGAACATTGCTAGGCCTGTTGTATTAGCCTCCATGTGTGGACAGAAAGCTATTGTTGATTCTCAGCAAACATAAATGCTCACTTTTGATGAGCTTAGGCTAAACCATGTCGCACTGTAAATAACTAGAGATTAATTAAAGAAACGTAGCCTGGCTATGTTCTCTACAGACAAGTGATGCAGTGATTGGATGTAAGAGCTGGAGATCAGTAATGAGTTAACACAGCCTACATTCTTTATTATGCCTTAGACTCCATGACTCAGAATCCATCATCTGGGATTGTTTGACTAATAAAATAAATATTCACGTTGTTTCTTGTAATACTTATGAACAACAGCAAACTTGAAAATATGACTTTTCATGATAAAACAAACACAATGTAAACAAACAAGCAAGGCTTTCCCGTCTGTCAGCAGCTAGTTAGTGTTTTTGGGAGCATTATCACAGTTACCTACACTGTTCCTTTCTTATGAAGCACTTCCATAACTTGAGGATTTCCCAGATTTTTCATAATAATATGCTAAGTACAGTAAAGGTAGACATGGTGCTATAATCCACGACTTCAACCTGCTATTAGTGGACAGAAAATATCACTATGTCATGAAACTCACCTGGTGGGACTGGTGTGGCCTGTTTGGCCCTGCTGTTGCTCTCCACCCAATCATCAAACCTATCTAGAAGCAAGAGCATGTATTTATAAGTTCATTTGAAAGGGACTTCCTCATTTTCACCTTACTATTGTCTGAGGGCAGTCCACTGACTAGCTCTCTAGAAGTTTCCTGAGACAACGGACTTGGAACATATTTCTGTTTCCTCTTTGTAAGGTTGTGGAGCAGCGTTGTAACTGTCTAAGAAAGTATGTGGCTGTTTCATCATATTTCATTATCCAAATTCTGTGGCTGTTATATTCTGATAGTTTGTTAACCAATCTCTATAGAATGATGATTTTAGTTTTCTATGTCTGATTTGGGCCTCTCGTAGATGGTGGTGATATAGCCTAGGCCCAGGTAAAGAACATTTGTTTTTGAGAGGGGGAGAGAAGAGGGATGAGGTCAGATTATAAATGGCCTATTTGGATGTCTCTTATTGACATTGGATTTCTTCATCTTAAAGGTCCAATGCAGCTGTTTTAATCTCAATATCAAATTTATGGGTAACAACTTAAATACCTTACTGTGATTGTTTTCGTTGAAAATTGTGAAAAAGAGACATAGTTTCTTAGCAAAGAGGAATTTCTCAAGCAAGAAGAAACCACTCTTACACTTAAATTATCATAATTTTCTAAATTTCACAGGATTATTCCGTACGTTTGTTTATGTGTAACTCTGTGTTGTTGTTTTTGTCGCACTGCTTTGCTTTATCTTGGCCAGGTCGCAGTTGTAAATGAGAACTTGTTCTCAACTGGCCTACCTGGTTAAATTGTTCCAACATCATAGTGTGGAAATGTATATCAAATACAGGAAATCATGTTTTTGACTGCACGATGCCTTGTATTATCTAGGCCTAGTATTATCTAAACAAACTCATCATGTAAGCTGTGATACCTTTCTCTCTACCGTAACAAGATGCTACACCTAATATTGTATCTTTGTATAGATGTATCTTTTTGGCTCTGTGGCTTTTTTTTTTACCCCATGTCATCAGTAGGAGTGAATAGTGAATAGGAGTGATACCAGTAAACGGCAGTTCCTACAGTAAATTGAATAACAATGTGATTTGTGTACCAAAAGCTTGGTAAGTGTCATTATATCATTACAGTATCACTCAGGGCATTGTGCCAATATAGATTCAGAGTTTGCGCCCAAAAGTGTCCCTGAATGCCACCCCTATGATGAGAACCAAAACAATTGTGCAATCATGTTTGTCAGGCCTGAAGCTTTTTTTGTAAGAGTTCAGTAGACAGTACTACTTAAACAATAATGCTGATACTACTTCATCTTGTTGTTGCAGTCTCTGTGTGGTCTGCTGCCTGCACCACTCAGCATGGACCCAAAGAAGAAGACTGTGTGGGAGAACCTGCGTGAGAAGACCAAGACCCAGTTCAACAACATAAAGAAGAAGAAGACCCCTGGGAAACTGGAGAAGAAGAAGCCCAAGCCCCTGCAATACAGGCGCAGTATATCAGTGCCGGACCTGAGGTTTGTTCAGGCTGAACCCTCTCCCACAGACAGTGCCTTCTGCACAGCCCCAGACGCCATCTTCTTTGACAGCTCTTCAGGCTCCGGTGATAATACCTCTGTTAACTCAGTCCCTCTATCCACTGACAGGCTGACTGCAACTGATGCAGGCCCCTCAGGTAGAAAGACTGTGCATGATTTGACTTTCATAGATAACATGAATGTATCTGGATCTAGAATGATTGCACCTGTGGAGACACAAACTCTCTATGAAGAATCTGAAGAGGAGGACATGGCAACCTTTATGGGTGGAATCCACATGCCATTAGACAAACAAAACACACCTGCAGAGAGATCTACTTCCTATGCTTCTTCTTCTTCAGCAGACAGAGTAAAAACAGCAGTGGACAGAGGAAAGCCACCCACCCCAAGATCAAATTCTCCACATATTCCTGTGCCCACACCAAGATTGGCTGCTTCAGTAGAGAGAATGAATATTTCTACAGAAAGATTGTTCTTCTCTAAAGACAGAGTGGTCACTTTTAGCGACAAAGTGAGTGCATCTGCTGAAAGATCTGCCTCTTCTGTCTCAGACCAAACAAACCTGGTTACAGAGAGACTGGCTGCTTCCAGGGAGCGAGGGAAACTACCAGCAGAAGTTAGATGGTCTGTTCCTACAAATCCACTTGACAGACTGAACATCTCTCCAGATAGATGGTCTCTGCCAGTGGACAGGGCAGACAGAATGGGCACCCCGGACAGGATGGGCACCCCGGACAGGATGGGCACCCCTGCAGACAGTGGGGACGGTTCTGTGTGTGGAACCCCGTTCGAGGAACAAGCCTACTCGTTCTGGCCCATTGACTCTGAGGACCTGGATATGAGGGAGCCCTCCCTCTCGACAAACATCAGAGACATCTTCTGCAGGGAGCCCCAGGAAGACATTGAGGTCAGATACCATACTAACCTTGTACTTTACAATACCCTCCCCAGATATAGATATAGACCTACTGCATACAGTGTAAAGTCTAAATGCGGACTGACAGATTTCACACACGTTTTGATAGAAAATACATGTTTCTATGTGACAGTAATACAGGCGGATAGTTTAGTGACCAAGACACAGTACAGTGTGTTAAAGCAGTGCATTTTCACTGGGGTCTTATTAGCATTTGCCAAGCTCTCTTTTCATATTCAAATACTGTGGTCTGGGTTTTCACACCCTTGAGCTGTTATGCTGACTCTATGCCTAGAAGTTTTCTATGATCAGTCTCCAGATCAGCTACAATAGATATACTTTAAAGTCGTGGATTGTGCTTAAAGCTAGAAACCCTAATTGCTACATCCATTTTTGGACTAAATTAATGATATATATACCCATTGATTTTTGAAGAATATAACTTAGGAATTCCTTATGAGCTTAGTTCAACTATCATACCTCATCAGAACCCAAAATATGAAGTTGTTTTACTCTCAATGTTTGTAAACAATGTAAATGTGAGAGTAATGGGCATTTGAAATGTTTTGATTATCTTAGTACTTGCAGGATTTATTTTAGAGCACTCAAATGAAAAAGTATATAATAATTAGAAAACGGCCCTGGATTTCTGTTGTTGCATTTATCTATATGCCAACAGTACGGAACAATGCCTAATTGATCATAACCATTACAGATAACACATCCTAATTACTAATTGCCTCATATATATATATATATATATATAATATTGATGAAAAAAATATTGCCAATTAAGATTAATTTATTGAAGCAATAATATCAAATCTTTGAACACAATCTTCAAAAAGGCAGCTACATCAGAAGTGGTGCTTGCTTGTAGAAGCCTTATGTTAGGAATCAAAAGGACTATGTAATGGTAAGTTAGGTCATTAAATGTCAACTGAAATCAAATTGCCCCATATATACTGAACAAAAATATAAACGCAACATGCAACAATGTCAAAGATTTTACTGAGTTACAGTTCATATTAAGGAAATCAGTCAATTGGAATAAATAAATTAGGCCCTAATCTATGGATTTCACATGACTGGGAATACAGATAGGAATCTGTTAGTCACAGATGGGCGTGGATCAGAAAACCAGTCAGTATCTGGTCACCATTTGCCTCATCTCCTTCGCATAGAGTTGATTAGACTGTTGATTGTGGCCTGTGGAATGTTGTCCCACTCCTCTTCAATGGCTGTGCGAAGTTGCTGGATATTCAATTCCAGTTTCTTTGTGTGTGATAAGCATATGATTTCTCATGGATAGGGACATGTGTTTTGGTTAATCATGTCAAACAATCTGGATTTGAACCTTTATTTTTAGCCATTTCCAGAAATGAGAATTCAACCCAAAATGATAATGGCGCTGGACCATCTGACATGAAAAGGAAATCGGACAGTTTGATGAAAAGCTTTAAATAACTACCAAAATCCAGGTCATGCAACATGATTAACCAAAACACAGGGCCCTACTCATGGAGTTAGTTGTGCTGTGATAGGAGAGCTTGAGCTGGTCCAACGCTCTTAACCGCTAGGCTACCTGTCGCCCTGTTTTCAATTTTGACCAGAGTTATGAAATAAATCAGACAGTTTTACAGTATTAGAAAAAAATGAATCTCTGGTTAAAGATTGAGTTTTGACTTCCGTTTGAGTACTCGATTAAACACTGTATACAGTAGCTTAAAAACATGGTTAAAACGATCATTTTGATTTCATGGACGGTCAGTCCTTGTATCCATAGAGAGTGGTTACGAAACAGAGGCGGTTGGCCGCTTTGTTACTGTTTAAAATAACATTCTATCTTTAAGACAACGCTTCATTGGTTCTTTGTCAGAAATCCCATTGCAGATAGCAATCCCTATACTCATATAATGTATATGCTGAGCAGAAGAGACATTATTTTAGTAGCTCTTATGCCGACCTGAAGTCCCTTCCATTGTATTACATGGAGATCTGTCTTATTACAAGGCCAGACATTGTTGAGGCTACAAACCTGCCTTACTGGTTGCCGGTACAATTATAGTACCTGAGGTTAAAAAGTGGTAAACAACGTGACTGAACATGATAACATCTACATTGGTTCCATACTTTGTAGATGTCTTTTTGATAAGCTTACATTGTTTCTCTCCCTTAGTTACCCAATGAGCACAATGACTTCTATGCCCAGCCCTTGCAGGGTCAAGCAGGCAACAATGTGAGTACTGGACTTGGATGTCCTGACCTTGTCAATGATAATGGACAACACTAAGACTTTAGACTATAAAGCATCATATTAATGTGATTCATTTCCTTGACAGGCTGTGGCAGCAAGGGGCCCACCTGGTCCTATCCAGAAGTACCTCCTCACCGTCAACCTGAAGGAGGGCAGGAACCTGGTCATCAGAGACCGCAATGGTAAGTGGATGAAAAGAACCTGGTACTTTTGGAGGTCTACATATGGATGAATGTAAAGTCTGAGGCATGCTGGGTATGTTGATAGACACATACTTTCAACTTGAGAAGGTGTCCCTTATGCCGTGAGTAGGATGATGACAAAGCAATTCATCATATTTACTTTGTTGATCTTGATTTTGAACATGTCATCAAGAAAGTATTTTTTAGTTGAAGCACATACATTACAAAGGGCCCCTAACTGTGTGGAATGTATTTTTGACAGTGATTCCAGTCAGACCAGAATCTGACGCCAAAACACACCCAGGAGCCTTTCCTTAACAACATGTGTGGAGAAACAAATTATGTGGTATGGTTTTCATAACCAATGCAAATTTAGATGCAACCTGTTTTTGTCAGTTGGAGAGTTCATGCAATGTTTCACTGTTGCTTTTAAATAACATTTTCCCACCACAAATGACAAGCTGCCACCTGCTGGAGATTTGCTAAAATACATCCTAGGAAGTTTGGACCTCTGCTGTAATTTGTAGTGTTCTAAACACATTGAAGGAAATCCCTAGTCTTAAATCACAATGGTTGTAAATGTTTATGTTAACTTATGTCATACTTATTATTTTGGTCTGTATAGGACAGTAGATGTTGATATGTTGGCATGTCATATACTGAGTATACTTAAGCAATAATGTACGAGGGGGTGTGATATATGGCCAATATACCACGGCTAAGGGCTGTTCTTAGGCACCACGCATCGTGGAGAGCCTGGACACAGCCCTTAGCCGTGGTATATTGGCCAAATACCACAAACCTCTGAGGTGCCTTATTGCCATTATAAACTGGTTACCAACTTACTTAGAGCAGTAAAAATACATGTTTTGTCATACCCATTGTATACGCTCTGATTACATTATATATTTTTTTTACCTTTATTTAACTAGACAAGTCAGTTAAGTACAAATTCTTATTTTCAATGACGGCCTAGGAACAGTGAGTTAACTGCCTTGTTCATCGGTAGAACGACATATTTTTACCTTGTCAGCTCGGGGATTCAATCTTGCATCCTTTCAGTTACTAGTCCAACACTCTAACCACTAGGCTATTGCCGGATATACCATGGCTGTCTGCCAATCAGCATTCAGGGCTCGAACCACCCAGTTTATAAAAAAGATTAGGATCACCTGCTCTTTCCATGACATAGACTGACCAGGTGAATCCAGGTGAAAACTATGATCCCTTATTGATGTTACTTGATAAATCCACTTCAATCAGTGTAGCCAACTTGAGACAACTGTGGGAAGCATTGGAGTCAACATGGGCCAGCATCCCTGTGGAACGCTTTCAACACCTTGTAGAGTCCAAACCCCAATGAACTGAGGCTGTTCTGAGAGCAAAAGGGGGTGCAACTCAATATTAGGACGGTGTTCCTAATGTTTTGTACACCCAGTGCATGGTATTCCATTATATACAGCAGATAAGATACCGAAGGCTTGTGGAATACTACTGACTGCTTGGGGTTTGTTTCCCAAAATGATTGATTGTTATATTTAATATTTACTGATTATGATGTAGTCTCCCCTTCAAAATACAACTAAAATATTTCTCATATGCATACCTCAATTGTTAATTTCCTCAGTCATCTGCCCACTGTCATTGTGGGCTTGTTGGGATGCAATGCAATTGGTTTGGGGAAGCAGCGACCTCAACTGTCCATAAACTGAATTGCTGTTTGAAAGACACAACATGGACTTTATTCATTTCTCCGCTGCTATTGAAAACCAAACATCTCTGCAACATTTTGTTTATTTTATTTTTGGCTGAAATTCAATCAAACATGTTTTTTGTCTGCAATCTTAAGTTCCACCTCTTTGCCTGGCTGACCGCTGCTGCCATATGTAGGCTATATTATTTTCTCGATGTAACCCTCAGCTTGTGCTAAGGTTTCTTATGTAACTGTCGCCGTGGCTTCACTAACCTTGTCGTCTCGGGTCACAGCTCCCTGCTAGTTGAGACCTTACTTTTCCTGACAGGATGGCACCATGATGATGATGCAATACCCACACGCCCCCTGCCTCTCCACTGTTTGCCCTACAATCAACACGGTGCCTGAGACCCACCAACACCATCCACTGTCATTACATATTCTGAAAGGACCCTCGCCACCAGCCCCCACTTCTCTTTTTTTGTTCTCCCCTTTTTTCGCGGTTAATTTCAATGGTCACCATTCTGTCACGCCAGAGCTTTTCTCCTCACTGGCTGCCACATTCTCCTCCTGTCAAGTTGCCTGGAGGTTTTCCTGTCAGACTGGCAGGGCGGAGCTGCTGTGGGTCCTGCCTGCCTTTGGGAGATGTTCATTTGGAGTGGGGAGCTGACAGGCCTGACAGCCCATCCCCACAGGGCCTTTGTCATGTGATTCAAGCCTCCCTGCAGGTTCTCTCAAGCACCCTTTCATTTCTCCATACAAATGAAGGCATGGGACTGGCTTTCATTTTTCAGGCAATCTTCATACCATGGCTGAGACAAAGACGCCCCGTCCCCCCCACCCCACCACCAGGCCGACTTACTTAACAGGCTTGTGAGATTAACACTGGTTGCTCCTGGTTTCAGGACTTTATTTGCTGGTTGCTTCATGCTGGCGAGAGTTTCTTCTCTTTCACAATTAAACAGATACATCCCTCTGTTTTCATAAATATGCGGTGTACCTCATCCCTGCATATCTCAGTCTTTGTGTGTTCTAATTGGTGTGGATCTGACTGGTTTCCTGTCATATATATATTAAATTTTGTACGTTTATTTTTTAATACAATTGTTGTATAAATGACACCCCTTTGCAAGTACGAATTTGTCTCACATCATGATTGATTGTGTTGATAATCTGATAATGCTTTTATCTGCTATTTTCTGAACATTCCGTTTTGTTTTTGAATCTCTAGGTACAAGTGATCCTTATGTCAAGTTCAAACTGGAAGGGAAGACGATTTACAAAAGCAAAGTTGTGAATAAGAACCTAAATCCAAAATGGAGCGAGTCCTTCTCCTTCCCCCTGCAGGATCGAGAGCAGGTTGTTGACGTGAGGGTGAGTGTCACGTTGATCTGTTGTTTTGACTTAGGTTGTCTAAGTAACACCTACAAATGAACGGCAATGTACTTATATTGTCATAAAAGTGACAGATTGACACTCTAATCATGTCATAGCTATGGCTTGAAAAGGATACAAAACTGGCATTCAATAACAGTTCATTGTGCCAAACCTGATTGACATACAGTTTTTATATATTGAATATGGTGTTTCTAACTGTTGCAGGTCTATGATAAGGACCTAACCACTGATGACTTCATGGGTTCCAGCACGATTGTCATCAAAAACCTTGAATTAGACAAGTGAGTAATACACATGCTCTGCTAATCACTCAGTGTATTATCTAGTAAACTGCAGTACGTCTCTTTCTCCCTTTGTCCAGGACCGGTGAGATGGTGTTGAGTCTGGAGGACCCCAACAGTCTGGAGGATGACATGGGGGTCATCGTCATGGACACATGCCTCACTTTTAGAGACGCTACTATCAAAAAACGTGTAAGCCTGATTTGATTGGAGTCTAATGTTACATCACTATATTTTCAAATTTTCCTGATTTTTTTTTTTCTTCTTCTCGTTAACAGAAATGGCACCAGAAAAAGAGGGTAGGATCTATAATATTCTATTTTCCACTGGTCTCCTTTCTACTTGCATAAATTTAGTTTTGTGCATCTAATTCTAAAATCTGTTCAATGTCAGTATATGCCAATGTCTATTGCTAGAATAGACATACAGTACTAGACTTACTAACAGTACAACCATTACTTTACTCAAATATGGCTGAGATTGTGCCTGATATCCAGCAGCAGGGGGCAGTAGATCACTGTATTACATATGACTATCATAACAAAGAGCGAAGTATAGTCCCAGGATTTTGGTTTTTGTGCATGCATTTTCAACCTTAAATAATATATTTTGTACACATGGTTTCATAATGACAAGTTGTATTTTCAAGTGTCAGACTAAACCATGCATTACAAATGATCTAAACATGATAACAACATATTTACGTGTTGACTAAGCACAGTTTGGAGTAGAGTTTTTATTGGGTTTAATATACAGCCCTTAATACAGCTCTCTCATTTGAAGCATTGTGATGAAGGCTGAAATTGGATGCAGTTAGTGTTGGTGTGTTTTGGACTGGTGCTCTTCTCATGATGGTGCTTGTGGGTTTATTCTCACACCTATCCAGTCACTTCATCTGCCACTGTTTCATCTCTCTCTGAATCTGAGTTTGATGTTAAACAGGTAAGAAATAAAGCACAATTCACATAGTCACTGTATGCTCTGCAGATGGATAAATGGGCAGATAGAAAGACAATGTGAAAATGTTCATCAAATCGTGGTGCAAATGTACCCTGTCATTTGGCAGAGTGAGATGGCGGTACCAAGACATTTCGGTGGCCGTATGACAATGTTAATGTGATGTTTGAATCCATATTTTTAGCAAAGATGATATTTCTCTAAATTACTGTTCCATTTGACACCTATCTGATGGCCGGGACTGAGCACTAAGCTAGTCATTCTTCATCTCCCACTGCTACTCCCCACTCCTGTTCACTCTCAACACTACCACAGAGACAACTACCACAGAGACAGTGAATGGCAACAGCCCCAGTAAAACTCTGTTTCTGTGCTTTGCTTGATAGTGTTTCTGTCTGGAGGAAGCCGTGTGGGAGGAGGGGTGGGGGGAGCTCTGATGTTCGAGGCACATTGCCAGTGTGGGATGCCGAAGATTCGCGAGGTTGATAATTCCCAGGCATAGCGGGCAATAACCCAGATGTTAGGATGTAATATCACAGCTGTGGATGGACAGAGCCGAGGTACCAGCCAAATGGACCTAGGTTTGAGCTCATCCTGCTCGTCCCCATGCTGTCCCACCATATGGAAGCAATCGCATACCCCTTTTAGGACCAGGAATAGACTCTCTTTAGGGGCCACTTACAGTTAAGTGGAATTGTTTTATTGGCCGCTGAGATAGAACTCTGTCCAAGATAAACACTTGGGATGACTTGGCCAGGCCCTACTTTATGTCGCTCCTCCACTCCTCTGTATTCCTCCTCTGTAGAGAGCAGAGCAGGGGTATTTATAGGGCCGAGCAGCGCTGTGCCGTGGTATTCCATGTTAATGCAGGTCCCTGAGACCGACGTACAGGCTCTGATCCCCAGCAGCCTGGGCCCTGGGCTGCGGTGTGGGCGGTGACCCTGGAGAGAAGGGGAGAGGAGATGGGAGGGACTGGGTGGCAGGGGAGCCGTTTGAAGCTGTGCCGGCCAAGGCAGCAGAGGGAGACAGAGTATCAAAGAGGCCAGAGCAGATTATAGCCCTGCTCTTTAATTAGTCAGCCCACACAACCTCTCTCTCTCTCTGCTGTTTGTTTTGAAAGAGACGGCCTATCACTGCACAGGCTCAAGGGAACTTTAACACAGGGACACATATCAAGGCCTGTTTCTCCTCCTCTGTTTCCCGCTGTGCCATGGCAGGACCGTTTGATCATTTGGGAGGGGCTGTCCTTGATGTCTCAGTGTTTTGACATCCTGGACATTTAACACCCTAATAGTTGATTTTAGAAATTTGATTGGACAATTGAGATAAGAGATATCACTGAAGACAGTCAACATTTTGGTTTGGGATTCAGTGAAAAATAGACCAATGTGTACAATGCTGTGTATATCATTCCCAGACTGTATGTACACCCATGCATAATTTGCTGATGAGAGGGTTGTGTGGTTGGATTGCATCATTACTCACTGCTGCCTGCTGTCTCCTGTGCAGTATGCCAAGTGTCCTGCCTCCCCCCACTCTGTCTCTGGGTCTGTGATGAGTGGGACTGTCACAGCCAGGGACATCTGGCTGCTGTGCTCTGCTCACTGACATTCCCTCTCTCCAGGAACTGCACCTCTCCTCGCTGGTGTTGCTCTGCTGCTGTCACTGGAGATGGGCTAATGTTCTCAAACAGAGAGGGTCTGGAGCCTAGCGGAGTCCTACAGTACTTTCATGCAATCCATATATGTAATGAGGTGCCAGATTTGAGGGGCAGGTGAATGAAGTGGGGTAGCCACTCAGAGTGTTTTGTCATGGAGGGTGTCCTAATGCAGCTGTGTGTCCATGTTTGTGTCTCTTAGGGAGTCCAGAACCAAAAGGGGAACCAAACCCAGCCCCAAGATAAAGCCCAGATCCAGCGCTCGGCTGAGGCCACCAAGAACAGCCAGCTGTGGAGTGGAGTGTTTGGTATCACCCTGGTAGAGGGACAGGACATGCCTGAAAATGTCCAGGGGGACATCTATGTGCGCTACAGACTGGGAGAGCAGAAGTACAAGAGCAAGGTGAGCTTCTTTCTCAATCTATTTCTCCCCTGATTTTTTTTGCCTCCTCCATTCCTCTTTTCTCTTCCCCTACCCTTTTGCACATGCTCTCCACCGGCATTTCACCCCCCACTATCTCTCATTCTCTGTCTCTCCCTCTCTCTCCTTCTCTCCCTCCCTTTCTCTCAGCAGGGGCCTGTCAGTGGCTCACCTCCACCTTGGCTCACTGGGGCATGGCAGAGCAGCTCATTAGACTGGGCCTCTCTGCCACTGTACAATCTCCCCACTATGCTCTCCTTCAGGTGGAGGGCTTCACTATGCTTTACTTGATTTGCATACCCAGCATGCCCTGCTCATCTACCTCTACTTGTTGGCCTCCCCCCTGATGATTCCGCAGTGCGCCCGTCTTGTGTTTTCATGTCATTTCTCTGTAAACCTCTGGTTTCGTTTCAGCTTGTTTGTTGAACAAAGCTAATTCTAATTGGATGCTGTCAGTGTTTACGATCCCAGAGAGGAGGCTGAGGTGCGCTCACACAAAAAACCCTCCTCTCCTCTCCCCCGCCCCTTCCTGGTAGCACTGAATGAAGACTTAATCCACCTGTCATGTAGTCTCTGCTCACTGTGACACTGCATTAAACCTGACACTGCTCCACACCA
Organism: Oncorhynchus kisutch; assembly: GCF_002021735.2. Lineage (NCBI taxonomy): Eukaryota > Metazoa > Chordata > Actinopteri > Salmoniformes > Salmonidae > Oncorhynchus > Oncorhynchus kisutch. The sequence continues at coordinate 26,163,734 of NC_034195.2, forward strand.
GGCTCTGTGTGTGATTGTGCCAGTGCCCACCTACGCTACAGTACTGGATCAGCACTCTGCTCTTTCTCTCTCCCCCAGAACCTGTGCGTTCAAGCCAACCCTCAGTGGAGGGAGAGGTTTGACTTCAACAAGTATGAGGACTGTCTGGAGCCACTGCAGGTGGAGGTGTTTGCAAAGAGAGGCAGGAAGAGCGAGGAATCCTGGGGAATGTGAGTATTGATTTGCTTGATTCTGAGTGTTGTTTTTGTGGTACGACTGCTGTTCTTTGAAATAGACATATGCATTGCTTGCTGTTTGGGGTTTTGGGCTGGGTTTCTGTATAAGCACTTTGTCTCATCTGCTGATGTTAAAAGGGCTTTATAAATATATTAGATTTGATTTTAATTTGATTCTTATTAAGTAGTGATATTGAAGACTGATCCCATCGTTATCTAGGTTTGAGGTGGACCTGTCCAGGCTGCCAGTAGCCACTCAGCAGCTCTACACTTATGTCCTGGACGAAGACAAGGGCAGGCTGGTGTTCCTGGCCACCCTCAACCCATGCTGTGGGGTGTCCATCAACGAATTCAACAAAACTCCCCTGGAACAGCCAGACGAGAGGGACCAAATCCTAGAGAAATATGTTAGCATGTTTAGTGACATATTACTATTTATTCATGCCACTTTTGACATTTTACATGGTTGAATTAATATAAGTGCTACCAGTAGATAAGTAAGTACATTTCATAAGCTCTCTAGGAATACTAGCTTGCGTTAATACATTTAAGTAAGACTGGTTTGTATCGTTTTATTTTTGCAGAGTTTGAAGAACTCGCACAAAAGTTTGAGGGAGGTTGGCTTCCTTCAAGTCAAGGTTGTCAGTGCCACAGATCTCACATCAACTGATCTCAATGGTGATGTATCACTCCACTTTTAGTCATTACCGTTTTAACTGGTTAAGTTACATGGCTAAGTTAATCTACAATTTGCACACACATTTTAACACAGCTTTCTTCTTTCTTTGCAGGGAAAAGTGATCCATTCTGTGTACTGGAGCTGGGGAACAGCAGGCTACAGACTCACACCATCTACAAAACACTCAGCCCCGAGTGGAAAAAAGTCTTTACTTTGTACATGAGTTTTTACTTGGTCTTTTAGTGTACTTTGCATACATTGATGCAAGTGAATGTATTCCTTCGGATTCGGACTAACTGGTTATCTGTTGGCAGCCCAATAAAGGACATCCATGATGTTTTGGAGCTGACTGTCTTTGGTGAAGATGGAGACAAAGCCCCAGACCTTCTGGGCAGAGTGGCCATTCCATTACTCACAGTAAAGTTGGGGATCCTTGGATTTATAAGGGGCTTATAGTTTATTCATTGACATTGACAAGTCGTAAAACATGTCATGGGTCAGAGAGGTGCTATTGATTGTAATGCATTTTCCACCACAACAGGTTCAGAATGGACAGCAGGTCACCCGGGGGTTAAAGAAAGCGAACTGGGGGGGTCCGGCCAAAGGGACCATCTCACTGGTGATGGAGGTCCACTATAACCCAGTAAGAACTCCCTGGCTGATTCTAGCCTAGCTAATGCTCTTTGACAAATGACCCAGTCATATACCGTACTCACTGTATACTGAGTTTTCCAATTGCATTGAGTTTCCTTCTCATTGCTTTTGGATTGGATTTGTCTTTGATCATTTGTAATATCTTTCTCAGGTTAGAGCCGGCATAAGAACCTTCAAACCAATAGAGGAAAAATTCCTGGAGGACAACCCAAAATTTGCCAAAAAGGTTTGTTTTAGCAAGAATTTTAGGCCTATATAAACTAAAATTCATGATTTATACACATAAAGCATGGTAGACACAATTTGTTGGATGAAGGAGTGAAGTGTGAGTACTGGAACATGCCCCTCATATAACAGAAACAAAGCTGCCACAGGCAAGCAGCATAGAAGCTTTGATTGGTCATAGTCAAACTAATTGGCTTTATTAACTCCAGACATCAAACTAGTAAAGCCACACAGCAGCAAATAAGGCCTTGAGTAAACCTGAATAAACCTGCTTATGAATCATACACATAAAGCTTTTAATCAAGTCATGCTAACTGCCATTTGCCATCTGATTCTCCCATTAGGTCCTTGCCCAGAATATCTACAGAGTTCGGAAAATCACCATGGCACTGCTGCATACGTTACAGTACATTAAAAGCTGTTTTCAGTGGGAGAGCACGCAGCGGAGTATAATAGCCTTCCTGGTAAGTCATTGCCCCATGTTAATGAACTAGCGCTAAGCCTTGGGCTGTGCAAGTGGTGTCTCTGTCCTATTTCACTGCAGAACATTTGAACCCTTTCCTTCATCTATGTGAAATAGATAATGGACAGTATGGTTAATTCAGGTACACACATCTAGATTCTTGTTACTGTTTCTCAGTCACGTACTTCCAATGAATCGAAGCTCCCATCTTCATTTTGCATTTGAAAGTAAAGTAGAACCTGTGCTCTATCCTTTAATTCAAACCCCACTTGTCTTCCTTCAGTGTTCTTCTGGCACTAGGGCTTTATGTGAAGGGCTTCGGTCTGGCCGTTTGGTCATCTGACTTCCTGGTAAAGCATTCCCCCTGCTCTTCTGTGTGGAGGAGGAGTGACAGTCGGCCTGGGAGATTTGAACCTTGTATAAATGTCTCTGTTTAGAGGTTTTAATGAGGCGTTGTGATCTATTGCCCTAAGCTGAAATAATCTTTATTTCACCCCGTGAATCCCCCTTAAAGTACATGTAATGTCATGATTAAGAGCATCCTCTTGCCATAAAGCCCTGGCAGCGTCAAGTCAGGGTGAGGAAGCGGTCACAGACAGATCCCTGTCTTCACAGCCTTTATTCCTCTCTATGTTCTGTTTCGGGACGACGTGCATTTCATACCTGGTGTATTCTTTAAACCCTGCTCACTGATCCTCAGGTGGATGTCCCCTCAGGCAATGGCCTGGCTCACCATATCAGAGCCTGTGGTACAGGTATGGACACAGACAGACAGACAGACAGACAGACACAGACAGACAGACAGACAGACACACAGACACACAGACACACAGACATACTGACAGGAATGTAGAGTATATAGGCAGATAGGCAGAGACTTTGAGGGAGAAAAGCAGGTAGTCAGCCATGCGGGCGGGCAGGAGAACAGGCAGTCAGGAAAGCAGGAGGGTAGGCCGGCTGACAGGTGACAGGTCAGCGGTATAGGGCCATCTCCTGGCCCCCATCTAAAATGAGATGCTGTGCAGGCCACCAGAGTGTGGTAGTCTTTCCTTTTCACTTCTACTACACCTGCTGTTCAAGACAAGCCCACAAATAGGAGATCTGGGGAGGGAAAAACAGGGATTACTCTCTGGCATACCTCTGCCAGAAATATGTACATTATTTTATTACTGTGGGGTAAATAGATCTAAATATGTATACTGTAAGTAGATAGATCTTTTGTTGATCTAGTATGAGCATAGTGCTCCTGTTGAAAGTAAGGAAATGTTTTCTGTGTGTTGTCTTATCTTCATTGGAGGAAGATGGACAGTTTGGTACCCAGGCAGTTCTATTTAGAGACAGACACTGCAATAGAGCAGTCTGGCTATCTGCAGTCCACTGAGCCCTATGGCTTCCTCTGGAATGAGGTGTGCTTCCCAAAGCGCTGGTGTCAAAGGTGCCTGAGACTTGCCTGAGGAGAGAGTGAATCAGCCTGCTGATAAATAAGTAGTGTTTATCACCCACTCACCAGCAGATAGAGTTAGACCGGAGAAAAGTTCCGATTTCTAATCAGGCATCTCATCCACAACACCTCACTGCATGATGAGCAGCAATAATCATAGCCTGAATATGGCCTTCGGATCGACAGTCAGAGAACTCCTGGGCGTGAGTAAAAACACAGACAGACAAAATCCTTGCCATGTGAGACGAGAGGGCAGCCGAGGGGCCTTGACAGCCATTACAAGCCCTGTGACATACCACTACACATGCTAGTGCCCTGGCCCTCTGCGGGGTCAGCGACAGCACAGCCACACTAGGGCCACTCCTCCTCACAACAAGTCCTCATTTGCAATTAAGTTTGTGTTTGGAGCCATCTGAAGCAGCATGCCACCGTGTGCCTTAATGAAAGCAGCTCCCTCTCCTATATTTATATCTTTAGGCACTGGTAATAAGGTAACTGATTCAGACACTGACAGATGGCCTCTGCTTGCCTCTCAGATGTGCATAATTAGAAGACTGTCTGCTCTTTTCTACAGCAGCACTCTGCCTCTGCTTCTGCTGCTTCTCAGAATATGCTGCTAGGAACGGCTGCAGTGTTGGCTCAGCCTTTAATATACATTACAATACATTATTTATCAGCCAGCTAGACCATTCCTGCTGTTTTACTCCATATGCATCCTGTAATGCATTACCGCTGATGTGGTTTCATCCCAGGACTGTGGGATCATTCGCTAGTGCCTTACCAGGAAGCCTTAGCCACCAAGCTGCTGTAAGTCCCATAGGCTAATGCTCTGACCTGCTCACAACATGCAGTATACATTGCTGCTCAGATGAAGCAATCATTTCAGGGAATGTGGATCTTCATGTGTGCGTTATAAAATACATTTTGGTATGTGTGAAGTATTTTTAGTTTGTATGAGAGATTTGTCTGACAAAAAGTTCACTGCAATCTAATCTCCCATGAGCTGCATTGGCAATGTTTTGCCCTGTAGGTCTGTATCAGGTCTGGTCTATGTTAACAGAGGGATGTATGGAGAATGTTAGAATTTTTTACAAACTTCTCAGGCACATAACTTTTCCCTGTGGCAATCAGAGAAGTATGTATTCTGAGTAAATTGGGTATATAATGTACTCTGTTTGGAAATCAAGATTGATGGCTCATCAGGCATTCTACTGCCATAGAGTATTATAATGCGAAGAGGAAGCCTCGAAAGAATGCAAACTTCTGCAGCACTGTCATTTTTTGCAAGGCTGGAGGTTACTGATTCTGATTGCGTTGTCTCCTTTGTAAGTGAAGTTATTTTCCACCTATAGGTTTGTTTTAAAATGGCGACTTTCTAATTAGGTCATGTTAAAATAATCTTTCTCACACATAAAAAAAAATTCTCCTGCAAAAGCCTCATAAACCTCATCAGTGAACGGAAATGCAAACAAGAAATGTATATATTTTTCAGTGCTTGTTTATGCTACAGTAATGAGCTTAGGATGTGCCTTTTTCTCAAGTTTGACAACGGCATGTCCCCTTCTTCTGAGAGAGAGAGAGAGAGCGTGACAGCTAAAATCTTCATCAAATAACTCCCTTTTAAATGTGCTTCTCCCCAACACTGAGCTAGATGAATGTGCCATACATCAGCAGCAACTGCAGAGAGAGGGGTCACCCAGAGTTCTTTCCTGCAGACATTTTCAGTGTCTGTAGAGGGAGCTATAGCACTGCTGAACTATGTAGTGGAGAGCCTGATGGGAGATCACTTACTGCTCCCAACTAGAATCCTTCATGGGAAAATACTGTGAAAGTGAAATCCTCCATTCTGTGGATCCGCTGGATCAACAGAACAGAAGTTTCTCAAACATACTAAATGAGCATGTATTAGCTGGCCATATTAATCTGTTTCAGAAGTTTAAAGTTGAGAACAATTTTGATTTAGATTAAATGGATGTAAGTATACAAATGAAAAGGGGTTCATTTACACTTGAAAGCTGATTTTGAGCTTTGCTGTCATTAGAGCGCTTTAAGTATTTAGGTAGAATTAATATTTTAACATATGAGCTAGTCTCGTCTGTCAGGAGTTCTGACTAGGAAGAAACCTGTATACCTTATGAGATTATTTGAACCATTTTCTTTTTGACACTGCCAGGTAGCAACTGTTTTAGACATCATTTGACAGCCTGTGAAATGCTGATTGCCTCTCATCACAGAATGTAAAGATGGTATTTGATAAATGTTTGATCCGGTGCAGCTGTAAACACAGTTGGCAGCTGCCAAGGCTGCTTTTTTGGGCTGATAGACTCCTTGTCTCCCAGATGAGAGCAGGACAGGGTCAGATCTGGATCCAGTGGTCCCGGGGGACCACCTGTGAGGTGTCGCTGCACAACCCCCCCCCTCCGCGCCGGCCGGGGCTATTACCCAGAATACCAGGACGGCCGGGATCAAAGGCATAATCAGCGCTGTTATAATTATTCTGTTTAACACCGTCCCCCAAAATGACATGTTTGGTGAGCACTGATCTGCCCCGTTTTGGTTTACTGCAATGCAGTAATACAGTATGTATGACCAGAAGAGTATAAGAGAAGTGTAAAGTCAAACTGCGTAAGTTCCTGAGAAACTTCCTCTCGTTCCTTTCTCTGCATCTGCTTTCTTTCTGTTGAAAAAGTTGGAGGACTGTGTGTGGCTCGGCTGGCTGGCCTTAAAGGAGTGGGTTCTTGCAGTCTCAGGGGGGTTACACTCTTAAACTCTATGGTTGTGGGAGTTCTCACAGAGTTTGCAGTGGGAATGTGGCAGGGAGGGAGAGGGAGACAGCCCTTGATGGTGATGTGTGTGTGCATGATTTAGAAAGTAGTCTGAGATGTATTAATTATTAAAGAGTAGGATATTAGTATCTGGAAACATTAAGCGATGCCTTCTTTAAAAAAAATAATCTGTATTGTTGTTATTGAGTCGCCATTGTGGATTGCAGTGTGTCAGTTGACAGCTCTTGGGGCTAGCTGGTAACCTTGAGATGCTTCCTCTTATAATACAGAGAGCCTTTCTCTGGCAGGCAGTTGTCCTCTTTCAATTAGAGAGCTAAAATAACATATTTCCTGCAAAATAATAAATGTTATATGCAAGTTTATTTTAATAATTCATTGGCTTGTATTGTGAAATATATTCATTTTCATAAACTTTTTGAAATATGACAAAGTGGCATGAAAGAGGATAAACAAGCCAGATGATGTTGCTGTGATTAACACTGCAGGCCTCTGTGTTGGTGCATCCGCCGTGGTGCTTTGTCTGTGTGTCTGTAGCGGTTTTACAGTCAGGTCCAAAATTATTGGCACCCTTAGCAAAAAAAGAATGTATAAAATAAATAAAATACAAATACTGATGCTCTATGCTCAAGCAACTTAATAATACAAATGCTCTGAGAAATGTATTCTCTCAAAAAGATAGGGGTAAAATTATTAGCACCCCTGTTTTCAACACCTGACCTCGCGAGGATGACTACCCTGAGCCTTTTTCTAAAATGTTTTATCAGATTGGAGAACACATTGGGAGGGATCTTCCTCCATACAGAATCTTTCCAGATCCTTGATATCCTTCGTCTCTGCTTATGGACAGCCCTGTTTCATTTAAACCACTGGTTTTCAATGGGGTTGAAGTCCGGAGACTGAGATGGCCATTGCAAAATGTTGAATTTTGTGGTCAATTAACATTTTGGGGGGGATTTTGATGTGTGCTTGGGGTTATTGTCTTGCTGAAATATCTACTTGCGGCCAAGTTTCAGCCTCCTGGCAGAGGAAACCATATTTTTGGCATACATGTCCTGGTACTGGGTAAAGGTCATGATGTCGTTGACCTTAAAAAGGGCCTCAGGACCAGTGGAAGCAAACATCAAAGCTCCACCACCATATTTTACAGTAATTATGGGGCTATTTTCTGCATATACAACTTTATTTCGACGCAAAACGCACCACTGCTGTTCATGGCCAAAGAGCTTTATTTTCATGTCGTCCTACCAGAGCACCAGTTCCAATCCAAGTGCCAACGCCATTTAGCAAACTCCAGGCGTTTACATTTGTTGAATGACATGAAAATAGAGCTCTTTGGCCCCGTGGTGTGTGCTGTATCATAATGACTGCCTCTAACACGCTCACCACCTTCCCAGTCATAGAGGACACACCTCCCCAGGCGGCTGCTGCAGAGCCTGCGACCTGACCGCCCCTGTGTGTTGCTGTGACTGGGCAGGATTCGGCCCCGGCACGCTAATGTGTCTGTGAGTCGAGCTGACAGGGAGGGAAGGGAAATAGAGTCCACGCCACTCCCTCCCTCCCCACCTCCTCGGGGGGAAAAGGCTCGCATGGCGGATCTGTCACCCAGGAGGTCGCTCAGTGTTAACGCTCCCGACACGGATTAAACACTTGTGGCCAGTGCTGGAGCTTGGGGTCGGAGTGGCCACCACTGACAGGCACCACGGGGCCCCTGCTGACCACCCTGGTCCAACCCTGGTCCAGCCTCACTCCACCCTGCCTCCAGATATGCTCCAGCCTTGGCATGTGTCAGACAGGCAGGGAGACAACGGCTAACACCAGGCCTGCAAGCTAATGCTAATACCCTGCCGCTCTTCTCTTGTCTTCCCTTCCCTTTGATAAAGAGCCCACTATTACTACTGTACTGTAGTACTGGCACCTAACTAGCCGCAGAATTTTCTTAGCTAACATTAATTGATTTGGAAACCTTCAATTTCCTTGTTTTATTAATCATTATTCAGATAAACTAAATTAGATTCATAAATATTGAATTCATTTCCAAATTAGAATTTGATTCAAATTGATGGAGTTTAGATATTAATTTATTGTTAGATTTACTGTTGTTCCATGGCATACACTACTTACAAGCCACTGTAGTAAGTAAAACAAGAGTTCCTTAAAAAAAAAAAGGATATGGCCATGGATTATCAGAAACTCTTCTATGTATACCAATAGTTTATTTGTGTGAACTGTGTATACATTCTTTTGTGGAGCTTCTACAGCTGATATGGTCATGCTCAAGAGGGAGATGAGATTTCCCCTTTATCGCTCTCAGTAGAATGCAGCATCTCTCTCTTTTCTCTCCCTCTTTTTCGCTCTCGCTCTCCCTAGTCGATAAGACTTGAGCTGAGCATATTTGAAATATTTATTCAGCGTTAGCTCCGAGCACCATGGCTGCCCACACACTCTACCTGCCCTGCAGAGAAATCTCATCTACTTCCTCTCTGCCTCCGACACCCCCTGAAAGCCTGTCCCCGTATTGGCCCGAGCTCACCACAAATTACATGTCTCATTGCTCGGGGTTTACGCATGCTTTAAAGCCTGCCGCCGAGTAGCATCCCCAACATTAGCCCTCAACCAGACTCTCTGTTCCAGCCTGGCCAGTGGGGGCCTTTGATTTATTATAAATCTATTTTTTTTTGTATTTTAATTGAGGAAACAATGCAGATTACTCCTCCTGCCCTTGATTTCACCCAGAAAAGTACATCTATATTATGTTTTTCCCCCTTTAACGTTTTGGTATTTTGATCTGTCCCACGCACGCACACACACACACACACACACACACACACACACACACACACACACACACACACACACACACACACACACACACACACACACACACACACACACACACACACACACACACACACACACACACACACACACACACACACACACACACCCCTGGAGCCTGTAGTCAGCCTTGTTAAACTTATTCAGCTATGTTCATGTAATCTGGCATCCATCCACATCCCCACTGACTGACCGCCATAATGCTGGTTGGCTTTCTTCTCTCCTCTCACTCTCTGCTCAGTTTTTCTCTTAGCCACAGTAGCTTTCCAAGCGCAACCACGGATAAATATGAGATGAACACAGAAGAGAAAATATTTCCCATTAGAGCTGTTTACAGTAGTATTGTATTTGTAATTACTGTGTCCTCTTTAACGAATGCGTAATGTCAGGTTAATGAGTGATACGCTATTGGTAATAATTGTAGGATTAAATATAATTCTCTATATCATCACATTTCATTAGTTGGCATATGCAGTATATACTGTGGTATATGTTTACATGAAGCTGTGTAGACATGCCGGGTTTGGCAGACCTCCTGTCTAGTGTTAAAGTCTGTCAGTCAGTAGTCTGGGTTGGTAGACTGGGCCTCTCTCCCATTAATCAATTTGCAGGATGGTAGAAACTCTTGGAGAGGGCATCTTTGTCCTTTTGTTCCTGCTGCGGTCCCTTCTCCCCCTCCTGGGAGAGTGTGGGTGGTGTGAGCTGCCATGCTTGCTCAGCTTTAAGAGTTATTTTATTCACACTTTTAATCGCTGAGTGCTTTATTATTAGGTGCTGGATTCTGCTGGCCAGGGGATCTGCATGAGAAGGCGCAGAATGCATTTACTGGAATCATATTAATGGCACTATAAAACAAATCTGTCAGCCTGTTGTTAACCCCGCTGGCAGAGTGGCGCTGCCCAGGGTCGGTCCTTCTCCAGGCGCTTACAGGTGGCTAAGGAGAGTACATCTCCATCACCTACTCCACCGCGCGCTAATAGTTTTATTAATTCATTATTTTCCCCCTAGACACCCCATGCATGCATTATCATGCAGGCATTTTTCAGCTAAATGGTGTTTGTCAAGGGAGGTTTTCTACATGAAAGACACTCCTCCCAGACATACTAACAATTGTTCAATTACAAGTCGTTCATTATCCATTTCTGCTGTGTGGAAACGTACCTTTCAGGTAGATCATTAATTATTAGCTTCCCTGCTTTCTGTTTGTTGCTTTATGTCCTTTTGGTGAAATAAATGACTGCTTTACCGCTCATGTAACATATTAGTGTTGTAGTATTTTGGACATTAAGGTTCCTGTTGTCATGTGTAATTTGTAGCGGGATAGAAAATACGGTAGGAAGGCTCTCAAGACCGAAATGAAATATAGCCCAACTTTGAGGCCAATTAAAAGGTGGATTATTTTCAATATAAATTTACACTTAAGCCTGACAGGTTGCACTTTGTCCACACCGTCCTTTAATCACTCACGCTCGGCGCTAATAAAACATAAACCACTTAGCGGGGAATTAGTTCCATCTCCATTTCACACAAGCAGCAGAGAATGTGAGGAGACAGGAGGAAAAATATACCTCTGCTCATTAATGAGGGATATCTGACGGCTAAGAGGCAGCTCTGCGCGCCTGAGCGAAGGAATCCGAGAGGCTTTCCCAGATGTTCACAGTCAAATTTGTATTAGTGTTTAAAAACCGAGAGGGAGGAATTGAGAAGATATTTCTGACAGTTTTGGTTTATACTCTCATTTAGGCGCTCAGTTTATACAAAAGGCATTGTATTTCTCTAGGCTTTTATCTTGTCCACCAAGCCAGAGCGCGGTGAGCTGAAATTTGCATTAGTGGGCGATTATGAATACCTGTGACAGATTCTCTCTGCCGGCTCCCTGGGAGGAAATGAATTGGTTCCCTCTGTTGACTCGCACAGGAAGACAGAGACCAGGCAATTAGACTTTAGTGGTTTATGTAGCAGCTTTTGCAGGGAGGGCAAGGGGGTTCAACATTCCTGCTGGGCTCATGTCAGTTTCCAGGCAAATTTTATTCCTTACTTTTTATTTTAAAGGGAAAACTCTGGATATGACAGGCTACCTGTCTGCCAGCCTGCTGAATTCCTGTGGGTTGAAAACAGTGTCGCTTTAGAATAGCCTCATGCGAATAGAGGTGACAACATATGACGTAGGTTATTCATAACCTAAAGGAGACATTTTGAAGCTACCTCCACACATCATGCATATTCATTTTTTACCTTTAGGTTTTCCCACCAGTGTTAGTTGTCGCTGCATAATTCAACTAATTTGTTATGGAGAAATTACAGTAACATATTGTTCATATTAGGTCTTCACATCTTGGTTATCCCACCGTGTTTCTGCTTGTTCCTACACTTCACATTACTCAGACATTATTGAACGAAGCCTAGGGCTGTGAGGGCCCAGTGTTTACAGCATTACTCATGGTTCACGTTTCCCTGGTGGCAGTTTGAATCCATTGAACCTAGGCCTTGTGTGGCAGTAGGTAGACTGCCCCAGAGCCAGTAGGGCTGGAGACAGGCTGATATGACAAGACCAGTCTGCTGTTTACAGGGCTCAAATGGAGGCCTGAAGGCCCCACTGGTTCACATCCTGTCTCAGGACTAAGTCAAACATATTGTTACTGTAACAAGCCCCCAGCAGTCCACACTCAGACTGCACAGCATGCTATTGTAGTGAGAGCTATTGGAGTGCAGGCATCCCAATTCTCATTTCATTGGGTGTTCTAAGTTACTAGGTTTGTTTTCTTTCAACCTTTTGGTTAAGTTCTTCCTCTCATGAAAACAAAGTTTAAGAAAAGAGGAGTTTTTGAACCTTTCAAAGATTAAATTGTATTTTATCCCCAGGTGGTAAGGGTAGGCAACAACACAGCTTCAAGTTCCTTGGAGTTCACATCACCAACAAACTATTATGGTCCAAATACACCAAGACAGTCGTGAAGAGGGCATGACAAAGCCTATTCCCCCTCAGGAGACTGAAACGTTTTGGTATGGTCCCCTGATCCTCAAAATGTTCTACAGCTGCACCATCAAGAGCATCCTGACTGGTTGCATCACCGCCTGGTATGGCAACTGCTCGGCCTCCGATCGCAAGGCACTACAGAGGGTAGTGCGTACAGCCCAGTACATCACTGGGGCCCAGCTTCCTGCCACCCAGGACCTCTATACCAGGTGGTGTAAGAGGAAGGCCCTAAAAATTGTCAAAGATTCCAGGCACACAAGTCATAGACTGTTCTCTCTGCTACCGCACGGCAAGCAGTACGGGAGTACCAAGTCTAGGGCCAAAAGGCTGCTTAACAGCTTCTACCCCCAAGCCAACAACTAATCAAATGGCTACCCGGACTATTTGCATAGACCCCCTTTTTTTACGCTGCTGCTACTCGCTGTTTATTATCTTTGCATAGTCACTTTACCCCTACCTACAGTACTTGTACATATTACTTAAATTACCTTGACTAACCTGTACCCCCGCACATTGACTCGGTATCAATATCCCCTGTATAAAGCCACGTTATTTCATTGTGTTACTTTTTGAAACTTTAGTTTATTTTATATTTTCTTAACTCTTATTTTCTTAACTGCATTGTTGGTTAAAGGCTTGTAAGGAAGCATTTCATGGTAAGGTCTACACGCGCACGTGACAAATCAAATGTTATTTGATTTATAGAATGGCGTATATCCATTACAAAAAAATTTAAATGCCAGAAATGGGTAAAATGAATGTCTACGCCAAGTGTTACCCAGTAATAGATTTTAACTAAATTTGGAGGACTTTTTTTTTATTTCTTCACGTCAACTGGCTAGTGCGCTCCTCACACATAGTGGATAATTCCAGCTAGAGCCAGACTCATTAGGCTGTCACTAAATGGGTTTAAATGCAGCCGTCCAATTAGTGCTCTGCTGTGAAGTGCAGTGGGTGTTGTTCGCTGTTCTTAGCGCCGCTCCTTTGCAGAATTATGAGGGATTTACTCATTCAGTGTGATCCATCTTATTTCTACCAGGGGTCTTGGCTTTTCTCACTATCATCGCTGTGGAGAGGTAAACGTTGCAAATGCTCCTCCAGTTGCCATATGCGCCTTGTCACAGTCAGACAGCCCAAATGCTTCCCGATCTAAGAGGGTTAGATATGCTGTATAAGAGACAGCCTACCCTTGTCAGACGTTCTGTTCTGCAGAAAGGGACACTGCCAGCACATGTTATCTCTGTAAATAAATTGGATTTTGGAATATTAAAAATCCTTCCCAAAGGTCTCTTACTTCCCAGCCACTAAGAGGGGGCTCTGATGCTGTATAGCAGTGATCATCAACTAAATTCAGCCGCAGGACAATTTGTTTTCTTGTGCGGATGGTCAGGGGACCAGAACATAATTACAAATCATTTGTAGACTGCAAATTGATCACAAGAAGCCAAAACAGATATAATATTTGACTGGAACATAATATTTCAAACATTGCTTACATTTGTATATGATCACATATCTCTCTGTTATGCGTGGGAATACCTTGAAGCTGATTTGCTGGTGTTTTTACAGTCTTTTATGTCCAACAATGAAAAAAACATTGTGCTCAGAAAACTTAGGCCGCCAGTTGGGGTACCCTGCTGTATAGTGTCGTGGCATAGCTTTGCAGTCTGCTGTGTTGTTCATGGGGCTTGGGTGGTGGGTAAACCCATTGTTTGTTTTGAGTGGTGAATGCTGGGATGTGGGAGGAGGACAACATTGTGTCCGTGATGTCTGGGCTTGAGTTCTGGCCCATGAATGAGGGCAGTGCCATGAGTATGAGGGCAGTGCCACCCGCCCTGCTGTATCCGTGTTGTTCATGAGTCTCCCCCTCTCCCACCCTGTCCTTCCTGTCCTTCCAGATATTCATAGTGACGGTGTGGGCCTGGGAGCTCTTCATGCTGCCTCTCTTCCTGCTGCTGCTCATTGGCTGGAACTACTTCCAGATCACCACAGAGAGGATCAGCAGCAATCAGGACTTGGTGAGTGTCTCCTATACTGTACTGTACTCCATACAGCTCTGGTCTATACTACACATGTCACAGCAGCTCTTCATGTTTCTCCTGGCCCACTCACTGGACAGAGAGACAGGAAACATAGGGATAAATACACTGGGGAAAATAAGCGACACCTGGAGGGGGTGGAGACAATCACAGGGACAGGTGAAACAGATCAGGGCGTGACAAGAGTATGCCCTTAGCATCATTTTTGCTAAATGTATTAATAAAAAATATATGTATTTTTTTTTTACCATGTTGATACCAATACAGTATTATTTCAGCATACAACATTCTATTGATGTTGTGTAGATACTGTTGTAGACAAAGTGCATTGAGTACATTCTCAAGATGACATGGCTATCTCCTCTGTATCAAAGCCTAGGTTATGGAAATCAAGTCTCCCCTAGCCATGTCTGTAAAGGTTAATGCTGTTCACACTTCTCAATGCCCTCCAATTTCACTGTGTTGTAAGCCATCTCGACGGCCGGGGCCTTGGCCTGCAAACATCCCCTCCCTGCAGCAACGTATCCATCCCCAACCCTAGCTCACTGATTGTTTGAGGCTGCTGGCAAAGATGCAGTCCCCGGGAAATGTTAAAGCCTGGATTCACCCTCATATCCAGTGTGGAGCCTCTTTCACCTCTCTGTGACCCTGTGCCCGGCAGTAACACAACCCTGTTCCCAGGCAATGTCACAGTGTGCACCACGCAGGGGTCAGGGATGACTTGATGTAAAGGGATCTAGGCAACAGCATCCAAATTAAATGTTTTTTTCCTCTTTCTGTTTTTCTGTTGTGTTTATGTTGTGAAGAAATTAGATTGCTTTGCTGTGACAGTGCTCTTGTGAGGAAGGCCCTCTTTCACCTCTCCTTTTGTGTGAGGTCACCCCTGTGATGCCGTCTCTATGGAAACAGGCCTCTCCCAATAGGGGTATATGTACTAGAGCAGAATTTCATTACTAGGTGTTTGTTCAAAATGCTCCAGTGCCCGCATGTGTCCTTGTCCATTTGAAAACGCACTACCTCTCTCCATTCTCTTGTAGGTGAACATGAACATGACCGATGATGAGGAGGAAGATGAGAAGGTATTTTATTTCCTTAATTTTGGACTATTCTATAGTATATTCTGTATGCCAGCTGTACAAGTTCTAGTTGGGACTTTTGCATAGTTCCACTGGAAATCCTTTCTCAGAAGCTTGTCTTTACCCAAGAAGAGAACATTTCATGCATTCAAAATGAGGACAGACTGTAGGTAAACAGTAATAGCATGTGAACAAACACATTTCCTTCAGCACCTGCAGTCTATTTCATTGAGTATTCAGTATCACTACAAATGTGCTCTGCCGCAGTGTCCCAGCCCTTTTAAACTCCAAATCTACGCTAAACTGCATCATTAATTGACGTTTGTCTGTCGTTGGAGATATTAGCAGCGAGTGAAGATTTTCTCACTAGACTTTTCTAAATGGGATGGTTACTATGATACTAACCTTTTCCCTACAATAACAAATGAGGCTAAGAGCATGTACTTAGTGTTCTATCAAGATTATCAGTCGCTTAAACAATTGGATCTCTATATTCATAATGAGGCCTTATTTATAATTGTTCATCTGAACTTGATAATACCAAAACAATTATTTGAATGCCTGTCCACCAGTGGACGTTCAATGTATTCCATTCCAGCCATTACAATGAGCCCATCCTCCTATAGCTCCTCCCAACATCCTCCACTGCTGCCCACACCAAAAGAAGAAGACAAAAGTGTCATGTCTTTTCCTCCTTGTTCCTCTTATCTAGACATTTCCCTTCATTTTGGTTAGGAGAGACAAGAGTTAATGGGATGTGTATTATTGCTTTATGGTGGAGAAGTGGGGAAGTGTGGAGCTGCTGCAAAGCCTCCAAGCAATGACCCCTCTGCAGTGCGCCTGGGCCCAGGAATCATATCCATAATGTGCTTAATATATTCTGTTGTGATGACCGGGGGCTACCATCATCTACGGAGAGGAACAACCTCTGCTAAAAAACAGGCCTGTCCTCCAAATCCTGTCTGAAAGCACAGGCTAATTCATGGTATGTGTGCATACACAGAATACAGCTTACACTTAGTTACACTGCGTTTGTAATCATAGCTTAGAAAAGACAACCCAGTCCCCAAACAAACGGTAATGATATGACAATTGTGTGTTTGTATGAATAGTGAATGAGGATGTGCTGCTTTTGTTGCTTTTAATACTTCTACTACAGAATAGGATCATTAGTAGCAGGTCTTTATAATTTCACTCATCCTCAATGATTTGGCTTTTTTGTATTTTTATTCTCTGTTTGTTTTCTCCTTTAGATTAAAAAATAAGTATGTTTTTAAAAAGCAGGGAGTAGATTTTTCCAAATACATGTCCATGTGTTGTGGAGCTCAGTGTAACGGCTTAAACCAAATCATTCTTGTTCCTTGAAGTCCTCTCTGAAAGGTTTAACGTGAGCCCACTAAGCCCATTCACACTCTGTGAAAATGAAATATCTGCTTTCATTGACTAATTAAGCAGTTGCCTGTGTTTGTTTTAAGATGTCAGCTTTAATTTAAAGTGGCTTATTTGAAAGTCGTGTTATGGTTTTGCTGTCACTTAAATGTGATATCAGGCAAACAGACCAAGCAATGTAGCTTTACACTTCATATCAAAGTGCTCTTTCAAACTATTTGGGGTTAAAGAGTGATCAGTGTTAAATTTCATGACTTCAAACGCACTATTTTTTTATTGTAGTCTTTTCGCTAAGAAGTGAATAAAGGCTATTCCCTCTGAGAAGGTTACCATTGCCACGCAAATGTTTTTTCCCTGTTTTCCCCTGGAGGAAGGAGATATGTAAACTTCCGATAGAGCAGTTGGAATGTGAGAGCATGACGTTAAAGGGAGACGAAAGGCCCGGCTACGTTACATCAGGATAATACACAACAGATCTCTCTCTCTGAACAAATCTGTCCTCAGGGAAAAAGACAGCTTACAAATGATGTGTGGCCAAAGTGACTTCCCTTTGGCCTTAGGTATCAATTGTGTAGATGGACAATATTTATTAAATAACATTTTAAAAAAACTAGAAAAGCAAAACAAGCCCATAGATCTCCACCACAATGAACAGAGAAGATAAAACAGGTCTTCTATGGCCCCTGGCTGGTATGGCTGGTCCAGGGTAAATAGGGGGGAGTGTTGCTCCTCAAGCACTGCCCAGGGGAGCAGGGGGTTGGGTAGGTGGGTTGAGGGGGTGACAGACTGAGCTGAAGGGGTGCTTTCCCTTACCCCCTCAGACCCTAGTCACCACTGGGTCACCTTCAGCACACCAGCTAGACAGACTGCTGATGTCATAGTCAGTAATGTGCATTATGGGAGGTATGTATCACGCACTGCCTCTGGGAGCTGCTCACTCCTCACACATTTGTTTGTGTATCCATTTGTTTGTTAGCTCGTTTTAATATCATAAAAGAATCCACGTCAAAATCACAGGTGTTTTACATTAAGATTAACGTTTCTCTTCTTTGTGGAATAAGTCACTAGAAAATATTCAGTCAAGCTTTGAATGAATATTCAAATTTGGTTCCATTTATTCAAATTAAAGCAATGTTAAATTAACTTTTTTTTTCAGCAGATTATTATGCCCCACATGCCTGTGAAACCACATTTTCTATTTACCTTTGTGCAGGAGATCAAATCTGTTCCCTTTAAAAGGTATAGCTTTTACAATTTGATCTGAAATGAGAATATGATTTGACACAGGTTTCCTAATCAGTACACATTTATGATTTATGTGGTCCTTCCCCACCAGTATACCCATCCCTTTCACTTCAAAGGAAGCCATTTTATTTATTTTTGTTTACCAGCAGCACAGAACAATTTTGTAGGCGGCTAAAAGGGAAAATGAACGAAGATAAATAATATCATCAAATGAGTGATGTAGTAGAGGACTTCCAATGCTCATCACTAAAGGAGATGGAGGACTTCAAGGGAGATGAAAGGTGATAATCATGAGAGCTTATTGATGCGTACTTTAAAGTACATATCATTTGGATTCTTTTTTTTTTCAATGAAACCTCAATTATTCTTATTCTTATTGTTTATCTTTCTTCACCTAAGTCATCTTTGGCTACATCTACCTTGTGCACACAGTCCTATCTGTTCTAAATAAGAGTTCATATCAGACTTTATCAGATTTGAATCCTAATTCATGTTTAGGGGGCCTTAATCAATTTTAGATAGGCTCAGATTCCCTTTCATATCTCTAACTGATGAGGCTATCCAGTGAGCTCTCATTTCCCCGTGCGCAGCTCTCTGTCCATCAGGAGCACACAGACATGGATCTTAATGGCTTTTTAGCAGGCACAAACAGTTTCCTCTGCTGTGACTCAGAGCTCAGGAGAAAGAGCTAAATTAACACCTAATGTGAAGTAAATGATACGCATTCTGCATTCACATTAGACTGAGGTTGGAGTTTTTTTTTGTCTCGCTGCAGACTGTTTCTCTTCTATAAAACTATGATACATAGGATGATAGTCTTCAGTACTATCCTTCCCTCTTTTGTATGACACTATGGGATAGTAATCTATTCTATAGGATGATAGGCTTCAGTACTATCCCTCTCTCTATTGTATCATACTATGGGATAATAATCTCTTCAAGGATCTCTGAGAGAGCATATTTGAGATATTTCCAGCAGCCTCGTGGGAATTGCTCTCTTCCTGTGGTTGTTGTGGAGGAGACTGGGGACTGACAGTGGGGAGTCTCGCTGCTCTGTGCTGCCTGGCGGACAGTGTGTTTTCCCAGGGGCTGCCTCATGAGACTCTGATAAAAGCATTCTGTCTGGACACTGTCACTGAGCCCAGGCTGGGGCTGGAACTGCCTTCTAACACAAACATATAGACATCCTCAAGCCTCCTGTTAGACTCCATCAGATACCTCCCCTCTCTCTCCCTCGCTCTTCTCTGTCATCATTCCTGTCATTATGTCCTCCTTTTGATGTGAGTCTTCTCAGCCCTCTTTAGCTTGCATTACTGGTGTTATCATCTCCAGCCTCTCCTTCTGGAAAGCTTCCCAGCGCTGCTTCTCCTCTGCTGTTAGCAGCACTCATCTGATCATGTCTAATTCAACTCAAGACAAGCCTGAGAATATCTCTCCCCCCCACACACACACTGAAATTGACTGACACCTTCCCATACCATGGCCATCTGGTCTATATAAGATGTCTGTATCATATCACAATGTTTGCACTGTGATATTTGTATATCAATACAAAATGAACACTATAACACTATATATACACTTTGTTGGTGATGAAGGTGGACATTGCCGTAGTCCATTCACATGATATGAGAGTTGTATATGAGTGAGAATACATCCAATGATTACAACCCTGCGCTCTGGGGTGGCTGAGCCACTTCTCCCTCACACACACAGAGAGGTGTGAGGACAGACCGACAAACAGACTGAGTATAGAGGTGGGTGGGATAGCACAGGCAGAACAAGTCCAAACCCGCTGTATGGAGACTTGTGGGATTGGACTCCCTTACAAGTTGCACCATACATCCTCTGTCTGCTCTTCCTGTCTGGGTCATCTGGCCTGCTGCCTGATTACTGATGGCCATTTTATGTCTTTCTCATCCTCCATTTAATCTGTGTTTTAGATGTAGAGTACTTCCATTGTTTGTGGCAGACAAAAGTGAAAATCTCAGTCATCCTCATGACAGCTTTTCAACATTGAATCTGCCTCATTTTCAAAAGCATAGTCTGAAGAGACATCGTTTGCTCATTATAGGCTATTCAATAGATCAATTACTCATGATAGCACAGCAGAGATAAACTGGGCTTTGTCTGCTTCCTCAAACAATTGACATGCAGCACAGTAGACCTCATCAGTGCCTTTGTGTTTTTAGGAATCAGGGAAAAAGGGACTGATGGACAAAATCCATATGGTCCAGGAGATCGTCATCACTGTCCAAAACATTTTGGATGAAATCGCATGCATCGGGGAAAGAGTCAAGAAGTAGGTTTTACATTTAAAGTTTTGGAAATGTTTCATAACACATTACAGTATACTGGAGTTCAATATTCTCTGTAACAGTGGGTGTATACGGCTTTGGCTAGCAACTACATTATTGATTGTGCAGTATCTTGTATCCTCTTAGTCATAATGATATTCTGACTTGATTTGATGTAATATTTCATCCACAGCACATTCAACTGGTCTGTGCCCTTCCTGTCCTGCCTGGCCTGCTTGGTTCTCTTTGTGGCAACAGCAACATTATACTACATCCCACTGCGCTACGTTATCTTGATATGGGGTAAGTCAAATATACACCATTATTTGAATAAAAAATACTGTATTTTGGAATAGATAGCTTCCCCTTCTGCCAAACATTGTTGTAAGAAGACAATTACAGGGAATAGCACTTATATCCATTATCATTATAACGTGTTCTTCATTGAAGTCATTTGAACATACAGCCATCCTCACATCTCTGTAATGCCCAGAGCTCAGACTGCTAGCTGCAGAGGCCCATTGTGCTCAGAGCTCACTCAGTGGGGGATGTAAGCAGACCAGTCTGAGGCTAGGCTCAGGGTCTGTGAGAAAACAAAGCCGAGCGGCAAGGCAGAGAGCATCATGCTGTATATAAAACAGGATGTCCTTGGGCAGTGTAGGCTCCTGGTGTAAACCCTCATTATCTGCTCCAGTCCTACAGAGGAAGACAGTCGTCTCAGCGGTCAGAGGGAAACAGACACTCCTCCTCCAGCTGTTAGCCCACAACTAACTGTACTTCCACACTGCCTCCAACACAATCAATACCAAAATCATATCAAACAACAGCACTGATACACTCTCCTGACTCCCCAGTTAACCCCCATCTCTGGTTGTAACGCAAGCCTTTCATGTCATCTGCACACATTTAGGTCCTTAGGTTCTTTGTGTACACGTCGAGGTAAGCGATGTAGCTAGCAGTGAATATATGGTCTCATTAGAACCTAGAGGTATTTGTTTGCTTTCTGGAAAGAGTGTGGAATGCAACCAAATGGGTGGAAATAACAGTTTAGAAAATTAGATAAAGAATAAACTTTATTTGAATGGAAACAGAAGAAATGTTTTGGTTGTTTGACTAATATGAAAAGGTGGTTGGGGGTGGAGTGGTGATAGGGGGAAGGGAGATTGGTAATCTCTGCTCCGGGCTTTAGTACTGTATGTGTACTCAGAGGACCTGAGTCGCCCTTGGACACGGACTGAAATGTATGTTCTGCAGTCAGCCACCAGGCTCTGTTCAAAAGCTCTCATGGATGTTTGTGTTACTGTGCACCTGCTGCCTGCATTACAGCATTCTCTGTACTGTTGAGCTGCCAACATACAATACCAGTCAAAAGTTTGGACATGCCTACAGTACTCATTCAAGGGTTTTTCTTTATTTTTACTATTTTCTACATTGTAGAATAATAGTGAAGACATCAAAACTATGAAATAACACATGGAATAATGTTATAACCAAAGAATTGTTAAACAATTCTAAATATATTTTAGATTCTTCAAAGTAGCCACCCTTTGCCTTGATGACAGCTTTGCACTCTTGGTTTTCTCTCAACCAGCTTCACCTGGAATGCTTTTCCAAAATTCTTGAAGGAGTTCCCACATATGCAGAGCACTTGTTGGCTGCTTGTCCTTCACTCTGCGGTCCAACACATCCCATACCATATCAATTGGGTTGAGGTCGGGTGATTGTGGAGGCAGGTCTTGTGATGCAGCATTCCATCACTCACCTTCTTGGTCAAATAGCCCTTACACAGCCTGGAGGTGTGTTGGGTCATTGTCCTGTTGAATAACAAATGATAGTCCCACTAAGCGCAAACCAGATGGGATGGCATATCGCTGCAGAATGCTGTGGTAGCCATTCTGGTTAAGGGTGCCTTAAATTCTAAATAAATCACAGACAGTGTCACCAGCAAAGCACCTCCATACCATCACACCTCTTCCTCCATGCTTCACGGTAAGAACCACACATGCAGAGATCATCCATTCACCTACTCTGCGTCTCACAAAGACAGCGGTTGGAACCTAAAATCTCAATTTTGGACTCAGACCAAAGGACACATTTTCACCGGTCTAATGTCCACTGCTCGTGTTTCTTGGCCCAAACAAGTCTCTCTTCTTATTGGTGTCCTTTAGTAGTGGTTTCTTTGCAGCAGTTCGACCATGAAGGCCTGATTCACACAGTCTCCTCTGAACAATTGATGTTGAGATGTGTCTGTTACTGGAACTCTGAAGCATTTGGGCTGCAATTTCTGAGGTGCAGTCAACTCTAATGAACTTATCCTCTGCAGCAGAGGTAACTCGGGGTCTTCCTTTCCCGTGGCTGTCCTCATGAGGGCCAGTTTCATCATATCGCTTGATGGTTTTTGCGACTGCAGAAACTTTCAAAGTTGTTTTCTGCATTGACTGACATTCATGTCTTAAAGTAATGATGGACTGTGATTCCCTTTGCTTATTTGAGCTGTTCTTGAAATAATATGGAGTTGGTCTTTTACCAAGTAGGGCTATTGTCTGTATACCACCCCTACCTTGTCACAACACAACTGATTGGCTCAAACACATTAAGAAGGAAATAAATCAACTTTTTTACAAGGCACACCTGTTAATTGAAATGCATTTCCACTGACTACCTCATGAATCTGGTTGAGAGAATGCCAAGAGTGTTCAAACCTGTCATCAAGGCAAAGGGTGGCTACTTTGAAGTATCTCAAATATAAAATACACTTTTTTTAGTTACTTTATGATTCCATATGTGCTATTTTATTGTTTTGATGTTTTCACTATTATTCTGCAATGTAGAAAATAGTAAAATAAAGAAAAACCCTTGAATGAGTAGGTGTGTTCAAACTTTTGACTGGCACTGTATACACGACATATACAAAAGTATGTGGACACCCTTTTGAATTAGTCAATTTCAGCCACACCTGTTGCGGACAGCTGAATAAAATCAAGCACACCGCCATGCAATCTCCAGTAGAATGGCCTTACTGAAGAGCTCAGTGACTTTCAACGTGGCACCGTCATAGGATGCCACCTTTCCAACAAGTCAGTTTGTTAAATTTCTGTCCTGTTAGAGCTGCCCAGGTCAACCGTAAGTGCTGTTATTGTGAAGTGGAAACATCTAGTAGCAACAACGGCTTAGCCACGAAATGGTAGGCCACACAAGCTCACAGAACAGGACCGGCGAGTGCTGAAGCGCATAGCGTGTAAAAAGCACCTGTCCTCGGTTCCAACACTCACTACCGCGTTCCAAACTGCCTCTGGAAGCAACATCAGCACAAGAACTGTTCGTCGGGAGCTTCATGAAATTGTTTTCCATTAGGGCCTCCCGGGTGGGGCAGTGGTTAAGGGCACTGTACTGCAGCGCCAGCTGTGCCATCAGAGTCCCTGGGTTCGCGCCCAGGCTCTGTCGTAACCGGCCGAGACCGGGAGGTCCGTGGGGCGACGCACAATTGGCCTAGCGTCGCCCGGGTTAGGGAGGGCTTGGTCGGTAGGGGTGTCCTTGTCACATCGCGCACCAGCGACTCCTGTGGCGGGCTGGGCGCAGTGTGCGCTAACCAAGGTGGCCGGGTGCACGGTGTTTCCTCCGGCGCATTGGTGCGGCTGGCTTCCGGGTTGGATGCACGCTGTGTTAAGAAGCAGTTCGGCTTGGTTGGGTTGTGTATCGGAGGACGCATGACTTTCAACCTTCGTCTCTCCCGAGCCCTTACGGGAGTTGTATCGATGAGACAAGATAGTAGCTACTACAACAATTGGATACCACGAAATTGGGGAGAAAAAGGGGTAAAATTCAAAAAAAGAAAGAAAAAATATGTCCATGGCCGTGCAGCCGCCCACAAGCCTAAGATCACCATGCGCAATGCCAAGCGTCGGCTGGAGTTGGTGTAAAGCTTGCCACCAATGGACTCAGTGGAAAAGTGTTCTCTGGAGTGAGTATCACGCTTCACCATCTGGCAGTCCAACGGACGAATCTGGGTTTGGTGGATACTAGGAGAACGCTACCTGCCACGAATGCATAGTGCCAACTGTAAAGTTTGGTGGAGGAGGAACAATGGTCTGGGGCTGCTTTTCATGGGTCGGGCAAGCCCCTTAATTCAAGTGAACAGAGATCTTAACGCTACAGCATACAATTACATTCTAGACGATTATGTGATTCCAACTTCGTCGCAACAGTTTGAGGAAGGCCGTTTCCTGTTTTAGTATGACAACCTGTGCACAAAGCAAGATCCATACAGAAATGGTTTGTCCAGATCGGTGTGGCCTGCACAGAGCCTGGACCTCAACCCCATCAAACAACCTTTGGAATGAACTGGAACGCCGACTGCGAGCCAAGCCTAATCGCCCAACATCAGTGCTTGTTGTGGCTGCATGGAAGCAAGTCCCAGCAGCAATGTTCCAACATATAGTGGATAGCCTTCCTAAGAAGAGTGGAGGCTGTTATAGCAGCAAAGGGGAAACCAACTCCATATGTAGACTCCATGAGCAGACTTTTGATCATGTAGTGTATTATTATGATGATACATATCAATGCTCTGTCCATACAACCCCACCATCTTATTGATATACAGATTCAATTTAGTTCCAGGGGATCAATTTAATACCATCACAAGGTGCAATTTCTCATACAGCGGTGAAAGAGCTAGGGATGGGGTCGCAAAATTGTTTTCTCCTTGTAAAAATATGCAGGTCTCGCTGACACCTTTATTTATTAATGTGTCCTTGTTTTCACAGGCGTTAACAAATTTACCAAGAAGCTACGCAACCCGTATGCCATTGACAATAATGAAATACTGGATTTCCTCAAGAGGGTGCCTTCTGATGTTCAAAAGGTAAAGGTTCAATTTCACATACACATAGAGGTAGGGAATTCCCTGAAGATATCTGCATTATTTGCTCTAACAGAATTCTCAAGTGTTGTGGAAATATATCCTCTGGCTTTGTTTGATTATTAATGAACTCACGCGTTTAAAGCACCCCTGGCCCAATTATTTCTGGCGGTGGTTTGATTCAGTTGCCCCGTTGCCTGGATGGGGTCTGCTCTGATCTGTCCTCCGCCATATCGCTCCAGCCTCGTCCCTGATTAGCAGTTTTGTCTCTGTGATAAAAGCGCTGTGGCGTCGGGGCCTGTGATTGGGCCAGGGGCCGGCGGAGGGCCCCTGACGTCTGTGGTTGTCTGTGGCTAGTGTGACCAGCTCTGTGTCAGCTTAGACACTCTGACGTGGCCCCCGCCACATCAGGGTGGGGGAGTCAATTAATGTAGTCGTGAGACCCAGCCATCCTGCTGGCTGTCATATGTGATCATATATTAGCCATGGCTGATATGTCATTTGCCGTTACATCACAGGGCTGGTAGCAGATAGCTGCCAGGGCAGGGTGCTGTCGGGGTACGTGGTACTGGGTGTTCATCCTGTTCTCTCTCTGTTCTGTTCTCTGACTGAGAGAGGCTGAGTGTGGGCAGGAAACGGAGCAGCAAACAGTGCCTTCCTCTCCCAGGTACAGTGCTCCACAAACAGTATTCAGCTAGGATACGTGACTGTCTGGATCTAGAAAGACAATGAACCCCAGTCTCTTTCTCCACTGTCCCCTTGATGTTGTCACTCTGAGAGTTATTGCCAAATGTTCAGTGATGTTGGAGAGAAGCCTATGTGATTTTTTTTGGCTGAGTAAAGTTGGCAAAACAACAAGATGAATACATTTAGTTTTGCCATATTTTATGTCTCACATCTTTTATGTGACACATTGTTAAAGTTTTAAAAATGACTCCATTGGGACAATACTTTTTAGTCTAGTTTACAGATGAACTATGTCATGGATGGTGGGTACATACCAAAACAAAACATTCATAATGACTCATCAGTAGATAAAGTTTTGTGAATAATAACCTGCCGAACAAGACAAAGACAAGAACCATAACAATAGTTATTACCTTAGAACTCCAACCCTTAGATAGGCCGAGGTATGGACACAGTCTAGCCATATTACAAAGGCTGGATACAGGCTCCTGTCTCACAGCAAAATTACTTGGCAATTAGTGCCTGTGCAAATCTACAAAGCCCCCCCAAACCGGGACTTCTGACAGGAGCTTGTCTGTCCTGAAATAAGAAGCATCTGTTAGTTCTAACAGTTTCATGTTCTGATGCAGACGGCAGTCACTTTGTTCCCTCATTCATTCCATCTCCCATTCTAATAATCAGGGTTTGGTAATTAGTATGGATTCTCTACCTTGATTCAACAGAACCATGTTATTGTTGTAGCAACAACAAAAATGCTTTTGAAAGCAATTTTTCTTCAAACTTCATTTTGTCAAGTTTTTTAATCTTTTTCCAACTATCAATTGGTTTCGCATTATGGTTGTTTTGATTCATTTTTGGGGCCTGTTACTTTCAGTAGAGACTACAAAATTGGACAAAGATATTTTAGATACTTCGTTTTTCAACCATTGGCCATAGTAAGTTCCAATTTGGAAGTTTAATTCTAGACTTTCAGCCTTGATTTCTGTTACAAATATGTTTGGACGTGTAGGAATCTGTGTAAAGCTGAAATCTTTGATGTTGAGCATAATTCTGCAAACATAACTGAAAGGAAACTGGGGTTTAAAGTTAAAATGTCAAAGTGGCAGGTCTCTTTTCTTGGATGAAATCAAAGTCAACTTTTAGTTCCCATTGAAGCATGTAAAATTCGACATCCCATTGATGCCAGTTGCTACTCTAGTTAAGAAACCCCTGGCTGAGGCTATTCTTGGCTTCGTACAAAGTTTTCTCCGAAAGGACACAACTTGCAATGAGCGATTATGCAGTTTTACAACTCCCTCACTGGCAGGTCTTCTCAACAGTTGATGTCTGCTTCTAATATTGCGATTGTGGCAGAGGAGGGGGGAGTGCGCTGGTACGGAACCCTTGACTTCTCAAATCCTTCCTCCCTGTGATTAATCCCCTCTGCTCCTGTGTTTAAAAAATGATTCATTACAGGCAAGCCCGCCTCGCTTTCCCCTGCACCAGCTCTCCTCGGGGGAGCCATTACCGTGCGCTCCACTGAGCTCAGATTACCTGCCTCCGACCAAACTCCTGTTTGTTTTTACAGGTGCAGTACAGCGAGCTGAGAGCGCCCAGCGTCCAGAGCCCGCCACGGAGGAGAAGGTAAGCCCCTCGGACATGCTGGATGAAAGGCCCGGGCTCCTTTTGAAAATGGCACGGCCCAGTCCGCTACGATGGCAACGCTCCAGTGCCAGCAGAACCTGCGACCCCTCACCGCCTGCTCCCCCCTCTCCCGTGCCCCCTGCTGTGGGGGTGCAGTCAGCCGCTCTCCCGTTTGTGTGTCTGCCACCCCCCTGACAGGGGCTGTGCACTGCACCGGCTAGGGAGGCAGCACATGGAGCTGTCAATCACAGAGCCAGAGACGCCGTCTGCCCGCATCCATTCATGCATTTTAGAAAAAGAATGAGAGCTAGAAAGTTTGGTTTAACTCAGACCTCTGCTGTTTGGCTTTTATTGGTTTGAGTAGTATAACTGAACCGCTGCAATGCTTTGAATCATTTACATTTTATTTTCATATAAGGGCAAATTGGTATATGTAATACTGTGGGTGTGCTAAATCCATTTCATACTTTGTGCATTGTACATTCCTACCAATTTAAATTGATCTCTCAAATATAGACTTTAGGTAAAGTATTACAGGCATTAATTTTGTATTTTTATGGTTCTCTTTTTATGTAGGCCGATGCTCATAACTGTTTACTACAAAGCCTTTTTATATTCAAGGTGCATATCATTATTTTAATTTGTAAAATCAACTCTGTACAATCCCTTTGATCAAATATTTTGTATTATGAAGAATAGATTTTCTGAACCGATTCAAAGGAAAGTTAGACATATGTAACTTTGATACTCTAGTGCAACTTCTCACGTTTCCTGTTTTGATGTCTTTCTTATTTGTCCATTCTCAAATGAAAATGTGATGAATTGTTAAACCTCGAAAAATCCAATCTCAAACTGTAGTTGCTCCACAATGATTTTCTTCCTAACTGCACTGGGAATGGATCACACCACTTCTCTCCCTGAATACACAGTAAATACATCTGATTACACAACACACCCATTGGAACAGAGCTCATGCATCGGCCACCGCTGTGCCTTGGTTACCGAGCTCACATCAAAGCCCTGTATGTCGGTCCGGCGCAGTGGCTAATGCAGTGCTTTTGTTGCCTTCTCACAATAACAGGGTCCAAATGAGCGGGCGCTCATCTCACAGAGAGTACTCTTCATCTTCAGCACTTAATGCTTCACGTTTCCACTAAAATCACCTCAACTACCAAATGTTGGCTACACACAGGGGATAGTCTTTCTCTCCATGATGGAGTTCCTGGAAGAGTAACATATGCTCCCTACTCCATCAGACATAATCCTCAGAGGGTCTTTCACGGTTTGCTTTGAGGCATCTTCAAATTATTCACAACGATTAGCCTCAAACATTGATGTGATGTTACTTAGAGATGATTATTGGTGTGTTTAGAAGATTGTTTTAGATCTTATATGTATTAGATTTGAATGTGATGATTTTCAAACAGTTTTATCCTTGATGGGCCTACATTAACTGGCTCTTTCATTGCCTTTGACAAATTACAATCTCTTTTTAATGGGAAATCAATTCCTCATGACATTTCCAGACTATGCACATATTGGATAAAATCCTTATGGAGTATTTCTTGCTCATGTACCAGTGGAACTTTAATCATATAACATGTTATCAGAGTTCTTAGAGTCCTTTTTGTCATTGGATCTCCACACAGTAGGCCTTTGAAATAACTTATTGTTTAGTTGGTGTGTTCTCAGATCTGCTCATTCAAAGAAAGAGTAAATAAATAAACAAGGAACACTTAAAAATAGCCCTAGTTTGAGCAGAGTTTTGGCTGAGGCGAGCCCTGGACCCCAGCACTGGAAGTTTGTTCTAGCTGATTGGTGTGCTGAGCATCCCAGTCGGGCGGGAGGGCGGGTGATCTCCTTCCTCTGCAGTAGCACGCTGGTGAAAGAGCATCTATCTGTGCTTTGTGAAGAGTTTGATTGGCTCAGGGGGACCTGGTGGAGCCCCAGGCTATCTCTTTTGACAGGCTGATAGAGACATCACTGGGCTCTCCCAGGAGCTGCCACCAGGGGTCCATTTCAAAGTGAGGGGGAGTGGAGGTGACCCTGAGCTTCTGACGAGCTAAATCCCACATACAAGCTGAAACCCTGCTGCATTCTGGGCTCCACTGGGGGTGGGGTGGGGGTGGCATGGAGGAGGAGGTGGGGTGCCCACAGAGAAGAACCAATGAGGTGTCCCGACAGGTGAAACCAATTAAGCATCACTCCCGGGGTACTGTTAATCATCATATTTTAACACACTCCAATACTGCTGTATCTCACACATACAGTGATGTGCTCTGCCATATGTTTGATCCTAAGAACTCGTTAGGATTCAAAACTTCTAAAAATACAAGACAGAACTTTCCAAACAGAAATATAACTGCAGCTTGTTACTGATGCATTGTTTCTGAAAGAGATGACCAAATAACTATTAAGTGACATTTTGTCTTGAAGTTACAACCACTACCTGTTCCATAATGTTTGACATGAGTATCGTTGGCTAATATTGATGAATTGAGCCTGGCTCTGGGGACTTCTGGGAACTAAGAGGTTGGAGCTGTCATCAGTGGAGATATTATCAAGGCAAATGACGTCATTGGTATTAAGAGAGGTCATGGTGAATAGGCTGTCTGCTTCCCAGCTGTCAAGTCACTAGCACCGAGCTTTTGGGCTTGGATGCCCTCTGTTAATGTTGAGTCATTCATTCAATAAGTTAGGATATAGACAGGGTTAGGGCTGCCATAGAATTCTCACCAAGCATAATGTCTCTTTCCTCTTCATAGCGAGGTAATCATATTTAAGAAATCATTTATAACTCTATTCCCTCTAGGGAAAAGCCCAAATCTCAGCAGATAAGTCACCATGCAATCTGGTCCCTGAATGCATTAGAAAGTCCCTGGATGTTTTACAAGCTTGCTAATAAACATTTGAGCCACATAGCAGTTAACATTGCCTGGATCATATTTTTTTCCACTAGTTGTTGTTGTTTTTGTGCGCTGTGTGGCAGTGATGTCTTCATCAGTCTGTCAAAATGGAAGTGCCTGCAGCTGTGGTGGATCCCCCCAGAGCCTGTCACACTCCTTGTTTCCATGGTAGTCCTTCAGGCAGCACCACAGGCAGGCTGTGCGCAAGGACCCCTACAACCTGTTTTTTCAGCAGTCGCTCCTGTGATGTGCAGCCCTGAAGCGGGCGTCAAACTAGCAAGCGCAAACACAGAGAACACTGATGTGATCCCTTCTCTCCTTCGCAGGTGTACCGCCCTGCCTTTCAGATGATGCCAGCAAAGGCTTCATTTTATTATGCCACTACACTCCGCACCTCTTTTTAGTAATTGTTACGAGTGATTTCGTGATGGTACTCTGACCTCCCATCATGGAGACACTATTTCACCACAGTGCCGCATAGTGACAGAGGCACTACTCTTGGTTATACTTACAGGTGTCAAATCTCTTTGGTTATAGCTATTTGTTCTAGTGGTACCAATTGAAAAACGGGCCAATGCGATTAGCACTAGTGCCCTGAGTCTGGGCTGCCTTGAATTAAAATGGCAGAGGTCAGGGCCTTGACACCAGTAAGTGGAAGACTCACCTGGAATCAACTCAGTAACGACATCCAAATGAGGGGCCAGATTTTGGTGCTACAGTCCCAGATTGGTCTCCCTCCATAAACATGTACCTGAGGAGCCAGCATGTGGAGCTTTTGAAAAGACATCCAAGCCTATATTCAGGTGCCAGTTTGCTTTGTAGGAGTCGGTTTATCCTCCGTGTCAACTACAAAAAAACATGCAAATAGATTTTATACTGACAGTGTCATTCGTTATTCAAGAACAAACTCGAATAACAGGAATACTAGAAAGTGCAAGAACAGGGACTGATATGGTCTCTAGGATAAGGGGTGGAAATATGACTGCTAATGGTGGCTGTTTCCAGAAGTCATGGTTTGGTAATAATTTATACAGTGGCCCACTGTACTCTGTGGTGTAAAGACATGGCAAAAGCCATAATTCTTTGTAACATATCAAAAATAGAGGGTTTAAGAGCTTAAATTAAATCATTGGCCTTTAAAAGCATCTCTCCGAGGGGCAGCCTGCATTAATAAATTCAACTGATTCTGCTTTAATATTATTCAGAGTGCATTAAAATGAAGCGAACAGCTGGGATCACGGCCAGTCTCTGGAGCATTGCCTGGGCCGTGAGTGGTGGTTGAATGCAAAGCATGTCGGAGGCAGTGCTGTGGCCCAGCATGGCCCTACATGCTGGATGCAGGGCCACAAGGTCTCTGTTACAGGTGCAGGCCTGACAGGCACTGCTCTAGGATCAGGGGGTCCTGACATGGGCCTCAGGATAGCTACTGTACTGCCTACCTTGGAACAATGTCACATGAACAGAAACCAGGGCCTTGCAGCCAATCAGGTCAGACCAAATTGTTACTATTGCTGAGAGAACCTTCAAATGGTCAGTAATTCAAAACGTTATTTGTACTGGAAGGACATTGTCATCAAGATGCCTCTACACTGGTTTCAACTTTATTTTCTTATTCTTCAAGATAGCTTCCCAAGACTCCCTGAATAACAGTGCCAATTTCCACTGAGTTTATCCTGGTTAAACAAATAAAATTGAACTAAAGCTCTACATCCTTGACAAAGAACCTTGAACATATTTGTAGGATAAACAGAGTTCAGGTCTGACTTTAAAAATTAAAAATACATTTAAAAAAAGTAATAGAACTGTAAAGCCTTTAACTTCTTGCGTTACCTCGATGCTCTGTACTTAGTGTGAGCGTCAGGCAACAATTCACTGAATAATCTAACTGCATATTTCATTTGAATTAACACTGAATGCAATGTGAGTCTGAGCCTCCTGAGGAAAGAGAACAATATTTGGTTTGTTAAATCTGCTAAAGACACTGATAGTCTCGCCGTTGCAAACCCTGGATGAAAAAAATACAAATAAAATCAGGTATCAATAGAGATAAGTACAGATCAACTTTTGTTTCATTGAAAGAGGGAGAGGAAAAACACATTCCCACAGTGGCTGGCACATGGATGACTGCAAAAGTGTTCAATAGGAATAGCCTTTCATCAAGGACACCGTTAGGACACCTCTGACACATTCTATAGCATCAGAATGAAGATGTATACGCAGTCCTTAGGAAAGAGACACAGCAGAATTACAAAGTGAAGTCATGGTGGGAAAATTTAGCGTGATAAAGAAGCCCAATCTGGAGCTGATATATTTTGATCTGCTGTGAATTTAAAAGAAGCTAAATATTAATGTAATGAACATGATGGGAGACAGAGAGCTGGTTTCAAGCACATTGGGATCTGGAGAGTGAGCTGCGTTCAGGGGATCTATGTGTTTGAGAGTGTGAGTTGGAGTTCCGTACCCCTTCCAATCCACCAGGTAGTGGATGCGACCACCCAGGTTCTTGGAGTCAAGGAGGGCTTGGGCGGAATAAGCCGGTGCTCTGCCAACATCAAACGGAGGTGCGCCACTGGTGGATGGAGAGGGCTGTACCTCACAGACTTAAGAAGGGACATAAGGAAGGATGAGGAGATCCGGAAATGGCGGGGCAACTGGAGACGGTAGGTGACAGGGGGGGGGGGGGGGGGGGGGGGGGGGTAGTATCTGAAGACACACTGAAAAGGAGTGAGATTTGCACCAGGGAGTTTTGTGCCTATTCGGCCCAGGCTAGATAGCGACTCCACTCGTGTGGTCGGTGGGTGCAGTGTTGGCGAAGGTACATTCCTATTTCCGTCTGCCCGTTGGTTTGGGGATGGTATCCGGAGGATAGGCTGATGGAGACCCCCAGTCGGTCGCAGAAGGCTCGCCACACCCTGGAGACAAACTGGGGTCCCCGATCCGAAATGATGGCATCCTATCCAGATAAAACACCCGTTGGAACATGCACTCGGCCATTTCCATGGCATTGGGTAGATGAGTGGGCACATCTTGGAGAACCGGTCCACTACAACTAAAATAGTAGTGATGCCCGAAGTGTCTGGCAGATCAGTGAGGAAATCCATGGCGATGTGGGACCATGGTCTGTGTGGTGTAGGTAAAAGGCTTGAGCTTATTGGTAGGTCATTTGCGAGGGCTCTTTGCCCATGCACAGACGGGACAGAAAATAACGTAATCTCAGATGTCTCAGAAGTCTGCTGTTAGGGATGACCACCAGAACTTGCGTGTCAGCAGCTCCACCGTCCGGGTGATCCCGGGATGGCCAGAACTTAGCGAGGAACGGCACCACTGCGTTATTTGGCGTCTGACGGATGCCGGAACATAGGTCTTGCCCGCAGGGGTTTCGGGAGGTGCTGGGTCGTGGCGTAGGGTCTCTTGAATGGCTGATTGTATTTCCCACGACACAAGATGGAGGCAAGATGGGCTCAGGAGCTGGATTAGAGGAATGGGAGTCAAACAGACTGGATGAGGAATCAACCATCACATTTTTCTTGCCAGACAGATAGGTAATGGTGAAGTTAAAGCGGGTGAAGAAGAGTACCCAGCGAGCCTGTTTGGGGTTGAGCCTCTTAGCACTTCTTAAGTACTCCAAATTGCAGTGGTTGGTAAGGACAAGGAATGGGTGGTGAGCTCCCTCTAACCAGTGGCACCACTCTTCGATAGCCAGCTTAATGGCGAGGAGCTCTCGGTTCCCGACATAGTTCCTCTCAGCGGGTGACAGTTTCTTGGAAAAGAAGCCACATGGATGCAATTTGGGAGGTGTCCCTATCCGCTGAGAGAGAACCGCTTCTTCGCCTACCTCAGACGATTCAACCTCCAGAACAAAAAGAAGGGTAGGATATGGCTGCCTAAGGATGGGTGCAGAGGTGAAGAGGCTTTTCAGTAGGTCCAGTTTGGAGTAGATGGTGGCCTGTCCAACTTGTTCTAGTGCGGCCGGAATCAGAGGGAAGCAATTTTTAATGGTAAGGTCATTGAGTGTTCGGTAATCTATGCAGGGACAGAGACTACCATCCTTTTCTTTCACAAAAAAATAAACTGGATGCCGCGGGAGACGTGGAAGGACGGCTGAATCCCATGTCTATATAGGTGTCCATAGCCTCATTCTCTGGGATGGACAAGGGGTAGATCCGAACCTTAGGGGCGATGCCCCAGGAAGGAGGTCGATCGCGCAGTCCTCCGGGCGATGAGGGGGCAGAATGGACGCCTTTTTCTTGCTGAAGACACTCAGAAACTGGGCATATACATGTGGGATGTGGGTTGGAATGGCAGACTCCGATCCTTCTATAGAGGTGGCTCAACAGGGTAGACTGAAGCAGTTCTTAAAACAGGCAGGAGACCATGACAGCAGTTCCCCTTGCCGCCAGGATGTGTAAGGGTCGTGAAGGCTTAGCCAGGGGTGACCGAGGATGAGGGGTTCTTTAGGCAAAGACAACACCATTAACTGAATGACCTCAGAGTGAAGGAGGCCAATCTGAAGGGTGATACTTTCGGTAGTTGCGAGTCACAAGACCAGTTCCGAGAGGTTGTCCGTCCAGCGCATTAATCCTAACAGGAGGGGGGGGATTAGAGGCACAGGTTTTCACGTAACCTCCGATGGCCGAGTTGCATGTGTTTGGGGCTATTAGACCGTGGTGGATGAGAGAAGGGCGTAGAAGACTCGCAGGCAATGGACGAATGTATAGGTCTGCGGTCTACCAGTACGTTGCCAATGGATATGGACATCCGGATGTATTGGTTTAGGTTCGTTAAATCTCCTCTGCAGGCCAGTTTGGTCTAACTCCCGATTAAGAACCATCCGGTAGACTAAGGAGAGATGGTTCACTCCATCCACTGCCGGCAGCCATGGTGCGGAACTCAAGGGTATACTCAGTGGTGGAGCGATGGCCCTGTCGCAGCTCACATAACAGGTACCCGGTTTGACGACCTGAAACTTAATGTTCGAACACCTCCTTGAAGAGGGCGTGGAAACGTGATTCAGATGGCAGATCAGAACTTTGAGCGGCCCACAGGGTTGTGACCCAATCCAGAGCTTTGCCTGTGAGTAGGGAGATGACAAAGTCCACCTGGTCTTTGTCAGAGATTAAGTCAGCGGGGTGATGGTCTATGTACAGGTTACATTGTATGAGAATTCCTTGACATTTCCCTGGGGAGCCGTCATATTTATTACGCATGGATATGGGGGAGATGAACGAGAGTAGGCTGTGGCACCTGATATCGGTGAAGCAGGAAGGGACTGGCGAAGGAGGTCGCAGAGTTCATTGATTCATTCCTCCTGTCGGGCCAGACGTAGCTGCAGCTCCGCTGAATCAGTAGTACTGTCAGAGTGACACCATGCAGTAGTACTGTCAGAGTGACACCATGCAGTAGTACTGTCAGAGTGACACCATGCAGTAGTACTGTCAGAGTGACACCATGCAGTAGTACTGTCAGAGTGACACCATGCAGTAGTACTGTCAGAGTGACACCATGCAGTAGTACTGTCAGAGTGACACCATGCAGCAGTACTGTCAGAGTGACACCATGCAGCAGTACTGTCAGAGTGACACCATGCAGTAGTACTGTCAGAGTGACACCATGCAGTAGTACTGTCAGAGCGACACCATGCAGCAGTACTGTCAGAGTAACACCAGACCAGCGTATTAAACAGCAGCAGATAGTGTCAGGCACAAGCCTGCTAATTATGGTCCCCTACCAGGTCCTCCAGCACTGAGGAAATGTATGCTCTAATTTCTGATTAAAAACATAAATGCATATGGAAAAAAGGATCAATTAAAAAACCAACCTCTAGCAAAGTAATTAGATGTGGTCTTTCATTGGAAGTGCTTGCTCTGTGATGAAGGTTTAAAGAGTCCAGTGGCAGAGACACTAAAACTGTGCTTTATTTACGACGCTGCCGTGTCACCCACCGGGGCCCAATTAGGCTGCGACTGATCCCTCTGAAAGCTCCTCGCTGCTCCTCTTTGACAGGAAATGAAAGCTCCACTTGCTCACGTCCTTCCACTGACCCGCAGGCTCCAGGCTCTGGCTTCAACCTGTTCACTGCAGTCTGGGCTGGTGGGGAGCAATGACTCTAACACGCCGCCACCAGGACTCCGGCCTTTAGCCAAGCATTTCACATCACTAATCTGTGTCAACAGATCAGAATGTCATGATGATGTGAATGTTTTAAGAATACAATTCTTCAGGGCATAAGACACAAACAGCCTTACTGTATAGATGTAAAATCATTTCCTGGCTACCTCCTGTACCATTTCTTAGATAGTGATGTTAAGCTACTGTACAGTGTTGCAGCATACTGTGTGAGCACGGTTTCTTACCCACATGAGGGAGCTGTGTGGCTGAACCATAAGGGATGGTTCTGATTGCCATGCTGGCTTGCGTTCTTATATCAGCTTCAGACGGTTTGTCAGTGTAATTTTCTTAATTAACTGAGATGTGCTCTGATTAAACTGATATTTACCAATTTACATCCTTCCAGACAGCTTTAAATTGCCTTCCATAGACTCCAGGCTGGTGTGTTATAGCCAGGAGTTACAAATAGAGCATAAAATGATCTATTCATGTTCCTACATCCCATTAAGTTGTGTGTTATTTTGCATGGACATGTAGATGTAGAAGATTGTGTTATATTCACACAATTGCATCTTATTAATAATCCCCATCTTTAACACATGCCACTGTGCGCTATGCAACCGACAACAATATTTGATAGGTTTATGTAATTCTTGAATTACCATACACACAAGTACATAAGTCGTTTATTAGTTTCAATAGACATAAAACCCCTAGAAATAAACCTATGGATCTTTAAGCAAGCAGCAAGAGACCAATTAGCAAGTATCTATTTTCTATTCCTCCCTATCTGCAGTAAGTGAGTGTGAGAGGGAGAGGTGTGGGGGGAGGAGTTTGAGCGGCACAGACAGGCAGAGAGAGGCAAAACAAAGCCATCATCTCCTAGTGCTTGCCCTCCTCTCCCCTCTCCTCTGCAGCTCCAATTACTGCCTCCTTTCCCTGCCATCAGTATGCAGCAGGGCTGCTCCTCTCCACCACTCGCCCCAGGCCATTGAATACGTTACCTCCGCTATGGGGCTAGGGGCTCGGGGGCGCCGCGCCCCCTAACCCCTCGGATCATTTGGGATTCCTGCTCCTGCCTTGGAGAGACGATAACAATAAAAGATCCAGATAAATAAAGAAATAAGGTTGGCTCTCAAATATCCAGAGATCTACTGATTTATTGATTTGTTCATTCTTTAGTTTATTGTTATTTGTAAATCATTACTGAGCTGCAACCACCCGGCCCTGCAGCATCACCCCATGAGTATGGGTACACTGGTGTATAATACACTGCAAAAGTTCAGTGAACTCACAAGGACGGGCCAGGAAGTTTGTGGTTGAGGAATTTTGTAGTGGAGCAAAATACTAGCCTACAATTTTACATGTTCATAGGACAGGTTATTGGGGAAATTATGCATAATGCTACATAATTCAATATTGTTATGATACTGTATATTTTTATATCGATAATGAGCCATCTTTATGGACTGATTATTGCATACTAAACTAATCCAATAGTATTGCACAGACCATTACTTGATAATAGTCATTCTTATGTTAAACCACAAGGGTGCACAATGTACTCGAGGAAAGCCTAAAAAGCTGTTTAAACTAAAATGCTGTTGGCTCAGATTCCATCTCTGTGTCTTTGGGCTAGGTTTAGGGTAGCTCAGTGAGCTATGGAGACAATACCGTTCTTATTAAAGCACTTAAGATGACTTACAGGATAACAAAGGCATATTTGTGTTTCAATTCTGTTAGAAAAGTCCCCCTGGAGCCACCACATAACTACCTGGTCGAACTATGTTGTGCAACAACAAAAACTAGCATCCTACTATAGTGGAGGGGAATATACTGTAATAGAGTGTACAACAACAATGGAACCATATTTATAATGACCCGTATCCTCTGGAAACCTTGAATAACAAAGCTGTGTGTTCCAGTTCCACATTGTAGCCAGTAAAAGTGTGTTATACTGTAGCTGTGTCTTTTCCTTTCATCTCCTACTCTGTGGTCCTCACACTGTCTTCTTTGTCCACAGCTGCTCTTCCCACTCCCCTGTGAGAGCAGATGCAAGCTCACTTTCTGGGTAACCTCACCACAGAATTGTTTTGTAGATGTGATAACAATAGTGGGGAATTCGATTAAATGGGATGAAAATGGTGGCGTGAAAAAGAGACCTTCCACTTCACTGTGCTGCTCGGGTAAGTTACCGACTGAGCAGAGGCTCAGAGCGCTCCCAGTCAGATACAGCTCACATTGCAACCAAACCATTTTATTCCTCCAATAGTGACATTAATGCCTCTTTTAAAATGCTTCTGTTTTCCCCGAGAAATTGTTTGAGTAATTGATTACTGCATTACCTAATGTAGCGATGAATCAATTCTCCAAAATGTCAGTCCCTGCTATGGTAGCAGGGGGAGAGAAGCCGTGTGAGACATTGAATGTGATAGAGCCATAGGGGGAATTGTGAGACGATTAGGAGACGCTGTTGTTACTCTTGGCTTCTCAGAGGATTTTTTTCACTGAATGTATCTCCCTGTAAATAGTTGGCAGTGGGCGGTCAGGGGATGTTAAATCAGCTGGCCAAGGGGTTTTATATTGTGATATCTTAAAATTAGAGGATGAGGTAATGTGAGGTGAGGTAATCCACTTACTATGATTAAATGGGACACAGGACTCTGCTTTTCCCCTACAGTGCACTGGTAAAATTATGGTTCAACATTCACCACAACCATTGTTGTCTTCAGAGTGATATAGCGCATCTGATAAAATATGTACAATATGAGAAGTACTGAACAAGATCTATTACAAGTAAAGTAAAACCTAAAATATCCCCTGCGTAGATATCCTATGATAATGCTAGATTAACGACATTCCATACAGTTAAGCAGTGGTGCGTATGAGACAGCAGTAGAAGTGGCACCTGCTACTCAAAGACCCAGCTATAATCACTCTGATCTGCCCCCCGTGACACACTGACCTGGTGTTACTTAGGAAAGGAGATCTGCCTCCGAGATCCTCAAACACTTTTTCAGGGCGCGCCGTATTACCTTCCTAATTCAGGCCAGATGTGACGTCCCTGCTCTTACACCCTCTTTCCCCCCCTCTCCTCCATCTTATTCCCACCTGCTAGCTGACCTGGGGACCCAGTGTGCCAGACTTTCATTTGGTCTGCCTCTCCTGAAGTAAAGTTCTTTGGCTCACCACAATCCTTCTTTCTCTGGCTTGCCACTGACTGGAGGGTCTGCTCTGCAAAGTTCATGTAGAAAAGCACTGGCATCTTCCCTCTGTCACAGCCCCCATCTCCTTTGTTACGTCCATCAACGTCTTAATCAGAATCCCCATGTCCATGACCCTGAGTGACCTACCTCACATGTAGATGGCTGAGAACCAAGGCTTCTAATATACAGGCTACATACAGGCTCTTACAGGATCCTTTCTTTACCAGCCACTCACAGCCATACTGAACCTTATGCAGACAACCTTCATGAACACTGTATTCATACTTAACCTTGGATAAACACAATGTAATCGTACGTGTTTTAGTGTATTGTAAGAGATTCTTTATCAATGAAAACTATTGCTGTTCTTG
The DNA here is from genome assembly GCF_002021735.2 of Oncorhynchus kisutch. Classification (NCBI taxonomy): domain Eukaryota; kingdom Metazoa; phylum Chordata; class Actinopteri; order Salmoniformes; family Salmonidae; genus Oncorhynchus; species Oncorhynchus kisutch. The sequence continues at coordinate 26,203,814 of NC_034195.2, forward strand.
CATAGCTTTGCAACTCACCATGTAGTCCTGGACTGAATAGAACCCTTTTGTCTTGAGAACACATTGGATTTAAATGAAAAACCAAAGGAATGTCATTGTTGGATGATGAACACCGTTGGCTTGTCTCTGACCGGCTGAAAGATCTGAGATTTAATTGGATTGGTTGGCCATCCTATGCTGACGGACATGTCCGTCTCCCAGGAGCGCCCAGCGTCTGTCTCCACTGGACGGGCCCCAGTAAATAATCTCTCTACCCTAAACGCTTTACTGTTAATTGTGTTTCTTTTTTTCTGGGGATAATTAAGACAACGCCTTTGCGCCTCGCTTTGGAACGTGGATTCCACCAGGGCTGAGGCAGGTGCCTCTTACTGAGAAAGACTTACTGACAAGAGCTGTCAATCAAACCTAAAGAGCTCTCCATTTCCTTCAGCACTCTGAAGCCCTATTCCCTTTAGTCAGTTTATTCCAAACACAATTTTAAAGAGCCAGGGATTAGGCAGGTAGCAAGCAGAGCCAGACTGTCAGAGGGAATCAGTGCTCCCCAGCCTAGAGCCTAGTCTACCCTGCCTCCCTCCATGTATATGGTACTGAGATGGTGGATAGCTTTCCCTCACAGATGATAAGTGCTTGTGCATAAGAGACTTGCAATGGTATCATCATCATTCAAATTATAAAAGTTATTATGGCTACAGACATATTTAGTTTGGCATTTAGAGGTCACTGACTGGACCTTTACATAGGCTTTCAAACACTTGCATGCTTTGTCCCCGCATCATTATGAGGCCGATTTCTATTTCATTCTCACGCATACATTCCTTACATCCATCCCCAGTCCATTGTATAAATGATGGTCAAAGGGATGCATTTGATGCACTTCTTTCTGAAAAGAAATCTAAACAGTATAGGCCTATATCTCTGTCTGCGTTCTCGCATAATCCTTATTCATGCCGACTGTTAGCATTGAAAGAATGAAGCATGCTAATGGAACAATACAGTCTTTGAGGAACATAGAAGGAGACGCCTATTGTTATTCTCATACCTGACCTGGAGGGCATTGTCAAGCAGAGCAGAAACAGGCCGACATAAAGAAGCGCATAGTAAAATAACCCAATCAAAGACTATCCACAGTGCGTGGTGCTAGAGCCCATTCTATGTGTTCAGACTGTGTCCTGATCTGGGAGACAGGCCACAGAGAGGCGCCAGCAGCTATTCACGCAGGAGTCGCCACAGCAAAGCGGGAAAGCAGGTCAAGGAGTCACGGCCACTAAGCGCAGCCGTGCTATAGAGTACCACTGACAGGCTGGGCCAAGGCTGGGGCAGCAGCTGGGTGGGTGGGTGGCTGGGTGAGGAGCAGCATTTGGGGATTGCATGGATCTTGTCTGCTCTTAAAAATGGTGAGGATAAATACTACTTGTCTGGATGAGAGAAAAGATATTACATCGCTCTGGGCTAAAATTAATTAGTTATGGTAAAGTGCAATGGTTGATGAAAGTATGGTGTTTATTCTGGAATAGATTTTCAATCACGTTTGGTGCTGCAGTCATTGAAGGTTGAAATATTATATTTTGAGCATTGCAACGACACAAATTGGTCAGTTAAGTTTCAAATCTTTTTATTAGAAATATGTGCTGTCACATTTTGCAATGGTGTAAAAAAAAATGGAAAGACAAAGTGAATCTGAGCTTCTCCCAGCAGCCTCCCTGCTCGTCACACACAGACAGGAAATGGACAGGCACTTTGGGGGAATTCAATTCACTTGTCGTCCACTGTGAAAAAGATTGAATCACTAAGACATTTGAGGTGATTTAATGGTGTTAACATACTCACAGTACTGCACAATGACTTAAGCAAAACCGGCTTTATGGATTATTGAGTTCAGTGTAAAATATGTCATTTCTCTTAAATCCCCCAGTCCATTTCACCGAGAACAATAGATGGACATTAACTGTAAATTTGAAGGTGAAATTTGCTATGAACAGATTGGTGATGGATTCTGAAACAGAGAAATTATAAATACTCCTATACAATTCACTCTCATTTTCAGATGTGCTTTGAACATTTTGAAAGTAGGGCAGCTACAAAGGCTCATTTTCCTAAACCTTCAGAATCCTGGCTAGGAAAATGTGTTGTACCACTGATCTACAAATACAAGCAAAGAGGCCTAAAGAACAAATGATCTAATAATGACAATAAACCCAATATGGCATTGATTACACTTTTCACATTGACTATCCTCTAAATCACTGGGTGTACAGCATGCTGTGTTATGTTAGTACAGTGATACTGTCTGCCTGTCTGTACTGCTGTCTTAAACAGCTGAATAAAGTCAGAGAGATAACCACTAAGGTCTTGCTACAGCTCACCAGCTGAGATGTGAGGAGCGTAGGTGGCGAGTCCAAGACTTCCTCACAACCACTGCATGAACCGTGGGAGGATTGGGGATGTGGAAACGCTTTGCCTTTTTTCACTAACTACAACAACATCCTACTCCCCTTGCCTCATGCACATGTCCTCTCTCTGTGTGCATTATGACCCTGATGAGCTGACCACATCCTTGGAACACTTCACAAGATAAATAATTGAACTCTCAATAGCCCTTGATGGACAACAATTGCTCCTCCAGCTGTCTCTTCTTCTCCTTTGTTCTCAGGAGGAGCAAACAACTAATGTGGCTTCACAAAAGCCTACACTAAGAAAACACAATTCACTCTCATATCATAGCAGATAAGGAGGTGAGGTTGCATTATCCCCTGTTCTGATGATTAGTGTTATTACAGGTGTATGTTGTATAAATAGTGATAAAGAAGCATCAAAAGAGATATGTGATCTTAAAAAGAATGCTTTATCTTACCAGCTGACTGATGACACTGAAATCAGGTATCTGTCACCACCTAACTTGCCTCCTCAGTAATCTGACAGTAGACAGGCAGACAAAGGTTTGTGGTCATGGTGAGTATTGTGGTTTGAGCTATAGGTGGCAGTATGCTACCACAAAAGGCAGTAGCAGCAGACCCAGCAGCTCTGTGGATCCAGCTCTTGGCAGTAGCAGGTCTGAGACTGCCCTCGGATTTAATTAGACAGAAACAGATACTTACATGTTCATTTCTCAGCTGCCTCCCATCCATTTCGTTACAGTTTGTTGGAGGAAAACGCTTTATGGTCCTATTGTAAGTTTAACTGCGTCCACAAAAAAAGAACCACACTTTCATTGCAAAAAGCCCAAGGGCTAAGACCTTATTTGACACCTCCTACGAGTAATCATTATAACAAGTACTGTGCCTCTGTCAAAATCATAGTAGAGCTGTGAAAATCCTGAAAATCCTGAACTGAGACAATTACATTGAACAAAGAAACCAGTTGGAAAAATGCCTCAGGTAAGCCCATGTCTTATGAATCTGAAATAATATAGTACCATATTCAAGTTTCAGTCACCTGCTGTTCCAAATACTATGGCTCCTGAATAGAGGACAATGATGTAAAGAATATATTCAGTGATACTGAAGTTAGCTGAATGTTGGCTAATCCTTTTGCCCCAGGAAAGCTCAAATGGCTTAAGACTGACAAGTTTACTCTTGAAGGAAGATTGTATCTGAGATGATTATGGTGCTAGTGATGGACTATGCACCACCAGATTGCATGAGACACATCTGAGTAAAAGCAGTAGCAGTATGATTGTATAGAGGTAGCAGTATGATTGTAAAAGAAAACCTCATTGGTGCCTCTAACACATGAAGTATGTGGGCCGAGAAACGCAGTGCGGAAGAAGAGAGGAAGCAGGATCTGATGGCGAGAGTGAGAGAGTGAGAGAGAGCAAGAGAGAGAGAGAGAGTGAGAGAGAGAGAGCGAGAGAGACAGAGAGAGAGAGAGAGAGACAGAGAGAGAGAGAGAGAGAGCGAGAGAGAGTGAGAGAGAGAGAGGGGAGTTGGATGCCCAGTGCTCAAGCGACTTGTAGGTCTGAACCTTGGAATACCACTAACCCACATATCCTTATTAAAGGCATACTAAGGTGACTGCATGCAAATGAAAAGTAACTAGCTAAAGTATTGTTAATGAACCCAGACGTTGGAGTGCATATAGCAGAACCTGCCTATAGATAGGTGCTCCATAAATAGTACATTTGGCAGAGTGCCAGAGCGAGGGGCTAAGGCAGAGTAACTAACAGTAGGATAGGGCCTTTATTATGTTATGACGGACAGAGGAGACCATCAGACAGGATAGAGATATGGGCTTTCCTTTCCAGATTAATTAAAGAAAGGATCAATTAACAGTGATGAAAACCACAGCGCCATACTGACTGGCTGATAGTCCAATCAAGCCTTGAAATGCAGAGCAGTTGGCATGTTTTATCTCTCAAAACTTAATTGCAATATTCCAGAGAGAATGACGTGATCAAAATGACAGGGTGAAATTAGCATCATATGAATAAAGTATTTACACCGTCTTGGACCAAACAGATGCATTTGTTCATCTGTGATTTCTGGATGAAGTGTGTCCAGCTCGTCCCCATATGCATAAAGGAGAAAATATTATTCAGTGCAAAAGGGGGCTCTTCATTTTGCAATTCAATCACCTTCTCCTCTCTCACGATGCTCACCTTTATCATGGAGATGTGAACAGAGCTGTGCTATTAAGAAGATCAGCATTAGCTTTTGCTGAGTCGCAAAACGTCTTGGCCGAGGACAATTTGTCCCTCACTACCCAATCATGCCAGATGCACGTGGTTATACAATACGGAGAATACATTTGCATATTATGACTTTAGATTCATAGTCCTCACTATACTACGTGACAATAGATGCTAAGGAAATGATGACCTTGCAATGGTCAAAAAGAAGAAACAGATTAGAACTGGACTGGTTATATGTGTGTGGGAGGAAAGATGAATAAACTGAGCTATGTAAGTATAAAAAAATAAATAATAACTGCCTCACATTCGGTATGATTTACAATTAAATTGCACTCTGGTAATGATGATTTATTTTCTAAACCTATAGAATAACAAATAGTAAAGATGGGCTTTGCAAACATAACCATGACCTTTGACCCCAGAAAACAGAGGTCTTATTCTAGTTGCTCAGAGACCATGGCCCCCATTCTTTAGACCTGTGGAAAATCCACTGTAACGTTTGATCAACGTAGGCATTGTCTGACCCTGCTCTCCAAATGAGCATAATTATTCTACTTCACAGCCAAGCTTCACTGAACTGATAGAACTGGTAGGGTAATGCTGCATCCATGGATCCCCCTCACATTGGTGGTCTTCAGAATGTAGCTATGCTTGTTTTTAATAATTCATTTAGTTATTATAACAATATTAGCTAAGATTAAATACACACACATTGCTCATTACCTTGGGAACACAGCCCACCAAAAGCTAATTTCCTGTTGAAGAAGACTGAGTAACCCCCATTGACCTCCAGATATTCTCATTACCATGGCCCAATGTTGAAGAGGAAAGCAGGCTTATTGAGCTAGCGAGCTACCTCAGCCTCAGCTTCAGCTGGAGCCACAGCCATCACAGCCCACTGCTGATTCATGAGCCAAACAAACCTCCTCTTTTAATTATTATGTATTTATTTTCCCTAACAAATCACTTAAGCAACAAGGTTATGGGAAACATTTAGACATAAAAAATGTATATCAAGTGGGAATCAGAGTAATGGTGCCTTCTGCTTAATAGGGAGAGTCTTTGACAGATGGAGGAAAACAAGTTTTGGTCAAATTCCTTTTTTTGTGCATTTGAACAGGATATTTTGAAGTTGGTTTCTTATTTGATGATTACTATCATCTGGCTTTCTCACAAACCGTTTCATGAATATTGCATACAGTAAATATTTTCAAAGAAACGTCAAAATGGTCACATGACTTTGTGACTAATTTATCTAATCCCTTTCCTTCTTAAAAGATGTCCCAGTGGAATACTACCTACCTATCATTATAAAAGATTGGTTTCCTTTCCACACTGTACATATCCAGCCATTATGGTGGACTGGAAGGCCCTCTCTCCCCACCACAAAGATGCTGAGATATATCCATGTCAATAATGCCGTTGGACGGAGGAGCAGCCTAAGTGAGTCTGTCATAGCAATTATGGAGAACGGTGAAGACTATCAGGTCTTCCTTCAGCTCGCGCAGAGGCACACTAATCTATATACTGGACATAAAGAGTCTCCTGAGCACAGGAATATTGAAAATGCATACAGTACTTTATCTACCTAAGCGCTGGCTGAGGAAAACCAAATGCATTGTATGTCATGAAATAATGTATTACAGACACGTTATCAGTGTGACCTATGGTCAAATTGAGTTGCCATATTTGATAATCTAGTTGGTTTATGTCAGAACCTGAATAAAGGCTACCAGCTCAGTGGTTAATAAGGCAAATATATTGTTCTTGACAGGGAGAAGATGTGAAAGCTGCAGACCCATCAGCACTCTTATAAAGCAGCCAGACTTCTTTTCTTCTTTCTTTCCTCTGTTGACAGATGTCGCAGCAGAATAATGGTTTCTAAAAATACAACAAATAATCTTGAAGTGTATAAATAGCACTTCTGACTTCTGACTGTGAGAGAAGAATTAGACTTGGTTGAAATCATTTGCATTCTAGTTTAAATAGGCAGAAAAATGTCTAACTCCATGTCCATGTCACTGTCAACAAAGATGATATTCCAAACACAGTCCATTATCTGGAGTTTGTGAGTTACCTCACACAGACAGTTGGACTCTATGAAACAGGAGTCAAGCAGCAGTAATTGCAATGTGTTTGTGCATGAACTTCTCCGATGAAGCGGAGCCAGTTCACAGTCATTTGGTTCAAAATGGTAACATAATGCAATAATGTTTTGGAGGCAGTTGTTTTGATTGGGAAGGGATACCCACTAAAACTGCAGTTACAAAGTGAGAACATAATATTAGTGTCCATCATTCGAGGTAGCTAACAGGGTCTCGGTTTCAGCTTTTCGGAAATCAAATTAGTCCGCCAGACATCCAATTTGCGTTTTTATTCAGTCAAATGTACTGCTGCTGCTGCTTCAAATGCTGTAGGGCAGAACAACCTGGACTCAGGGATAGACGTAACATAATTAAAAAAATCCGGGACACCAAAATTAGTATGATATGTTACGTTTGCTATGGTATGTACTGATTTGTGGATGTACATCATCCATTTCGTATGATACGCTATATATACAAAAGGATGTGGACACCCCTTCAAATAAGTGGATTAGACTATTTCAGCCACCCCCGTTGTTGACAGGTGTATATAATAGAGCACACAGCCATGCAATCTCCATAGACAAACATTGGCAGTAGAATGTAAAGCACAGAGACTTTCAACGTGGCACAGTCATAGGATGCCACCTTTGGACTCTGGAGCTCTGGAGTAGTGGAAATGCGTTCTCTGGAGTGATGAATCACGCTTCACCATCTGGCAGTCTGACGGATGAATCTGGGTTTGATGAATGCCAGGAGAACGCTACCTGTCCGAATGCATAGTGCTAACTGTAAAGTTTGGTGGAGGAGGAATAATGGTCTGGGGCTGTTTTTTAGGGTTCGGGCTAGGCTCCTTAGTGCCAGTGAAGGGAAATCTACAGCAGACAATGAGATTATTATTTGCTTCCAACTTTGTGGCAACAGTTTTGTGAAGGCCCTTTCTTGTTTCAGCATGACAATGCCCTGTGCACAAAGCGAGGTCCATACAGAAATGGTTTTGTTGAGATGTGGAAGAACTTGACTGGCCTGCACAGAGCCCTGACCTCAACCCCATCGACCACCTTTGGGATGAATTGGAACGCCAACTGTGAGCCAGGCCTAATCGCCCAACATCAGTGCCCGACCTCACCAATGCTCTTGTAGCTAAATGGAAGCAAGTCCCCGCAGCAATGTTCCAACATCTAGTGGAAAGCCTTCCCAGAAGAGTGGAGGCTATTATAGCAGCAAAGGGGGTACCAAGTCCATAATAATGCCCATGAATTTGGAATGAGATCTTCGACGAGCATACTCGTCCACATACTTTTGGTCATGTAGTGTATATTATGAATTACAATTTGTATGATATGTTTCAAATTACAATTCGTATGTTAAGAATTACAAATTGTTGAGGCTAATGTTAGCTCGGTGACTAGGTGGCTAACGCTAATGTTAGTTAGGTGGCTAACATTACCTAGGTTAGGGGTTAGGCTTAGGGGTTAAGGTTAGGATTAAGGTTAGGGTTGAAGCTGGTCAGGATTAGGAGTTAGGTTAAGGGTTAAGATTAGCATTAGCGGAAGGGTTAGCTAACATGCTAAGTAGTTGCAAAGTAGCTAAAAAAAGTACTAAGTAGTTGCAATGTTGCTAATTAGCTAAAATGCTAAAGTTGTTTGTAATGAGATACTAAAATGCGCCATTTGGGTTTCTAGAAGTTCACGTTATACGCCCACCCATCTACTCCGACCAACCACCCTCCTTTTGTTTTTGATTTAAGTAAACTTCTGTCTTATGTAACCAAACCAAACGTAACATATCATACTAATTTGAGTGTCCCTGATTTTAGTTTGCTATGTCTATGAGACCAGGCTGGGCAAAAAGAGAGAGAGAAGCATTTCAATCCCATATCCATTCTCCAGAATATTACAAAGTGATGATCAGTCAGTCATAAGGACCACATAAGGAGAGAGACTCTACGAGCCTGATGTAAATAATATATTTTCATTCAATTTCCTCATTAAAAATCTTTGTTTAATGTCAATAAATCAGTAATAGTCGAGGATGGTTTCCAAATGGTGAATGGGATTGTGAAGTCACTAAGGTGAGCACCTAGTTCCTCCACAGATGGTGAATGGGATTGTGAAGTCACTAAGGTGAGCACCTAGTTCCTCCACAGTTAAATCATATCAGATGGGCTATTGACAGCATCCTGTCTATGACTGAGCCATTGGAGGGTTGGCTATTTGCACATTGACTGATTGACTGTTTCTTAATAGACACATAATTGATGACAAAGACCTTCCAATGGAGTGTCATTTGCCAGAGCATTTGTGATAATTCACAGCCTGTCTAATTTTCTGTTGGACACAATCCCAAAGTAAAGGCTATGATGAGAAATATGAGCGCCCGACAAGTGTTGTATTGGTTAGAGGAAAAATATTTGTAGCTCCACAAAATATCTTGATTGTGATTGAATCCAAATAAAAAATGGAAAGTAACTTCTCCTCGCTAAATGCATGTCTGTATCTATCAAAGTTACTAACACAAACAAAAACACATTTAAAGGTTTAGCAATTACGGAGGAGGTAGTTGGGTACCTATACATTCTATACGTGGAAAAGACAAACGTGGGGAGTGCAATATGCTGCATCTTGAACTTCAAACCCCAGTAGCATTATTCATGAGCAGTAATATTACAAGCTGTTTTCTTCATTCCAGGCCTTGGACAATGTTGATGGATAGTCATTTTCACATGGCGGTTTTGTTTGCCTTATTTATCTACTTTCCTGTCTGACATATTGCATATGCACCACATCATCTCCTCCATCAGAGAGACAGAGAGAGAGAGAGAGAGAGAGAGAGAGAGAGAGAGAGAGAGAGAGAGAGAGAGAGAGAGAAGAGAGTGAGCGAGCGAGCACTTGCAAGCGGCTGTAGTGATAATAGCAGAGACATTTAAAGAAGAAGGTGAAAAAAACACCCCCGTGATCCACAAGCATTTCATAAAGGCTCTGCTTTTCAAACCAGCTGCTTCAATGATTTTTTAACATCTATTAATGCAGAATTACTCAAATTACAAGCCTTCTTTGCACCAAGGCCCCCTTCCGCTGCCCGCGTGAGATGGTGCACACCTCTGGGAACCAATCATAGCCCTCCCAGCCACCGGCAGCAGATGTAAGCAATTTACTTGTGATTTCTTCATATTCAGTGTGAGACGAGCTCCTGATGACCCCCGACCCTGGAGCCTGCAGGATTCTAACCCTATCAAATTAAAGCTCTCTGCTCACTTATTCCCCAGCGCTCCTCCGGTGCTAAGCAGCCATCTCGCTGCATAGCAACGCCGGTCGGGCGTGCTTGCTCATAGGCCCTGCCTCATCAGCCGCTATTAGGGAAAATATACAGTGCTCTAATTGGATGAGATTCAGCTAAGGAAGTGCAGTTAAAGGTCATTTTCCACCGTGTGTCTTCTGCTCTTCAGAATAATTTCTGTGTCCTCCGTCTTTGGGAGATGTTAAACAATAGGGCCAAAGTTACAATCCTTTCTCTTTCCTCCTGACAGAGAGTGGCAGCGGCCGTGATGAAAGGAGAGTCCTAGGAATCATGTCAACAACATGGCGAGGCCCTGACTGTTGGTGCTCTGTGCCGACTGCAGATCTCCTCCTCTGTACTGCTCAATATCCTGGTGCCCACGGCCACGACCTTGTCGTTAGCCAATTTCATACATTTGCAAATGGCTCGAGGATGCCGCCTCCGATTCTAATCAGCAGTCCTTTTGCTGTAATCTTTCTTATCAGTGTCAATTTCCAAAGGATACACTTTAGTGTATTTTCGGGCACAGATTCTAAATCACAGAATTAAAGGCCTTCAAGGAACTACATGCTAAAAAGATGCTACCAAATATCAACATTATGAGAAACTAATGGCTGTGTTTGCGTTTATATAGCCACCATCATGACAGGCTGAGAGAGTTTTCAGGCTAAACACTATTATAAAAGCTAGCTAGAAGACGGAAATCTACTTGGACATTACCATTGATTTTTCTTTCCTCTTCATTCTGTTAATAGGCTGTCCCTATGGTTTCAGAGATACATCATTTCTGGAAATAAATATTTTTCCAATGTGTTTTCCAGGGAAACGTGTATCACTCAGCTTTGGTCCTGTAGATACATCACCTCAATTATAGTATGATTTAATTTTGTCTGATTATCTAAAATAGATATTTACCAGACTTAATGGAAGCTTATCATACATAGCTAATATATGCTTTTCGATATGTTGTTAATTGATTAGCATAAACTATGTAACAATGGATAGCTTTGGTTATAATGCCGCTATAATCTAATCATGATCATCACAACATTTGCTAAAACAGGCCCTGAAGTAATGTTTAATTTTCAGTCGCTACCTGGGTGAAATATCATCCTGATGAAAAGCTTGGTTGCTTCAGGACTCAATCAGCCTGAGTAAATGCTGCAGTTTGTGTGGACTCATCTATGAGTGGGGGGCTTTAGAGGCTCCCTGTCAGCCAATTTTACAGCTGGAAGGGCAAAGGCCTTTTGAGCTCCACTGGAGAACTGAGGAGCATTCAGCGAATGAGAGGGTTGGGCCATGCAGTCCCACGGCTTCTCCCACCTTTTGTCCTGACTGAAAGGCTTTGCCGCCTGAAACGCTTCACTTGACAGCACAGTGTTTGCTGTTGGACAACCTGATTAAAGCAGGCGAGACACACACACACACATACACAGCCCTAAGCCTATATACAGTATGACTTCCGCCACCCCCCCAAGATACTGTATTTGCCCTTGTGGCTCGGGCGCTCTGAGAGAATGCAGGCGCCCATTGATCTGTGCCTGATAAACCCCTTGGCATGGTGTGCAAGGTGCCTTATGTGCTTCATTCCGCTCAGGCGAGTCCATTTCAGAGAGCTGTGGCTGAGCTAATGTGGGCCCCACTGCGCCAGTCACAGCCTTTGGGACTGGGCCTAAGTGCTGTGAGTCCTGACGCTTTGCTCTGAAATTCTCTTGCGCGGCCAGAAGTGCAGCACTTTCACACGTCCTTTGGCAATTCCTTCAAGCTCTTCCCACCGAACGTCTGGACAGGTAGTTAGGTATAAGAAGGAAACAATAGATAAATGACATGGAAATGTATAAGCTGAAACTTTAGCATCAGAATAAATGAGTATTTGAAAGATCTCCCTCTCCCTCTCTTAATGGGGGAAAAGTAAACAACAAACAAACATGGGATGTAGTAAAAGGTTAAACAAAACTCAGCGCTAGACAATAGTGAGGTACCACCTGTCCATCTATACAATCACCGTGTCTCTTTTAAAGAGTGCTTTGTGACTGCTGAGCACACACTTCTGTCTGAGACATCTGACAGATGCTCTTTGAGGTCTATTGGCTTAGATCCTGCTGCCTGTCACCTTTCACATCTCGCTGGGCCCAGAGGTGACTCTGTTGCCATTGAGCTCCATACGTTATCGGACCTAACACAATCGAATGCACGTTCAGCAAAAGGAGGTCGAAGAGGAGGCAGGCACTGAGGCGCCCTCATGCACAAAGAGGTCCAACCCCTGTGACCTCTAGCACCTGAACCATGACCCTCATTTACAAGCAGGTCCCCTCTGCAACAACTGCATTTACACAGGGTCAGCTCAGATCTCTGTTCTCCAAACGGCTCTAAAAAGCAGAGGGATCATAATCATATAGTCTTCCCTGAGACCTGGGACATTGGTGCACACCGGCAGCATATGAGAGTAAGGTCAGGACCCCGGTCTAGCAGAAAATACAGCACGTTATTTGGACAACCCCACTCATACAGACACACTGCAGTAAATCTATACACAACTATCATCTCAGCCGAATAGACAATGCATTGTCGCAAGCCTCATAAGTATTACTTCAACAGTAACGCCGTAAGTGGGAAAAATTAATAGTTTCTCAGGTACTCACAAACTCGTCAAATCAGAGACACAAGTTTTTCTTCTGGCCTTAAAATGTGATCATTTTTTATTCACATCCAAAATACTGAATCCAAGCTTATGTAAACATGATAAACCAAAATGAATTGATAATCATGTTACTCAAACTAAAATCATTTATTTCAGTTTATCCACCTGGCAACATTTCTTTTTCTTCTTCTTTTTCTTTGTTTTATTTGTAAGAAATCGCATCACATATTCTTTTGGACACAGTGAAACGTCTGGAATGTGATGGCACAGAGGAGTTCATTGTAGTTGATTGCGCCTTCTTGGCATACAGCTGTACTGAAACAGTGCCCTTATTGCTGAGACATCTCAATAAAAGTGAAAAAGAGGTATTTTTTGCTCTGACCTTCTGGCAATACTAAATGGTCCTAATAGGGGTGACATAATGCACCATTTTATGGTTAATCAAATTCACACAGAGGTCAAGAGTGGCAAATCAATCAGCCCTACAGCTGAAACTTGACAGATGTTGGCAAATTTTCATCTGCTTCACATTAAATGGATATTGTCTTAATATGTCAAATATTTAAAATTGTCATTACAATTTTCATTACCACACCCTTACAGTGAAACTGATTTCTGTGTTCCTGGAATATTAGTATGACATGACATTAGATGAAGATCCAACACAAAGTAAATGCTTTATAACTGTAATATTGGCAATGTATTCATTTTGTTCAGAGCACATGCTGGGATCACTTGTACAAAGACCAGTTCAATTCCAGAGGCACAGACATCAATATCCTTGCAACATATTGTTTCACCTTGTATATTGCAGCTGAATACACAGCACATACTACACCTGTCAACTGACAACTACACTCTCATAATACACTTATATGGAAAGAGAGAGAGAGTTGGAGAGAAAGACGGAGAAGGAATAAGAGATGCAGACAGAGCGATTGAGTGAGTAGAGAGAGAGAGACAGAGACAGACCGAGTGAATAGAGAGAACGAGGCAGGCAGAGATGGAGAGGTCACAGCGACCGTGTGATGGTCGCTGACACGGGAGTTCAGCCGGCGGTCAGGGGAAGCGGTTGAAGATGAAGGAGCCACACAGGCCAGGCTCTGTGTGCAGGTGCCCCCTCGCTGCCCCGTGCGCTTTCATCCCCCATCCACTCCCACATCGCCCCGCCAGCCATCCACCAATCAGGGCACAGGGGGGGCGGCGGCCCAGCGGGGCCACATCAAAGCTGTCTCTCGGTGAGAGGCTCAGGGCTGAAGCTGGCACAACACAGAGGAGCACAGAAGAAAGCAGGGACGGCCAGTTAAAAAACGGGAGTCCAAATGGACCCTTTCTTGCAGAAGGGCACCACCAGAACAAAACATTTCATTCTCTTCACAAACCAGCATTATGCCAGCCTTGCACCCCAAAACCCAGACATTTTTCTCACTGCCTTGAGCCAATGGCCCCCTTGAGTGTGTGAAGAAGAGGGCTAATTTAATAAAGAAAATCCAATCTTCCAGTTTGGGGGGAACAAAGTTAGATTTGAATGAGTACAATATGTTCCCTTCTTTATTTATTTTTTCAAATGATAATTTCATAGCTGAAATCAAAGCATTGGATAGACTGCTTTTCAGTGGGGGCGTGGAGACTCTGAATTTCATTTTCCCTTCAAATCTATTCAGACAGAGTATTTCCATAGAACAGAGACAACAATAATACATACTTGGTAATTGAATGTGGCTTAGGACCAAACCATGTTTCTTTAAGTGGGAAAAGAATGTATCAAACAGACCATAATGACAGAAAATAAATTCATATAACAATACTTTTAAAAAAGTAAAACAATTACTAAAACTAAAAAAATGTTAAGTCACTGTGAAGTTCAATAATGAGCTCAAACTCCTATTAGCACTTTAGATACTTGAAATGAAGAGGGTAAAACAAATGACTAAAATGTATTGTATGGTGAACAGTATGTTCTATGTTAGAACTGAATATGTGGAGGCCTCCTGAGTGGTGCAGTGGTCTAAGACACCATGACCAGGAAACCCATGGGGTAGCACACAATTGGCCCAGTGTCTCCCGGGTTAGGGGAGGGTTTGGCCGGCAGGGATGTCCTTGTCCCATTACTTTCTAGTGACTCCTGTGGTGGGCTGGGCACAATGCGCACTGACACGGTCGCCAGGTGCACAGTGTTTCCTATGACACATTGGTGTAGCTGGCTTCCGGGTTAAGTGGGCATTGTGTCAAGTTGCAGTGGCGAGAAAAAGGGGTAAAAGTTCAAAAAAGATCTAAAATAGAACTGATAATGTGACTCCCAATCAAATAGGTGGGAGACTCAATGTGCCATAAAACTACTGAGAGAAAGTCATCACCTTGGCAGGGGTCTCCAACCTTTTCTAGCATGAGAGCGACTTAAAAAAAAATGAAATATGTCGCCAGCTACAAAATCAATTATAGCTTTTAAATAGGCACTATCATGACACTATGCGAGACCCAAATGCAGACACAGGAGGCAGATGGTTGGAGTTTAAGATGTTTAATAGGCAAGAGAATGGTCGTGGACAGGCAAAAGGTCATAACCAGATCAGAGTCCAGGAGGTACAGAGTGGCAGGCGGGCGGGCTGGAGGTCAGGGCAGGTAGAATGGTCAGGCAGGCGGGTACAGAGTCCAGAACAGGCAAGGGTCAAAACCGGGAGGACTAGAAAAAGGAGAAAAGGCAAAGCAGGAAAATGGGAAAAACCGCTGGTAGGCTTGGACATACAAGATGAACTGGCACAGAGAGACAGGAAACACAGGGATAAATACACTGGGGAAAACAAGCGACAAATGGAGGGGGTGGAGACAATAACGAGGACAGGTGAAACAGATCAGGGTGTGACAGGCACATTCTTCTCTTCTCGTCTCCCCTGTAACTCTTCCCGAGGTCCTTAGTGTACAAGAGAAAGTAGTGCACTATTTTCTGTCAATATACCTGGTAAAATAAAGGTTATTAAACAACTAAGGGAGCGTTATAAGAATTCTCCCAAATTCCTTTTGATATTTTCCCAAATTATGTTGCTTTTTATTCTTAAAATAACAATTGTTCATAGAGAAACAACTCAATTGGATGTTCTGAGTTCATATCAATGCTTAAATCACATCAGAAGACATTCTGCTTTTGGTCTGGAAGAAAACTAACACATTTAGATTTTTTTGTGTAATTCCCCTTTAATTATGCATCTGGCCCTTTATTTGTGCATCTAGTGAAGCCTCGTTCACACTACCCATAAGCACTCCGTTACATTGGGCCAGATGTCATTTTATTGGGAACGTCCACAAAAAAGCGGAAAAACAACACCCCCTTGCGGTTCAAGGCTCCGTTGCGAAACGGACGCCGCATACTTGTACGTCGAAGAACAGGAAGTTACCAAACCACAGAAGAAGATGACAATGTGGTTTTCTGGTTGGATTTATGGGACAGCTAGCAAGTTGTAAACATTTATCCGTTCCTATAAGTGAGTACTATTTTAATAGTAATGTTAAATAAGCTGTTAAGTTAGTTATATTATATGACTGTTTCCTCCAGTTTCAATTTATTGTGATGGTAAGGACATTTGTTATTGATGATTATTATTAGGTGGAAGTCGCTAGCTACAATGGTATCTTCAACCTAGCCTAGCTTTACATCACAATGTAAACAGGGCATGACAAATGTGCCATCTAATGTGTCGGTCTAGCGATGGTTCTATACTGCTGCTGCTCATTTTATGGCAAATTATATACTTACTCATTATATACTTCTGCCATGTAAGGCTACTTTTCAGTTAACATTTAATTAAGAAGGTTTTGGGAAAGTATTTCTGTCAACACATAAGACGGTTATCACATAAACTGGCTACACACGGAGTGATAGACAACGTGCGTAACACACACAGACAGATGCAATATTAATTGGCAGATTTTGTTAGGTTTGTCTTTTTAAGCCAATAGTGGCTAACCAGGGACGGGATGATGTTAATGTTGCATTGATCAGATAGTAACTGTGGGAGCTTGTGGGGTCTGATACTTGTGAGACTAGTTTATGACAGTTTGTGGTGGAACATGTGAAAATTGCATGTACCTTCAGAATTGTTTGGCGAGCTACTCATAGGTGGGCTGCGAGCTACTGGTAGCTAGTGGTAGACCAGTTGGAGACCCCTCACTAGGGAGTATCCAACTAACAAAATGAATAGGAATAATGACTGAAGTACTGTTTCAAACATAGACAGTGTTTTATAACTTGATTTCAGGTAAAGCTAAAAGCTACAAGCAAGCAATTGCACACTAACAATTACGAAATAAATAGGTGACAGGTACAAACAAGATCTAATCTTATCATCAATTTGTTGCGATTTTGGAAAATCAAGCTCATGCTTGATGAGGTATCCCTGCCTTTATGCTTCATTCTCCCACAGTATAACCCTTCATGCTCTCTCCAAACATGTGACTTTCAATATGAACGCTTTCACATTGAGTCGGGCTTTCAAAATGAGAAGCACCCCTGCACTAGACAGGAGCAGACTGTACAAATACACGAGCTCTACAAAACAAGTGTCAAGTCCCTCAGTGAGTATGATGCACAATCCAGTGAGCTCTTGCATGTAAAGGAAAATAATGGGTTCCTATGGGAGAAGACGCAGACACCCATGAGTGAGCATGACTAAAGAAGGACAATGAAGGGGTTCCTCACCACACAGTAGATTACATGAGGCAGGCAATGATAAACAAAACAACAGATATCCAATTATGTGCCACAACAGAGAAATAAAGAACCATTTGTCTGTACAATAAGAATCGTTTAAGGATTCGCTTCTTCCCTACCCTTATGGTGCAATAGCTAAGTCAATTGAGCAAAATGTAGCCAAAAAATACAGAGGGACAAATGCTTACTCTTAATGAGCATATTTTGTTTCTGCTAAATGCACTTCATTCCCATCTTTTCCCCTAATAAAAGCAAACAAGCTCGTGATCAATACTGAACACAACAACAAAACCCCCAAGTGACTGAGTGCTAGCTAGGGTGAGCTGGAGAAAAAGGGTTTCACAGACTGAACTCATGATCCACTCATGTTTTGTGTCATATCAATAGTGTAACCTTCAATGACTCTTCAAGTCAAGATGCATGAATTTAAGCTCTCTTGAGTGTCCCATAAGGCAAGAAAACATGACATTTACCCAGGGCTCTGTGTACATTAGTTATGTAATGCCTGGAGACAGAGAACAAAGGCATAGCTTCCATTGTCTTTTGCCCCTGAAGTCACACTAGTATTGACTGACATTACTCATGTGGTAAAGACATACACCAATTACATCTCTCAAAGCATCACTTTGAAAAGCTAAGCCTACGGGGTGTAAAGTTGAACACTCGAGAAGCTAAGCCTACGGGGTGTAAAGTTGAACACTCGAGAAGCTAAGCCTACGGGGTGTAAAGTTGAACACTCGAGAAGCTAAGCCTACGTGGTGTAAAGTTGATCACTCGAGAAGCTAAGCCTACGGGTGTAAAGTTGAACACTCGAGAAGCTAAGCCTACGGGGTGTAAAGTTGAACACTCGAGAAGCTAAGCCTACGGGGTGTAAAGTTGATCACTCGAGAAGCTAAGCCTTCGGGTGTAAAGGTGATCACTTCGAAAAGCTAAGTCTACAGGGTTAGCTTCTCTTTGTTTAATCACCAAAACACAACATAATGATATCTTTTCAATTTAGCCGTTTTAACTACCAGTTAATCCAATAGCAAACAATGCAAGATGTGTTTCAAATCGCCGCCGTTAGAAGTACTGCTGCTGAACGGAATATGCTACAGTACTGTAAATTACACCGTTTTCACATTAGGCAGTACACTTACATTACCCAACAAAATTGACAGAATATCTGAAATTTCCATAATATCTAACCAATGTATAATCAAAGGTGTGATCAATGAAGATATCCTCTACAATCATTCATGCAAAGAAAGCATTTTATTCTTCAGATATAATTGCAACATAGCTGTACTGTATGTGATCAAATGTAAGAAATGTAATTAATCAATCAAATGAATTGAATGAAAATAAAACATAACGTTTAGCACGCATTAATTTGCATCCAAGCCTGTCTTGAGCATTTGGCCATACATTCTCATCCACATCAGAGTGAATGTCATTGTTCATGCACCGTGGGAAAAACCTTTTGGCAAGGCGAATCTAAACTTGACATTGGTCTGCATTGATGTCGTCACATGCCTCATCCATGGCCAGAAGGAGGGTGACACGCTCATGGAGATTGTGATTGTACACATTCCACCACCATGATGAAACAAATTCCTCAATAGAGTTGAGGAAAGGAGTGTATGAGGGAAGGTATAGGATCACAAATCGGGGATAGGTATGAAACCATACCTGAACTACCTCTGCATGGTGGAACCTGACATTGTCCCACACAATGACATAGGTGACTCCATCACCTTGACAGGCCTGCTCAAGTTCCGTGAGAAACACAATGAGGTATGCAGCGTTGTAGGATCCAAGTAATGGCCTATGTCCTACCACACCATCTTCAGAGATAGCTGCACACATGGAGATGTTTCCCCCACATTGTCGAGGCAATTTGACGTTCGCCCGTTGGTCGATGAGGTTCCGCCCATGGTGCCGAGTTTGGCCAGGTTGAGGTCCTTTTCATGAACAGAGATATACTTGTGATGGTTCACAGCAGCATCAAGCACCATCACCATCTAAACATATATTTTGGTTAGTTATGTTTACAGTATAGTTCCAATATGATATTGTCAAGTAGCATGTGTATCAAATAGTAACAGTAATACAGTATATAGTGCTATACTTGAACATACTCGGATCGCAGTTATTTCACCCGGTTGTTGTTTCTCTCAAAAAGGCACCAAGTAAATGTGTTTTATAGATACCTGGTGTCTCTTCAAAAGGAGGGAGATTGTTGGTAGGCTGATGGATGCAACATTGGGAAAGGTGTCATCGTTCAACTCAATGGCCTTACCACGTACTTTTTCCCTGTCACTGAAAGAGTACTCGTTACATTTTGAAAGCTTAGCAGGACAAGAAAATGGTCCAATTCACACACTTATCAAGAGAACATTCCCGGTCATCCCTACTGCCTCTGATCTGGCGGACTCACTAAACACTAATGCTTCAATTGTAATTGATGTCTGAGTGTTGGAGTGTGTCCCTGGCTATCTGTAGATTGAAAAACAATAACATTGTGCTATTTGGTTTGCTTAATATAAGGAATTTGAAATTATTTACATTTGTACTTTTACTTTGATACATAAGTACATTTTATCAATTACATTTACCTTTGATACTTAAGTATTGTAACGTCTGCTTCCAACTCACTCTCAAACACATAGATCCCCTGAACGCAGCTCACTCTCCAGATCCCAATCACCTGAATTCTGATCACCTGTTCACATACCTGTATGTCATTTACACACACTATTTAGTTCAGTTCTTTGCACCCCATCATTGTGAGGTATTGTTTGTTTTGACAAACATTCTATTCGGAGTGCTGTTATTTCCATATTAGTCCTCCTGTGCATCGTAGTTTTCGGCCATCCTCACTAACGATGCCTTTTTGCCTATTCCCTGCCTGTACTTTTGCCTATCAGATTTCCTGTCATCAACCTCTTGCCTGATCTCCCGGACTACGCTATTAGCCTTTTCCCTGCCTGTACTGTTACCTTTTCTGAATCCCTGTGTATGACCTTCTGCTTGCCCCTGGACCCAGCTACCTGCCTCCTCCTGTGGTCCTTTACAGAAAAAACCTTGCTGCGCCCTGCCCCGCACTTGAAATCCAGCACTCTGTCTCCCATCGTACTCATTACAAGTATATTTAAAACCGAATACTTTTAGACTTCTACTCAAGTTGTATCTTACCGGGTGACTTTCACTTGTACTTGAGTCATTTTCTATTGAGGTATCTTTACTTTTACTCAAGTATGACAATTGGGTACCTTTTCCACCACTGACAATATGTAGTTTACTGTAAATGTAATGGTAAAGCATAGAGCATATCTTGCAGACTTACTGCTTTTCTTGGCAAAATGTTCTCTTTTAAGATTGGGGTGAACTGATCTGGCAGCCTCTGCCATGGTAAGACCTCTGGCCCAGACTTCATTAGACACAACAGTTTCCTGCCGTCTGCATCCCTCTCTCTGATGTCCACCTCGTTGACGGGGCCCATGTCCACCTCCCTGACGGGCCCCCTCTCCCTTGCTGTCTATCCTGCTCCATGTTGAAAGAAATTGCAAGTGTTCACACACACCCTTTTATACAGTGAGCAATTGTGGTTACCACTATGTTAAATCAATTACTAATAACGAGTAGTCATTATGTATGGTTATCGTGTATCATACATGTAATTTAGATGTTTATACTTTATAAACACACATTTTCTTCCTGTAGTTCTCAAAGTCCATATATAGTAGAAAAAACAGTTTAGAATCGATAGGTTTAGCAAAAGGTTAAGTGATTAACCATTAAGCACAGTTGGAATAAGTGATGGTCAAATGTATTTAAACAAAATACTAATGAGAAAATAATCATGTGAAAAGTATTGTGAGCATTGCATTGTGAAAGGCAATTACTTTATATGAAAGGTATTTCTACATGAAACATTGATTAGGCTTGGTGAAACAGTTACTGTGTGATTTTGTGTGTTGTACTTAAGGCAATTGAAAATGTGCTTAAAGTTTTGTACTAAGAGTTGTGAAATTTCTCCACATATATCACTAGCACATTAGAGGCTGCTGCTACCATATACATAGACTTGAAATCTCTGGCCACTTTAATAATGGAACACTAGTCACTTTAACAATGTCTACATATTTTGCATTACTCATCTCATATGCATATACTTTATTCTATTCTATTCTACTGTATCTTAGTCTATGCCGCTCTGACATTGCTCGTCCATCTATTTATATATTCTTAATTCATTCCTTTACTTAGATTTGTGTGTATTGTTGTGAAATTGTTAGATGTTACTTTTTTTTACTGCACTGTTGGAGCTAGAAAGACAAGCATTTCGCTACACCCACAATAACATCTGCTAAACACATGTATGTGACCAATAACATTTGATTTGATTTGAAACAGTACCAAAGCGAGAGAAAAAACAAACTCACTAAAATGAAAACGTATTGATGCCCTGTGTTGCTGTAATGATGATATTGATTGAATGTGCTGAGCTATCATCTGTATTATTCAAACAGTTTGACATGTGTCAATGTATGTTTGCTGGGGAAATATTACATCTTCTGAATTGTATTGCATATGCTAATAACAACAAAAAATTACCAGTTATAACAAATCTCAGGACTTTCTGTAACACTGAACAACAAAGAGCTACTCTATAGTAACTGGGAACATTGTAACACATGTTTCTGGTCCCTGGAAACTTGTGTAAAGACATGGCTGACATTTTGGCACCATCCTCCATTCTGTTTGTGCTCTGTGTTCTCTGCTCCTGTGCCAGCTGATCCTGTGTGTGGTCTTCGCTGTGACTTGGCACTCTGCTTCCCCTGCTCAAATTACTGCAGCATCAGAGACTGATTCTATCTACAGAACATAAACAACCATCTCTGGAGGTTGGGAGGACAAACCTGACAACATGAGCTTCATGGAAAAGGTGTTATCTGAAAGCAGCAGACGTTTATCAGTTCACTGTCTGACTGTAGGAGTCAGTATGATGCTGTGGCGGTGGCGGTGGCTTTCTGCAGCGTGTGTTTGAGATGACCTTCCCTTTGTTCCTGAGAGGAGGCCTGTTTGCCTCTGTTCTGCCCCTGGTCTGGGATGTGTCTGTGCCCATGGCCACACTCATCAGTAGCTCGGGCACCATCTATCTGTCTTCCCTCATTGTGCACAGAGGTGACAGCTGGCATTCAGCTGTTTGTAAAAGGCCTTTAAAAAACACACAGGGCCTCCATCCTCGGCTACATTAAAGTAATTAGCTGCCAGGCTAGTAGAAAGCACCCCCCACCAAGTGCCAGCAAGACTGTGGATTGAAGCCGGCATCCTGTTTGACACATCTGGGCAAGAGAGAGTAATGAAAACAGCTGCTTCTGCCCATATGGCATCCAAAGGCTGGCAGCGAGGCGGTGTGCCATGCCAACCTTAGGCAAATTATCCATCATTAATCCCGGGATCTGACCAGCATACGAGTCGCTGCTAATCAAAACATCTGGGGTTGGTGGCAGAAGAAGGGGGAGGTGTCACTTGAAAGGACCATATTTTGCAAGTAGAGGGGATGCAAGGCTACTGTTCAACAAAGGGCCTAGCTAGATTAAAGGTGTGATATCTGATGCAACCACACAAAGCTTGAAGACATGAATGTGCTGATTGAACAATATCTGACAGGAGACAGTTGTCAAAACCTATGAGCCTCATACATTCTTTTTTTCCTCAATCCATTATTTTACAGGTCTCTCCCTCAATATAATACACTATAAACTGTATACTGTATCTTTCTCTGTGAATAGCAATACACCATTTCCCAGTAGCCACTCACAGTTTAAAGGATTAACCATGGGAACACAGCATTTGACTTTTCAATGGTGTCAGCTTTTGAAATTCATGCAGCATAAACTTCTACTTTGAAAATCAATGCTCAGATACAATTTGATTAGCTGCAAATTGCCCTCACATTCTTTTCTGCGTTTGTCTATTGTGTGTCCTTTTCACTCATTGGCCAGCCTATTCAAACCCCGCCTTCAAATTCCCTTAGAAAGTCAGTGACATTAAAATGTCCTTTGATGTACCTTCCCCAAGCAGGGTATTAACAGTAATAGTGATTCTGTCATTTAATGCTTTTCCTGGGATCAATAGCTCTTAAATGCTACAGTGGGACAATTAAAAATAAATAGGAGGTTGCTCCATTCTAAATCAGATTATACATAGCTGCCCCTAGCTGGCCCTCATAAGCACAGTATGGCTTCCCCACCAGTCATCCTCACAGCATCCTGGTTCAGGAGTGCATCATGCATATGTAAGTGAAGCTGAATTTAAAATGCATAGCATTCGTTTCTCTCTCTTGCTTAAATCAATATATCCCCTACAAACAGAACATATAAAAACAAAATACAACATGAAACTGAAATAAATGTAAGGCTCTAAAACTAAAATGTAAACACTGAATTAACCACAAAATTAAAGACATTAAAGAATATTTGCTAATTTTTTGGAAGCATGTCTGTCTGAGACATGGCAGTGAGGTCGCAGGTTACCCAGAACCCCCTGTGGCTGCTGTAATGTCAACCCTGGTAATAATACAGATGTAACTGGAGGCAGAGCATGATGGGAGCCCAGGCTGACAGACATGACCAAACCCAACACAATTAGCCAGTGACAGCAGGTGCTGCCTGACTCCACCGCGTTAACACATCTCAGGTTTCCCTGTAATGGTCACAAAGTGATCCTAACTTTCAATTAACACATCCCCTGCCTCCACACACAGCGAGAGCCAGCAACTCATTTCCGCATCCCAGCCATTAGGCGTGTGGGCAGGAGTGCTGTGGCACACACAGCCCATCTCCATGCAGGCTGACAGAGAGAGAGGTATTTCTTAGTGCCACAAAGAGACTCCAACAGCTATAGTTCACAAACACATACGCACGCACACGTTCACGCACACATCCTCCAAAATTTCACACCACCGATTCGAGTCATTGGACACACCATTGTTTAAAATAATATCTGTCCACACTAAATCAGGATAAATAGGGGGAGAACCCCACCTGGAATAAAGAAGAAGGAGGCGGCACTGAGTGGAAACACACGCACACACACTGTAGACTCTCACACACGAGAAAAGGTTGATCTTCATTCAATGACCCACCATCCATCATTTACCGTGACTCCCCAACAACACCAAACAGAGAGTTCTATAGCTGTCTTCAGAGCAGCTCTCTGTTACCAGGAAAATTACAGGCCACAAATGAATGCCCAGGTAAGAAGCCCTGTGGTACACTCCAGCCATGTCTTCTAACCTGTACTCCTCCTCTCTCCATCAGACAAGGATGAGGTACTGTTATGGCCTGTCATTGGAGTCGATTGACCTTTAATGATTCACTGACTGTCTGTACCTGAGACAACAGCTAGGCCATGGGATGAAGGGGTTGGTCCAAGCCAATACACCAGAATCTGCCCGATGAGAACCACTGCCCTGCTCCATTGAATGCAATTTACCAAGTCACCAAGCGGCCTCATCATCCATATGGATGACCAAGTTACGTTCTCCTCTCGACCATCTATGCCATGCATGCAGAAGTAATGCATTATGACCCGTCCGGGTAAATGTACACTGAGTGTACAGAACATTAGGAACACATTTTTTGCCCTCAGAACAGCCTAAATTCATCGGGGCTTGGACTACAATATGTTGAAACCGTTCCACAGGGATACTGGCCCATGTTGACTCCAATGCTTCCCACAGTAGTGGGAAGCATTCACCACCAAGAGATATACTGCTGTATACTGCTGTATAATGGTAAACTACAATGCCAGTCATGTGATGTCCTCAGGCAAAGTGTACATTCAGAATCCCTTCCAGAACCACTGTTAATGTGAACCAAAACTGTTGTTGTGCAATCATACATTTTCAGTAGCAAAATACTGTAGGCCTACAACATTATGTAGACTGTTGGGCATTGCAAGAAGCAGTTATTATATATTTAGTTATGGATTATACAAAACAGTATGAACAACATTTGCAGCAAATGATGCAAAATATATCTTCATTAAAAACAAAAAACAGTTTTCAGTGAGAATAGGCATTGGTCTGAAGCCGAAAAAGAAAGGAAATTCACGAGGAAGAACCTCCTCTAAGAGTATGAATTAGGCAGTTTGAGAAAGTTGGAATCCTAAGCAACCTGCCTACACATAGTTTGAAGTACAATTCCAACATCGCTACTGTAGTACACTACCGTTCAAAAGTTTGAGGTCACTTAGAAAAGTCCTTGTTTTTGAAAGAAAAGCACATTTTTTTTGTCCATTAAAATAACATCACATTGATCAGAAATACAGTGTAGACATTGTTAATGTTGTAATTGACGATTGTAACTGGAAACGGCTGATTTTTAATGGAATATCTACATAGGTGTACAGAGGCCCATTTCAGCAACCATCACTCCTGTGTTCCAATGGCACATTGTGTTAGCTAATCCAAGTTTATCATTTTAAAAGGTTAATTGATCATTAGAAAACCCTTTTGCAATTATGTTAGCACAGCTGAAAACAGTTGTCCTGTTTAAAGAAGCAATAAAACTGGCCTTCTTTAGACTAGTTGAGTATCTGGAGCATCAGCATTTGTGGGTTCGATTACAGGCTCAAAATAGCTAGAAACAAAGAACTTTCTTCTGAAACTCGTCAGTCTATTCTTGTTCTGAGAAATGAAGGCTATTCCATGCGAGAAATTGCCAAGGAACTGAATATCTCGTGCAACACTGTGTACTCCTCCCTTCACAGAACAGTGCAAACTGGCAACCTCTAACCAGAATAGAAAGAGGAGTGGGAGGCCCCGGTGCACAACCGAGCAAGAGGTCAAGTACATTAGAGTGTCTAGTTTGAGAAACAGACACCTCACAAGTTCTCAACTGGCAGCCTCATTAAATAGTACCCGCAAAACACCAGTCTCAACGTCAACAGTGAAGAGGCGACTCCGGGATGCTGGCCTTCTAGGCAGAGTTGCAAAGAAAAAGCCATATGTCAGACTGGCCAACAAAAATAAAAGATTAAGATGGGCAAAAACACACAGACACTGGACAGAGGAACTCTGCCTACAACATTACAACATAAACAATGTCTACAGTGTATTTATGATCAATTTGATGTTATTTTAATGGACAACAAATGTGCTTTTCTTTCAAAAACAAGGACATTTCTAAGTGACCTTAAACTTTTGAATAGAACATGGAATGGTAGATGGAACCTTATTATACAACATTATAATACGGCATAACAAAGAAATAAAACTTAAGTAGAAGTAAACAACAATGACAAATGGCAACAGAAATCATGTAGTTAGTATTTAGTTAATATTAACACCTGATTTTCCAAAGGGAAGTGAAAAACCAGAAACCCATAGCCAATATGGAGTAAACATTTTCCCATGACCTCTCCTAAGACAATCGAGCAAGCTTCTTTCAAAAACAAGGACATTAATAAGTGACCCCAAACTTTTGAAAGGTAGTGTATATATTTACCAAAAAAAGATATGGGGAATGGAAATGATGCAGACAATTACATTGATGGAAGCAACAATCTATCCTCAATATTAAAGCTGATCCACCCCCTGAAAAAAAAAATATATATAGAATTGAAGTCGTAAATTTACATACACTTAGGTTGGAGTCATTAAAACTCGTTTCTCAACCACTCCACAAATTTCTTGTTAACAAACTATAGTTTTGGCAAGTCGGTTAGGACATCTACTTTGTGCATGACACAAGCCATTTTTCCAACAATTGTTTACAGACAGATTATTTCACTTATAATTCACTGTATCACAATTCCAGTGGGTCAGAGGTTTATATACACTAAGTTGACTGTGCCTTTAAACAGCTTGGAAAATTCCAGAAAATGATGTCATGGCTTTAGATGCTTCTGATAAGCTAATTGACATCATTTGAGTCAAGTGGAGGTGTACCTGTAAATGTATTTCAAGGCCTAACTTCAAACATAGCAGCTTTTTGCTTGACATCATTTGAAAATCAAAAGAAATCAGCGACCTAAAAAAAAAAAATTGTAGACCTCCACAAGTCTGTTTCATCCTTGGGAGCAATTTCTAAATGCCCGAAGGTACCACATTCATCTGAACAAACAATAGTACGCAAGTATAAACACCATGGGACCAAGCAGCCGTCATACCGCACAGGAAGGAGACGCGTTCTGGCTCCTAGAGATTAAAGTATTTTGGTGCGAAAAGTGCAAATCAATTCCAGAACAACAGCAAAGGACCTTGTGAAGATTCTGGAGGAAACAGGTCCAGAAGTATCTATATCCACAGTAAACCAAGTCCCTATATCGCTATAACCTGAAAGGCCGCTCAGCAAGGAAGAAGCCACTGCTCCAAAACTGCCATAAAAAAGCCAGACTACGGTTTGCAACTGCACATGGGAACAAAGATCGTACTTTTTGGAGAAATGTCCACTAGTCTGATGAAACAAAAATAGAACTGTTTGGCCATAATGACCATCGTTATGTTTGGAGGAAAAAGGGGAGGCTTGCAAGCCGAAGAACACCATCCCAACCGTGAAGCACGGGGGTGGCAGTATCATGTTGTAGGGGTGCTTTGCTGCAGGAGGGACTAGTGCACTTGCATCCCTGGGCAGTACCGTAGGGGTGGCGTGCATCTCATGGATGAGGGCAACAACCTGTCTGAGAGCTGGTCTCTCCTTCATTCTAGCAAGATGCAAGCAGTAGTACACACCACCACTTGCCTGCCACTCCACGGACCTAAAGGCTCTTATAAGAGCCACCTAGTAAATTAAAATAAATGTGTGTTTGTGTCTTGAGGGAGCTGTCAAAACTTTAAACAAAATAATGGTTTATGACCTCTGGGAGGCAAACCCACAATCTTCAGATCCACAGGTGATAACTCTAACCATTACACTGCAAACCCCGTTCTAGAAATGTTGATTTTGACAGACCATTTAAACGGACATTCTGGAAGCGTTTATTCCAAAATAATTCTGTTACTTTACTCAGTACTGATTGAATGTTTATTTCTCTTACTTGGTTCAAATACAATCGTCTAAAACAGTTGATCTGTTGAAAGCAGATTTGTTTAGTCACGTATCTAACCAGGTTAGCAAGCATCTCATTTTCTATTGATTGCGCACAGCATGGCGCACAATTTAAGCAAGTAGAGAGAGGGTTAGATTAATCTGGCCTGGGGTACTCAAGGCTATGGCCCATCACGTCAGCGGGGAAGGAAAGCAGATAAAGCGTTTTCATCAGAAGCAATCACTTTTGCACTTGAAAACACAAATCCACTCATGACAACACGTGCTTAATTACGTCAATTGTTTTGAGCAGACTTCGCTGTCGGACAGAGTGCACAACTAAACTGAGATTCTGTTTACATGTGTGTGTATGGGTTCAACCATTGACTGACAATATGCGATTCATAACTAGCTTACTGTTTCTTAACAAACCAATTTGTTTTCTCGGTTATGGTTTTTGTTGTGGTCTTGGTTGTTCTTAGTCAAGGACATGTAGCGTAGCTAACTGCAGTGTTTTGTCTGAAATCTGGCTACCTTACCGTAACTTGGTCTATGAAGTAACCTACCTAGCTAGTTTTGCAATGCCCATTGCATGCATTGTAAGGTAGTTAGCTAGCAGTGTGGCAATTTCACAAAGTTTGGCATTGGCTTTCATCCTACTTTGAACCTATTTAGCTAGTTACCTATGTGTTGTGGAAGAATAAATTATATATTCTGGTGCATAAATTGATCATTTGCATTATCTAACATTAGTCTTACGTTGGCTAATGTTACCTAGCTAACATTAACTGGCTATCATAGTAGCCAAGGATGTTAGCTAGCTTATTTTGTGAATATTTGTTTGTACTCTGATTACACACAAGTGTCTAGGTCAGCAGTTTAGACATGATGACTTCAGCCTTATGAAAAACCTTACTTGGCTAAATAAAGCTAGCTTTCCTTGCTTGTTGGTTAGCTACATTGCCAACGTTAGCTTTCATCTGACTGGTAAAACTTTACGTTAGCTAGCTAATCAAAACAAAACCACATTCATTGGCTAGCTACCTTTCTTTGCCTGTTTGTTAGCTAGCAGAAATGAGCATGTGAGAGCGATAGATTTTAAATGCAATTTGAATATAGCATATTTTATAGATATCACTATTCCTAGAATAGCTTGCATTTCCTGAAGAAATACAGCTATCATTCATAAATAAGTGCATTCCCCTAACAGCATCAACTTTTGGACTACTGTATATCCTAACCTCCATATCATAATGATGAAGAGCAGGCCTCAGCGAAGACCTTTCTGATGACATGTTGATATCCACAATAGTGGATATACAGTGTAACACTGTGAATTAAGCCTGTCCTCAGGGGGAACCTAACCCTGTTGCACATGTTTTCAAGGCTCTATCACCGTCTTGACCTTGTTTGAGGGGCAATGATAGTTGTGCATTCCCTTATTTTCTTGGAAACTGGATAAAAATGACAGGTCCCTGCAGAGCTCGGATAAACATGTGCTTTAATGAAAGTTGTGTGTAATTTGCTCTTTGCCATCTTAACTGTTGTTATTACTATTTTAAATGGATACATCTGTCAGTGTGAAGTCTTTCATTACCTCCACTCATTACCAGCGCATCACAGTACTCCCTGAGGACACGCCTTTTACGTGCTCCATCCGCCGAAATGCACTTTAATGTTCCAGAATTTGACACTTGTCTCAAAACAAATTTGTCTGAAGCAATTAAAAAATATCAGCACACAAACAGCCAGTGCCTCATAAACTGTGTGGCTTACATTTCACATTCTCTCATTGTGTCTGGAAAACCATGGTAGAGTTAGTGTCAGTTACATTCTAAACAGCATACCGTGCATTTGGAAATTATTCAGATCACTTCCCTTTTTCCACATTTTGTTACATTACAGCCTTGTTAAAAAAAAGTCCTCATCACTCTACACACAATACCCCATAATGACAAAGCGAAAACAGGTTTTTAGAAATGTTTGCAAATGTATACACAAATGAAATACCTTCTTTACATAGGTATTCAGAACCTTTGCTATGAGACTTGAAATTGAGCTCAGGTGCATCCTGTTTCCATTGATCATCCTTGAGATGTTTCTACAACTTGATTGGACATGAATTGGAAAGGCACACACCTGTCTATATAAGGGTCCCACAAATGACAGTCCATGTCAGAGCAAAAACAATGCCATGAGGTCAAATGACTTGTCCATAGAGCTCTGAGACAGGATTGTGTCGAGGTACAGATCTGGGGAAGGGTACCAAAACATTTCTGCAGCATTGAAGTTCCCAGAGAACACAGTTCCCTCCATCATTCTTAAATGGAAGAAGTCTGGAACCATAAAGACTTCCAAATTGAACAGTATCTGAAATTTATTTAGTGCTTTATCTGTGTTCTGGAGAGTAGAGCATTGCAGTAGTCTAATATAGAAGTGACAAAAGCATGGATTAGCTTTTCTGAATCATTTTTGGACAAAAGGTTTTAGATTTTTGCAATGTTACGAAGATGTAAAAAAGCTGCCCTTGAAATATTCTTGATCACCATGAAGATGAATTTTCATATCAAACAGATATCTTTGTTTCTTGGGATCTAGAACCAGCATCTTTGTTTTGTCAGAGTTTAAAAGTTAAACATTTGCTGCCATCCACTTCCTTATGTGTGAAACACAGGCTTCCAGGGTAGGACATTTTGGGGCTTCACCATGTTTCATCAAAATGTACAGCTGTTTGTCGTTCACATAGCAGTGAAAGTTTACATTGTATTTCCGAATGACATCACCATGAGATATAGTGAAAACAATAGTGGTCCTAAAATGGAACCTTGAGGAACACTGAAAGGTACAATTGATTTGTCAAAGAACAAACCATCCACAGAGACGAACTGATATCTTTCCGACAGATAAGATCTAACGAGGCAAGAACTTGTCCGTTGAGACCAAGTCGGGTTTCCAATCTCTCCAAAATAATGTGGTGATCGATGGTGTCAAAGGCGACACTAAGGTCTAGGAGCACAAGGACAGATGCACCTCTACGCAGACGACACCATTCTGTATACTTCTGGCCCTTCTTTGGACACTGTGTTAACTAACGACGAGCTTCAATGCCATACAACTCTCCTTCCGTGGCCTCCAACTGCTCTTACACGCAAGTAAAACTAAATGCATGCTATTCAACCGATCACTGCTCGCACCTGCTCGCCCGTCCAGCATCACTACCCTGGACGGCACTACTACAAATACCTAGGTGTCTGGTTAGATTGTAAACTCTCCTTCCAGACTCACATTAAGCATCTCCAATCCAAAATAAAATCTAGAATCGGCTTCCTATATCGCAACAAAGCTTCCTTCACTCATGCTGCCAAACATACCCTCGTAACACTGACCATCCTACCGATCCTCGACTTCGGTGATGTCATCTATAAAATAGCCTCCAACACTTTACTCAACAAACTGGATACAGTCTATCACAGTGCCATCCGTTTTGTCACCAAAACCCCATACAATACCCACTATTGCGACCTGTACGCTTTCGTTGGTTGGCCCTCGCTTCATACTTGTCGCCAAATCCACTGGCTACAGGTTATCTACAAGTCTCTGCTAGGTAAAGCCCTGCCTTATCTCAGCTCACTGGTCACCATAGCAGCACCCACTCGCAGCACATGCTCCAGCAGGTATATCTCACTGGTCAACCCCAAAGCCAATTCCTCCTTTGGTCGTCTTTCCTTCCAGTTCTCTGCTGCCAATGACTGTAACGAACTGCAAAAATCTCTGAAGCTGGAGACTCATATCTCCCTCACTTGCTTTAAGCACAAGCTGTCAGAGCAGCTCAAAGATCACTGCACCTTTACATAGCCCATCTGTAAACAGCCCATCTGTAAATAGCCCATCTGTAAACAGCCCATCTATCTACCTACCTCATCCCCATACTGTATTTATTTATCTTGCTCCTTTGCACCCCAGTATCTCTACTTGCACATTCATCTTCTGCACCATTCTACCATTCCAATGTATAATTGCTATATTGTTATTACTTCGCCACCATGGCCTATTTATTGCCTTAACTTCCTTATCTTACCTCATTTGCACTCACTGTATATAGACTTATTTTTTTTTCTACTGTATTATTGGCTGTATGTTTTATTTTTCCATGTGTAACTCTGTGTTGTTGTATTGTGTCGAATTGCTATGCTTTATCTTGGCCAGGTAGCAGTTGCAAATGAGAACTTGTTCTCAACTAGCCTACACGGTTAAATAAACGTGAAATATATATATTTTTTAAAGAGCCTTTGTTCTGACGTCATTAAAAGGTAATTTACCACCTTCACGAGTGCAGTCTCAGTACTATGATGGGGTCTAAAACGAGACCAGCGTTTCGTATACATCGTATACATTATTTGTCTTCAGGAAGGCAGTGATTTGCTGCACAACAGCAATAACATTTTGAGAGGAATCGGAGATTCGATATTGGACCATTTTTACATTTTCCGGGTCAAGGTTTGGCTTTTTCAGGAGAGGCTTTATTACTGCCACTTTTAGTGAGTTTGGTACACATCTGGAGGATAGGGAGCCATTTATTATGTTCAACATAGAAGGGCCAAGCACAGGAAGTAGTTATTTCAGTAGTTTAGTTGGAATAAGGTTCAGTAGGGAGCTGGAAGGTTTAGAGGCCATGACTATTTTCGTGAATATGTTGAGAAATACAGTATAAAACATGTGAGTGTCTCCGTTGATCTTAGTTCCTAGCAGTTCTGTGCAGACTCAGGACAACTGAGTTTTGGAGAAATACGCAGATTGAAAGAGGAGTTCATAATTTGATTTCTAATGATCTTTTCGTCGAAGAAGTTCATGAATTAATCATAGTTTAAAAAATTTAAAAAAATTTATATATTTTTTTTACCCCTTTTTCTCTCCAATTTCGTGGTATCCAATTGTTTAGTAGCTACTATCTTGTCTCATCATTACAACTCCCATACGGGCTCGGGAGAGACGAAGGTTGAAAGTCATGCGTCCTCCGATACACGACCCAACCAAGCTGCTTCTTAACACAGTGCGCATCCAAACCAGCCAGCCACACAATGTGTCGGAGGAAACACCGTGCACCTGACAACCTTGGTTAGCGCGCAATGCACCCGGCCCGCCACAGGAGTCGCTGGTGCGCGATGAGACAAGGATATCCCTACCAGCCAAAACCTCCCTAACCCGGACGACGCTAGGCCAATTGTGCGTTGCCCCACGGACCTCCCGGTCACGGCCGGTTACGACAGAGCCTGGGCGCAAACCCAGGGTCTCTGGTGACACAGCTGGCGCTGCAGTACAGCGCCCTTAAACACTGCGCCACCCGGGAGGCCCCGAATGCTGCTTTTTAAGTTAGCTTTGTGACAGTATCAAAAATGATTTTTTAAAATTGTTTTTATTCTCCTCAATTAGGTTGGAAAAGTAGGCAACAATGAGGGCTCCTCGATATTGCCCGGTACTGTCTTTCCAAGCTAGTCAGAAGACATCCAGTATGGTGGAGCCCCATTTCTGTTCCAATTTTCTATACGTTTGCCTCAGGGCGCTGGTATTTTCTGTATACCAGGGAGCTAATTTCTTGTGACAAATGTTTTTTGTTTTAGAGGTGCGACTGCATCTAGGGTATTACGCTAAATTTAGATCCTGGTTAACTGATTTTTGTACTCCAACATCTTTGGGTAGGTGGAGGGAGTCTGGAAGGGCATCTAGGAATCTTTGGGTTGTCTGAGAATTTAAGGCGCAGCTTTTGATAATCCTTGGTTGAGGTCTGAGCAGATAATTTGTTGTGATTGCAAACGTATTAAAACATTTAGATCCACAATATTTATTCCATGGGACAAAACTAGATCCATGGAATGACAGCAGCGATGCGTAGGTTCGGAGACATTTAGACCAAAACCCACTGAGTCAATGATGGCTCCGAACGCCTTTTGGAGTGGATCTGTGGATTTTTCCATGTGAATATTGAAGTCACAAAACATTTGAATATTATCTGCCATGACTACAAGGTCTGATCGGAATTCATGGAACTGTAAATGTCCCTGGAGGCCTGTAAACAGTAGATATAAAAAAGTGAGTAGGCTGCATAGATTTCATGACTAGAAGCTAAAAAGACAGAAACGCAGTCATTTTATTTATTTTTATTTAAATTTGCTACCGCAAATGTTAGCAACACCTCCGCCTTTGCGGGATGCGCGGGGGATATGGTCACTAGTGTAACCAGGAGGAGAGGCCATGTTTCAGTCAGGCAAATCACATCAAGGTTATAATCAGTGATTAGTTTATTGACTATGATTGCCTGGGAACTAAAGGATCTAACATTAAGTAGTCCTATTTTGAGATGTGAGATGTTATCATACTCTCTTTCAATAATGACAGGAATGGAGGTCTTTTTTCCAGTGAGATTGCTAAGGCGAACACCCCTATGTTTAGTTTGCCCGACCTAGATCGAAGCACAGACACGTTCTCAATGGGGAAAGCTCAGCTGACTACATTGACTGTGCTAGTGGCAGACTCCACTAAGCTGGCAGGTTGGCTAACAGCCTGGCCTGCACCCTATCTCATTTTGGAGCTAGAGGAGTTAGAGCCCTCTATGTTGATGATAAGATGACAGCACCCCTCCAGCTTAGATGGAGTCCATCACTCCACAGCAGGCCAGGCTTGGTCCTGTTTGTGGGGGAGTCCGTGAAAGAGGGTCAGTTATCTACAAATTCAATATAGGAAGGGGCAGAAAACAGTTTTCAACCAGCGATTGAGTTTTGTGGGTATGCTGTAGAGCTCATCACTCCCCCTAATTAGGACGGGGCCTGAGACAATTACTCGATGCCAACACATCTTTCTAGCTAATTTACACGCTGAAGTAATGTTACGCTTGGTGACCTCTGACTGTTTCATCCTAACATCGCTGGTGCCGACGTGGATAACAACATCCCTATACCATCTACATTCGCCACTTTTAGCCTCAGCCAGCACCAGGATCAAATCAGCCTTTACGTCGGTAGCCCTGCCCCCTGGTAAACAATGTATGATCGCTGGATAATTATATTTAAGTCTAATATTGTGGGTAATGGAGTCGCCAATGACTAGCGTTTTCAATTTGTCCGAGCTAATGGTGGGAGACTTCGGCAGCTCAGACAGTGTAACCCACAATTTTCCATGGTTCCTTGATAAGTGAATAGGCTGTTCACTCCCAAGCTACACCTATAGTCACATACTGGGTTGCGTTCAGTGTGACAGAATGATGTGCAACTTTTAATTAAACTGAAAGGTACTGTACTGCACGGCCAGATGTAAAATGTTGTGATTGTGAGGACGATTACCATAAGGTGTGCTGCACGAGTTTTTGCAATTTCAGATGGTCACACCCATTTTGATCAGGCCACACGTCACCACATCCACCAAACAGGAGCGAATGTACCTCAAAGGCTGGGGAAACATGTTGTTCAGTACAGACTGTCATGAAACATAGAAAACTGAACACACCCATGGTTTGAGTGTCAGGGAGGAAGAAGCCAACTTGACTGCAAGAAATGTGATCAGAAATGTTCATAATAAGAGAACTTATCGCCTCGTAGCACTCACCTCTATAGCCATGAAATGCTTTGAAAGGCTAGTCATGGCTCACATCAACACCATCATTCCAGACACAATGGACCCACTCCAAATCGCATACCGCCCCAAAAGATCCACAGATGGCCTCACCCACCTGGACAAATACTTACAATATGTAAGAATGCTGTTCATTGACTACAGCTCAGCATTCAACCATATAGTCCCTTCTTAGCTCAGGACCCAGGGATTGAACACCTCCCTCTGCAACTGGATCCTGGACTTCCTGACGGGATGTCCCCAGGCAGTGAGGGTAGGCAACAACACATTCAGGACCCAGGGATTGAACACCTCCCTCTGCAACTGTATCCTGGACTTCCTGACAGGCTGCCCCCAGGCAGTGAGGGTAGGCAACAACACATTAGCCACGCTGACTATCAACACAGGGGCCCCTCAAGGGTGTGTGCTTAATTCTTTACTCTTCACCCACGACTGCGTGGCCACACATGACTCCAACACCATAATCAAGTTTTCTGACATCACAATGGTGGTAGAACTGATCACCTGGCAGTGTGGTGCCAGGACAACAACCTTTCTCTCCATTAACGTCAGCAAGACAAAGGAGCTGACCGTGGACTACAGGAAACAGAGGGACGAGCACACCCCCATCCACATCGATGGGGCTGCAGTGGAGCAGGTCGAGAGCTTCAAGTTTCTCTGCGTCCACATCACTAAAGGAAATAACATTCTTCACACATACCCAGACAGTTGTGAAGAGGATATTACAGCGCCTCTTCCACCTCAGAAGGCTGAAGAGATTTGTCATGGGCCCTCAGATTCTCAAAACATTCTACAGCTGCACCATTGATTGCATCTTGACTGGCTGCATCACCGCTTGGTACAGCAACTGCAAGGCACCCAACCGAAAGGCGCTACAGAGGGTGGTGAGTACGGCCCAGTACACCACTGGGGCCGATCTCCCTGCCATCCAAGACCTCTATACCAGGCCGTGTCAGAGGAAGCCCCCCCCCCCAAAAAAATGTAAGACTCCAACCACCCAAGCCATAGACTGTTCCCCCTGCTATCTCACAACAAGCAGTACCAGTGCACCAAGTCTGGAACCAACAGGACCCTGAACAGCTTCTACCTCCAAGCCATACGACTGCTAAACATCTAATCAAATGAATACCCAGACTACCTGCATTGACACTTGCACTGGCTCTATGCACACACACTCAACTCTACCCACACATACTTCACCAACACTCAACATATGCACACATGTAGGTCATTGCTGCTGCTACTGTCTATCTTGTTGCCTAGACACTTTAACCATCTCAATTACCTCATACCCCTGCACATCAATTTGGTTCTGGTACTCCCTGTATATAGCCATGCATTTTTTACTCTAGCAACTCCTTGTGGCAGGCCATGCACCTGCAGGCTGACTTCAGTTGAACGGTGTTTCCTCTGGCACATTGGTACAGCTGGCTTCCAGGTTAAGCTATAGTTAGCTTAGTTCTATATAGCCCCCCACCCTTTTGCGGGGGGCTATATAGAACACTTTTTAATGAGTTTTATAGAACCTTTATTTGGATTTATTTAACCAGGCAGTCAATTAATAAGAACAACTTCTTATTTACAATGACAACCCACTGTTCCCCGGTAGGCTAACTGCCTTGTTCAGAGGCAGAACAACATGTTTTCTTTTTACCTTGTCAACTCAGGGATTCAATCCAGCCACCTTTTGGTTACTAGCCCAAAGCTCTAACACCTGTCGCACATACTTTAAGGAGAATATTTTTTATAAAGA
Organism: Oncorhynchus kisutch; assembly: GCF_002021735.2. NCBI lineage: Eukaryota > Metazoa > Chordata > Actinopteri > Salmoniformes > Salmonidae > Oncorhynchus > Oncorhynchus kisutch. The sequence goes on from NC_034195.2 coordinate 26,241,547, forward strand.
ACCTTTCTCAGTCTGAAATGTTATTTGTAGATCCTTTCATTTTTTTTTTTTTTTCAGTCAGGCATATTATATTGTTAAAATTCCATAGGTTTTATTATTGTGTTAATTGACAAGTTGAATGAAGTGAGCTACCTCTGGAACAGCTGAACCACTGACTGATTTAATCAACTGTTCTCAATTGACACAAGACTTCCCAAAATGCATCATTTGATGATATGGCTGGTGATAATTTGCTTCTTGAAAACTCGACTTCTGACGTGCAAAAGAAAAATGGGACTGTATCAACAATGGATTAATGAAAACAATACTAAAATATAGTTTTTGAGTGGATTTTCCCATTTAACCACTAGGACTGGACGGACTGCCAGAGTGTTGTGTCATGCTGGGGGGAGGTCAGGAGGCCTGGGAGAGGGAAGTCACTGCTGATTGGAGGGTATCTGTGACTGCTGAGGCCATACTCCCCTTCACTTCTGATCACAGCTAAAGGTCATAGCATTATGTCAGCCAGATAATCATTCTCATGTGTGCTGCCGGCCTTAAACACACTGGCATTCTCTTATGCCGTTTGATACTGCAGGGAGAGGTAAGGGGTCCTGACTTGTGTGAGAGGCAGGGCTGAGCCGAGCTTCTTATGAATGAAAGTATTTGAGAAAAATCATAAAAATTGCAGCTGATAATGATGATGTCAGTTTGCTCCAGACCTCATTTAGGGGTCAGAGTTCAAAGTTGACTGAAATGTCGATTCTACAGAATAGGTCTGGGATTCTACATATGCCTGCACTTACCATAATTACATTTTAATGTTCACCTTTTGGTCCATGTTTATATTTGAAAGAGCCATATGAGCACAGGCAGAGGCAATGGCACTAAATCACCCTGTTTGGAACTCGGAAAACATGCTGGGAATGATCTAGGGCAGAGGGTGGAGGAGGGCTGGGGAGGGAGGGAATGCTTTATACCTTGCGTCCTCCTCCCCACCTTTCCCTCAATTTTTACGGTGAATTATTAGCTTCCTTTAGAAAATATTTTCCTTATTTGTTAAATAATGTTTGCACAGCAGTGTTCCTCAGCTGCACATACTTGCTGGCACACCATCGTTTCCCTTCTCCTCTAATCTACAGACTCATGGAAGCCATTGGCTTTGACATGGCTTAGATCCAAGCCCTGGGACTGATATATACACCCTGGAATAGTGGGGAGGAGGGATGAGGGAGGAGAGGCTGAGCACATACCTTACAGCAGCCATAATGCTATGTTGGAGGCTAGGACAGTGACATACAGTTGAAGTCGGAAGTTTACATACACCTTAGCCAAATACATTTAAACTCAGATTTGTACAATTCCTGACATTTAATCCTAGTAAAAATTCCTGTCTTAGGTCAGTTAGGATCACCACTTTAAGAATGTGAAATGTCAGAATAATAGTAGAGAGAATGATTTATTTCAGCTTTTATGTCTTTCATCACATTCCCAGTGGGTCAGAAGTGTACATACACTCAATTAGTATTTGGTAGCATTGCCTTTAAAGTGGTTAACTTGGGTCAAATGTTTTGTGTAGCCATCCACAGGCTTTCCACAATAAGTTGGGGGAATTTTGGCCCATTCCTCCTGACAGAGCAGGTGTAACTGAGTCAGGTTTGTAGGCCTCTTTGCTAGCACACACTTTTTCAGTTCTGCCCACACATTTTCTATAGGATTGAGGTCAGGGCTTTGTGATGGCCACTCCAACACCTTGACTTTGATGTCCTAAAGCCATTTTGCCACAACTTTGGAAGTTTGCTTGGGGGCATTGTCCATTTGGAAGACCCATTTGCGACCAAGCTTTAACTTCCTGACTGATGTCTTGAGATGATGCTTCAATTTATCCACCATTTTCCTCCTCATGTTGCCATCTATTTTGTGAAGTGCACCAGTCCCTAGTGCAGCAAAGCAACTCCAGAACATGATGCTGCCACCCCCGTGCTTCATGGTTGGGATGGTGTTCTTCGGGCTTGCAAGCCTCCCCCTTTTTCCTCCAACCGTAGTGATGGTCAATATGGCCAAACAGTTCTATTTTTGTTTCATCAGACCAGAGGACATTTCTCCAAAAATTACAATCTCTGTTCCCATGTGCAGTTGCAAACCATAGTCTGGCTTTTTTATGGTGGTATTGGAGCAGTGGCTTCTTCCTTGCTGAGCGGCTTTTCAGGTTATGTCGATATAGGAGTTGTTTTACTGTGGATATAGATACTTTTGTACCTGTTTTCTCCAGCATCTTCACAAGGTCCTTTTCACACCAAATTGTGTTCATCTCTAGGAGATAGAACGTGTCTCCTTACTGAGCAGTAAGACAGCTGCGTGGTCCCACGGTGTTTATACTTGCGTACTATTGTTTGTACAGATAAACGTGGTACCTTCAGGCGTTTGGAAATTGCTCCCAAGGATGAACCAGACTTGTGGAGGTCTACAATGTTTTTTTCTGAGGTCTTGGCTGATTTGCTTGAAAATCAAAAGAAAGAGGCGCTGAGGCCTTGAAATAGAGCCACAGGTACACCTCCAATTGACTCAAATGATGTCAATTAGCCTATCAGAAGCTTCTAACGACATGGCATAATTTTCTGGAATTTTCCAAGCTGTTGAAAGGCACAGTCAACTTTGTATGTAAACTTCTGACCCACTGGAATTGTGATACAGTGAATTATAAGTTAAATAATCTGTCTGTAAACAATTGTTGGAAAAATTACTTGTGTCATGCACAAAGTAGATGTCCTATCCGACTTGCCAAAACTATAGTTTGTTAACAAGAAATTTGTGGAGTGGTTGAAAACATTTTAATGACTCCAACCTAAGTGTATGTAAACTACTGACTTCTACTGTAAATCATATTATCACTGTCTGATAAACCTTGTAACTACATTTTTGCATATTTAATTTTACACATATTGAAAGCAGTAACTGTCCTCAGTGTACTCTGAGCATTTCATAAATCTAGGACCAAGAAAATGTATCCAAAATCCAAATTGTATGTTCATTAATGGTAAAATATGGTTGTTTGAAAAACGTATGTTTTGGAGATGAGAGGTTTTCATCTGACAGCGACAATATTAACAATTGTACTGTACATTCTGTACACTCAATGCAACGTGATGGGGGTTTAAAACTGATCATTTAGGTTGTAATGATTTCCACAGGACATTTAAACTCTTCCTACTTTCAGATTCAGATCCTACCTTAATGATGGCAGTTCTATCTTATCCTTTCTTTTTCTCTCTTTCGAGTTTCTATATTTTCATTAGACTGCTTAGTTCTGATCTATGCAGAATGGATTAAAGTGTCTGTTGGGACTGCTGTGACGTATCTGGCAGCAATCTCATGCTGTCAGGCGACTGTACCTCATTGGAGAAAGCTAGATGAAATAAATGCTGCCTGCTGACTCCTCCAATTTCACGGCACTCCTCAGTGTCACCCAGAGTGCCTTTTCCAAGATTGAGATATTTGCAAACTGTCATCTCCGATAAATAGCTGTCTAGAGTGACGCTGCTTATGGCCCCTTAGGTCTGATTTTAAGGAGGTTTTGTGAAGATTTCCCCATCTCCTCTGTTGTGCTTGTTAGAAATCCAGAGTGTTACAGAGCACTGTGACAATGGAGGCCTCCTCCTTAAACAACACACACACACACTCTCCCTTAACACCCTTCTAGGTCTATCCCGTCACTCACTTCCCATGACTCCTTATGGTTATTAGTTATCTGACATGCTGCAATCACTGAACTCCATTAGTGGAGGTAAATCCCTCTCCCTGTTCGCCGGATGAAATGAGCTTTGGCATAGTTCCGTGCTCAAATTAAAATGTGTCATGTCTTGTGCGACCACAGAAGCAGGACATGTCCGGATGGTTGCTCCGAATGATATCTGGCAGCTCGTTATTCCATGTACATTTTCATTAGTATCAGATTTACAAGTCAAGTTTTCTCATTTAGATACCAAAAGCTACAAACGTTGAAATATACCTACTAAATCTCAGCCAGTTATAATGATTACATCTGTTCATTATGTTCTTGCTGCACCTTACCCCTCTCAACTTCATTCATATTGCCTTATTCCTCTATAAAATATCTTTCCATCAGTCAAACCTGATGGGGTTCTAATAAGGGCATTGGTATGTTTGAGGAGCCTGTCATTGGCTGAATGTAGAAACCTTACAGCTGTACGATCTTATTTGGATCACCCTGTTGCAGGATTTGGTGGATTTGTGGTTTAAATCCACCACACCAACTGTGGTGGATTTATGGTTTAAATCCACCACACTAACTGTGGTGGATTTGAGGTTTCACACGGTTTTTGAAGTTTGTCATTTTCACTTAGAAATTTCAGAATTATTTTTCCCTTACGAAAAATGGATCAACCCCTACAAAAATGTCCATTTAATTATAATCCACATAATAATTAGCATTTCCTGTTGCTGCAGGATTATTTTCCTGCTGTAGAAAACTGGCTCAAATTAAGATCCTGCATCCTGTATGGTGATGAATGTGGACACCCTATGGCTATAAAAGTGAGCTAAATGATTGAGGCCATGTCAAGGTTTAAAAATAATCACATACTGTTGCCACTTTATAGAACAGGAGTTATACACCGATTACATGTGTACCTTAACTTATTGGCAGCTGCCCTTGGAACATTATGTGGCATATGGCATTAATAAAAAATAAATGGCAAGGTAAATGTACAGCCTAATGAAAGCGCTCAATTTGGAAGGAGAATCTATACAAATAGTTTGAAGCTAATTGAACATTACAAAAGGCTTGTATAAGAGTGTGAACCCTAAAATGCGTTCATTTCGGACACACAGTTTACTGCTGGTCTCATTAGCACTGGCACCATTGAAGTTAAGCAAAAATAGTGTATCAAATGTGGCAGAGGAAGTTAAAGAGGAGGTTAATGAGAGGTTTAACAGAGCACCATGGAGCCATGAAAAATAAACCATAAAACGTTGCTTCTGCATCCATTACAACGGCTGTTCTTTCTTGCTTTTCCAGCCGACCTCTCTGTTACAACAGGAAATGCAGGCAGGCTGTTAGACAGCGTCACAGGCCTTTATGAGTTTAGTTACTAGCACTGCTGCCACACATTTAATAGTCATCTGATACACCCTGGGAACAATGGGCTGCTCCTGATAATATCATAACCAAGTATTTACCATGTAGGCGGTTAAGATTTCCCAGATAACGCTGAAACACTAGAGCTGCAAATGTGTTAATATCATTAAATGATGTTACCAGGAACTGAAGCTGACAGAATATGATCCCACAAGGCCCCAGTCTGCGGAAATCATTTATAATGTAACAGTGATAAAACATGTACAAGTTATCAGGTTCAAGACCTGTCCCAGTATCTTAGGGCTCCAGTTACACATGGCTCTTTCTTTAGTACAAGTGTTAAAACAATTCAGGAAAATGGCTTTTTAGTTGCCCAATGTCCAACATGTACACACATTCTGACACATTTTCAAAATGTCATTAAACCATTCTTTAAAAATGTGGCAATGTTGCTGTAGAACTATGTACATGTTTATCAGCTAAACATGAGACAATGTTCCCAAAAGTAGATTGTATTCTTCTGCTCCTCACAAGAGATTGATGCTGAACTTTGTGCAGCACCATGTTCATTTTGTGATACCAGCAAAGCAATTTACTAAATAATATCACTATACCACCTATGACAACAGGATTCTTACCATTACTCAAGTCATGATATAAATTAATTGCTTATCTGGCATTATAATGGTTCAAATGTATCTTAATCTTGTCAATATCTATATTCCAAGGTGACAGTTGGAATCAACTTATCAGCTCTCGTAAATGGGATGTAATGGCCTGCTGGGAGAGGAAAGAGATGGCTCGTCTTTAAAGCTGCCTTAGTGTTTATGATCTCCTTTATTATATTCACAGTGGTAATGTGATATGTCACACTGTTGCTAATACACTTCTGTACGCTGTCATCTGGCTGTAATGCTTATCAGGCCTGTGCTGATGACTTGCCCTCTTGTCAGGGGTAATTATCCCTGAATGTGTTAGAGTGGCAGGCTCACTGGGCTGGGGACTGCTATTAAGGGTGGAGAGGGATGACATGAGGCCTGCTGTGTCCTCTTTACCTAGCCCTGGGTTAGCAGGTGCTACACTGAAGCGCCTCTAGTTTGGGGTGAATGGTGGGCAAGTGAAGGACCCATTTCAGGCTAAACGCAGCATGAATTGTTGAAAGTGTATAGTGTTTTTCCTACCCTTCGTGCAAGTTATTGGCTGACCTCTCTCGGTTTCGTACAATTTCAAAATGTTGATGTCTAATTCCCAAGTCCATTAAAGGGACTTGGTGATACAGTACGAACAAGAGAGAGCGAGGTCACTACATATACAAAAGTATGCGGATACCCCTTCAAATTAGTGGCTATTTCAGCCACACCGGTTGCGGACAGGTGTATAAAATCAAGTACACCGCCATGCAATCTCCATAGACAAACATTGACAGTAGAATGGTCTTACTGAAAAGCTCAGTGACTTTCAACGTGGCACCATAATAGCATACCACCTTTCCAACAAGTCAGTTCGTCAAATTTCTGCCCTGCTAGAACTGCCCCATTCAATTGTAAGTCCTGTTATTGTGAAATGGAAGCAACATCAGCACAAAAACTGGTCATCCGAAGCTTCATGAAATAGGTTTCCATGGCCAAGCAGCCAGACACAAGCCTAAGATCACCATTTTATTACCTTTATTTTACTAGGCAAGTCAGTTAAGAACAAATTCTTATTTTCAATGACGGCCTAGGAACAGTGGGTTAACTGCCTGTTCAGGGGCAGAACGACAGATTTTGTACCTTGTCAGCTCGGGGATTTGAACTTGCAACCTTTCAATTACTAGTCCAATGCTCTAACCACTAGGCTACCCTGCCGCACCATGTGCAATGCCAAGCATCGGCAAGAATGGTGTAAAGTTTGCCGCCATTGGACTCTGGAGCAGTGGAAATGCATTCTCCGGAGTGATGAATCACGCATCATCATCTGGCAGTCCAAAGGATGAATCTGGGTTTGGTGGATGCAGAGAGAACGCTACCTGCCCGAATGCATAGTGCCAACTGTAAAGTTTGGTGGAGGAGGAATAATGGTCTGGTGATGTTTTTCATGGTTTGGGCTAGTTCCAGTGAAGGGAAAACGTAACGCCACAGCATACAATGACATTCTCGATGATTCTGTGCAATAGTTTGGGGAAGGCCCTCTCCTGTTTCAGCATGACAATGCCCCCGTGCACAAAACGAGGTCCATACAGAAATGGTTTGTCGAGATCGGTGTGGATAGAACTTGACTGGCCTGCACAGAGCTCTGACCTCAACCCCATCGAACACCTTTGGGATGAATTGGAACGCCGACTGTGAGCCAAGCAGAGCCTCACTAATGCTCTTGTGGCTGAATGGAAGCAAGTCCTCGCAGCAATGTTCCAAGTTCTAGTGTAAAGCATTCCCAGAAGAGTGGAGGCTGTTATAGTATTAACTCTATATTAATGCCTATGATTTTGGAATGAGTGTTCAAACGAGCAGATGTCCACAAACTTTTGATCATGTAGTGTATCTTCAACATATACGTGACATGCATATAAAACAGGCTATTTTATTCTATGCATTTAATCAAACTTACAATTTATCCTCTTTGAAAGTTAACCTCACTGCTGACCTTGAAAAGCTGAAGCAGGACACAGACATAATAGTCTTTGACATGTGAATGAACTATTCTGTGGCGCTTGATTGAAGTGACACAAGTTTGAAAGATTTTCTCAAAGCTCTGATTACTCAACTTCAAAATGTCTATAAAATGTCAGACATATATGCCCTTTTACAAAGAACTAGCACATACTCAAGTAAAATTGCCCCATGTGATATTCCATACTCACAATATTAACATCAAGGTGAGGGTAGCCACCACAGCTGTCAAATCTTTATTTCATGCCATTGTATTTCTGATAGACAACCACAGCCACCGAGGCTTTGTAGTGTGTCCCTTTAAGTTCTGTTCGGTTCAGAAACAAGACAGATTCCCCAAATAAAACTCCTCTCAGTGACCTTCCCCGTTCTACTGAGGAGTGCAAATCCCTGTTGTCTGTGCCAACATGGACTCATTGCTCCCCGTTTTAAAGAGAGCTCTGTGGTCCTGGAGGCCTCATTACAGCTGGAAAAGACACCCATGGGACACGGTAGGAAAACAGTGAATAACCCCCCCCCCCCCCCTTGAGTAATAATAAGCCCGCTAAACTTCCACACAGGACTGAGTGAAGAACATACAGCACATTCTGTAAAACCTTCTGCAGCCCCCCACTGTCCATTAAGCATTATGTATTTGAGGTATGGAGAATCAATGGCTCTATAGCTAATATACAGTATGTTTTATTGGCTTGCCAACTGTTTAAAGAATTTACATTGCACAATAGTACATGGCAGAAAGACTCTTTTAAAATCACTGATGCTACCGCTGCTGTACAGCTGACAGGATGGTGCTCTGTGAGGTTTCTTATTTCCACTATATGTCATCATAAGTTCATTGTTCTAAGACTGCAATACTAGTTCAGCACCAACTCTGGAGAAATACTTTAAAAAAGTGAATTGGTATTCAAATGATCTTTGAGTTATTTTTTGTCGTAAATGTATGTTGGACGACATTGAGGACTGGACTGAAAACACAGCTGCTCTTTCTTCTGACTAAAATGTTATCTGAACTAACAAACTTAGGATGGGTTTTTTTCTTTAAGAGAAACAGACAGGGACCCAAAAACCTCACAATTAAATGTTCCCATAAAGTCCTGCAGACGGTTTCGTTTTAAAATTGCTGCAAGCTGGGATTCCCACGTGAAAGGCATCAGCAAGCTGCCTCCTGTCAGTCACTTCTAAGGACGGAGGTCCTGGTATGTCAAAGCCATGACCTCACGCTCCGGGCAAGTGTTTCCACCCCCAACTATCTCCACAGCTTCTATTACACAGGCTGTTTCCGATCACTATGTCAAACTAAACCCACGTACATTGCATTACTGAGTAAAACATATACAGCAAATAAACTCAGCAAAAAAAGAAAAGTCCTCTCACTGTCAACTGCATTTATTTTCAGCAAACTGAACGTGTAAATATTTGTATAAACAGAACAAGATACAACAACTGACATAATGTGTCCCTGAACAAAGGGGAGGTCAAAATCAGAAGTAACAGTCAGTGCATCTCCTCATGGACTGCACCAGATTTGCCAGTTCTTGCTGTGAGATTTTACCCTACTCTTCCACCAAGGCACCTGCAAGTTCCTGGACATTTATTTATTTCACCTCTAGGGGGAATGGCCCTAGCCCTCACCCTCCGATCCACTGACATTCCTGTCTTGCACGATATCACGCACAGAACGAGCAGTATGGCTGGTGGCATTGTCATGCTGAAGGGTCATGTCAGGATGAGCCTGCAGGAAGGGTACCACATGAGGGAGGAGAATGTCTTCCCTGTAACGCACAGCGTTGAGATTGCCTGCAATGACAACAAGCTCAGTCCAATGATGCTGTGACACACCGCCCCAGACCATGACGGACCCTCCACCTCCAAATTGATCCCGCTTCAGAGTACAGGCCTCGGTGTAACGCTCATTCCTTCGACGATAAACATGAATCCGACCATCTACCCTGGTGAGACGAAACTGTGACTCGTCAGTGAAGAGCACTTTTTGCCAGTCCTGTCTGGTTCAGCGATGGTGGGTTTGTGCCCATAGGCAACGTTGTTGCCGGTAATGTCTAGTGAGGACCTGCCTTACAACAGGCCTACAAGCCCTCAGTCCAGCCTCTCTCAGCCTATTGCGGACAGTCTGAGCACTGATGGAGGGATTGTGCGTTCCTGGTGTAACTCGGGCAGTTGTTGTTGCCATCCTGTACCTGTCCCGCAGGTGTGATGTTCGGCTGTACCGATCCTGTGCAGATGTTGTTACACGTGGTCTGTCACTGCGAGGACGATCAGCTGTCCGTCCTGTCTCCCTGTAGCACTGTCTTAGGCGTCTCACAGTACGAACATTGCAATTTATTGCCCTGGCCACATCTGCAGTCCTCATCCTTCCTTGCAGCATGCCAAATGCACGTTCACGCAGATGAGCAAGGACCCTGGGCATCTTTCTTTTGGTGTTTTTCAGAGTCAGTAGAAAGGCCTCTTTTAGTGTCCTACGTTTTCATAACTGTAACCTTAATTGCCTACCGCCTGTAAGATCTGTTCCACAGGTGCATGTTCATTAATTGTTTATGGTTCATTGAACAAGCATGGGAAACAGTGTTTAAACCCTTTACAATGAAGATCTGTGGAATTATTTGGATTTTTAGGAATTATCTTTGAAAGACAGGGTCTTGAAAAAGGGCCGTAACTTTTTTTGCTGAGTTTACATGTAAACAACAGTGGTCAGTACATGTAAATGGAGGAGACCTGTGTTTGTACTCAGCTATACTCTGTCTTGGCTAATTGTGGTGTTCAGCATGTTAAGGTTGCAGGAGGTCATGGGTATCCTGTCAATGGCCAGAAGCAACACCCTCAGTTTACAATGGGAGTCCAGCTGGAATGACCTTTGCTTGCACCCACAATGGCCCGGGCCTTGGGTTCACTAACATGTGTGTCCTTTTCTGTAGCCTACTAGTGTATGTGTAACTCTACTACAAACATACAAGTACAAAAACATGCATAGACACACACATACACACACATCCGGGTGAAGGCTACAGGCTTCAGCAAGAATGGTGTACACAGATCTAATGAATTGTAGTATCAAAATAGCAACATGAAGAAAGTATAAAACTCACATTTAGCATCCTGGAGGATCGTGAGTGTGCCACTCAGGATTTGATCAGGTTTGGACGACCTTAGTGCCGGCAGAGGTCAGCATTCCCAGCAGTTAACACGGAGGCAGATGGCAGCTCTGTAAGATTTAGTAACACATGTCAAGTGAGGCTCCCTTAAGGGAGCATACCATTTATAGCATCAACTTCCAACTCATCTCATACCACACTGAGGTGAACACAACTCCCGCTTCCCTCGTACAGTAAAGTCGGTTTCTCCCTAATAAAACTATTCCTGTTCATGGATTCGTATCAGTCTGTTTAACGATCTGTAGCGCAGTACAATAAGATAGTTTAATCAGAGAAAACATCACATGGAAACTAAGCCAGAACAGACAAGCCATTACGTAAAGAACTATACACTGTATACTCCAAAAATATGATAGGAATTCCATAAACAATCTACAGCAATTTCAATGAGCTTGCATAGCCTGCTGTACAGGTGAGAACAGACTGAGGAGAGGACAGCCCTTTCTGGAGACATGAAGACTGAAAGTAAATCAACATTTAGCTCCCTTCTAATCGATCCCTGGCAGTGAATTTGCCTTGTTTATGACATTGAAGCCGATCGACTGAAAACAACTGACTCCTCACATGCAAACCAAAGCCAGCCTGTATATGTCGTAGGCAAGAACTGTTGAGCCAAAGGGGACTGCTTATTGATGGGCCTATAAATGTTAAAGTCGTTTTAATTGATCAGCCTCGGAGCTGGCGGGCTGTGAGTTGGAGGGGGCCAGTGAATTTAAAAGCCATTAGGCACAAGTGAGTGCACGATTGTTGATGTGAACAGATTATTGTGGCTGGTCAAGCTTTAAAATAACACTGATCGCTGTGATTATCTTTTCACTGGGAGCACTCGGAGAGCACTGACACTGGCCCAACGTTTACGAGATGTTCAGCAGGATGAACTGTAACTGGAGAGGGTTCCTCTCACCACGGAGGATCAATGTGCCACTGCCTGCCTGGTTGTGTAAGTGTCTTGTTGTGCTGACCTGCTGTCGGCACATCTTCATTTTCCTAATACTTATTAACCCATGGGTTGTGACTTGGAGGCCAATGGCTTTCAAATGTCTAGGAGCAGCCTGAGTCTGTACTAAACTAGGCTGAAAATCATTCTGGGTTGTTAATGTTGGCATTTAGCTTTTAGGAACTGTAGCCTACATTAAGACTGCTACTCGTAGCCTACACCAAGACTTCTACTTGTAGCCTACACCAAGACTTATAATTATATCCAACACTAAGACTGCTACTTGTAGCCTACACTAATACCTACAGTATATTTGTAGCCTACATCAAGACATATACTTGTAGCCTACATCAAGACATATACTTGTAGCCTACATCAAGACTTATACTTGTAGCCTACACCAAGACTGCTACTTGTAGCCTACATCAAGACTGCTACTTGTAGCCAACATCAAGACTGCTACAAATGGAGTAAAGGAGGAAGATTAACATTTCACCACAATGAAAATCTTGTTTTTCCCCTACAATGCCATCATAATTTTCAAACAGATTGTAGGGATGGAAAGCACTGTATGTTATTTCTGGAATAAAAACATACTTTATGTTTTCTATAGTACCAAGTGTATATTTTGTTCATTGATACAATAGCAAATCCTGCTTGAGTAACGGAACATTGCAAAATGCCAAAGTTGGAGAGAGCTTTCAAGTTGATGGAAAATTTAGTACCTAAGAATGACACTGACTGATTTAGCAAATGTCAAGCAGTTATCTTGAGTAACAAGAGCCTCAATCATAATCTGAGTGACTCACTTCAAAGTAGTTGTTGAAAGAGGGGATATTTTGAAAAATAAAAATGTTTTATCTAGTTTCCTGTTCTCGTCACGCCCATAATTTTGAAGCTTTCTGCACTTGTGTTTTCATAGTGATGCAATAACCTTGATATTCCAATTCTGAATCACGAGCAGAAAAAAATACCTGCGTAAACTTTGGATGCTACTGTACAAAGAAAAAAGTGCACAACAACATCTCTCAATGTATTTGAGCTGTCACAGAGTTGTCTGAGTACAGTGATGTTAACAATTGATTCATGTGCAAATGTCTCCACTCCCTGGATGGCAGGCAGTCAGGGTGTATAAAACTAATTTCTCCCTCTGTGACAATGACAGGATGCAGCGAGTCAAGACAACAAAGCTGTCACACACAAACAGCTGTCTTCTCTGAAAATGATCAGATTTATTTATTGACAATGATTTAGCGAATTCACTATGTGAAAAGCACAGCTGAAGTACTGGAACAAAAGAGGGATGCTTGCTTGTGACAAACTGTACAGTTTTCTGTGAGTGGATGTTGCCAATCATTCTCTCATGTTAAAGTATAGCCATCTCAGCTAGATAAAACAAACTCTCCTGACAGCAGGAGGTTCATGGAAGTCTAATAACAAAATTAAAAAGGTAAGATCTGCAAGGTTTGCCTACAGTTGAAGTCGGAAGTTTACATACACATAGGTTGGAGTCATTATAACTCGTTTTTCAACCACTCCACAAATTTCTTGTTTACAAACTATAGTTTTGGCAAGTCGGTTAGGACATCTACTTTGTGCATGACACAAGTCATTTTTTCAACAATTGTTTACAGACAGATTATTTCACTTATCATTCACTGTATCACAATTCCAGTGGGTCAGAAGTTTACATACACAAGTTGACTGTGCCTTTCAACAGCTTGGAAAATTCCAGAAAATTATGTCATGGCTTTAGAAGCTTCTTGACTTGGCTAATTGACATATTTGAGTCAATCGGAGGTGTACCTGTGGATGTATTTCAAGACCTACCTTCAAACTCAGTGGCTTTTTGCTTGACATAATGGGAAAATCAAAAGAAATCAGCCAAGACCTCAGAAAATAAATTGTAGACCTCCACAAGTCTGGTCCACCACTGAAGGTACCATGTTCATCTGTACAAACAATAGTACGTAAGTATAACACCATGGGACCACGCAGCCATCATACCGCTCAGGAAGGGGACGCCTTCTGTCTCATGGAAGTCTTTACCTAGTAAGTGACACGTTCTGTCTCCTAGAAATGAATGTACTTTGGTGCCAAAAGTGCAAATCAATCCCAGAACAACAGCAAAGGACCTTGTGAAGATGCTGGAGGAAACAGGTACGAAAGTATCTATATCCACAGTAAAACAAGTCCTATATCGACATAACCTGATAGGCCGCTCAGCAAGGAAGAAGCCACTGCTCCAAAACAGCCATAAAAAAGCCAGACTATGGTTTGCAGCTGCACATGGGGACAAAGATCGTACTTTTTGGAGAAATGTCCTCTGGTCTGATGAAACAAAAATAGAACTGTTTGGCCATAATGACACTCGTTATGTTAGGAAGAAAAAGGGGGAGGCTTGCAAGCCAAAGAACACCATCCCAACCGTGAAGCACAGGGGTGGCAGCATCATGTTGTGGGGGTGCTTTGCTGCAGGAGGGACTGGTGCACATCACAAAATAGATGGCATCATGAGGGAGGAAAATTATGTGGATATGTTGAAGCAACATCTCAAGACATTAGTCAGGAAGTTCAACCTTGGTTGCAAATGGGTCTTCCAAATGGACAAGGACCCCAAGCATACTTCCAAAGTTGTGGCAAAATAGCTTATGGCTGCTGTCCCCGTACAGGGACCAACATCAGGGGAAATTTCAGAGTGACAACTAAAAATACAATTTCGTAACATTAAACATTCTTGAAAATGCAAGTATCTTACACCCTTCCAAAGATTAGAATCTTGGTAATCAAACTACGTTTTCCAATTTAAAATAGCTATTACAGAGAACAAATCCCATGCTTTTGTTTGAGAAGAGCAATCAAGAACAGAAACATTTTCCGCCATGACACTTTTTACACATTTACATCTGAAGGTAAAATGATGACTTACATTCTGATATCTTGCTCTTATTTCTCTTCCTGAGTATCCCATTGATCAAATGAAGTGCCGTTTTCTTTGATAAAATCAATTTTTATAGCCTAAATCTAAACATTTTGTAAACTATTTGTCCAGTGAATTCCATCTCTATCAATTTTTTACGGAGCATTCGGCATGATTCGCCCCTGTAAACAATTGTTTATTTCGTCATGGTGGGTTTCAGTGCATTCCTGTGGATGTTTGCAACACAGTCAAACAATGTTGGGTTTTTTTACAGGGAGAATTGACTGAAGTGAGCTGATTTGAAGACAACGATAAATGACTACCTGACGCACCAATAATTTTAGCGAAGCTTCATTGATTGACTATATTTCTGCCCAATGACCACTGATCTTCTTGAAATCTAGCTGGGTAGGTAGCCAATGAGCTGAGGTAAATGCCAGTATGTAATGGTTTGGGGTTGGACCACAATTCCTTGGTTGTAATCGCACGCGCAGGGAACTCCATTTTCGCCTTGACGATCAGAGGGGTTGCTGTAAGGCTTTTTAAGCGCAGCTGTATTTCGGAAAGTTGTGGTTTCAACGATTTCATTGAAGATATCCTGGCGAATAAAGCGAAGTTAAACTCTAAAGTAAAAGTGAAAGTGAGACAGATTTTTTGTTTGAGGAATCTTGGAGTGTTATGATTCAAACGAACTGAGGAGCTGTTTCTGCAAGGACAGGATGTACTTCTGGACGGGTAAGTGCTAATGCCGTTTTATGAAATATAAAAATATATATATATTATATATGAAAAGAATATATCTATTTTTTTTTGCAATGAAATGTGTAGTTTGTTTTTGTGTGTGTGTGTGTGTTGGTTTGTTTGGGTGTGTGTGTGTGTGTGTATATATATATATATAACAATGGCCGGAGTTGAAAGGAACACCTTAGTGACTGTTCCCTCTGCTCTATACAATCAATACATATCTGTTTATTTTATGTGATGATAAAAGGCTCATACAATACAAATATTTTTTAAATGTTTTCTTTCACAGTGATAGCGACTCCGACTGGGAGGCCCCGGTGACAAGCTGCCCGCTCTACCTGTGCCCCCAGTGGTGTTCATTTTATTTATTTTTTATTTTTTTATTTTACCTTTATTTAACCAGGTAGGCAAGTTGAGAACAAGTTCTCATTTACAATTGCGACCTGGCCAAGATAAAGCAAAGCAGTTCGACAGATAAAACGACACAGAGTTACACATGGAGTAAAATCAAACATACAGTCAATAATGCAGTATAAACAAGTCTATATACAATATATGCCACAGTTCATTACTGCAGGCATGACTGTGCCTCAGAGCCAAAAGGGCACAGCATGGAGGCGTCGTTGTGTTCTGTGTCACATGAAATGCACCACTTGTTCAGTTTGCCTCTGCTTTACATCAGAAAGAGACTGCTATGGGACATGGCACAGGCAGCAAAATATTATGACGAGGACTTCCAAGGGGTGTACTGTTTTTTTATATATATTTATTTTCTAATATAAAAAATATAAAGAATTGCTTTTTGATATGTTGTATATAGTTATTTGCACTGCTGTATATAGTTATAGGTCATTTCACCAATTCGGCCACAATTCGGCTAAATGTCATGTAGCTCACCCATTCCTGAAGTTATCAGTCTCAAACTTTGCACACCTACAGTTGCCCTCTTGTGTTATCCATCAAAATGATCTCCAGCATCCTATCTGACTGTGTGGCTATTCTAGTACATGTGAAAGATGATACTACAACAATAAAAAACAGAAAACGTATGCTCTTTCTTTCTCTTTTCTTCCACCAGATCTACTGTGTTATATTCTCCTACATTCAATTAACATTTCCACAAACTTCAGAATGTTTCCATTCAAATGATACCAAGAATATGCATATCCTTGCCTCTGGGGCTGAGCTACAGGCAGTTAGATTTGGGTATGTCTTCAGGCGTAAATTGAGAACAAAGGGTTGCAGCCATAACAGGTTAGGACAACAAAGTCAAGGTATTGGAGTGGCCATCACAAAGCCCTAACTTCAACCCTATAGAAAATGTGTGTGCAGAACTGAAAAAGCGTGTGAGAGCAAGGAGGCCTACAAACCAGACTCTGTTACACCAGCTCTGTCAGGAGGAATGGGCCAAAATTACCCCAACTTATTGTGGGAAGCTTGTGGAAGGCTACCTGAAACGTTTGACCCAAGTTAAGTAATTTGAAGGTAATGCTACCAAATACTGATTGAGTGTATGTCAACTTCTGACCCACTGGGAATGTGATGAAAGAAATCAAATCTGAAATAAATAATTCTCTCAACTATTATTCTGACATTTCACATTCTTAAAATAAAGTGCTGATCCTAACTGACCTAAGACAGAATTTTTACTAGGATTAAATGTCAGGAATTGTAAAAAAAAATTAAAAAAATATAAAAAAAAGAGTTTAAGAGTTTAAATGTATTTGGCTTAGGTGTATGTAAACTTCCGACTTCAACTGTATCTATAATATACTATTCTACCTATTGTGTACTATTAAGTCTGTGTCATTTCAGGGGGGAGAGAGTTACATTGGATCTAAAGAGCAGGGTGGCATTTGACAAAAAGGCAACTACAGGTGCAAACCTACTGGCTCCTCTGTGCAACACAGGCTTTAGATTTCGCATCATAAGATACAGAGAGCATGGCCCCAAGAGTGGCTTACGTACTTATGGATACAAAAGCAGTGGCCTGTGGTTAATTTAATAATCTCTCTGTCTAAAGCCTTTCTAAAAGGTGAGAGTAATAACACTTGTAACCCTGCAGCTCCAGAGACAGGGAGCTGCATGCAACTTGGCTGTGGGGGACATGTGTTAATCCCAGTCGTGAGACAGCACCCTCGATCCAGAGGCAATGGGCCTTGTGAGCTTCATCATAACACTGCCATGCCTTACTGCTATCCATTAGATAAGAACCCTGCTCTGTTTGTTCACTGCTATAAGCTATTATCAATTTGCCGGACCTAGCTAAAGGAGTTAATTTGTATTAGGGGATACACACAGCATGTTCCACACTCCTGACTTATGGGCTAGATGTATACCAGGGACCACCAGCTGATACGGGTAACAGGCTTTCCTAAGAGCAAATGTTTGACTTGAACTAGATGTAATGTAGTTGGTGCAGGGTTGTGAGGCGAGATTTAGGATTGTGGTTTAGTGGTACATGAGCCTTTGGGAAGACTTGTTAAACAATACCAGGTGATATCAGGGCTAGACATGTGTCCTTCACAAACAAAATGTACATGGAAATGTAAAACAAGGTTTCCATCAAATTGTTATCACCATTTTGTTATGGCCAAGAGGGAAACAAACACACAATCAAAATGAATCACAGTTTAACAGAAACATCCAAGGTTGCATAACCTATTACATGTAAATATACATTTTTGTAGAGAGGGAAAGTGCATTTTATGCAAGGGTGTTCTAGGAGGCTGCACTCTCATTCTCTTCACGATTGGCTCTTATTTGCTATCTGTTCTCAGCAACTCAGTGCAAATAATTTTCTAAATTAGGGGACATGTTCCTATTCTGTCCCTAGTAAGTGATAGACACACAATGGAAGGCCAAGGAAGGAAAGAGATGTGATTTCATTTCCTTATTCAAATCAACCTAGAGTTGGCTTAACCAGTGACATTCCCTGAATGTACAACTCATGACTGTGATGAGATATGATGAATACAAAGAATAACACCAATAGAAAACTAACACAAACCTGGCATTCTTTGAAAGTAGAGAGAGAATGTAAGTTAATGTAAAAGACTGGTCCATTGCTAGGATATAGTCTATCTTTATTTGCATGCAGTACTCGGGATTGCTTGGGCAAATGTCAGGAATTGTACAGACCTATGGTTTGAATAACTCATCTCATCTCTTTTGCACTGAAAATACTCTACACGAGTGTACGCCTATTTCTTGGTTTTCCAAGATAATATATTCAAACCCTGAGTCGGTAACCAGCAAACAGCTTCTGCATGCAGTCTATCAGACCAACATCTCTGTTCTACTGTAGCATAGGCCTCTTGTTCTTCTCTCTCCTTCAACTTCCACACACTCTAAAAACAGAAGCATCTCACCATTATCCATCCATCTTTATTATCAGTCCACAACTTGTATATTGTATCCTGCCACAACTTGACATTATCACTGATGTTTCATAGCAAACTACCAGCTGTTTTTCGGAACAACAGAGGCTCTGAACATCTCTGACCCATGTCTATGTGTCTCTGATATATGACTACATAAACACTCTGCCCACACAGATGACACACAGCACACAGACACTCAGTACACTTGAACTTACACAAACTTTCTCAATACACAAACACAAATGGCTGAAACTGGAAAATATACAAGACAATGATGTAAGATGCGAGCCAATAATTTGCAGTATGTGGAATAGAAGAAACCTGTTTTCAACGTGTAGAATAGACACCCAAAACATTGGGATATAATATGAACCCTCCTAGAGAATGCTTCAAAGCCATTTCAATTCTATGGTGCATTTGTTAGTTTTATAATGACAAATCAGTACCATTTACAACCCCTGTGGTCGGACCTTATGATGAAACTTCAAACCACGACCGTGTCATTGTAGACAGTAAGAACACCACCCTTGAAAACCAAAATGGTGGTAGATCATGCATTAGCCTGTATCCATAGGCCCAGAGTGAGCCTACCTGCTCTCTATACACTTCTGAACACATGCAGGGGATCACTTCAGGAATTTGGTAATGGCCGAGCCTAAGAACCTGCATTTAATACATTGCACTTCAGTGACTTTCTTCTACGGCTGTATAGATTGGTAAACAAATCATTCTCAAATTATGCCGGGATGGCTCATTTTCTTATTGACTCCTAGGTGCTGCTATTTGAATCATTACCTAATTGTCTGGCTGCTCTATCGACAGCATAGAGGCCCTCCCTCACTGATTCTGCTGACACTGCCAGGGGCCTCCTAGATCTGGGTTAACCTTTCGATGTCCATTGACGCTCCATGGGCTGATGATGATTGATCGAGGTGGCCCTTGCCGTTAGATAATACCTAATCAGCGTTCAGAGTAATTTGTGTAAATGAGACCTCATTATTGATGGTAGGCAACTTTAGGAGCTTTTATGCACAGTGAATATGTGCAGGGATTGGATTAGCAATACAACTTTGCTGGTGTAGGTCTACCGATTGCTTCACCACATTGGAGGAGCTGAATGGGGAGAAATAGGTGAGGAGAAGTAGGCTTCGTCTCACAACAGCAACATGAAATGGCAAGGCATATTATACGACATTGAGGTGAGCTCTCAAGCACGCAAGTCTTACTATACTTGTGAGGACTTTTTGGGGACCAACAATTGATTCCCATTCAAAATCCTATTTCCCCTAACCATAAACCTAACCCTTACCTTAACCCTAACTCCTAACCCTTATTCTAACCCTAAACCTAACCTCTGAGCCTAAAATAGCCTTTTTACAAGTGAAAAATGTCCTCACTTCTCAGAATTTTAGTTGGTTTACTATTCTTGTGAGGACTTCTGGCATTCACAAGTATAGTAAAACGTTTACACACACACACCTACATTTACTTTCTTTCGTCATCCGTCACATAATTCATCACTTAATATTTCCTAATCACCACAGGGATTACATCTGGCCATCCGCATATATTCCTTAGATTTGCTGTACTATGTGGGTCTCTTATATTCACAGAGCATCTATGATGAACCATGGGTGTAAATGACTTCCCTTTCCTCAAGACTACTTCCTTTAGAAAACTCTTTTGTCAATGAGCAGGGTATTAGAATGATAATAGGTGGTGCAAGTGCTCTCTTCTGCTCTATTCTTTTAAAGTGGGATTATAAAAAAGTAGCTATTCATTTCATCGTTTTTTATTCTTTAAAATTCATTTTAAACTCCGGCAATAATAAAGGCAATATCAAGAGCTTTTCTCCAAAAGGTTTTGATACATTATGAACATAAACACATTGGATTAGGATTTACTGATGAGCACAGACCCAAATGAATCCTGACTAAATCCTCCATACCCTAATCTATCAAATACAGTTAGCGTATAATTGACTAATTACTGTATGGTACGGGTGAGAACAGTGAATGCCAGGACTGTCTGGGACACAGCAAAGTTGTTGTGTCCCATACAGTCAGAGAGTTTGATCATGGAGGATGGATGTGTACCCCACTGACTTGCTCCAGCCTGGCCCCTATAGATGGTGCCCTGCTCCAGCAGCCACACTGGGTTCCACACTGCACACGGCCTGGGTTCCACACATAACGGCCAGGACCCTTGATGATGATTGATCATGTTGTTTTCTTCATTACTATAAACCCAATCAGTGCTTGTTGTAATTTGAGTAATGATAGCTCATTATTGCCAATTGCAGAGTTTAAGGGCTTCTTAATTTTACCTCACCGGTGGACCCTTTTGGGACGGCAATAAGCGATCAATGATTATTCTCCCTTTGCTGGATTGGAATTTCAATCTCAACTGTGAAGTTCAAATGAACATATCCATTCTAATGCATGCTGAGGACACATGTCCTGTTTAGTACAACACTGATGAAAGATATTAATAGTGCTACGAGGGGGTCTTGTATAATCCAATAGAAGGAACACAGCAGGAGTTAATTATGAAGTACTAAGAGGACTTGGCCATCATACAGTCAATGGATCAATATTTGATCCATACTTGGATATAATCGCGTAAAAACACCCGAAAGAAGGATGCATATTTTCCATCAATTTTTTATCAAATTAATTAAGGCAAACGGCCACTAAATAAAAATTTGAAAATACAAATGACATGGCAGGAGTTATTTCATTACAGAGCCCTTAATGAACAACCCCTTAAACACACACCTCAAATACACTGATTAAATAAGCCGATGTACTTGCTTTTAAGAATTCAATAAATTGCTGATTTGAAATATGATTGAAGAAAAATGTTATACACACAGGGCATTAGTGCCTTGTATACAAAGAAAACATAAAAGCAAAGTAAAGAATAATTAAACATTGAAAACAAAGCGTAGAAAACTATTAAGAATAATTTGACAGTAACTTTCTATCTGTTGTGCATACAGTGTATATTCCATCTACTTCTAATAGCTTCTTAAACTTACTTGAGACAGAAACAATATTAACTACTTCTTGAAAAACAAACGCTAACTTTAATACATAAAGGTAAATCCATTGGTGATATGACTTTCCGGAGTCGTTGGCTGTGTTTTTAAATGTGGACTGGAAATAAAATAGGCTTGATATAGACAGGGATCAAGCATTCTGGGAAAACAAAAAATGCCTTTAGTAATGGATAGTCTGTAGTTGATTAACAAAACAATCACGGGAGAGAGCTATTCCAATCTATTTCTATGTCAACAATCAATCATAGAGTCCAAAAATGAGACATTGCAATAAAGCCACTTGCAAAAGCATTAATGAGTCTTCCCACTGAGGAGAGGCTCAAATGCACAGAGACAGCATGGCGGAGAGAATTCTAAAGAGAGGTCATGCCACAACTTTACAGAGTATGATCAGAATCAATAGGAAATTTGGAGATAGAATATCACCAGTCCTCCAGGACTCAGCGCCAGATAGAGGTGATTCATCATGGCAAGTCTTTATTATTGGAACTATTACTCTTAAGGTCAGAGCATTGGGGTAGAGACACAAATTCCCCAGCTTAATCACAGACAAATGACCGGGTTAACTAACTTCAGGAAGGCAAATTATTATGTTTATAAATATATACGTTATTTTGTTGAATATACAATATCTATAGAAAATACAGATTCATGGACAATATTCTGTATTACTGCTGAAACATTACAGTACATCCTATGATGATCCTTTTGATAGTAATATTGCTATTACTATCATACCACAACAATGAAAGCTACTAGGATTGTACTGTGAAATGTACTACATGAAAGAATGCAGTGGAACACATCTAAAGAACTACTGAAGTCTATAACAAGTCTTGTTTGTAGCCTTGACAATGCTGATCCTATACAAGGCACTAATGCCCTGAATTACAGCAGATGAATGGGCCACTCTGTTGGTCATGACAGTATTTTCACTACCCCCATCTAGGCCTTCCCTTTTCATCTTATTCCCTTTGGTGAATCCCTGGTCCAAATGTTGTCCCCTTTCTTCTGGTCTCAATTTCTGTTCATCAAAAGTAAGGTGAATGTATGTCCAAATCCCATGGCCTCAACCACAACAGCCTGTGTCATTAGAGCTCAAGATGGGTGGGTTTGGCTGTAAAGACACACAAACACAAATGTCTGTGGGTGAACATACGTGCAGCCACGCACACATGCACTTGCACACACTCACCGCACGCACACACACACTGCTGAAGTATTTGATGTTTTACTTGTTTGAAGCCAAAGTCTTGTTATCAGTCCTATATTCCGAGCTCCATTTCCCAGGTTTTTGAGAGGAGTCCAGGCCTTTCATGTAAGAGCCACCATCTACACAGAAGCCAACAGTGTTATGAGAAATGACATTGTGACTGATGGTTAACTTATGTTCAGAGATGACAGTTACAACCAAATACCAAGTGACAGACAACCCAAACATACACACACTAAAATGAAAATAAATACGTTGACAGGTGGGGGTAAATCTTACTGATAATATTGCGGGGAGATGATAATACTTTGTACAATATTTGTCTCTAGGTCACAACAGAAAAACATATAAAAACAAAAGATATAAGATACATAGAATATGAGACAAATTAGGTTACTATATTTTCTTACTTAGCTGTGTTAGGTCTTAGGCTATAGCTGTCTTATGGTGGCTTTATGAAGTGGTGCTAGCCCCCAACCCCATAGCCCCCACCATCACTTACACCCACTCCTCATGGTTCTGAAGTCAACCAATTACAGGCAGTGTAAGCAGACATTACACCCCTCAGCCTTGATGCTGCCATTTCCTGTTTCATATTAACCCAGCAAGCCTGGACCACTGGCAGCAGCGGGCCTGGGGAGGAGGGAGAGGGGGAGTGGAAGAGGGGAGGGCTGTGGTTGGACTCTCATAAAACAACTGACCTAAGCAGCGGGACTGGGAGTCCTCGGTTTTAAAACTATGACATTAAGGTGTGTTGTAAAACCGTTGTGTGCAGTTAATGTAGGAGAAATGTATAGGCAAGGCTAATCTATGCTAAGTAGTTACAATTCTGAAAATATTTCTCCAGTGTTTACACCATAAAATAACTGGTGTTTAAGCCTATTTCACACCTGGAATCTGAACCATATGTGCTTGCAACAAGTCCCCGGGGAGTGTTGAGAAAAAGAGGGAAAAAAGCATGGATTGGATTTTCTCTTTGACTGTAATCACTTCTCCTGAGGCCCATTTGAGTCCCCAGGACAAAATAGAAACCCAAAACAGTTAGCTACAATTAAGTAGTGATACAGCATGCCCACATACTGATGGGATGGCAAGCATTTATTTTCTATATCTAAGTTTTCCGCCCCCTCTACTCATCTCTAAAGTCTGAGCTTGGTTTATAACTACAGTATAGAAAGGAAATATGAGAGGTAAGAAGGGGGCCGGGGGGAGAAGAAAAACACAGGTCTCCTTCGGCCCTACACTGACTGCCCAGGGCCTGTTTTATCTTGTTAATAGCCACCTATCACCCCTCAGTCTCTCCACCAAGATTTACAAGATACCTGAAGGGCAAATTACCAATACATAATTACAGAAATTCCACATTATCAGGTGGTAATGGTGAGTGGAAAGTGAGTCTTGTCTCTGATATCCCAATCCCTAAAATAACCAGCTCATCAGACTATTGATGTCTTATTCACACTGTACAGTATGTTATTTTTAACTCCCTCCTTAGTTTACTGAGTCTTGCATACTGAGATGGATGAGACCAATGTGAGATCTCGAGACACGATTCTGAACTTGAAGATACTGACACATGAGCAGAAATACTTCGTTAGAAATTGAGAGATGGAGAGAGAGAACGGCATTATGAACTTTACCCAGTACCAGGATATTTTTGCCAGAAACCTGGTTGCCTTTGCCAGGAAGCTGAAACTTGGATCTTCCAGCAAGACAATAACCTCAAACACACATCAAAATCCACAAAGAAATGGTTAATTGGCCTCAAAATCAACATTTTGCAATGGCCATCTCAGTCTCCAGACTTGAAACTATTTGAAAATCAGTGGTTTGAATTGAAGAGGGCAGTCCATAAGCTCAGAAGAAGAATATCAAGGATCTGGAAGGATTCTTTATGAAGGAATGGTATAAGATCCCTCCCAATGTGTTCTCCAACTCATAAAACATTTTTTTTTAACGGCTCAAATGTATTAAAACAAAATCTCTTTCTCTGAGCAATTGTACTAGTATAAAATACACTAGTGCAGTGGCCAGGTAAACAAAACCAAAGCATGGGTTGCTGTCATACCTGGTTAATAGACTGCTTACAGGGTAAGACAACCAACATGCCATTCTGTAATTTGCATGAACTCTCTTTGACAATTGGGGGATTCTTTAAAAAAGAATCACCTAATAGCAGGAACAGCACCATCTAGTGGTCAGAGTGTAGGATGGGACATAAACCTAATGACTAATTTCTCTGAGCTCATACTACTTGTCAAACATAGAGAACTGATACTGAATACTTGTTGTTGAGGTGGGATTGGCGCGGGGTGTGGGAGGTTGTGGACAGCTTTAACCACCTCTTTGGATTCCCCATGTCTTACTCATTGTTAGAAAAAAAAAGTTGGGTCCAAATAAGATGTTAGGTACTATAATTATATGAATCCTAAAAGTGAAAATTGACAAAATGTTGCAGAAATCTGTTTCTAACAACAGAAACGATTTCAGAACAGTCTGATATGGTGGGTGTCCAAATCCTCTTTCTTGTGCTTTTTGAGGTGGAACAAACATGTAGCTAAGCAATAGCATTTCACCACTCTCATCAATGTAGCAAAGAATATGCTTTTCAAAGCTGTTGAGCTACCACACTGTGATCACTACAATAATATTGGATTTATGGTTCCAATATATCATTCTGTTGTTGGATGTCTTTTTATTTAACTAGGCAAGTCAGTTAAGAACATATTCTTATTTACAATGACAGCCTACCCCAGCCAACTGTGCACCACCCAATCACATTCAGATGTGATGCAGCCTGGATTTGAACCAGGGACTGCAGTGACACCTCTTGCACTGAGATGCAGTGCCTTAGACCATTGTGCCAATCAGGAGCCCTATGATAAGGTAAGAAAGGACATTAGTAGGCTATAAGCTATTTCAAATAGCTACAATACTTCTAAGCCCTATTCCAAACCATGAGGAAATTGAATCCATCACTACTATATTGTCATAGAGCATCTTAACTTGTCAAGGTTCAAATATCTTTGAACTATTACTCAATGTACTCGCCATGTGAAGCAAATACAAAAGTAGCACGGACGTATGCCTCGTACTGTACGTATAAAGGAGCACAGACATATGATTACCATTACAAATGCACATGCTACACTTAAGCTCAAGTTAAAAGGGATAGGAAGAAAAAACAAAAAAAACAGGATAGTATTTTTTTATACATGTAAGGCATAAATTATGTCCGATCGTGCAAGCACGATGCCACTGTTGAACAGCCAGTCAATGGAGAGGGCAGGGAGAGGCAATGGAGCGAGGTAATGTGTAATCTTACTACTCAATGGGCTGTGCCCAGCAACGGGCCTCTGAATGCTGGAAGTGTCAGGGAGATAAATAGCGGAGTGTCCCCCTCGAAAAACATGATTAATACCCCGCCTGGTGACGCTGCTGAAGATGAAGTAGGAGCAGCTGGCTCAGGCAGCGCAGGCACGCAGGGAGAGGTGGGAAGGGGGGAGGGGGGCGAGCGCAGCGGAGCAGAGAGGGCAGAGAGTAGGACACACCGGCAGCCAGGGGGAGGGAGGCGAGGCAAGGGCAAGCCAGGCCACCGTAGGCACAGGGACCCCTACCTCCACTCTTCTCGCCACAAACACACTCACCATGGCTAACTGTTTAAATAATCTTCACACACACACACACAGCCTACACATACACGGCAAACACTGCATCATTTATTTAAATATTTAAATATATTAGGGTTAATTGTCATAGCGCTTACATTTTATTACACTGCAGTGCAGCAATTTACTATAGCTGATCATTGTAGGTTTTCACCTTTGGAGTAATCCTGTTTCCTTCTACAAGGTACTCGGATAGAATAAAGTCGTTAATGAAAGTAGAAACATTAACAATGCAATACGTTGTTATAATGACAACATGGAATATGTAAACATGTCTCCCCTTGAAGTAACTGCAGATAATGTTCTATATACTGTACAGTGATCATGCTTTAAGATCTTGCATGTGAAAGGAGTGGTGGGATATGCACATGTAGAGTTATTGGGTCTGTTCTGTTGTGTAAGTAAACATGTCGAGGGGTGGGCTACTTTTTCATGGTTCAGGGGCCCCTCCCCTCACACAATTAACATTTCTAGAGTAATGAGATGATTGATAAGCTGGAAGTGTGTGCTTTAAGGAGATATTAATCATTCCCTCTGGTCATTTTAATCATGCGTTCCATCATCCCCAGATGCTGAGGATCACCTTCCTGGCAAACAAAGGGCGGCCACGCCACTCGCATAGTCATTTTGTTCTAGTTTAACTTTATTTTCCGCCGGTTTGTTCCTCCCATCTGTTCGTGCAAAGGCTCCGCAACCCACGTTGCACATTGACAAGCTGAGGAAGCAGCGTGTGGGAGTGTGCTTGTGTGAGAGTGTGTGTGTAAACTTCCGAAAAACAGGCATCTTTGAAATGGTAAATGTAGTCCTCTAGGTTCGTGACTATCTGGTAGACTGCCATCAGCCATCCTAATATACACATACACATATTCACATGCACACACACACGCACACACATTATACTCTGATGATACCACATGGTGTGGGCAATATGTCAGAGCAATGCACAATTTGGCATTTGAACCAGTCACTATTATTGGAAGTATGAAGAAGAAGTGCTGCAGGGGAGATATGTTGTGGATGAGAAACAACTTCAAAACAGTCTCCCTCCCTTGAAAGTCGAAAAGGGACAAATATATCCCCAAAGCACTGATTAGTTCATGTTCAGTGCCTACATTGTACTGTACCTCTATCTTCCTCCTCTGTGTTCTCACCCAAGGCAATGCAAGATTCTGAGTTGTACCCCAGAATCAAACGGATTTCTCCTATGACTTATTTTCAACCAAAATATTGTCACAGCCGAGGCCGTTGGGAGATTTGCTGTGGCCCAGAGGTATCTGCAAACACTAAAAGAAAACATAAAAAAATTATCAGAATTACAAAGACAACTAAACCGGCCTTTCAAATGGGAAAACACAGTATTACAAATTCTCAAGGATGACACAAGGATTGTAAAATGTGAAATATTGTAACGTCGGGATAGTGATGGGTGTGGAGTCAGACGCAGAGAGCAGAAGGTATACGGGAAAAAACACTTTAATGTCCTCAAGCACAGTAACAGGGACAAACATGGGTGAAGCCCAAAACGAAGTCGCAACAAAACCCAAACCCACTGTTACCAAGATACTGGCCGGCGAAAACCCTGTCCCACTGTTACCAAGATACCGGACAGCGAAAACCCAATCCCACTGTTACCAAAATACCGGACGGGGGAAAACCCAATCCCACTGTTACCAAGATACCGGACAGCGAAAACCCAATCCCACTGTTACCAAAATACCGGACGGTGAAAACCCAATCCCACTGTTACCAAGATACCGGACAGCGAAAACCCAATCCCACTGTTACCAAGATACCGGACAGCGAAAACCCAATCCCACTGTTACCAAAATACCGGACAGTGAAAACCCAATCCCACTGTTACCAAGATACCGGACAGCGAAAACCCAATCCCACTGTTACCAAAATACCGGACGGTGAAAACCCAATCCCACTGTTACCAAGATACCGGACAGCGAAAACCCAATCCCACTGTTACCAAGATACCGGACGGTGAAAACCCAATCCCACTGTTACCAAGATACCGGACAGCGAAAACCCAATCCCACTGTTACCAAGATACCGGACAGCGAAAACCCAATCCCACTGTTACCAAAATACCGGACAGCGAAAACCCAATCCCACTGTTACCAAAATACCGGACAGCGAAAACCCAATCCCACTGTTACCAAAATACCGGACAGCGAAAACCCAATCCCACTGTTACCAAAATACCGGACAGCAAAAACCCAATCCCACTGTTACCAAAATACCGGACAGCGAAAACCCAAACCCACTGTTACCAAAATACCGAACAGCGAAAACCCAATCCCACTGTTACCAAAATACCGGACAGCGAAAACCCAATCCCACTGTTACCAAAATACCGGACAGCGAAAACCGAATCCCACTGTTACCAAAATACCGGACAGCGAAAACCCAATCCCACTGTTACAAAAATACCGGACAGCGAAAACCCAATCCCACTGTTACCAAAATACCGGACAGCGAAAACCCAATCCCACTGTTACCAAAATACCGGACAGCGAAAACCCAATCCCGCTGTTACCAAAATACCGGACAGCGAAAACCCAATCCCACTGTTACCAAAATACCGGACAGCGAAAACCCAATCCCACTGTTACCAAGATACCGGACAGCGAAAACCCAAACCCACTGTTACCAAGATACCGGACAGCGAAAACCCAATCCCACTGTTACCAAAATACCGGACAGCGAAAACCCCAAAGTACACAAACACCACTAACGTAGAATAACCACAAGCCCGCACAAACACCAGCGGGCTAAACAAACTTAAATAACACCCGTCCCAAAACCCCAACAAGGAACAATTGAAAACAATTAGACATAAGCAAACAAAAAGGAAAAAGGGATGGGTGGCAGCTAGTAGACCGGCGACGACCGCCGAGCGCCACCCGAACAGGAAGAAAAAGGGATCGGTGGCAGCTAGTAGACCGGCGACGACCGCCGAGCGCCACCCGAACAGGAAGAAAAAGGGATCGGTGGCAGCTAGTAGACCGGAGGCGACGACCGCCGAGCACCACCCGAACAGGAAGAAAAAGGGATCGGTGGCAGCTAGTAGACCGGCGACGACGACCGCCGAGCGCCACCCGAACAGGAAGGGGAGCCACCTTCAGTGGTATTTGTGACAAATATCTTGCATACACTAACAGGGTAATATTGTAAAGGATATATAGAAGTGGACAGGTATACATTTTAATGTAATTAATGAAACAGACAACAATGATTAGTCAAAATGAAATGAATTAAAACCCTGTCACCTTGAGAGAAATTCCATGTCAAGCATGTCGTTGAATGCCAGAGCACTTACAATATAATTAACAGGGCCAAGTTTCCTAAAAACATATATAAGAATATAATCCTGCGGTGGGTGAAACATTCTGCCTTTGTAAAAACCTGGGACACCTCCAAACTGTAGTTTGACAAGTGTCCTAAATACACTTAATCATGTACAACATTAATGACATCCTGTTGACAGATATTCCATCATCAAACTGAAAGTTTTTGAAAGTTATTCAAAGGGGCTTGTCTGAAAGTGAACAGATTAGAATAGTTTGCATGCAGTCAGAGGACCGTGGTGAGCTGATAGGTTCCTCCCTGGAAGAGTCGATAGGACACATCCTCAAATGCACTGAGCTGCACTGCTTCTAACAGCCATTAATTGCAACCAATATAAAAAGCAATTTCATTTTACATTGGGTCCGGCCTCATCTGTTATCGGTGGTACACTTGTGCAGAGTACATGAAGGTAATAGAGGCTTTCAGGGGCTATTCCCTACTTATTATCTAATAATGATGAATGAACATGCCTGGAAGTGACAGCTGTTTGGGTGCTTTGTTTGCAGTCAGGTATCTATTTGTAACTTCCCCTGAAATCAGCTCTGTTTGACTTTGAGGAGGTGTAACCAAAACAACTTTACCACATTATGGGTTTCAAAAATTTTTGGAGTAAAGATAAAACAAACACTTCAATAGTAGATAGACATATCCATTACCGTAATGTAAGGCAAACTGAATCCAAAATCCCCATTAGTTTTAAGAGGTCAGTGTTGGGTGACAGCATAGCTGTCATCATTTTTGTTGTACACTGACAAACAGCAACATTATCCTCACTGAGCTTGCTAATAAAAATATTGTAATATAAAAGGTCTTGACAGGCTCCTCTGTATGTGTTTATCTTAGGACATTCCAGGTGCTCTCTATCTCAACAGAAGCTTGAAAGCACCTCCACTATGGCCTTCCCCAGACACCAACCCACCTAAAATGTGGAGGAAATGAAAACAATAATTTCATTCTGTTTTTCTAAAACACATGAATCTTTGTCATATAGCATTACATCTTGCCAGGCAGCCACATGCTAGTGATAGGGGGAGCTTGTCCCATGTATGATCATTACTATCAGTGATGTATAGGAGGTCAAGGGAACATGACAAAGAGCACAGATCACATCACTTAAGACATACCCCTGGGTGTTACCCTGGCAGGTAATGCAGGTAGAGGGCCACCCACTATAACGCTTTTTACTCTAAACCTATGGTATTTGCTAAAAACCCAGTCATCCCTTACATGACTGTAAGTACAGTATACCCCAGTGAAAAGCTTTACTTCACAGCTCATTGTCCTTTTCGAAGAGAAGTTTTCTTAACGCTATTCTCATTGGCGATGACAGACGAAGGACCTTAAAACAACCGTCTCGTGAAGGGTGGCTTGAAGGAAAACACGTTGACTACTCACGGGCCTTTATTATTTCCACCTTGCTTTATCCTGGCACACTTGCTCCACTGCACGGCTAAAAGACAATTAATCCTAATAATCAGGGCCCTCAGCATCATTGCTCATTCTGGCAGGCCGCTTTTTCCATAGGGGCACAGAGGGAGGGCCTGAGCCCACGATCTCTGCTGCACAGATGAACCTCTTACAGATGTTGAGAATGCAGCCTGGTTAATCGCTTGGCCATTTCAAAGCCTTCTCAGAAAGGTTCACAGAGATGGGAGAATGAATGAAGGAGTCCTCATGTCATGTCTGTCCAGGATTAGGGTTCCTCTGTGATTAAGCATGAATCACTTTTCTTTCCTTTGTCACCATATTAATCACTTTCACAGTGTTCTATAGAAGTGTACTGTACAGTTTCTATTGAGCTTGTATTCTATCAATTTCTGCCAGAGGGGATGATTGCATGGCATGTATTTTCTAAAGCCCAAATGTTGACATTTCTGTTCCTTCCTGTGGCGTCCCAGGGCATAGTGACAGACAGCATTCCACTAAAACCAAATGGTTGTGGTACAGTCACAGTATTTGAAATATCAGCATGGGAACCTAATCCTCTCCAATTTGAGTCCAAATGTTTAGGCAAATGTTACAGGCCCAGTCTGTGTGTGTGTGTGTGTCAGCTGAGGGAGTGGTATGACAGTACTGTAGGAGACAGGAGGCCCAGGCAAACAAGCAGATGCTAAGGGGCTGCTTGGAAGAAGAAAATAATCATCATAGTGCAGCAATTATGAGAGTTGAGAATTCAGTAAAGCGGAGCACAGTGTGTTCTCCCAGCATCTCAGCAGCACTCACAGCATCCCACACAACAAGCTCATTAGGCCAGGGTACACATTCACTCTGATTTGGGTTTGAGGAATTAATGCAACGGCACCTGGACTCCCAGAGTCATCCATTCTGGCACATGCTACGTATACAGCCAGCCTCGCTGAGGTTATGCATTATCTTCTTTAAAACGATGAAATGTGGCCACCCCTGTTCAGTTCTAAGCAGCACCTCTGTCTTTTCCTGAGTGCTATGTGAGGGGCAGGCATATTAATCACACTCACAGCTACTAATGCTAACAATCAGTCAATGCAGTTGGCCAGGCTCTCCATCTCTAGTGACAGGAGGTTTGTCCTGAGGCCTGCTGATTCGTCCTGCTACTCTGCCTGTAGGACAAAACACACACAACAGAACAACCTCGCTCTCTTTGTTTATCAATGCCACTCAATCTTATGGAGATTTTTTTTTTGAGAGAGAGAAAATGTGATGTTGGATTGTGGAATATCCTGTTTCCGGTACCTTTCTCTAAAACCAAACAACAAAAATAACTAGTTATGTTGTAGGTTACAGTCTGTTAATAAATAATGTATACTGTAATAAGTGTGCACTAACAAGTATCATCCCAATTGTTTTATTTTGGTGGCAATTCAATTATGTAAATGCATGCATCCTCAGACAAATTTGTTGATAATCTGAATAATTATTACAAACGCGTCTGCTTTATTGACATTATAGTGAAATGGAAACTGAGGATTCTATTCAGTTAATATACCGTTTTTATACAAAGGGCCAAACCCACATTTAAGTACTTATGCAGTGCGCAGTATATAGAGTTGAAGTCGGAAGTTTACATACACTTAGGTTGGAGTCATTAAAACTCGTTTTTCAACCACTCCACAAATTTCTTTTAAACAAACTATAGTTTTGGCATGTCGGTTAGGACATCTACTTTGTGCATGACACAAGTAATTTTTCCAACTATTGTTTACAGACAGATTATTTCACTTATAATTCACTGTATCGTAATTCCAGTGGGTCAGAAGTTTACATACACTAAGTTGACTGTGCCTTTAAACAGCTTCGAAAATTCCAGAAAACGATGTCATGGCTTTAGAAGCTTCTGATAGGCTAATTGACATAATTTGAGTCAATTGGAGGTGTACCTTTGGATGTATTTCAAGGCCTACCTTCAAACTCAGTGCCTCTTTGCTTGACATCATGGGAAAATCAAAAGATATCACCCAAGACCTCAGAAAAACAAGTCTGGTTCATCCTTGTTAGCAATTTTCAAATGCCTCAAGGTACCACGTTTATCTGTACAATAGTACGCAAGTATAAACAACATGGGACCACGCAGCTGTCATACCGCTCAGGAAGGAGAGATGAACGTACTTTGGTGCCAAAAGTGCAAATCAATCCCAGAACAACAGCAAACGACCTTGTGAAGATGCTGGAGGAAATAGGTACAAGAAGTATCTATATCCACAGTAAAACAAGTCCTATATCGACATAACCTGAAAGGCCGCTCAGCAAGGAAGAAGCCACCGCTCCAAGACCGCCATAAAAAAGCCAGACTACGGTTTGCAACTGCACATGGGGACCAAGATGGTACTTTTTGGAGAAATGTCCTCTGGTCTGATGAAACAAAAATAGAACTGTTTGGCTGTAATGACCATTGTTATGTTTGGAGGAAAAAGGGGGAGGCTTGCAAGCCGAAGAACGCCATCCCAACCGTGAAGCACAAGTTAAAGCTTAGTTGCATATGGGTCTTCCAAATGGACAATGACCCCAAGCATGCTTCCAAAGTTGTGACAAAATGGCTTAAGGACCACAAAGTCAAGGTATTGGAGTGGCCATCACAAAGTCCTGACCTCAATCTTATAGACAATTTGTGGGCAGAACTGAAAAAGAAGGAGTCCTACAAACCTGACTCAGTTACACCAGCTCTGTCAGGAGGAATGGGCCAAAATTACCCCAACTTATTGTGGGAAGCTTGTGGAAGGCTACCCGAAACATTTGCCCCAAGTTAAACAATTTAAATGCAATTCTACCAAATACTAATTGAGTGTATGTAAACTTCTGACCCACTGGGAATGTGATGAAAGAAATAAAAGCTGAAATAAATAATTCTCTCTACTATTATTCTGACATTTCACATTCTTAAAATAAAGTGGTGATCCTAACTGACCTAAAACAGGGTATCTTTACTTTGATTAAATGTCAGGAATTGTGAAAAAGTGAGTTTAAATGTATTTGGCTAAGGTGTATGTAAACTTCCGACTTCAACTGTACATGTTCCAAACCCTCTTTACTATTAGACTAATTTGCTATAACAAACATTAAAGAAATGTATTCCACTTAAATCTGTAAAAAGAACATTATCACAAAACAAACAGCTGGTTGGTTCAACTGAGAGGAAACTGCATACTGAGAAGGACTGATCCCATCTGACTATCATTCACCAGTTGCATGAGGCAGAACTGGCATGTTTAGGTTTCTACGAGAGGAAGATGGCTTACCTTGACAGCTTAGTGCTGACAACTGTAACAGTGACACAAATTATACCAAAACTGAACAACAGGGAATTTCATTCTGAAAGCTGAGGCCTCAAAAATTGACACATTTATGAACGTGGTGTGTGCAGTAATGGATGAATGACCATTTATTTTCCTTAGCTTAAAACTGAATGCTAATTATTGGGCTTCACATAGCATAAAATGTACAGCTGTGGGGACTGTCAGAGCTCCATGGGCTGTTGAGCTTGTGTGCATTTTGACAGTGGTTGAATTTTCTATCCCTTGCTTCCCTGAGAACCACCTACAGAGTATACACAATGATATCCTGCCACCTCAGACATTGTATTGGCTTTTACTTGAATGCAAATGCAGCATAATACTGTACATCACAGAATTGACTATATGGGCCCCATTTAATCATAACTAGACAGAAAGGTTTCCAGAATAGTTGAAAATAGCATTTATCTTGTGCAGAAAGAAAGCATCTTTTAATTTCATAATGTTGTTTTTTGACTTGTGCTGGTGACCTGGTTGTCAGATTTGATAGAACATGTCTCAAGGTGGATGTATACAGCAGTGGCGGTCGGTGCCGTTTAAGATGAGGGAGGACAATGTAACATGGACAGGGTTAGGCTACTTACTACATGATACTCAAATTTTCCCTATACCCATCATGAAGTTGCTACAACCTAGCCTATTAATTAAAGTTTACAACGTAGGTGCACAGGTCGAGGGAAATTTTGAGTAATCAAGGTGACAGACATTGACACATTCAATACCGCCTTGCACAATCTTGCCTGCATCTAGCTGATCTAGGGTGTAATCATTAGTGCAACAGTTGCAAACAAGAGTTTCTATTGGACATATTCAGGTATGTTTTTCCTCATTCCATTTTCTTCAGTTTAAGAAACGCTTTTCAACGGAATAGGCTAAATGAATACACCCCTGATCACACGCAAACACAGTTCACTTTCATAGCAGCCAGAAAGTATCATTCCTTCTCGCACTCCTCCTCTCACCTTTTCCTTTCGCTTGTGAACGTCAGTGCCCAATACATTAGCTGTCTGTGACCAGGTGAAAAAACCTTTCAAAGCCAAACCCTCATATCATAACCGCTGCACACAGCCTACATCGTTGTCACCATATTAGCTAACGTAAAGTCAACACCATTGCTACTAGAACTAACACGTTAGTAAACCCGTTACAATCATGTAGTAAAGTACAGTTAGCAAGCAGTTTATCAGTTACATTGGTGGGCCCTGGTGGCAATAAATCAATATAATCAAAAGCTTATCTTGACTTTGAAGAGTTCCAGTGTTGGATAGCCATAGCCAGCTAGGTAACATAGCATCCCTCTATGTTTCAGCCAGGTGTTTGAGTAGGCTAAACTAGCTAGCTAGCTGCAAAAATATGAAATATAGCTAGCTCTCTCTCTCTCCCTCTTGCTTCTCCTTCATTTTTGGATAGATTCATTTGTTAAAAACTGTTCCAACTATTGTCTTTCTCTCTCTTTGAATCAACTACTCACCACATGTTATGCACTGCTAGCTAGCTGTAGCTTATGCTTTCAGTACGAGATTAATTCTCTGATCCTTTAATTGTGGACAACATGTACATTTTTGCTGCAAGAGCTCTGATAAGTTGGAGGACATCCCTCCGGAAGTTGTCATAATTACTGTGTAAGTCTATGGTAGGGGGTGAGACCCACGGGCCTCCTAGGTTTTAGTATTGAAGTCAATGTACCCAGAGGAGGATGGAAACTAGCTGTCCTCTGGCTACACCATGGTGCTATCCTACAGAGTGCTAGAGGCTGCCGTAGACCTTCATTGCAAAACAGTGTGTTTAATACATTTTTTGGTGATGTAAATATATTTAGTATAGTTTTATCTAAAAATGATAACTTTTTAATGTTTCACTATTTTTATTTTTATGAAATTCAATGAGGATAGTCCTCCCCTTCCTTCGCTGATGAGCCTCCACTTGTATACAGTATATGGAAAGTGAGAGAATTGGTCTGAAGCAAATGCATAGAGGTTGGAAGATAACACAAGTAAAATTTGCCAGGTTGGTCAAACATGAGATTTCGAACATGAAGGCTAAACTCAGCTTTAACTCAACACAATGGGATCAGCCAGATGGCAGTCAGCCCCCTCACAAGACTGCACTGTCTGCTGCTGACAACAGCTGCATGCTATGTTCCACACTGCTGTATAATATCATATATCATTTAAAGCACTGCTATTTGTTAATGAAAACGTTTCTTTACACTGCATATTGATTG
Source organism: Oncorhynchus kisutch (assembly GCF_002021735.2). Taxonomy (NCBI): domain Eukaryota; kingdom Metazoa; phylum Chordata; class Actinopteri; order Salmoniformes; family Salmonidae; genus Oncorhynchus; species Oncorhynchus kisutch. The sequence continues at coordinate 26,278,712 of NC_034195.2, forward strand.
TGAGCCAGATTGCTTACTCTTGGGAATAAACTTCACAGAGCAGCATGGCGTCAATTTTGATTACTTTATTTTTGAAAAATTCCAGATGCTCCGACGTGTGACTCAGTCTCCACACAGGGGGATAGTGGAAATAAGGTTGAGAGAAGCCCCAAATATTTGCATTTGGAAGCAATTACTATCCTACACCAGCATAAATATCAGCTTTCACCCCACTCCCAACACTGTTACAGATTTAGCACCTATAGGACATTTCTTATCATTCCTGTGTAAGGCAACCCCATTCTAGACATTACATCTGTTTTTTTAGGTGCAGGACTCAAACCCGGTGTTAACGTTTGGCATGGAAAGTAAGCTGAGTAATATGTTTTGGCCGATGGAGGATTTAACACAATCTGAACCATAATCAGGCTGGTTAACATTTAAGCAGTTCCAAATGACTGGCCACTAGGGGCAATGGTGAGCACTGTTAGCTTCAAGCTGGTTTCAGTTTTGTATTATGGACTGGGATGGTGAATGGGCATAAACATCTGTCTTTGGTGGCAAAAATAGCATGTTCAAGTCCAGCAATAGAATGTTGTTTCTGATATTTTTGTTTTAAGCCTCTCCAAAATCTTAACCCTTACCATAACAATATGGCGTTAATGCCTAACCTTAAGATTTCGGACATAATGCCGACACTTAACCTTACAGATTTCGAATTTGACATTTGGAACAACTTGACATTTGAGAAACATGGATGAACCTCTAATTCTGTGGTGAGACCTTGATGGTTTATTTATTGGGGAAATGTGTGATCAAACCTCCAGAATGTAGCGCTGACATCACTTCTATGTTATTGTTACAGTGATGCAATAAACAAATGGCATTCAATTCCAGCTTTAACATACCATTGACTTGCCTTTGAGGATACATTTCCTTTAGCAGCATTTGAAGTTCAGTATAACTGCCCAATTCCCCTGAGAGTTACACACTATTGATCATGTACAGTTAACTTCCGTTGTGTCACACTTGCAGAGTCAAAGTGCACAACACGGAGATGTTAGGGGGGAAAAAATAAAAGGAAGAATAGGGGAAATGTAAAACATTGAGTATGTAGCTCAGCATGCATGGTTGAAACTCACATGGGTGAGTTTGTAGCCCCAGGGAGAGCTAACACTGAAATGCTCTTTGACCATGAAATGGCCCTGCCGGTAATGGTGGTTAATGGCTGCGTGGTGCAGCGGTGCTGGGGCTAGGCAGGGGGTAGGCAGGGGGGAGACTGACTCAGGGGGATTCTGTCTGCTCTAGTAGGGTTTCTGTACAGTGCAGGGATGAGATGAGGGAAGTCAGGCCAGTGATGATAGCATCTTATTGACGTTATAATTGCCAACTCACTGTCATGTGCAATGATCAATGGAGCTAAGACACAGTGGTGGAGACTAGCAAGAAGACAGCACTACCAGAACATTTTGATATGTAGGCTATTCTTTGTACTTTGTCTCTTTCTCTGCATTATCTGTACACAGACACTCCTCAAGGTTTATCAATGTGTTGGTTGGGGAAAGGGTGGCCATGTTATGGTAACTTTAAAAAATATATATCCCAAGAGAACAGTATACAACATGTATAGATGTATGTAACATGCTCCTCAACGTAGGTCTAACATACTTTCTCTCCACGTCTTAATGTTGTGTCAAAAAGTTATATGTTGGAACACGCTGGTGTATTTGGGCAGTAACTTTGTAATACACTTACATCAAGCCTAGTCTGTTTGGACTGACCTTTAAGAATCAGAATCAAATCAAATCATGCTTGTTGAGTACAGTACACTTTGTCCTATGATTCCTCAACCAGACTACTGATCCAATGTTGATAGGACTAATTGCTGGCTTAGAGTTGAAATGCTTCTGACTGACACATTGCCCTAATCATTGCAAGGTCCCAGTATCTTATCCTCCAGCTAAATTCTGGAAAGGGCAAAACATTGGGTCAAATGTGGGTATCAGCCCTTCCACAAGACATGGGCATGTTGGAGGTCAAAGGTGACCAAATCAGGCCGCTTTGGGATCACCATCTAGCTGTATAGCATGTGACAGAGAAGTGGTATCACGTGTTCTGTTGGCAAGTGTCCATATCTAAAGGTCATTTTTAGGATAGGGAAAACATGGTTAGGCTAGTCACTTTTTAACTTTCACCAAGGTTTCAAGGAACAAAATGTTTAGCCTACAGTTCTTAAAATGCCTTTTCCAAAGAATATGTAACTTCTGACTGAGTCTGCCTGCAATAATAGTCTATTTCACTGGGTAGAATTTCCCAGGTAGATCAGAAGCTGTGCATGTGTACACACACACACACACACACTAGGCGGTATACCAGGGTATTTTGAAATACCCACGGTATGATGCCTAATACCGTTGTTTTTTTCATAAATTTGAACAAATAAAATACAAATATATCAACTTGTGAACTATGTTAGTAGATAAAACAGAACTTGTTCTTCATTTCGCCTGTTGCATTATTTTGTCAATTTGACCACACAATCATCTAAAACATAACCCTAAGGTTAGGGAAACTGATTGTAGAGCAGATCCTATTTAATCAGGCCTGGCGATGAGTTGTGATAAGGGATTGACTTATCTGCTGTGATGGAGACAACGCAGAGGAAAGATGGAGACAACTAAAGGGATAAGCTGTAAACCTATTCTGACAAACCTCTAGTGGAGACAATGACAAGTGAAATGTGGGGTCAACTATCAGTCATTCATCAATGAGCTCCTCCTGTCTCGATTTGAATTTTGAGCACTTGGCAGTATTAACCTTCCTAACCCCAAGTTGCAGACTAGGACAGCCAAGCACTGACAGCCCAAGTTTTAAAGTAACTGTTGTGTGTCACTTTAATAAATGCTTCCAGTCACATAAAGCCATGGATAAAGGCCACTTAAGTGATAACACACATTCCTAAAGCACTTCATAAATGTCAAATCCTACGACTGGCCCCAATGAGAACATTGAACACCTAATATTAAAGTGGCCTTTCACTTAGATTTAAAGACTAGGGAAGATCCTGCCCTGTCGTTGTCTGACTCCCTTGTGGCTTGTCTTCAATGTAAACCACAACAGCATTACTTTGGGATATCCTCTTTCTGAGAGTGACTCCCCAAAGAGGTGCTGTCAAATGGCTCAGACACACCCTGTTAGTCATGTTTGTCCCTAAACAACAGAGAACGTAGTGGGACAGGAGAGGCTCTCCACTCCAACAGCTAGATAAACCAAGTGGAGAGCAGTACAGATCGCAGGCCCTGGTGGTGCAACAGGCAGCTCATGGCCATCTGATATAAGCCTTTGATCCATATAAGTGGGTGGAACAATGTGGCCTTCACGCAAGGATGTTACCTCTGTGACCTTTCCTGACCTGAAAGTCTCTGTGTCTTGAACAATGATTTATGTATACACTAGATGACTAACAAGGGGGCTCTGTTTTGAAGCCACAGCACCTCCATCTTGGCACTCCCCAACTGTTAAAAAAATATATTTAGGAAGCTATAGAAATGCATTTATTAATGTCGACACATGTTTTTGCCACATTTATACTATTACCTTAATGGAAACTTTAAAATGATTATGTGAGCTTAACATAAAAATACAAATGACAAAATATACAAATATACAGAAGTCGTGAAGTCCTCAACCCTCTCAAAAAAGACTTCGATTTTATGTAAGTTGTTCAATCGAGATAGTAAGTTGTTCGAACAAGATACTAATGTCATTCGAACAACTTATTATCTTGTTCAAAAAAAAATAATGTTCTTTGACTAATTAAGCCTAATTTGTTATTCAGCGCCAGGTGTCAGATGTGCTTGTCAGACCGTTGTTGCAGCCATTAATTCTCTGATTCCACCCATTGATATGATTATTAATTTACAGTTATTTCATAGCCATAAGCAGGGCTACTTTTGAATGCTGGAGCATGTAAGTGGGCTAACATGAGCTCCTGATTTTTCCAATGTTACTTCAGATTCTGATGTTTATCCACGTTTCTCGAAAGGTCAAATTTAGACATTTCTAAGTGTTTTTGACACCATGGGTTGCTCATCCTGCTCAGCAACTAGCCTGATCACTAGAAATACATTTTTATTTCTGCATTCGAAAAGGTCCTGAGATCGTCAATATATGCCTTCCTTGGCACTCTCCAAAAAAAAGATTGCAGAGCACCAGGCACGAACTCGTGATGCTCGAAGCAGAAGCACACTGCTCCGACCATTGCACTACAGCAGTTCGCAATACTCCAGAAAGCGGTGAAAATACTTGATGACACTTATAGTATGAAGTTGGTTGGTTTGCAGACATAAGCGACATAAGCGGTCACTTAAGGGGTCTACAGACAATTCGCAAACAGAGGCGACGGAGCGTAGCACAGTGTTGGAACGTCATTTTTCGTCACAAAAGAGGTGGCTCCTTGTAATATGCTCCGTCAACCAACACTGTTTTTTCCTACCTGGAAATTGAGACCCAAAGTATCATTCCTTGCGCAGACTGAAGGTGAGTATTGAGTAAGTTTTGCAAAGGAAGTCCCGCCTCTGTGTCTACATAACATATTTTCCAGTATCCCTTCTGGTATAAACACAGAAGAGATGAACGTCCTGCTACTTCGCTTCTACTACTTCCAAGTTTCCTTTTTTGTTATTTTTATTTCGTCTATGTCCAGTTTGGAGGAGTGTCTGTGCTGGTGAGACAATACGAGAATCTTTACAGCTCTTCGATGTAGTTGTATTCAGACAAGCAAGCAAAAGACAACAGCTGGAGGAAGATTTGAACATCGATAGTGATATCAAAAAAAATATGGAGAAAGATTCGGGACTGGCAGGTTCGCAATCTGAAACGGGTGAAGGAAATGAGTGGGTTTGCCACTGGTGTGTGTCTCACTGATTATCAGACAACTGGATTGGCTTCGTGTTCACGTAGGCTGTCATTGGCCGTCATTGTAAATAAGAATTTGTTCTTAACTGACTTGCCTGGTTAAATAAAGGTTAAATAAAAAAACATCGTAAGACAGACACCAATATGCCAGATACGGAATGCACTCGTCATGCAGCCGAGTCCTTTTGTACAGTCAGTGTGTGTGTTTGTGATCGTATGTTTAGCAGACCTAGTTCGAACATGTTAAATCAGCTCTTTTCTGGATGCTAGAAATTGTAAGTGGGAAAGAATCAGTGTCTGTGTTATCATAATGATTAGCAGGGCTAGTTCAAACATCAGAAACAGACAGTGTGTTGAGTGAGTTAATTAGATTGAGATGTTAATAAAATCAGTTATTTTGGGTAAAAGAAGCCCATGGAGATGTTTTAAGATCGCTTGCATTGTATTCTAATGTGTTTGCGATCTGCTTGTAGGTGTTGGAGGGGGGTGGTGTTTTGGACAGTCCATATGTATCTACTGTATTCTACTGTATTTTAGTCAATGCTACTCAGACATCGCTTAAACTAATATTAATGTATTTGTTAATTCCATTATTTTACTTTTAGGTGTGTGTGTATTGTTGTGAATTGTTAGATACTACTGAACTTTTGGAGCTAGGAACACAAGCATTTCACTACACCTGCAATAACATCTGCTAAATATGTGTATGTGACCAATGATATTTGATTTGATTTGATTTGAGAAGGAGCTGAGCCCTGAGGACCCATCTACAGTTGGTTCATCAACCTTTGATTCATCATCTCCTTGGCCTAGTTCATCACCTCTCCGCCCTTCTCACCAACACCCAACCCACCATCCAGGAGCACCCGTGCTCACTGCCCTGAAACGTCATCAACCTCCACCCCATCTCCCTGACCCAGCTTCAACGGACGGTCCTTTGGGCACTGACATCATGCAGCGGGTGGATGACTTAAAGGAACGTCAGCAGAAGTTACAGTAACAGCAGCAGTGTCCAGCCAAGACCGTCTACGACAGCATGGTACCATGGATGGTGTCTGCTGATCAACATCTCCCGTTTGTCTCACCCCAAAGGGTTTTCCATTTTTTGTATACTTATTTCCTTATTCACATGTTACTGGTGGTACTTCATTTTTTCTCTTATTTCCCATTTCATCACACTTTCACCTCTGTATTACATTGCACTATTTTCCTCTTGTGATAGTAAATAAAAGGTCTGCAAATGTATTTGCCTGGTTATTTGTACTTATTTGTACAGAAAATATTACTGTTTTGAATCAGTCACTCAGTAAACTTGTACTGCTTTCTACATGAGTCATGTAGATGAGGTTAATGTCTTGGGGGTCTGTTGTCTACAGCTGACTACTCATTCTCACCCATGTACCAAAGCAGGAAGGTCTCCATTGAAAGGCCACTACACATGACCATGTACAACCTTGTGTTTTGTAGATGAGGTTAATTTCTTGAGGGTCTAGCCTTGTCTACAGCTGGACAGCCACTCTCACCCATTTACCATAGCAGGAACGTTCTCATTGAAAGGCCACTACACATAACAAGGTTAGGTAAATGTCTTGAGGTTATAGCCTCCCCAATAATATATGAACAACTAAAACAAGGATGAAGTGACTGTCTTTGTAGTACTCTTTATTGTGATTTGTAAAGTGTGAATAAGTAAGAAACTGCATAATCCAAACAGCAAAACCAAGTATGTAGCTCACAACTTGACACAAATGGTCATCAACCAGAAGAAGAGAAAGTATGTGTGCACACGTTTTCCAAACAACACTCCAACATTTATTGTAGGGTGCCACACGTGATTATAGCATCCTGGAAAGACACTTGGTTTGAGGAAGTAATCCTTGTAGTTGTTGCGTATGTCTATAGCAACTTTGGATGCACTGTCTGCCGACATGCTTCTTGGGTCCAGGAAACTGATGTCCTCTTGTACCACCTGTCTCAACTCTCCTGGAAGTGGGTGTGGAGTGGTCAACAAACGTGGGGTGGATGTACCGTGTTGATGAATCTGTGTTGTCAGTGTCTGTTGTGCAAAGATAGTTGTGGAGGGTCACACAGGCCTTCACAATGGTCTCCGTTTTCTCTGGGACAACCTCAAGGGTCTGTCCCAGGATCCTCAATCTTGCAGCAAGGATCCCAAAGCAGTTCTCTGACATTTTCCAGGCTCTTGAGTGGTGGTAGTTATAGATCTTCTTGGCGTCATCAAGGCCAGTATTGAACAGTAGTCATCTAGGCCATTAGTATTGAACAAGAACATGAAGGCTATTTAAAAAAATATTTAACGTGGCAAGTCATTTAAGAACAAATTCTTATTTTACAATGACTGCCTACCCTGGCCAAACCCTCCCCTAACGACACTGGGCCAATTGCACACCACCCTATGGGACTCCCAATCACAGCCAGTTGTGATACAGCCTAGGATTGAACCAGAGTCTATAATGATGCCTCTAGCACTGAGACGTAGTGCCTTAGACCACTGTGCCACTCGGGGGCCCTCAAATGTGTCCTGTAACAACTGTGTAGCCTATGCTTTGGACATAGGCTTCCATCCTCTTATTGGGAGGCGAGATCACTTTTATGTGAGGCATATCATTACAATGTCTATATTTGTATAATTTTCACATCATATGTATATATAGTCACATGTATTTAGTGTATCTTACCTGGATATGGCCAGTGTCTTGCATCACAAACTGCCATCAAGATCATTGACAAAAAGCCCTTGAAATTATAGTAATCGCTGCCCGAGTTTGTCGGATATCGGATCCGAACGTGATGTCGACAGCTCCTGCACAAAACGGATAATTCAAACAATCCCCAAAATCTCTGGCAATTTCTGCCCATTGTACCACAGAGGGATAAGCAACAAAAGTCTCATTCAGGACATGTCAGATAGCCTGGCACACTTCTGTGACGATGGCACAAACTGTAGAGATTCCTAGCTTACAAGTTATAGCTCTTAGCGATACTTTGCTGTGTGCTGCCACTCACCAAAAACTCAAGGGCCACAGACTGCCTTTCTGCAGCACTTACGGGCAAGCTGTGAGTTCTCTGGTGCGAGATTTGAGTGGCAAGTCATCAACTCTGGCAACCGACATCTGAAAGTATTGAAAATGTCTTTCCTCGTCAATGCTTCACATAGGTTGGACAAGAGACGTGTAATTCTCCATTGTCCCCTCTTGTAGTGTTCAGTGGACGAACTTGCATTTTCTCAGTATTTTTAGTATTCTACTCCTGAGTAGAGATAGCAATTCAAACTCTTGTTGTTAAAGCTCCAGCAATTGCAATTCAAAAAGAGACATACTTGCTAATCTGGCTAAAACGTATTCGTAAATCATCAGACTAGTCTGACATATATCTAGCATTTGTAAACAGGTATATAACACTGGATCCGGAAGTTCAAATGTCGTCGCTAGCTAGTTAAAAAGAGTGCCTCGGCCCCTCTTGCTCTGTAAGCTACTCTGGCTCCCCAAGCCCCTAGTGGATATACACTATACAAGGCGGACTTCCTCTCTGGGTGTGATGCAACAAAAACAGTCCGCTGCCCCCCCAAAAAACGACTTTGCCCACGTGCATCAGCACTTTTTCTCTTGTTATGTCAGTCACTGACAGTGACTCAATTAGCTGAGTCAGCTACAGTATGAAATGTTCTTTAGGATTTAGACCATCACTGTCAATACTTATCTGCATCCAAATGTGAATAGCACAGCAGCAGCCATACACATTAGGCCCCGTCTTTGCTAATAACCATAGGGATAGACTTCCACAGTTAAAGAAGGAATCCTACCCCCCCCCTCCTCACCCCGCCCTCATATTTTCGGTCTATGATTTTCAAAATACAGTTGGATTATGTTCTCCTGTGGTTAATTTCTCTCTTTGAAGTACTTAAACAGGTCAGTCTACATCTCCATATCAAAGCATTATGAAATTAGCCATTTTCCTTCTCTCTTATTTCGTTGAACATACAGAGACAGAGAGAGAGAGTGTTGCCTGCAGTGATATGCCATTGTCAGCCAACACAGAGCTCCTTTCTAACAGGAGTAACAGTGCAACAGGGAGAATCAGCAGCATTCTACTGAAGCGAAGAATGAGATCACTGGGCTTTTTGAGCAAGGTCAATGCCGAGGCAAGGCGAGGCACACCATGTTTAAAATTCACTCCTCTCCCCACCGCTGAGCACTTGAAACACACAGTGCCATTCCACGAAACCTACTAGCCATTATGTAAAGAGACGCAGGGCTTTAAGTAAATACGTAATCTTAATGAATGCAGGGATCTCGGGGGGTAGGGGGAACCCAAGTCAAGCAGGGCAGGGTCAGAAACACAGAGGGAATAATCCTGTGAGTCAACAAGACGTCTGTTAGCTCCCTACCATCACAACCTGCAGAAACATTTACAGTGAGTAAAAACCTGGAGTCCCCAGCCTTTGATATGCTTAATCTACACACCAATAAAGTGTGGGACTGCAGCCAAATGCTCAGTTGCTGTACACAACATACACTTGAAAACCAAATCAGTCTCTTTGAGTGCAGTTTACGGCATGGTCACCACCAAAGAAAAGGATTCAAGGAGTTTGGTACCACAACGAATCAACTAAATTAAAATTAAAATAAGAAATCACAAGACTCTGATTATCCCATATGCAACTTGACATGAGTACAATGACATTTATCCATATGTGACCCGTACTCTGAACTATGCATCTTTGACATATCTGTTATGCTGTACTGCATGTACACTATATCCGGTTCAGGACTTCCTCTTTGTCTCATGAACACTGACCTTCATCATTGGCCCCAACTCATCCTGGATGCATAAACCTAAAACAAAAGGACAGCCATTAGATGACATGTCGCACAATCTTGGGGTCTTGTTCTGGCCCCGTGCCTGCTGGCTGTGTCCTTTGCTTTGCCCAGTTTGCTCTGTGAGACTGCCAGGACATTGAGCCTGACACATCAGAACTGCTGCTCTCTCGGTGCCCTCTTTCATTCCCACTATCACAGAGTCAAAGCCTGCAGAGACGGAGCTGTCCAGAGACTGAGCCCTGCTGGGTTTGACTGGGCCAAGATCCCATCAAGCCTGGAGGAGAGGGTCATCCTCTTCCCCGACTTCAACTTGCTATGATCTCTGAACCGATTCTAAAAAGGCCCCTGACTTGATTCGAGCAGACAGTCCCCTTTGAAAGCTCCCTTTGGTTTGGCTTCTGTAGCCTGAAAAGGGAAGTGCAGGGTCAGGCTACACACAAGCAGGAAAAAGCTAAACCAAAGAGAGAAAAAAATACAGCTGATAGCCATGCTCCAGGTGCAGATGGCCCACTGTTTTATGTATGGCCTCAATGGATCATTGGAGACTGGAGGCATATAATATAGAAGGATTATGCAAAAACATGGTCATCCAAAGTTCTAATAATCATTTACAAAGGTCATTTCCATGACAAGGAATGTTCACTGGTTTGCCAAGACATTTGGGTCTCTAATACAGCTAAAAATAAGCCTTACTGAGAGGCAAGGAGTAAATTGAAAATCTTCCCAAAAACGTATACTGTATCTGTAGTTCTTACATTCTGTAGTTCTAGGTATCTTAATCTAAATTCTGATGACATATTCTATTTACAATTAACATAAAACAAGTATTTCAGTTGTTATAATTTGTGGTAATACAGTATATACTGTATGTATTAGAGCATTTTCAGTGTGTGTGCCTCCTATTATATTACTTAGTACTTTATGCGAGCAAATTCATGATGTGATCAAAGCAGACACTGGCCCCAAGGGCTCAGGCTACTGCAACCCTGAAAACCAGCCAGGGTGAGAGGTCAGAGGACTGGAAGCAAAGATCCAAGTCCCATCCCATTGTGTGACACGCCTCCTTCACCATTCGCCCCCAGAGGCTTAGTGTCAGTGTTAACACTTCAAACACTCAATATTTCCACAAAACACAAAGGACACACAACTGCTTGCCATTGTCATCGTTTCTTATAGAAAACGAGATATGGATCCCTCCCAAAGGTCAGAGTGTGTTGAAGTTTCCATGATTAAGTCATGCTTTGTTGTTTGACTTTTCCCAGTTGAAATCTTTACTTTTGGGAGAAAATTGTGTCGTTGGCTCAACCTTGTGGAATAAAATTCAATCAATCTAAAGCTCTATATGGTAAATGTTAGTGTCTAATGATAACTGCATTTTAAGAATATACCAGATTTCGGGGAGATGACTTCAAATGTCAAACTATGATTTTGTTAAATCATGGATTTTATTCCAGAGTTGAAAGACCATACTGTGATACCTATACTGGGCACCAATATGTCCATCAATAAAACAGAAACACTGAAATATGTCTGTTTCACTTTACCAAGTAAAATAATCACACGTGTTGTTTCCTTGTCTGCAGTGTGACTTAACACACCTATGGCATCATGTGCGACATCACAGCCACTGCTGGAGGCTAATCTCCAAACACTGGGATCTGATTTTCAGCAGTATTGACAGTTCAAGAATCAATCTGTGCCAGCTTCCTCTCTACTGAACCTGATGCCGCTCTCATACTACGCATGTGACTGAGCTGTACGACTCAGTTTCCCTGTGCTGTGTGCCTGCTTCTGAGAGGGTGAGAAAACTCCTTATTTTATGAGTCACTGATTACGGTCTGCACTCTGATATCGGCGCTGTTACTGTTCTTTCCTCACACAAAACTACAAGGCCACCCTTATTTTCACTGCATTTTTACATCTCCTCCCTCTTTCTTTCTACAACTAACAACAACTACGAGTTGTTAATAAATATATAATTGCATGGTCAAAGAGTGTGTTTTCACGCAGCATGAAAACTCCCGGTTTCTGCACCATGTAGAACGCGCTGCAGGCACTCTCTTGCGGGAAGGTCTCATTTTCAGCCTCCTGCCGTGCAATATTCAGTCTAGTCTGAAATCATTTGGGACTCATTTTAGGGTTTAGGACTTATCAAGTATGCTGACAATAATGGATAGCAAAGCTACAAATGAAACACAGCTTTTCACGTGGAGGGTTTTAGTGGCAGGCAACATTCAGTGCGCAGAGGTCCTGAATCCAAGCTCAGTGTGTCACATAACACCAGAAAACTGGTTTATGGCACAGACTGCACCCAGCGCTCACAAATAGTACACTGAGATGCAATATAATTCCAAATATCATTCAGTAAATTGCTTTTGAGTTAAGACAGAAATGTAGTGTCATGTGTTAGTGTATAAGATATTAATATATTTTTGTGGAGAATGACAATTTAGTTATTTGCTTTTACGTCTATATAGTTCATCACCTTAAATTTGAAAATAAGAAATCATTCTGATGAGTTGGGTGATTGATATGAAATCGTATGTATTATTTTTCCATTTGTATAATCAGTCTGAATGCATCTCAAGTTGAGCTAATCCTGAAAAGAAAAAAATATATATATCAAGGACAAGGATGCACCTTCAACTGCATACTGTAGAAACGAAGAGCAGAATAATGTTACTATGGAAGGCTTTGGTGAAAGGATTCAAGGACTTAACAATTCCACATCCTCTCAGCCTGTCCTTCATCTCTAATAATCAAGCTTGGCCACAGAATATTCCTCTGGATGGGAAGAAGAAGCATGTCGCCTGTTCTCCTCTCAGTCATCTTAAAGACTGCCAGTCTGGGGTCTTCCTCTTGAAGTCTTCTGTCACTTTTATGACTTCAAATGCTAGGCAAAGCCTTTTTTTAACAGACTGGCGTGTCTTTAAAGGCAGATATCTTTTCTGTGCTACATTAGCATGAGATAAAGGGTAGCCCATCTATTGCAACGGAAACCCGGAGAAGCCTAGACCACAGACGCTGTGAACTCGTTTGTTGCTTGTGCACAAAAGGGCACCAATGCAGACCAACCAGTTGTGGTAGTGGAGGATATGGAACAACAAATCATGCACCTTGTATGGAAACAGATGTTTAATCTAAAGACAATTCAACTGTGACAGAATTATATTAGAGCAAACAATGGCTTATATCAAATGGAAACTACCAATTTACTAGAACATAAATGTGTAAATGGTTTCAAAATGAGGATATGTTTTAAGTCCAAACAATTGTCAAAATTATATTTGAGGAGTAATACTATTTTCAGGACACAAAAAACTTTCATGTAAAGCAGACTATATTTAATGTATACATGTACAGCATTACCTAATGAGATAGTTCCTTCACAATTACATATGGCGAGAGAAAACATTGAGTGTTTGCAGTATTTCTCTGTTCTCTGTAGTTAGGTGTTAGCATAGGGAGGTGCTTGCGAGCATTTTATGGCAGGCTGCTCCAGAGAGCAGGAGGCAGGCTCTCTCCCTCCCTTGCAGTGCAGGAGGCCACCTAGCCACACACAATTACACCCAGAGCAAGGCAGCAGCCTAACCCGTACTCTGTCATGGGCCAGGCCTCAGTTAGATCTCAGCATGCATGCTCAATGATCTGTTATTAATTAATCAATCAAAACTAACCAAGGTAAACCTTGCTTTTTAAACAGGTCAGAACACACACTGTTCCACATTGGGGGTTTTGCACTCATAAAATACTGCACTCTGCTCACAGAGGATCCTTTTCTGAAGATAAGTGTGGATTCAAACAAGGCTTCTGATACTATGAAAATATGGCTGCTGTGCTGATACTTTATATAAAGTGTATGTTATTTCAACACACACCACACACACACCACACGAGCCATGTGAATAACAAAGGGTCAGGTGAATTGGATAGATTACAATGTGAATATGGCCTATATCACCAAACGAAAATATATGCATGAATTTAAATATTATGAATGAGTGTTGACAATTAACATGTTGGGTTAAGACATATAAGAAGTTTGGGCTTACCTATGAACTGTCATGCATACCTTTAATAACTTGTATTTAAATTATAAATTGCACATGACATTTTATTTCATGTTTGTATAACACTTTTAAGAATGTAGTAGGCTACTCTGGTTAGTGTCAAGTTATGTAGCAATCCACTGTAGCCTTCATCAAATGTGCAATATAAAACAAGAAAATAGATAATATTAGGCTACTTACGTAGATGCTTGCGAGGCTGCAGAACTATATCCTCCCTGAATGTTTTTTGATACTACAATAATATTATTTAGGCCTTCAAAAGTAAATCCACCGAACATGAAAAACATAAACCTGAACCATAATATCCCAGTAGTCTTACTGAGTAGGCAATGATGTTTCCGTTTTTCGACTATAAATCAATTTGCAGATCATTAAAGTCATTATTGACAACACGGAAAAATGTCCAGAATCATCAGCGCCGAACAGTAGGAAATCATGTTGATGGACCTGACTGTACATGCATGTCCACTGAGCGGCGCCGTAGTCCGCATTTTAAAATTAGACATGCGCGTGAAGGAGAGTTGGGCGCTTGAATCCTTCCTTTAGCAAATGCACGGTGTCATGTATGCGTTAAACAGTTGAACAATGATCGGGAGAGTGAACAACAGTTATTTAAAATGAAACTACAGGTAGGTGAAACCCACATACCATGCTTATGTCGAGTATACAAATTAAGCATTGCATACAAAACATGGTGTCATCGTGGAGATAACTCGGTGTATGAGTTGTTAGCGATTCATACACCTACCTACATCCGACACAGTCAAACAGTAAGTCAATGCACCAATACACACAACACATTGCAATATATTATTTTCAAATAGTGGGTAATTCATTTTTCCTACTGTCTGTTCTGGGGTGGCCTTAACACGGTCCAGATTCAGCCGTAGGCCTATAAGACAGACACACTGTAATGTGAAGCTGATTAAAATTACTATTATAGTGTACTTTACAGCTTTTATAGCCTCGTTTATAAAGTATATTCAGCATCATCAATGTAGTCACAGATGTATTGTAAGATATAATGTGTTGATAGACCCTCACAGGACAATATGATATGGTGATCAACAAAGCAAATGTCTCCTCACTTCAATCTATATTACTATAATGTTTTTCTCTCTCTCCCTCTCACACATAGCCTTCACTCTTTAGTAATGTTCATTACCTGCAAATCAGTTACACAAAGTTTGAAACATGAGACAAGCCGAGAAACAATAACACTCCTTTCTACAAATTACATAGCTGGTGAAGGATTAGCATTGGACCACACAATCATCCCCAGCCATGGTCAGGATTTCACACTCTGAATAAGTTCCCAGACTGAAACTCCTTTGCACTTGCAGTACTTCACCCAGTATACCAATAAGATAGCCCCCTATCAAGGTTTGATAGCTGAAAGAAAGCAAAGCAGGTTTAAAGCCCAAGCCCGTCGGGATGTATCCCGGGATGGGACCCTAACAGATGGGAAGTACTGTAAGAGACGAGTCTTAAGGTCAATCTGAGATTCAGTGATGAAGCCGTGGGCACCGCTCTTAGCAGTGTTTTTAAAGTTGACTTAACAAAGCAGATTGTATGGTCAGACAAAACTCAAGACCATATTGCAGCATTTTTTCATGCTTCCATTGTCTAGTTTGCTACAGGCTGTATTGCTGCCTGACACCAAATGGTCCAATAAAATTGTGATCATTATGTTTGTCTGTCCATTTTTATAGCTAACCTTGATTTGAATGTTTCCCAGCTGATCCGCTCAACAGCGGGCGATGAGGAGGTTGAAGCTGTCTAAACATGTGCAGCCATACTGCAGGTAATTCATTGGTCAAGTCAATAAATGAACTTTATCTTTACATCTATGAGTGTACTTAACTGTGGAGTAGCTGTTGTTTGTGCTATTAGACCATACATAGAGTGCATATTTGGCCATTAGTTAACACTTCATAGAGTCTGTTTTGATAGGGTGTTATTAAGACTTGTGGGACTCCTCTTGGTCCAGTCGCCGTACTTTTTTCCTGGATGCTGTAAAAACACTTGCTGCGGTTTGGTAAATTAACAGAGAGCCCCCTAATGGAGTAATTACACAGAGCCAAACATCTATTTTTCACCTGTGCTCTGCCATTACTCTCCGTCCCCCATCCACTCCATTGGAAGTCACTTACTCTCCTTACAGTGAGTTATCATTGACTGCCATTTAGGCGTTCTGGAGCAATTTGTCTTACTGAGGCTGGGGCCGGCCTCATTGCAGTGAACAATCATTCTCCACCAATATATAAAACATTCATAGGGAAAAAAGGAGAGAAAATACAGCACAAACAGATAGTGGATAGTGGCTAATAGATACTAGGAAAGAGACAGACAAGAAAAATAATGTAGTCGATTAAAGGGAGAGGTAAATGGCGGTACCTTGGCGGTACAAATGTATAGAGGCTCTGCCATAGGACAAATCTGCCTTCCGGAACTCCAGCTCTATCTGTGAAATGTGGGGGCTACGGTTGTTGAATTGAATATAAATAAACACTTGATACTACATAGATACTTTTCTAATCATAAATCACACATCAGAATATATATATAAAAAATATATACACTAATTTACTCTCATTTTAATATAGTTGTACTCTCTTTTGAGATAGTCACTGAACATTTTTCATGAGACTGTAGTGAGGTTTTTGACAAGATATAGACAAGGTTTCAGTAATCCAGACTTCTTATATAATGGATGTACTATTCTAGCCTCTGACAGATGTAGTGTCTGTTTTCGTTTCTTCTTGACACTTATTTTATCGAGTAAAGATATTGATTGGCTCAAGGGTCCACTCCTCTAGTTTTCCATGTCTAGATCAGTTGTCGACTTAAAGGTAAGGAGGGGAAGTTGCGGGCACCATGGTCCTGAGAGCACTGGAGAAGGGCTCACTTTGAATCAACCAGATAAGACCTGTGTCTACCGTGTTGTACAGTAGTAGTCACAATAGTACAAGCGGTATCATGATGTGGGTTGGAATAGGCTATTTCTCACATACTGTATGAATGGATATTGGCTTTCTTTTAAAACACAGACCATTAAGTTACATGCTATTTGATAGCTTTGCTTTGTAAATGCCTCTGTTAGTTTAGCTTAGTAACGAAGCATTATTGCTAAAATTATAGACACACATTGTGCTTTTTGTGGATTGTAAAACATACTGTATAACTTCTTGAATATCTTTTTTGTTTTGAAAGTGTGTATTGTGGTTATTCAAGCAGCATACTGTACTATAGACTGTCTTTGTTGTGGAGGGGAGTCTCAAATTCAATCCAGACCATCAATTTTACCTTGGACCTGAATGGTAAGAATTATTACCTGCCTGAGAAATCAATCAACTTAAGACTACCCATCATGTTACTTAGCTTCTTGCCACATAAGTTGAACTAACTATAGCTAACAATCAGACTCAACATTCAACACAATATGTTCTGTGAACGTCTCCGGAAAGTTATAGCCTAAACGTTTGACATGGTAGGCAAGAGATGTCACAGCTTTATGCGTAGCCTGTCTGACATGTGTATCCCATTCAACCTGGCTGCATTCCCCTGAAGGGTTAGTAGTGTGCTTAACTGTTTTGTTAGATTACTCACTCTCACTGCTTAACACAATGACAAATAACCATTATTTTTTCTTGCAGTGATAATCCGGACAATTTAAACATTTCTTACAAGCAGAAGTGAAACCATTAATCCTGTGAGATTCTTCTGATAAGTGGTGACTGTGAAGTAATGGCCATGTCTCCCTGGAAAAATAAAAATATGTGGACAATTAAAGCAAGATGGACATTATCTGGCAAGAGTCCCTACTCCCCTTTTCTTTAGCAGTATTGTAATTGATCTGTCCCTTTGTTACTAAACTGAATATTGAGTCCTGGCTTTTTGTTCATTATCTGTGGATTTTAACATGGTGCATATTTGTCAAGTTCGAAAATCATGTAAAAAAGGAAACCAGTGATTCTTTTCTTCACATATACAAATGCTGTTCTGAAGAAAAGTCAATTCTCATGTCACCTGCTAAAGTTTCTGGCTATAATGTGTTGCCCTTTCCAGGCACCCCTGTTGTTTAGTTATTTGAAAGTACTTTGACAAGCTGCAGTATATGACAGGAGTATATTGTATCTGGAATTAAGTCCATTCACATTTAATTGTCCTTAAAAACTCTGTCAAACTTTTGCTCTGGGAGTTTTCTTTGCCCTAGAAAATCAATGTGACATGTTTGGGCCGGGGGGCAGGGGGGGGGGGTAATAATCTGGTTCCCTGACCATAGTGAACACCCTAATTTCAGTGGCTTGGCAAAGAGATTTAGTGTGTTGAATTATGGTAATTAAAGGTTGAATTATAAAAGTTTGACATTTTCACCCTCAATTGTGTGAGCAAAAAGTGTATGGAATCATATATACAATTTTAAGTTGATATTTTTAATTGCAAAGTACATTATATTAATTTCCTCCTACGTATAACAAAAGGTGAAGTGGCATCACAATTATAGTTGAAAAGTGTAGTCCTCCAAAACATTTGATATTATTTCACTCTGCTATGTTGACTTTAACATTATATGTGCCTCTGTTACTAACTGTAATCAGTTGTTGATATTGCTGTCCCTGAGTGTTTCATGTCATTGACAGTCAGATAATTAGGTATCATCTATGCTTCAATAACAATATAAAAATCCATTATAATGGATGGTTTTAATTAATGCCATATTTGATTATTAGCTCATTTAAATGTTTATATTATGGCACATATGCTAATATTTGATAGAAAGAGCAGAAATGAATTGTATTACCCTTAGAGCATAGCTGTTTTTAATGGTATGATTCCTTAACTGTGTAATGACAGGAAAGGGGTTATTTCTGTGATTTATCCATCTGAGATAATGTTAGCAAGACTTTGATATTGCATTAAGATTGGGGAGAAGGTCATATATGAAGATGCCAAAACCAACACCAGGGCAACTTGCCCATCTGAAAGGACATATATTTTCACATGGAGGTCTTGGGAATGAAAGAACAGTGGGAGGTTTAATTTAGAGATGGTCAATACAACAACATTCAGATGGGCCATCCTCTGATCTCATAAGAATATTCTCTCCAAAGAACCTCAAACTATCCAATTTAGATGAAATCCACATGTAGTTCATATTAACCATTCCATATTGAACCTGGAACGTTGTATTCTACATACCAAATAGAGAATATTTTGGCAGAATCCCCGTGCCTGGCATGTGATATTCTGCATTATTTTGGCCGTAATTCTGTTTAGATCAAAGGGATTCAAGGGGCCTAAGTTTCAAATCCCCCAAAGCCCATTTTGGCTACTCTTTATTTAGCTCATTGGCATTCTGACACCATGCTTCTGAGACTTTGAACCCTCAAAGTTTGGAAAAGCTGAATCGCTTCTTTAAACACATCAGTGGGCCAGATTAAAGAATATCACTAAGCATCTTAAGGTTTTAGTGCAGTGTGGCGGCATGGTTTGGGCTTCTGGGGCCATTTACCGCCATATACTGTATTAACAATGGCTGAGAAAACAGGCCGAGGGGGGTGGAGAAAACTCCCCTCATGCTAAATTGAGTTTGGGTAACATTAAGTAGAGTAGAAAGAATGATACTGAAGAGCTGGAGTAAAGGTCAAAAAGAGTCAGTTGGATACCTCAGTGTTGTTTCAATGTTTTAGCTAAACTTATTTGTTCATTTTAAGTTTAAAATAAGTTGATTTCTAGGTTTTTTACATGTACTGGCTTATACCGGCTTATATGTTACTATAACACTACTTTGTCACTGAAACAGAGGCAGAAATTCAATGAAATGGTACTGAAATTGATTTTTAATTGGCCACCTCCCTCTTTCAGGTACAGTATATCTCCAAATAAGTCAACACATTCACACGCCTTAACAATTTGCCACATGTGAGTACCAGCTGCTTTAACCACGTTGGTATTGTACCTTTCCATCCAGAATTAAGTCCAAGCTATTCATTTACCTAAACAGATAGATCAACCTGTAGAAGTGTATGTGAAACAAAAGTAGTTTCTAATAAGTGGGATTTTGGTCATGTGCAAAGATTCCTCACCACAGACTCTTACACCCCCTCAATCTTATCAGCCCTCATGATTAAGATTTGGCACCTTGGACCACATTGTCTTCATTTTGGAAATATTTCAGCTGCATTTCTGCCACTCTGAAGGGAGATGAAGATAAAGGAGAAGAAGGGTAAAAACACACCCTGTTGTGTGAATCCTAGAGAAGGCCTTGAACCCTGCCATTCATCCCTTTCACTTCATCAGCTGAGTCTAATTGCCAGAGAGGACAGGAGACCCCAGGCCCCATTGTTCCTCCTCCTCTTTGGAGCCTGAAAAGTGAAAGGGCCGCTTTTGATCTTTTTTTCAGATTTTTTTCTCTTTTCTGTCATCCCCTGCTATCCTTTCCCTCAGAGTGACACACTCCTTTCAAACTGTGCCCCCTTCTCCATCCACGCAAAATAATTATCATGCTCCGCTTCATCAAATAATGGTGGCGATAGGAGGTCACGGCGGGGAGGGCCAGAGGTCTAGAGGAGTGGCACTAGGACGTGGTAGAGCTCCCAGCTCATCTTAGAGGCATGCTCCTTAGCTCGGGGTACCTTTTATGTACCTTGACCCCGCTTTTCCTTTGCCTGTCCTAATGAGACCCTCTCACGCGGCCAAAGCAATACTGGTCCTGTGCTGGCAGGGTTGGAAGGCCAAAGTACAATGAGACACAGAGCTATGCTGAGACAAGGGCGCATCTGTGCTGTCTTATTAAGCCTTGGAAAGGAGCTCATGCTTTTCAACGTCCCATAGGCGCTATGGCCAGATCTATTGACACCTACTTGTCCTTTGCGGTCAACACCTTTCAGTGGAGCAGCCTACACTCACAGGTTCTTATTAGGAGTAATTTTGGGAAGCTTATTTGGAGAGGCAACTGCTTAACTTGGTTTAGGTGTCCATGTGAGAAATGGCATAAGCAGTGGGGAATTCAGAATAATGATGAAGAAAAATTCCTTGAGACTAAGAAGATTACAAAGGATGTCTAAGACCATTCCAGTCAGAAGAAAACTGCCCTTCAATTTGGAATAAACCCCAAGGATGCCCTCTCTGTATGGGTACTTACACACAAGCGTCAATCACTTTTTGAGACTCATTACTCCCTTGTTGAGATATAGAGAGCCTGGGTATTGTTCATCAATATTTAGAACTCGTGGTTCTACAAACAGGATTAACTTGTGTTGAATCGTTGTGGAGTGAATGAAGAAATCAGCTAATTGTGACCTAGTGAATTGTGTTATATATCCTGACATTTTGAATAGCAGATTGTGATCATTGTAATAAACTGCAACACAATCTAAATATCTATATATCTGTTATTTATGTAAGTCTTACTCAATGATAAATACACGGACATGGCCTAGTCCACTACCTTACTAACAAAATGGACAACGGGGGAATAGTTTAAATAGACAGAACACAAAATGACAAACAAACAAATGCAAGTAGGCAAACAAAAACCTTTAAGCAATCATGTAAAGCACGTGTAACATCTGAGCAGAGAGAGAGAACAAAGCGGAGCTCCTGTCAGAGCATCGATCTGCTCCTGAAGCTACACAGATCCACCGAGCTCTGATTGCTCCCTGCCTCTCTCCCCAGCGCCTGCCTCCAACTCTTCTCTCTCTGGCTCCTCTCGGAGAATGTGCTTATTGATCTAGCCCTCTTCTGTGCAGTTAACTCACTGATATATACTGACCGAGGGCTTCCTTGGGCCTGAAAGTGTTTGGAATGCTGGTGAGAAAACAATAAATTAAAAAAGAAAGAATAAGAACGCTAGTCAAAAGACTGTAACACAGATGTTCCCTTTGTGCCTTGTGAGAGACAGTTGGACAGCTACATACAAGAATATGTAACAAAGTAGCTCTGGCTAGTAGCTGGTGGTGTTGTTATTTCAATATCAGTATTGCCAACATTAACTAAAGGTCTCCTTCTAGTTTTCCTTTTCAAGTATCAAGTGTTCTTCAACATTTGTCAGCACATTTATGGTAGAATCAATGTGTCTGCAATTACTGTGTGGGGGATCTGGTTGTGTTTGCTTGTCTTTGTGACGTGTGTGTAGTCAGGTCCATAGTGGGTGGTTATGTGTCGATCTTTGTGTATTTTAGCAAGTGTTTTCTGTTGTCATGTTTGTAGCGTTCCATGTGGGAGGGTCTGTTGAGAAGCAAGCCATCTGTAGTGTTCTGCCGAGCGACATGTTGTAAAGCGAGATTTGAGAGTGTGGGGAGACTTGACTTGTCAAATCTTGGCACATAATGAGACAGAAGGGAGTGAAGACAGGAAAGTGTCCAGAGATAAACAATTAGATGAGTCTCAGCGGTAAAGGGCATGGGCAATGGGAGGACGCTCCCAAAAACCAAATCAATATGGCTTCCAGTAAGGACACACTGGGGTAAAGGGATGAAGGGGTTAACACTTATTTCTCAGATCAGGACATAGAAGAACAGAGTCGTGGCTTGCTCAAAATCAATAGGCCTACTGTTGTGAACATGGATTGAAGAAAGCGGTCTGTCATTGTAAACACATTTCAATACTGTATTTGATACACAACACCGTCACAGTATTACATTGTAGATGTAATAAGAGACAAAGACATGACACGAATACCAACAGAAAGTGGGGGTATACAGTATATCAGCAGGGATAATGAACTGAATTAGGCCAGCCTGTCTCACAGCAACAGCCAATTTTGAAATGATTTGAAAAGATCTTTAAGGAGGCGGCATTTGGGAATCATGGATTCACACACCCGATACAAACATAATGGAGCATGATCCACAGACAGCGTGGGCTGTCCCAGAGCGTCCCATCCCCTCTCAGGCCCTGCCCACACTTGTAGGTCTCATCTCACATCTCACCACTGTTCCCAGCAGGCCTCACAGGGGTAGTGCTGCCAGGGCAGGAAGGTCAGACTGGAGGTGGGGCGTCTCACTATGTGCTTGTACTGGCATTAAAGAAGACAACAAAAAGAGAGGGTGAGGGGGGGGGGGACAAGTTGTGTGTGACTGCTGCTGCTAGGCTGGGCTGGTCTCCTCTGAGACTTGGAGGCGCTGACCAGAAAGGTGTGAGTCTGAGCCGTGGCCTGCCCGTCGCCTCGTCTCCACGGAGACAGGGACATGGCCCCCCCGTGGGCTTGTCTCCGTTGTGGCCCGGAGCAGGCGGGAGCGTTTGGGATGCTGCCTGGCCATCGCCTGGGCTCCAGAGGGACCAGGAGCCACAGCTCCAATGACCTTCAACAACCTGTCAGCCTGTCATCTTGGCCTGGGGAATTAGGATAAATAAAAAATATATTCGACTGGGGAAGTCTATAGAAACACCATTGACCGTACCAGTGTATATTTGTTTGGAGAACAAAAGGGATTCTATATTGTGGTAGAGAAGGCGCTATAAGTTCAGACGGTGAAAAGGCTCATTTGAGATACTCAAACGTCACTTTTTTACATTACCCAATCCTGACGAGGAAAGGTTTTAAATGCTGGACTAAGGCGATCTACTTTTGGATTTGATTGGTCTCTCAAAAATGTAACAGCTGGCAGAAGAGGGGGGGGGGGGGAAGAAGTAAATTAACATAATTAGGCAGCAGTACTATCATCCCAATTCTTATATTCTACACTCAGTCTTTATTTCTAAGAGCAGAACAATGGAGTGAAATTACTGTTTGGACAGGCCCCCAGGCAGCATTTTAGTTCGCAACATTTGAGTTAAAAGAGAGAAATCTCTAAAATGTAATCAGTAGCACCTGCCATGATTACAGGCTATGTCAAATGAAAAAATGTAATGATAAACATTACTTCAGACCAAACCACTGAAGCGGTCTACATTGCACAATGTGCTGCAAGTAAGCATAGTCAGTACAGCATTGTGTTCACTGTCCCCTACTAACCTATCCTCAGGATGAGTGATTGTGGTTATCATATTCTCAGAGCAGCTAACCAAAACAGCAATCATAAGTTATGTGTACAGTCTGTAAACCAGGTAGGTACTGTACGTAGTGAATCATACAGTACATTACTTACTATCTGCACTATATGCCCCTTATATTGCAAATACTGTCGCGTGGTGCTTCTAACGAGGCTTTTTATTTGCGTGCCTGGGTGACTTTTTTTGTGCCTCGGTAGTCTCAATTGTATGGGGATAATACAAATATAATATGTAAATAGTCTTCCTTTAATTCATATGTGTTTTGGCATTGGATGGCAACATGGCTATCACATAGGACAATGTTGAATTTGTGATAGTCTTTGTTGATCATGCATAAAAGCAAAATGATTGTAATATTGATAGTTCATGGATTCATGTAAATATTATGTTGAAAGCAAATTGCATATCTCTTCGTTTTGAGGTAATCAGAGATTATATCAGGTAAGTCATGGACACGTTCAAGTTTGTCATTTTGGAAAACGCAAATGTAGATATGATTCTGATGAATTAAACAAAACAGAATCTTGCATCTCAGTTTGATATTGCACATTGCCATCAAACCCATTCCCAGGAGACACTTTGGTGACACAATCTGACAAACCAACACAAGCAATTCTGTGGAAAAATCTGTGCCTTTTTTCTTTGAGCCAAAGAGAAAGAGGATTTTGAATAGTGTGGCGGTGGTTCTTTATGCAGAGCTGAGACGCGACGCCTTCCAGACGGTGAGAGATGGCAAGCCCTAATAATACAGAGCTGTACAATGGTTCTGACAGGCAAGCAATAAAGCAATCAGGGTCCCAGGCATTCCAAATCTCTTTAACGCCCACCCTCTAACAGTCTGAGAGATGGGCGGCTGACCTGTGGGCTGTCAATCATTGAGGATACCTGCTGGAGCCTGATCAGGGAGAGCTGAGGGCACCAGTCCATCAGATCTGTTTTCACACTCCACACACTAACATTGCAAGCATAACCAAGAAGACAAAAAAGCACTATCGCCTCTCTCTTAATTAGGAGTGGGGGGAAAAGAGACTTGTTTGGTTTAAATTGGTAGGGGAGGGGTTTCGATATGTGGGGGGGGTGGAATCCCAGGGAGACGAAGAATAACCTTTTCCCTTGATTTAGGAATTTAGCCATTGATCTGTCATGCTGTTTTGTACAAGCATGAGCTCTCACTGGTGCATTTCTGCAACAAAAAAAAAAACGTTAAAGCTAGTTCATTAGCTGTCTGTAGCTCATTCCAGCAAATAGATCACGATAATACTGTGGTTAGTTAATGGCTTTCTGGTGTTTTCTCCAGAGCCTTTCTGTCTGAAGGCTGCCTGCTGAAAACCTTCCACTAGTTTTTTTCCCTTTCTTTCTTTTTTTTCTCCATGTGGGGAGTCCTGTCTTCTCCTGCCTCATTCAGACAGTTGGCTTCAGCCAGTGGTCATGTCTGTGAGAAGTCTGGCTACATGGGCTCAATCTAGAGACCTCTCACTGCAGCACCACAGCAACCCTTAAAGATGCTGATCCCACAATCTGCTTTATTGTAGATCAGATTTTTTTTATTTTATATTTTGTTCAACTGTTAATGTTAGATTTTATAGTTAAAATGTGGTCAGGTATGGATGTTGCTGGGGTTTCATTTGAAATATATATTTGTTGTACATACAGACAGTGATAGCTCAATATACTGACATAAGTATTGATATCAAGCAATACTCAATACCATAGTCCGTAAAATGCATGAATGAGAGATTAACAAGATTTGGCAGCAAGTGATGAGTTTTGCAGAAGTGTTGTGTATACGATCCCTGTGAGACCTTCTCCAGATTTCACCCCAGTGTTTGGCTGGCCAGAGCTCACCTGGGGTCTAGTTGGGGGCTCTGGATTGGCTGGTTCCTTCCTGGTCTCTGGTGGCAGACTTCACACTGAACACATGTGGTCCTCTGCAGCTGGAGCTGGATGGAAGGTCCACATGTACCTCGCCTCACCCTGAGGAGCTGGGGGTCACTGAGAGGCAGGGTGCACTGAGATGCAGGGTGCAGTGGACCATTCACCACACCACGTCTCATCTGGACGTCACATCTGGCTCAGGTCCGCTTAGAGACTGGCTTTCTCATTGGAGCCTCCTGTCCATACACATCACCGTCTAACTGAGGCCATCAAATGTATTTTTGAAGGTTTTCTTTTTGTTTGACTAAACCCAGATGTCTAGATTTTTAAAGATTTTTATCTGGCTGGCCAAACCTCAAAACAGAGTTTTCACTTTTTGTTAGACTTTTTTATTACACTCAATGTTGTAATCAATAGCTACCATTGAGATGTTTTAGAAAATTTGGATCAAAACTGCAATTGTAAAAAATAAAATACTAATGTAACAGCACCTATTAAGATAGAGGACCGAGCAGCCCAGTTTGGACAGGACCCGATTAATGCAGGGGCTTACTGGGGCTGAAGCCCCTGGGCCCAGGCCTGTGGGGGCTAAAGAGGTATACCTATTTTTTTTAAATAAAGGAATAGTATATATTATACAGTACCAGTCAAAAGTTTGGACACACCTTCTCATTAAAGGGTTTTTCTTTATTTTGACTAGTTTCTACATTGTAGAATAATAGTGAAGACATCACAACTATGAAATAACACATATGGAATCATGTAGTAACCAAAAAAGTGTTAAACAAATCAAAATATATTTTATATTTGAGATTTTTCCAAGTAGCCTTGATTACAGCTTTGCACACTGATGAAACTGGTTGAGAGAACGCCAAGAGTGTGCAAAGCTGTCATCAAGGGAAGGGGGGCTACTTTGAAGAATCTCAAATATAAAATAGATTTTGATTTGTTTAACACTTTTTTGGTTACTACATGATTCCATATGTGTTATTTCATAATTTTGATGTTTTCACTATTATTCTACAAAGTAGAAACTATTCAAAGCAAAGAAAAACCCTTGAATGAGTAGGTCTTAGGTCAGGTAGGATCACCACTTTATTTTAAGAATGTGAAATGTCAGAATAATAGTAGAGAGAATGATTTATTTCAGTTTTATTTCTTTCATCACATTCCCAGTGGGTCAGAAGTTTACATACACTCAATTAGTATTTGGTAGCATTGCCTTAAACAATTTAAACTTGGGTCAAACGTTTTGGGTAGCCTTCCACAAGCTTCCCACAATAAGTTGGGTGAATTTTGGTATAACTGAGTCAGGCTTGTAGGCCTCCTTGGCCTCCTCTCCAAAAAGTACAATCTTTGTCCCAATGTGCAATTGCAAACCGTAGTCTTGCTTTTTTATGGCTGTTTTGGAGCAGTGGCTTTTTCCTTGCTGAGCGGCCTTTCTGGTTATGTCGATATCGGACATGTTTTACTGTGGATATAGATACTTTTGTACCTGTTTCCTCCAGCATATTCACAAGGTCCTTTTGCTGTTGCTCTGGGATTTATTTGCACTTTTCACACCAAAGTACGTTTATCTCTAGGGGACAGGACGCGTCTCCTTCCTGAGCGGTATGACGGCTGTGTGGTCCCATGGTGTTTATACTTGAGTATTATTGTCTGTACAGATGAACGTGGTACCTTCAGGCATTTGGAAATTGCTCCCAAGGATGACCCAGACTTGTGGAGGTCTACAATTTTTTTTCTGAGGTCTTGGCTGATTTCGTTTAATTTTCTCATGATGTCAAGCAAAGAGGCACTGAGTTTGAAGGTAGGCCTTGAAATACATCCACAGGTACACCTCCAATTGACTCAAATGATGTCAATTAGCCTATCAGAAGTTTCTAAAGCCATAACATAATTTTCAAGCTGTTTAAAGGTACAGTCAACTTAGTGTATGTAAACTTCCGACCCACTGGAATTGTGATACAGTGAATTGTAAGTGAAATAATCGAATTGTTTGAAAAATTGTTGCACAAAGTAGATGTCCTAACTGACTTGCAAAAACTATAGTTTGTTAACTTCAACTGTATAATATATACAGTATATACACTACCATTCAAAAGTTTGGGGCCACATAGAAATGTCCTTGTTTTTTAAAGAAAAACAATTTTTTTGTCTTTTAAAATAACATCAAATTGATCAGAAATGTATATACACACACACTACCAGTCAAAAGTTTCAGAACACCTTATCATTCATGGGTTTTTCTTAATTTTTTTACTATTTTCTACATTGTAGAATAATAGTGAAGACATCACAACTATGAAATAACACATATGGAATTATGTAGTATGTAGTACCTGGCATCCTGAAAGGACCTGTCCTAACCTGGCATAAACCATTAACACCCTTAAACAGGTCAATTCTAGACAGAATGTGATAACATTCTTTAAATGCAATACTATTGATCAATTGACATAACTAGTTTTACCTTAGTTGTAACAAGTGAGTTCAGTGATATCCAACAGAGAATTTTCAACTGAGAACTGCAGGCTACGTCTGCAGTACAAAGCTCTGACCTTGAGTTTTTGGTGGACTGCTCTATTTAATTCACCTTTAGTTGACTCTAAACATCACCTTACACAGATATGTGGGAGGTTTAGTCTGTGTTTCCATTTAGCCGGGACCGGGAACCAAAAAAATACCCCAACAAATTCTTCCCTTAATTAGCAGCTGGTACATGCACAAGAGGTTGCCTTGGCTGAAAAAAGCAACTGCTGAGGCGTTGTCGGACTCCTAAACCTTTGTGACCAATGATGTGTCATCCCTCACTCTGTCATGTTTAACTACAAACCAATACCCATTCAAAGCAGAATCCATCAGTGTTAGTTCAGAACAATGACAGATTGCCTTTCCTCTGCACTCAAAGCATCTGGATCCTTTCTCTTCTCCCCCTCTTTTACTTATGGTAAACAGCCTGAACAACAGCTGGGCGATGGGAATTTACAAGTTAATCAATTGTTAGTTAGGAGCCGCAGTGATTCCTTATACCCAACCATCTGCAAGTTAATATTAATTTTCTCTGCTAATTTTCCCATAGGCAAAATATATATATATCAATATATATATTGATTTCTTATTGGGGGATTCATCCACCCTTCAAACTATGAAATGATTTCTGTAGGAGAAATGTTTTAACCAAATAAATAAAAGGTTGCCTTTAGTGCAATTTAATCTGTGTGGGATTGACCTGTAAGGTCCAAGCGAGTTAAAACATTTGGGTGATATTGAATTCTAATGGTAGTAAGTTGTTTCTCTACATGTTACCAAAATAAACGACAGAGCAGAACCAACACCCAGTGGATTATATTGGTCTGTTATTGGTTCCAGTGGGACAACCTAGATGGGGACAACAGTAAAAAAAATATTTAAAAAAGAAGTCAGATTGCGTTTCACTTATTTCCAATGAATCTAGGTGAGCTCTGTTTACCCTGGAAACTGTGCTTCCTGCTAAAAGTGTGTCTGTCTTTGTGTCTCCTTCCAGGTGTTGGTGCCTGTGGTAGTTGTGCCTATGGAAGGCAGGGTCCTGGTCCTTTGTCCCATCATTCACACGTGAGAGAGACCAGACACCCAGAGGCCCAGCCAAGCAGGTCAGTCATGAGCACTCTTCAGTATACATTCTACATTCCAATAGATTCTCTCATGTACAATGTAAACTCAGGGTTCGATCCAAGCAGAAACTGATAGCAGGGTTCTGGGAATAAGTAAAAAAAAAATTCCCTGCTGTAAAATATTAAATGAACTTTATTGTAGTTTCACATTGTAAACATTGTTTGGTTGAGTTTATGAAATGTTCATGTGCATTTTTGTAGTGAAAGAAGAATGGTGTTTTTTACTTTCTCACAAAACCTCATATTTTGTCTGATAAGCATCTTATTGATTTCGTCTGACAGTCTTTGGAAAAGCTTTTGTCAGTCACTTTTGTATCTGTCAAACTTTTTGTCAATCTGCCATGTTGCAACGTTACAATAGAGTCAGAACAAAGAGACCAGTGAAAAATGTTGAAATATTGTGATAGGTAGCGTATGGTATATTTGGGGCTTTATAACTCTCAATTCTTTCTCAATTATTTTGTGGCCATGGTATTTTGGCTGCCTTGAGCCAGAGTTACTAGAGAGGGCACCGTTTACAACTGTGCTGTGAACGCTGGCATTCACCTTTACCCATCTCCCTATCTCAGTGAGGAAACCACACTCTGCTTTATTTATAATGCAGCCAACCTCGCTGTGTAACCCTTGGCCCATTCTCAAACATCACACAGTGAGGTCACTTCCCTCCTCTGCACCTCCACCGCCGCTCTAGCATTCCAACATGGCTTTAGGACAGCAGCTCAGCAAACCACCATACTCTTTAAATCACAAAGAAGCCCAGATAAGAGCAGTGCTGGACGGGAGCCAGGATCCAGGCCCTGAATGCCCAGGCAGCTGGGGGCGTGCTTCAATAAGGGGGAGACAATGAGAACTTTCTCACCTCCTACGCTTTACATTTGGATGTCGAATCAGAGTTTAAATTAGGAGGTTTCATAGGTTTTTCCATAGGTCTTGTAAATGTTGCTATGGAAGCTGTGTGTAATGCACATTATGATGTGCACATTAGTATGGCATTTACATAGAGCATGTTAACATTAGCCCAATTGATTTTCATAATTTACCAATTAACCCATTGATGTCCATAACGGAAATGTTATAATTTCCTTTAGTACACTTGTTCTTTGGGCTTACTAATGGGCAAATCTGAAGAGATTTGTGTTTGCCTACAAAGTGAGTTTGTGACAGTGTGACAGATATTTAGTCTTTGGACACATGGGGTTACTGTTTTACAAATGTCATGAATCAAGTCATGAATACATGAATATATATGAATACATGTTCAAATTATCTTAATAACTGTTGGTATATAAACTCAGCAAAAAAAGAAACGTCCTTTTTCAGGACCCTGTCTTTCAGAGATAATTCGCAAAATCCAAATAACTCCATATATCTTCATTGTAAAGGGTTTAAACACGGTTTCCCATGCTTGTTCAATGAACCATAAACAATTAATGAACATGCACCTGTGAAACGGTTGTTAAGACACTAACAGCTTACAGACGGTAGGCAATTAAGGTCACAGTTGTGAAAACTTTGGACACTAAAGAGGCCTTTCTCCCGACTCTGAAAAACACCAAAAGAAAAATACCCAGGGTCCCTGCTCATCTGCGTGAACATGCCTTAGGCATGCTGCAACGAGGCATGAGGACTGCAGATGTGGTCAGGGAAATAAATTGCAATGTCCATACTGTGAGATGCCTAAGACAGCGCTACAGGGAGACAGGACGGACAGCTGATCGACCTCGCAGTGGCAGACCACATGTAACAACACCTGCGAACATCCGAACATCACACCTGCGGGACAGGTACAGGATGGCAACAACAACTGCCCAAGTTACACCAGGAATGGTAACAACACCTGCGAACATCCGAACATCACACCTGCGGGACAGGTACAGGATGGCAACAACAACTGCCCGAGTTACACCAGGAACGCACAATCCCTCCATCAGTGCTCAGACTGTCCATAATAGGCTGAGAGAGGCTGGACTGAGGGCTTATAGGCCTGTTGTAAGGCATGTCCTCACCAGACATCACCGGCAACAACGTCGCCTATGGGCACAAACCCACCGTCGCTGGACCAGACAGGACTGGCAAAAAAGTGCTCTTTACTGACGAGTCGCAGTTTTGTCTCACCAGGGGTGATGGTTGGATTCGCATTTATCGTCGAAGGAATGAGCGTTACACCGAGGCCTGAACTCTGGAATGGGATCGATTTGGAGGTGGAGGGTCCGTCATGGTCTGGGGTCATGTGTCACAGCATCATAGGACTGAGCTTGTTTTCATTGCAGGCAACCTCAACGCTGTGCGTTACAGGGAAGACATCCTCCTCCCTCATGTCTGTACCCTTCCTGCAGGCTCATTCTGACATGACCCTCCAGCATGGCAATGTCACCAGCCATATTGCTTGTTCTGTGCGTGATATCCTGCAAGACAGGAATATCTGTGTAACGCTATGCGTTACAGGGAAGACATCCTCCTCCCTCATGTGGTACCCCTCCTGCAGGCTCATCCTGACATGACCCTCCAGCATGGCAATGCCACAAGCCATACTGCTCGTTCTGTGCATGATATCCTGCAAAACAGGAATATCAGTGTTGTGCCATGGCCAGCAAAGAGCACGGATCTCAATCCCATTGAGCACGTCTGGAACCTGTTGGATCGGAGGGTGAGTCTAGGGCCATTCCCCCCAGAAATGTCCGGGAACTTGCAGGTGCCTTGGTGGAAGAGAGGGGTAACATCTCACAGCAAGAACTGGCAAATCTGGTGCAGTCCATGAGGAGGAAATGCACTGCAGTACTTAATGGAGCTGGTGGCCACACCAGATACTGATTGTTACTTTTGATTTTGACCCCCCCCCCCTTTGTTCATGGACACATAATTCCATTTCTGTTAGTGTTAAGATAATTATGTTCTCAATGTTCATAAACTGAACTTCAATTGAACTACTCGGTCTGCTACCAAGAATTTGTAAGATTGTTGTTGAAATGAAACAGACAGAGGCCAGTCTACAAGAGTCAGCAACGTTTATTTACGAGAGCTCTACCAATCATATCATGTACATTGGTTTATACATCTCCCATTTCGTCATAAATGTCCCTCCTCCTCTCAGACAATGACAATATAGTTTACAAGTCTTCTCCTATGCATACATTGCTTATCACATCCTGCAACATGTTACACAATCTACTGCAATCCCAAGGTTTCTCCCCTCCCTGGGTGGGGAGACTTCCTTCCCTGTTATCAGTTTCACCATGGTCACAAGTTGTCTGCCACAGTTCCTTGCCTGCTAACAGTCCCTCTTTTCTTATGGACAAACATCATTATACAGAGACAGGGTAGAATTCTGTTAGATATAGTCCTATCATTACTTTAAATGTATACATCATTTAGTCATTATACATAAAATTCATAACAGTTAGTCACGTCTGTGGAACTTGTTCAGTTTATGTCTCAGCTGTTGAATCTTGTTATGTTCAGACAAATATTTACACATGTTAAGTTTGCTGAAAATAAACGCAGTTGACAGTGAGAGGACGTTTCTTTTTTTTGCTGAGTTTAGATTGTCCGGACCAATATATATATATATATATGAAAACAATTTCTAAAGAAATCCACACACGCTCTCTTTCACACATACACACCCCTAGTGTGCATGCAGTATAAGCAAATCCAGTCAATGAAGAATGGAGAGAGAGTAATTGTACTGCATTTTCTCAGTTCGTAGACAGGTTCAGATCTCAATCGTTGTCTGATATATATATAAAAACGATATCTCAAGAATTCCACACACACTCACACATACTCCTAGAGTATATTATACAGCATAAGCCAATCCAATGCAAGTCAATAGCGAGTGAGGCCTGCTACAGCATTCTCCCTCTTTCTCGCCCTTTCTCACAAGCACACATATCACAGACATCAATGCACACCCATGTGGTCCAGACAA
The DNA here is from genome assembly GCF_002021735.2 of Oncorhynchus kisutch. Classification (NCBI taxonomy): domain Eukaryota; kingdom Metazoa; phylum Chordata; class Actinopteri; order Salmoniformes; family Salmonidae; genus Oncorhynchus; species Oncorhynchus kisutch. The sequence goes on from NC_034195.2 coordinate 26,311,971, forward strand.
TCTATATTTTGGTCCAGACAATCTATATACCAAACATTATTATCATCTGAACATGTTTAAGATCTGAGAAAGAGAGAAAATCTCTCCAGTCTCCATTGACTTTTGGAAATACTGCACGTACTCTAGGGGTGTTTGTGAGAGAAAGGAAGTGTATGGAATTATTTTAATATTGCTTTCATATACTATATATATTGGTCTGGACAATCTATATTCAAAAAACGATTAAGATCTGATAAATGTATATTCTGTATGTTGACTTTGTGTCTGTATTCTGTCATTGTCTATTGCTGGCAGTACTTATTCACTAAGTCAAATTCCAGGTATGTGTAAATGTACTTGGGGAATCATGGTGATTCTGATGCTGATGGTCGTAGACATGACAGACCTTCTTTTCAACTTATGTCTCAAACCGTGTCAGAGTTCTTGTGTTCCCATTTACGTTTGAGTCTACTTCAGGTCGATTTAGATGGCTTAAAGCCTGCTGGTTCAGCCCTCAGAAGTGTCTTACAGTACAAGGCTTACAGTACAAGCATATTGAAGAGGAGCATTGTTTCCATCAACAACATAAAGAAAATATATCTTCAACTGCAGTGTTTTTGTTAGTTGAGTAGCAAACTAGGTAATTAGACATGACAGAGTTGGAAAATACGAAATTATTAACTACATTATGTATTGATCCAGACTACAATTTATCAATGTGTGGTGTTATGGTTGTTTTTTTGTTTTTCAAATTCATGGTTATGGCTGGTTTGTTTCTGATGAGCACCTTGCCAACTGACGTAGCTGATATTGTTAATTGGTTACTACATAGCTAGCTGTGACATCTGACAACACTTGTACAATTTAGTTTGGTTTGGTAGTCAAATGGAAATGGTATTTGTGTTTTAGTTTATTATTATTTTACATTTTTTGATTGAACCTTTATTTAACTATCCAAGTCAGTTTTAAGAAAACATTCTTATTTACAGTGACGGCCTACACCGGCCAAACCCTGGTGACGCTAGGCCAATTGTGCGCCGCCCTATGGGACTCCCAATCACGTCCGGTTGTGATACAGCCTGGATTTGAACCAGGGTGTCTGTAGTGACCGCTGCTCCACTCGGGAGCCCCAGTAAATCTATTCTCTAAAAGAGCAGTTGACACAGCTAGTGTCATGTTTTAATTTTAAGGTGGGCATGATATCTTCTTTTGCTCACTACTTAATTCAAGTGGGTTGACTATTAGTTAGTGCATACTCATTCTTTATAGAAAATATTGAGTTACATTGAATTGTGTCTATTGTAGTTAGTTCTTGACAATCAGCCCTGTTTTAATTTAAGTTTCCCCATGTAAAGCCTCATGTCAACTGCAGTAACTTTCAGGTCCAAGTTCAACTAGACTGATTTAAGTTGTGCTGTATTAATAAGTAATAATTAACAGATCACAGAGGGGTAGATGGGGTTTCTGCTTAAATGGCCTCTTGTAGCCTCTGAAGCCACCAGTGATAAATCTCCACCAGACTTCCCCTGTATAACTAAAACCCAAACCTCATTCAACTTCACATCCATCAGTGTTCGGCTGAAAGCGATGACAAAGCACTTTCAATTACACCGGTAACTGACTCTGGAAGCAGTTCATAGCTGGGCCCAGGCGCCTGGGAGAGTAGAGGAAAGCAGATGGGGGAGGGCAGAGTAGCTGGTATGGCATCCGTTTGACTCACCCCCAAATAATAAAAAGGGTGGTGTGATTCGGGGACACAAGGGTGGCCGTCTGCCCTGGGAAACCCAAGGACAATCCACCTATTTTGTGTGCTGTCACCCCTGTAGTCTGATTTATGGTTGGGACATCCTCCCTCCGACCCATGTGGTCCATCAGCTGGGCACTAGGGACACTGGTGATTAGAGGCTGGAGTATCAAAGCGTCCTTAGTCAGGGCCCTTGTCTAGTACCAGAGGGCCTATCAGCTCTCAATAGGCAGGGTGGCAGTGGGGGTGGCAGCTAAGAGTAAGAGTGCCATTCTTAACCCAGAGCACCAGAGGCAGGAACAGCTTTTTGAGAATCCATCTGCCGTTAATGTTCATACCCTAATTTTAGTGTTTTCTTTTTCAGGTATTTTTTCAAAATGTTGTCATTACATTATGTGCAGTTGAGAGCTGAGTGTGTGCTCTCTAAAAGTTAACATGGAGATGTTTAATTGGAGTGATAATTACATGATCCTCCTCTCTGCCACTTTTGGTGTCCACTCATATCGTAATATTTTGTCAAAATTAATCAATATACACACTATTAGTATTCAGAAATACAATATGGATAACTGTAATTCACGGAGAACAACTGCATGGTGAAGAACAACAATAGTCCAGATTGAACATCTCAAGTAGTAGAAAAATATTGGTAGGAACACTAGATAAAACATTTAATTGTTTTATTTTATTTTCTCTTTCAAAATGCTTTTATTACATAAACAACACACAGTACTATCCTTCAGAGACACTGATCTTTTAAAGAAGCTCTGACTCCAAACCCCTCATGAAAGACCCACAATAACATCAGGAGTCCAGGGCCTTTGCTCACTCACTTCAGGCAATTATGACACAGAGGAGATCTTTGGCTGTTCAGTGCCCCCACCCCTCCACCCCCCAAAAAATACTTGCCAAAATAGTTGCCTTTTCTTCCAGGCCCAGTTGTAAAAATAAGCTTTCTTTCCTCAATTGCAGTAACCTCTTAACCTCTGCAACAACAGCAAGGATGTATCTGAACAAGCCATGGGGTAAAACGAATCACTTGCGATTTACAGAATGATAAAGATTTTAATAGCAGCTATGTTTCTTTCTAAGATTGGACTTTATTTCCAAGAGTCAAAGTTTCCTGGGCACCTCAGGCTTTTAAAAAACAGTAATTGGCCAACAGAGAGAGTCTGCATCTCCCTGAGTGGTTGAGTGCATTTGTTGCTGTGAACTTGAGGGCTTCCCTCAAAAGATCATGGGTCCAGGTTATGAGAGCCTGTAACATATCGAGCAGGATCCAATTCACATCCACACAAGTAAGACTTATTTTTCGTATGTCGTTTTGTTTAGGGAGATAACCTCTTTGTGAAACTTGAGATTTTGATTGCTAATTAGCTCTGTTGCCAAATAACTCAGCGTGAACTAAAAGGGCTTTGGTTGATGAACCAAGCAGGAACTTGCATTAATGCAGAATAATTGTCACAAAAAAGAGCAAGACATGGTAAACTATCCTGGTGCACAACCTTCAGAGTGTATTCCCAGTGAAATAACCTTTTATTTGACGAATAGTGCTGTGTTATTGATAACAAAAGTTCTGGAATATAATTCTCTCCTTTAATCGTTTCCCACCTGGCCCTGAAACTGCACATTATCTCTAAATATTTAGAAAAGGACAAAACCTATCAAATAAAATCGTAACTTTTTTTGGCCTTCTTTTTTTCCATTACCTCATCAAGAAAATTATAATAGAGGAGTTTCTGCCCTAAACAAAAAAAGTCTAAATGTCATTCTAATAAATTGCCTTTTTTCACTTCAAAGGCAGCATTTTGCCGGGGGTTTTCAGAGCTTATTACCTCCTCAGTGCTTTTTCTGGGCCATAACATTACACAAAGTGCACCTCAAAACAAACCAGTGGAGCACTGACGGACTTCTGTAAACCCACTGACCAGTGGCTGTAAATCTTTCACTGCTCTGTGTTTAACCAAATCCAATACCTATTCAACAGTTCATCCGTCACTGCCGCAACAGAGAGAACGAGGACAGAGTGGTTCCAATTGTGCCATATAACATTTTACTCAATGCTCATCCACTATTGCTTCCACGCATGCCTTGAGACTGACTGCTTGAAGGACTCAATGAAAACCACCCCTGTAGCAGATGTCATATCTTTACAAAAAAGGGATGGAAGTACATACTGTATGAAGTTTATGCCGTGTGGACAGCTATCTATCCTAATGTCCTTGCTGTTGTTGCAAGGACGTTAGGTTATTAAGAGGTTACGGCAATTGAGGAAAGAAAGCTTATTTTTACAACAGGGGCTCCCGAGTGGCACGTTGGTCTAAGACAATGCATCTCAGTGCATCACTGCAGTACCTAGTTCATATCCAGGCTGCATCATATACAGCTGTGATTGGGAGTCCCATAGGGTGGCGCACAATTGTCCCAGCGTCATCTGGGGTAGGCCGCCATTGTAAATAAGAATTTGTTCTTAATTAAGTAACTTACCTAGTTAAATTTTAAAAAATGTGTACCTAAGTGGGCAGTCAATGCAGCTGTCAGCAAGTTCTCTTTCTCACAATTAGTCATCCATCAGCTATGGAGACTGTCAGTAGGCAGATACATTACATGAAAACGGACTTCTAGTCTTTCAACAAAGATCATTTATCTGATATGATGGTGTTTTCTAAGGGCTAGATTCAATCCGCTGGAGTAAAAGATCTGCGTTATTTCTTGATTGAAATGTATAGGCAATTGACAGTAAATGCTGCATATGTTGGCTCAATTGGAAATGACCTTTACATTTTAACTTGGATCGTCTGTGATAATTCCGCGATACAGATTGAATCCAGGTACTAAGTCTCTTTTAACTTCACTTTGGAAATTGTTGAACATATTGAACATATTTAACAACCTGGATAGTGACATCTTGGAAAGTATTGTAATGGCCTTGAAGTGGCCTGTTCACCAATGTAACAGCTGCTTTAGACAAAATGGTATTCAGGGGGAGAGTCTAATTCTCTCTTTTGTCCTAAGCAGTGTTCCCCACGTTACATTGTTTTTGTGAATCTCTGAGCAATGTTCTATCGATTCCTTGGGTAATTACATTTTTTCATGTGTATCTGAGCAGGCAGAAATTTGGCCGGTATGATGTAGCATTGTGATAAAGTTGCTCTCATGACACTGGAAGTTAATAGGAATATGACTTTAAATTGCGAAAACGTCTATCATACATGTCAGATTTCAATACTCTTCGATGTCATAACGCGGGTGGTTGTCTTCTCTCGAATTAGCCATTGATCATATTTTTGCAATATTCCCACCTTGAGAGGGTCTAACACATCTAACACCTATTTGTCTGCCTCTTCAGTTCAGGGTGCATTGCATGGTGCTGTTGCGAATGTCAGACCCCACAACGATCTGCAGGTTGAACGTGGTGAGATTATAGGCTCCTAAATTGATAGTGCAGTTTGTTGAGGAGATTATACAGCTAATTACAGTGGGGCAAAAAAGTATCTAGTCAGCCACCAATTGTGCAAGTTCTCCCACTTAAAAAGCTGAGAGAGGCCTGTAATTTTCATCATAGGTACACTTCAACTCCAGAAAATCACATTGTAGGATTTTTAATGAATTTATTTGCAAATTATGGTGGAAAATAAGTATTTGGTCACCTACAAACAAGCAAGATTTCTGGCTCTCACAGACCTGTAACTTCTTCTTTAAGAGGCTCCTCTGTCCTCCACTCGTTACCTGTATTAATGGCACCTGTTTGAACTTGTTATCAGTATAAAAGACACATGTCCACAACCTCAAACAGTCACACACCAAACTCCACTATGGCCAAGACCAAAGAGCTGTCAAAGGACACCAGAAACAAAATTGTAGACCTGCACCAGGCTGGGAAGACTGAATCTGCAATAGGTAAGCAGCTTGGTTTGAAGAAATCAACTGTGGGAGCTGAAGAAATCAACTGTGGGAGCAATTATTAGGAAGGGGCCTAGCCAGTCTCCAGATCTCAACCCCATAGAAAATCTTTGGAGGGAGTTGAAAGTCCGTGTTCCCCAGCAACAGCCCCAAAACATCACTGCTCTAGAGGAGATCTGCATGGAGGAATGGGCCAAAATACCAGCAACAGTGTGTGAAAACCTTGTGAAGACTTACAGAAAATGTTTGATCTCTGTCATTGCCAACAAAGGGTATATAACAAAGTATTGAGATAAACTTTTGTTATTGACCAAATACTTATTTTCCACCATAATTTGCAAATAAATTCATTAAAAATCCTACAATGTGATTTTCTGGATTTCTTTTCTCATTTTGTCTGTCATGGTTGAAGTGTACCTATGATGAAAATTACAGGCCTCTCTCATCTTTTTATGTGGGAGAACTTGCACAATTGGTGGCTGACTAAATACTTTTTTGCCCCACTGTATATGCATGAACTTTTCAGAACTGTTTCGGCTGGGAAGCATGCGGACACCTTAAAACATAGGGGTGGCAGGTAGCCTAGGTTCGAGCATTGAGCCAGTAACCGAAAGGTTGCTGGGTCGAATCCCTGAGCTGACAAGGTCCAAATCTGTCGTTCTGCAACTGAACAAGGCAGTTAACCCACTGTTCCCTGGTAGGCTGTCACTGTATATAAGAATTTGTTTTTAACTGACTTGCCTTGTCAAACAAAATGGGTGTAGACAGTGTGCATTTAAACAATTTTGGTGGCTACAATTCTTATTACCATCAAATTCAATATCTGGTGCATGCATCAGCGTGGATCTTGACAGAGTGACAGTTGTTGTATTAGTGAAATCCACTTGGGAGAAATAATGAAGTTTTCCTCTGTACTGGTGGTCTGATTGTTAGTGTTGTGAGTGTCAGGACTGACAGTGCAGGTAGCTCAAATGTTTTAGCTTCAGTGGCTTTTGGTGCGAAATGACCGTGACCTGTGCAGCCTGAGCCCGCATCCCACACCCTTTCTGCCTGACAGCCACTCAATGGCAAGTGTCCGCCAGCATGTGGAGGGGAGCGCTGCCAAGCGGCCTGAGATAAAGATGATTACCACATCCATCCCTCTCATCCTGCTCGCTGAAAACTGATACCTATTAACAAACGGCTGTCAACATGTTAGCAGAGCAGAGAGAGGGAGAGAGAGGACGGAGAGTGGGAGAGAAAGAAAGGTGCTCTTTAAGAGGGAGTAGAAGTCGAAGAAGGCAGTCAGGATTAATGATCGGGAGGCGAGTCTGTGCTGTTCAGTCACAGTTGTGGTAGACACACAGAGTGCAGTCAAGTGGAGAAGGAGCTGGCCTGGGTTGACAGGTGCCCTCCAACAGAGATCCTCTCAGGTGATGAGCATTAGTAAAGGACATTTCTAAGCAGGTCTCTCCAAAGATTTGTTTTATTTTAGGTCATGTTGGCCCAGTCCTCACCTTGTTAATACAGATGTAGGATCTTCATTTGATCACTCATTTGTTGGTGAGAATTTTCATGCACCGCAGCAAATGCGATGAGCTTTGTGATTTAGATCAATTCACTGAAAACCAACACTAACACATGGTTATATTAACCATATTGCACTTTTGATGCCTACATTTGGCCAGCTAACCACCTAACCACAATCAAGCAACATTATGGACTAAATGTTCAAATCCTGTTGCTGCAGGATTATTTTGCTGTGACAATACATGTCAAATTTAAGATCCTATAAATGTCAGCTGTGTTTTGGTCTTACATGGTGCATATGTGTATGCGCGTGCTCATGCCTAAATATGTATACTGTATGCTGCTTAATTGAGTGCATTTGTCTTTTGCAAAACCACTGTAACTTTCCTTTAGTTAGTTAGTTTTATAAGAGAAATTAGTCCCATTTCGCATGCTTAATTGTCCAAATACAGCAAGACGGCAAGATAACATGTGACAAGTTGTATCCCCTTTTGAATTTGCAGATATGCAAATCTGTGCAGACCTCCACTTCTATCACTTAAACCTTACGTGGTGAGCAGAAGACGCATGCAATTCTCATGGAGGGGAATTACAGCACATTCTCATTCTTTTCAAATAAATCTCAAACTGTGCCACTTGGGAGACTTACATTTAAGTGAAATGATCGACAAAAACACAGCTGACATTTATATTTTTCTAATTGTAGCAAGGGGGAGAGGAAGCAGCATGGAGGAGCTTAAATCATCAGTAATTAGAATATCGTTGCACGTAATTACAAAATATTCTGATTGTCTCATTTTCGCAGCGGCAGAAGGCCCATTCTAGCCTCTGTCTTAATACACATTTGTTTTAGAAGAGTGGGAAAGACAATTATGATAATCTGCATCCCAGCATGAAACTTTTTTGTTGAAAACAGAAAAAGAGATCTCTTAAGTAGACATGATACCTATATCTAGTTCCTTAAAACAACAAATTAAAGCTATTGTAATGATCTATTTAGCTTTGTCTTTAGATAATATGATGATGAAACTCATGAAAACAGGTTTCACCAACTTTTACATTTATATAATGTGTTAGACCAATCTTTATTTTAATTAGACAGAGACTCCTTTTACCAATTGACAAGACATGGAATTCATATTGCTGAAGGTTTTTGTGATCTAGATAAATTCACTGAAAACCAACACTAACACATGGTAATATTAACCATATTGCACTACACAAATTCTGAAGTGTCATTTACAACACAATTCATGTGGGATAATAATTTGTCGACCAACCCCCACTAAACTATTGTGTTTGAAACGACAGATAAGTATTACCTTAAAATCTATTTACGAGAAGAGGCAGCGGAAACAAACATACTGTAACATACTGTAAGTGCTAGTTTGAGCCAACCCCAAAAGACTGAAACCACCAAGCCTAAGAAGCACTTTATTAGCCAGCAGGGGGGGTCAGGAGGACCAGCCCTGTCATTGATTGAGGTTGCAGGATGCATACACAGCTGCACTTTCTCTAAATTTATAAGAGTAAATATGCTCCTTTGAAGTGAGGAGTGCCTGGGAGCACTCCTCCGCCAAGATTGTGTGGGTTTGTGTAGGGAGCTGTACTTACGGGAAAGATCAATGAACAGGGCATTAGGGGGAAGAGTACACTACCCTGTCCAGCCCTCCAGCCTAGAACACAACAAACCAGCGTGTACAGTAGACAGCTAGTCATATTGAGCTGAAGGCAGGTTAGAGAGAATGAAAACGTTCCCACAATTCCTGTTGCTGCTTGAGCATTCTGAAGATTCAAGAATTTTGATGCTTTTGCAGTTTCCAGATATACATTTATTTCTTTGTGAACCCATAATACTAAGCTTATGATTGGGTGTTTGTGACTGTATTTCACGTACATGACAGTCGCGGTCGGTGCCGTTTAAGACGAGGGAGGACGATAATTTTTTTTATGAGCATGGCCTTGTTTCTATTACAGCATATTGGATGACTGACATTCATATTCCATTCACCCAGCTCAATGTAACATTGATAGGTTTAGGCTACTATATGATACTCAAATTTTCCCTGTACGCATCTGGTTGCTACAACCTGGCATATGAATGAAAGTTTACAACGTCAACAAAGTTTACAACGTGTACAACGTACTCTCACTATTTCCATCTGTAACCAGGTGGAAAAACCTTTCCAAGCCAAACCTTCATATTCTAACCACTGCACACATCCTATATTGTTGTCACCATATTAGATAATGTCATAGTCAACATAGCTACTAGAACTAACACATTAGTAAACCCGCTACAATCATTCAGTACAGTGTACAGTCACCAAGCAGTTTAGCAGTTACACTGGCGGGCCCCACTGGCAATAAATTAACAAAACCAAAAGCTTACCTTGTCTTGGAAGAGTTCCAGTGTTGTATAGCCATAGCCAGCTATCTAACATAGCATCCCTCTATTTCTTTAGCAGTTTGTTTGAGTATGCTAAACTAGCTAGCTGCATTCACTAGCTAAGTAAGTGAAAAAAATACAATGAAATACTGTATAGCTAGCTCTCTCTCTCACTCTCTCTCTTGCTTCTCCTTCATTTTTGAAGAAATTAATGTGTTCAAAACTGTTCAACTATTGTCTTTCTCTCTCTTTGAGTCAAATACTCACCACATTTTAGGTGCTGCAATGCTAGTTAGCTGTAGCTTATACTTTCAGTACAAGATGAATTCCCTGATCCTTTGATTGGGTGGACAGCATGTCACTTCATGCTGCAAGAGCTCTGACAGGTTGAAGGATGTCCTTCGGAAGATGTCATAATTGCTGTGTAAGTCTATGGAAGGGGGTGAGATGAGCCTCCTAGGTTTGCATTGAAGTCAATGTACCCAGAAGAGTACGGAAGCTAGCTGTCCTCTGGCTACATAATGGTGCTACACTACAGAGTGCCGTTGAGGCTACTATAGACCTTCCTTGCAAAACAACGTGGTTTAATGAATTATTTGGTGACGTGAATATAGTGCCTTCGGAAAGTAATCAGGCCCCTTGACTTTTTCCATATTTTGTTACGTTACAGCCTTATTCTGACATAGATTTTTTTTAAACAAATCTTTAGCAATCTACACACAATACCCCAAAAGTATGAAGCAAAACAGGTTGAGACATTTCTTCTATTTCATAAAAAAAAAAAAATAGAAATACCTCATTTACATAAGTATTAAGACCCTTTACTATGAGTCTTGAAATTGAGCTCAGGTGCATCCTGTTTTCATTGATCATCCTTGAGATGTTTCTACAACTTGATTGGAGTCCACCTGTAGTAAATTCAATTGACTGGACATGATTTGGAAAGGCAAACACCTGTCTATATACTGTAAGGTCCCACAGTTTACAGTGCATGTCAGAGCGAAAACCAAGCCATGAAATTGAAGGAATTGTCCGTAGAGCTCCGAGACAGGATTGTGTTGAGGCATAGATCTGGGGAAGGGTACCAAAACATTTCTGCAGCATTGAAGGTCCCCAAGAATACATTGGCCTCCATCATTCTTAAATGGAAGAAGTTTGGAACCACCAAGACTCTTCCTAGAGCTGACGGCCCAGCCAAACTGAGCAGGGGCCTTGGTCAGGGAGGTGACTAAGAACCCGATGGTCACTCTGACAGAGTTCCAGAGTTCCTCTGTGGAGATGGAAGAACCTTCCAGAAGGACAACCATCTCTGCAGCACTCCACCAATCAGGCTTGGAGTTTTCCAAAAGGCACCTAAATGGCTGTCAGACCATGAGAAACAAGATTCTCTGGTCTAATGAAACCAAGATTGAACTCTTTGGCCTGAATGCCAAGCTTCACGTCTGGAGGAAACCTGGCACAGGCCCTACGGTGAAACATGGCGGTGGCAGCATCATGCTGTGGGGATGTTTTTCAGCGGCAGGATCGAGGGAAAGATAAACGGAGAAAAGTATCCTTGATGGAAACCTGCTCCAGAGCACTCAGGATCTTAGACTGGGGCAAAGGTTCACCTTCCAACAGGACAACAACCCTCAACACACAGCCAAAACAATGCAGGAGTGGCTTCGGCACAAGTCTCTGAATGTCCTTGAGTGGCCCAGCCAGAGCCCGGTCTTGAACCCGATCGAAAATCTCTGGAGAGACCTGAAAATAGCTGTGCAGCAACACTCCCCATCCAGCCTGACAGAGCTTGAGAGGATCTGCAGAAAAGATTGGGAGAAACTCCCCAAATTCAGGTGTGCCAAGCTTGTAGCTTGTCTTAAGTCTTAAGGTTGTAATCGCTGCCATGGGTGCTTCAACAAAGTACTGAGTAGGGTCTGAATAGTATTTGAATGTGATATTTCAGTTTTACATTTTTAATACATTTGTAAAAATGTCTAAAAAACGGTTTGCTTTGTCATTATCGGGTATTGTGTGTAGTTTGATGAGGAAAATAAACAATTGAATTAGAGTAAGGCTGTAAGATGTTGAAAAAGTCAAGGAGTCTGAATGTACTGTATATTTTTTATAGTTTATTCTAAAAAGGATAACTTTTGAAATGTTTCACTGTAAAAAAAAAATGAAATTCACTGAGGAGGATGATCCTCCCCTTCTTCCTCTGAGGAGCCTCCACTGTTAACTGAATATGATGAAAGGCAAGAATTGGCTTTTGTATTAACCCATTATTGTTACATCTTGCTCTTGGAAATTGTATCTCCAGCCTTAATAACATCATGATTTCTATACTTTGCGTGTGTGGAATTCTCTGGTGCGATTTGTGTCATTTGATCCAAGATGGTGTAGCAGTTCAGACGTCTTTGTCATTGTCTTGTCGTGTCCCGTGTATACATCTTTTTTTAACATACTCTCCTGCAACCTGCCTCACCCAATGTGGTATGGATCTGGTATTTTCTATACTTTAGAACCGGAACCCCCAACAGAAGCTAGCCAGCTAACTAGCTACTAGCTAGTAGTCAGTTAGCCACTACTAGCAGTCATCAGCTGAACTTAGCCCGGTTAACTCCAGTCAGTCTGCACAGCGCGACTCAACCCAGAGCATATCTGACTGCCTTATTCTCCACCAAATCTACACATCTCCGGATTCCTACCGCAAGCTCTGAACATTTTCACCTGGATAATCGCAGCTAGCTAGCTGCTGTCCGAGTGGCTTCTCCTGGCTAACGTCTCTGTCCCGAAGCAAGCACCAGTTAGCCTGGAACTAGCTTCGTGCTAGGCCCATCTCCCGGCTAGCTGAAGAGTTCCATCAGCCAATCATTGGGCTACAATACCTATTTTGACAATTGGCCTGGACCCCTCTTACTCCCGACACGGAGCCCCGCCGATCCATCACAACTGGTCTACCGACGTAATCAGCCAGAGGGGGTTTCAACAGGCTCCTCCGTCACGATGTCCCCTGAAAGCTCATCCGCTAGCCTGCTAGCCGCGGCCCGCTAGCAGTCTAGAGGATATCGGACTGTTAGCTGAAGAAGTCCATCAGCCAATTTCTTGGGCTGCAACAGACTGCCGACGTAACCGTCCGAGGGGGCTGCAACAGACTCTTCCGTCACGACATCCCCCTAAGGCCCTTCTGCTATCCCGGCCCGCTAGCTGTCTGAATCGCAGTGTCTCCAGCTGGCCTAGCTACTCACTGGTCCCTATGATCACTCGGCTATGCATGCCTCTCCCTAATGTCAATAAGCCTTGTCCATTGCTGTTTTGGTTAGTTATTGTCTTATTTCACTGTATAGCCTTAGCTAGCCCAATATGCCTTAGCTAGCCCTTTTATTCCACCTCCCACACATGCGGTGACCTCACCTGGTTTAAATTGTGTCTCTAGAGACAAAACCTCTCTCATTGTCATTCATGCCTAGGTTAACCTCCACTGTATTCACATCCTACCATACCCTTGTCTGTACATTATGCCTTGAATCTATTCTTCTGCGCCCAGAAACCTGCTCCTTTTACTCTCTGTTCTGAACGCACTAGACAAGCAGTTCTTATAGCCTTTAGCCATACCCTTATCCCACTCCTCCTCTGTTCCTCTGGTGATGTAGAGGTTAATCCAGGCCTTGCAGCACCTAGCTCCACTCCCATTCCCCAGACACTCTCATTTGTTGACTTCTGTAACCGTATAATTATTGGTTTCATGCATGTTAACATTAGAAGCCTCCTCCCTAAGTTTGTTTTATTCACTGCCTTAGCACACTCTGCCAACCCAGATGTCCTAGCCGTGTCTGAATCCTGGCATAGGAAGGCCACCAAAAATCCAGAAATGTCCATTCCTAACTATAACATTTTTTGACAAGATAGAACTGCCAAAGGGGGCGGAGTTGCAATCAAGTGCAGAGATAGCCTGCAGAGTTCTGTCATACTAGGTCTGTGCCCCAAAAATTTCATCTTCTACTTCTAAAAGTCCACTTTTCCAGAAACAAGTCTCTCACTGTTGCCACCTGTTATAGACCACCCTCAGCCCCAAGCTGTGCCCTGGCCACCATATGTGAATTGATTGCCCCCCATCTATCTTTAGAGCTCGTATTGTTAGGTGACCTAAACTGGGACATGCTTAACTTCTTGCGTCGAGCCATCCCGGATCCGGGATCGTGAATACAGCCTCAAGCTCATTACCATAACGCAACGTTAACTATTCATGAAAATCGCAAATGAAATGAAATTAATATGCTAGCTCTCAAGCTTAGCCTTTTGTTAACAACACTGTCATCTTAGATTTTCAAAATATGCTTCTCAACCATAGCAAAACAAGCATTTGTGTAACAGCTAGCGCAGCTAGCGTAGCATTTAGCGTTAGCATTAGCAGGCAACATTTTCACAAAAAACAGAAAATCATTCAAATAAAATCATTACCTTTGAAGAACTTCAGATGTTTTCAATGAGGAGACTCTCAGTTAGATAGCAAATGCTCAGTTTTTCCTGAAAGATTATTTGTTTAGGAGAAATTGCTCCGTTTGGTGCGTCACGTTTGGCTACCAAAAAAAAAAGAAAATTCAGTCTTCAAAACGCCGAACTTTTTTCCAAATTAACTCCATAATATCGACTGAAACATGGTAAACGTTGTTTAGAATCAATCCTCAAGGTGTTTTTCACAAATCTCTTCATGATATATCGTTCGTTGAAAGCCTCCTCTCTCCTCTCAATCACTGGATGACTGCGTGCAGCTTGTAGATTACGCACCAATTTAGACAAAGGACACCGGGCGGACCCCTGGTAAATGTAGTCTCTTATGGTCAATCTTCCAATGACATGCATACAAATACGTCACAATGCTGCAGACACCTTGGAGAAACGATAGAAAGGGCAGGCTCATTCCCGGCGCATTCACAGCCATATAAGGAGACAATGGAAAACAGAGCTTCAAAAATTCTTCCCATTTCCTGGTTGAAGTTTCATCTTGGTTTCGCCTGTAGCATGAGTTCTGTGGCACTCACAGATAATATCTTTGCAGTTTTGGAAACCTTAGAGTGTTTTCTTTCCATAGCGGCCAATTATATGCATAGTCGAGCATCTTTTCGTGACAAAATATTGCGCTTAAAACGGGCCCGTTTTTTTATCCATAAATTAAAAGAGCGCCCCCTATATCCAAGAAGTTAACACCCCGGCCGTCCTACAATCTAAAATAGATGCCCTCAATCTCAAATAATCAATGAACCTACCAGGTACAACCCCTAATCCGTAAACACGGGCACCCTCATAGATATCATCCTGACTAACCTGCCCTCCAAATACACCTCTGCGGTCTTCAACCAGGATCTCAGCGATCCTCAGCGATGCCTGCATCCGTAATGTGTCTGCGGTCAAACGACCACCCCTCATCACTGTCAAACGCTCCCTAAAACACTTCAGCGAGCAGGCCTTTCTAAAACGACCTGGCCTGGGTATCCTGGAAGGATATTGACCTCATTCCATCAGTAGAGGATGCCTGATTATTCTTTAAAAGTGCTTTCCTCACCATTTAATAAGCATGCCCCATTCAAAAAAATTTAGAACCAGTAACAAATATAGCCCGTGGTTCACTCCAGACCTATCTGCCCTTGACCAGCACAAAAACATCCTGTGGCTTACTGCATTAGCATCGAATAGCCTCCGCGATTTGCAACTTTTCAGGGAAGTTAGGAACCAATATACACAGGCAGTTAGGAAAACAAAGGCTAGCTTTTTCAAACATAAATTTGCATCCTGTAGCTCTAACTCCAAAAGGTTTTGGGACACTGTAAAGTCCATGGAGAATAAGAGCACCTCCTCCCAGCTGCCCACTGCACTGAGGCTAGGAAACACTGTCACCACCGATAAATCCAAGATAATCGAGAATTTCAGTAAGCATCTCGCTACGGCTGGCCATGCTTTCCTCCTGGCTATCCCAACCCCGGCCAACAGCTCCTCACCCCCCGCAGCTACTTGCCCAAGCCTCGCCAGCTTCTCCTTCACCCAAATCCAGATAGCTGGTGTTCTGAAAGATCTGCAAAACCTGGACCCATACAAATCAGCTGGGTTAGACAATCTGGACCCTCTCTTTCTAAAATTATCCGCCACCATTGTTGCAACCCCTATTACTAGTCTGTACACCCTCTCTTTTGGTATCATCTGAGATTCCTAAAGATTGGAAAGCTGCCTCGGTCATCCCCCTCTTCAAAGGGGGAGACACTCTAGACCCAAACTGCTACAGACCTATATCCATCCTGCCCTGCCTTTCTAAGGTCTTCGAAAGCCAAGTTAACAAACAGATCACTGACCATTTTGAATCCCACCGTACCTTCTCCACTGTGCAATCCGGTTTCCTAGCTGGTCACGGGTGCACCTCAGCCACGCTCAAGGTACTAAACGATATCATAAGCGCCATCGATAAAAGACAGTGCTGTGCAGCGGTCTTCATCGACCTGGCCAAGGCTTTCGACTCTGTCAATCACCATATTCTTATCGGCAGACTCAACAGCCTTGGTTTCTCAAATGACTGCCTCGCCTGGTTCACCAACTACTTATCAGACAGAGTTCAGTGGCCCTCGCTTCATATTCGTCGCCAAACCCACTGGCTCCAGGTCATCTATAAGTCTTTGCTAGGTAAAGCCCCACCTTATCTCAGCTCACTGGTCACCATAGCAGCATCCACCTGTAGCACGTGCTCCAGCAGGTATATTTCACTGGTCACCACCAAAGTAAATTCCTCGTTTGGCCGCCTTTCCTTCAAGTTCTCTGCTGCCAATGATTGCATCGCATTGCAAAAATCACTGAAGCTGGAGACTCATATCTCCCTCACTAACTTAAAGCATCAGCTGTCAGAGTAGCTCACAGATCATTGCACCTGTACATAGCCCATCTGTAAATAGCCCATCCAACTACCTCATCTCCATTGTGTTATTGACTGTACGTTTTTTTTTTATTCCATGTGTAACTCTGTGCTGTTGTTTGTGTCACACTGCTTTGCTTTATCTTGGCCAGGTCACAGTTGTAAATGATCTCAACTGGCATACCTGGTTAAATAAAGGTGAATATATATATATATGTATATATATATATATATATATATATATATATATATATATAAAAATGTGCATTTGGCATGGTACTCCAACATGCAGTGCCACTTAAACAGTTGATGTGTCATTATACAGACTCTCTGGCAATCCTTGGTGTTTGCATTATTTCAAGGTAAACGGCCATAAATTCAGCTGAGATTTAATTTGGAAAAATGACTCTACAGCACTTTTTTTTTTAAACATCCGATATGTAGACATCATGGCTCCATTTCTGACTGGAAAAACTCCTCTGTCCACTTTATCAAAGTGTGGAAAAACCCATAACCTGTTCATTGTGCTGCTGGGTGTGCACACTTGTGGCATCCTTTAAGTGCATTACATTTGTGCTGAATACACAGCTTCCATATTGTGGTTTTTAGGACCATGGAAAAGCCTTTTGGGGTAGGCACGCCACTGGAGAAGGATAATCTTTTCATAGCAAGTGTGGCACAACATGATAAGTGGCCATACAGTGCATTCGGAAAGCAGTCAGACCCCTTGACTTTTTCCACATTTTGTTACATTACAGCCTTATCCTAAAATGGATTAAATTGTCCCCCCTCCCATCAATCTACACACAATACCCCATAATGACAAAGCAAAAACAGGTTTTTATAAATGTTTGCAAATTCAAAATAGTTTAATAATATCAGATTTACATAAGTATTCAGACCCTTTACTCAGTACTTTGTTGACGCACCTTTGGCAGCGATTACAGCCCTGAGTCTTCTTGGGTATGACGCTACAAGCTTAGCACAACTGTATTTGGGGAGTTTCTCCCATTCTTCTCTGCAGATCCTCTCAAGCTCTGTCAGGTTGGACGGGGAGCGTCACTGCACAGCTATTTTCAGGGATGTTCGATCAGGTTCAAGTCCGGGCTCTGGCTCGGCCACTCAAGGACATTCAGAGACTTGTCCCGAAGCCACTCCTGCGTTGTCTTGGCTGTGGGCTTAGAGTCATTGTCCTGTTGGAAGGTGAATCTTCGCCCCAGTCTGAGATCCTGAGTGCTCTGGAGCAGGTTTTCATCAAGGATCTCTTTGTACTTTGCTCCATTCATCTTTCCCCTCGATCCTGACTAGTCTCTCCTGCTGCTGAAAAACATCCCCACAGCATGATGCTGCCACCACCAGTCTTGGTTTCATCAGGCCAGAGAATCTTGTTTCTCATGGTCTGACATTTCTTTAGGTTCCTTTTGCAAACTCCAAATGGGATGTAATGTGCCTTTTACTGAGGAGTGGCTTTCGTCTGGCCACTCTACTATAAAGACCTGATTGGTGGAGTGCTGCAGAGATGGTTGTCCTTCTGGAAGGTTCTCCCATCTCCACAGAGGAACTCTGGAGCTCTGTCAGAGTGACCATTGGGTTCTTGGTCACCTCCCTGCCCAATGACCTTCTCCCCTGATTGCTAGGAAGAGTCTTGGTGGTTCCAAACTGCTTCCATTTAAGAATGATGGAGGCCACTGTGTTCTTGGGGACCTTCAATGCTGCAGACATTTTTTGATACCCATTCCCAGATCTGTTCCGACACAATCCTGTCTTGGAGCTCTACAGACAATTCCTTTGACCTCATGGCTTGGTTTTTGCTCTGACATGCACTGTCAACTGTGGGACCTCATAGACAGGTGTGTGCTTTTACAAATCATGTCCAGTCAATTAAATTAACCATAGGTGGGCTCCAATCAAGTTGCAGAAGCATCTCAAGGATGATCAATGGAAACAGGATGCACCGGAATTCAATTATAGCAAAGGGTTTGAATACTTGTGTAAATAATTTATTTTTAATACTTTTGCAAACACATCTAAAAACCTGTTTTAACTTTGTCATTATGGGGTATTGTGTGTAGATTGATTAGGAAAATGTCATTTTAATCCATTTTAGAATAAGGCTGTAATGTAACAAAATATGGACAATGTCAAGGGGTCCGAATACTTTCCGAATGCACTGTAGATTGAATGCCTCTTATCACTCATGTCATAGTCATGGAACATGCTTCTCAAAAATACTCAAACATTCTGGCCAAATGCACTCTAGTTTGGGTATAATTATTTATATTATCAGAATAATCATTCAATTAGATGTATTTAATCAACTAAGTATTTACTCAAAATACCAATGACATAGACCCCCCCACTACTACTCTATAACCAATGTGGCGGTATGGTTAAACAAATACAGCTGCCCATGTTGTAACGGCTGTTGGAAGGAGAGGACCAAGGTGCAGCATGGTACGTGTTCATACTTTTATTTGAACACTGAAACAACAAAAATAAAAGTGAACAAACGAAACCGAAACAGTTCTGTCTGGTGCAGACAAAAACAACAACCCACAAAACACAGGTGGGAAAAGGCTACCTAAGTATGGTTCTCAATCAGACACAACGAATGACAGCTGCCTCTGATTGAGAACCACACCCGGCCAAACACACAGAAATAGCAAATATAGAACACAAAACATAGAATGCCCACCCCACCCCAACTCACACCCTTACCAAACCAAAATAGAGACATAAAAAGGATCTTAGTTCAGGGCGTGACAGTACCCCCCCCAAAAGGTGCGGACTCCGGCCGCAAAACCTAAACCTATAGGGGAGGGTCTGGGTGGGCTGCGGGACGTGGATCCTGCTCCACCTTAGGCTTGGCCCACTTAGGTGTCGCCTCTGGAGTGGGGACCCTCGCCGCCGACCCCGGACTGGGGACCCTAGCAGCGGGCGCCGGACAGGAGGGCGACACTGGCAGCGCCGGACTCACCAGGCTGCGGAGACCTACTGGAGGCCTGGTCCGTGGAGGAGGCACAGGATAGACCAGGCTGTGGGGGAGCACTGGAGATCTGGTGGGTAGCCTTGGCACCATTCTTCCAGGCTGAATGCCCAGTCTAGCCCGGCACGTGCGGGGAGCTGGAACAGGCCGTACTGGGTTCTCCTGGCGAACTGGGGAAACTGGTCACCACCAAAAGCACGGGGAGTTGGCTCAGGTCTCCAACCTGAGTCTGCCACACTCCCCGTGTGCCCCCCCAAACATTTTTTTTTGGGGGGGGGGGGGGCTGCCTCTCGGGCTTCCTTGCCAGCCGTATTCCCTCGTAATGTTGCCGCTCAGCCTTAGCTGCCTCCAGTTCCTCCTGTGGACGGCGATACTCCCCAGCCTGCCTCCAGGGTCCCTTCCCATCCAGGATCTCCTCCCATGTACAGAAGTCCAATACACCACGCTGCTTGATCCTTTGGTGGTGGGTAGTTCTGTAACGGCTGTTGGAAGGAGAGGACCAAAGCGCAGAAAGGTACGTGTTCATACTTTTATTTGAACTGAACACTGAAATAACAACGAGAACGAACAAAACCGACACAGTTCTGTCTGGTGCAGACACAAAAACAGAAAACAACTACCCACAAAACACAGGTGGGAAAAGCCTACCTAAGTATGGTTCTCAATCAGAGACAACGAATGACAGCTGCCTCTGATTGAGAACCACACCCGGCCAAACACACAGAAATAGAAAACATAGAACACAAAACATAGAATGCCCACCCCAACTTACGCCCTGACCAAACCAAAATAGAGACATAAAAAGGATCTCTAAGGTCAGGGCGTGACACATGTTCACTTAAAATGTTGTCTTATATGCCTTATAGGTGTTGCCAGGCTATGTAACCACCAGGCTGGGACAACCAGCCAGTGAGAGTTAACATTTACAACCCCCCATCACTCTCCACGAAACCCTGTGGCATTCAAGCACTGCCTCTGTGTGGCAGGCCTGGCATTAATGGAGACATTGACATCTTCCGGCAGAGCGTTCATCTGATGCTTACACTAAGCAACTGGAGCCAATGGCCCCCATCACATGCTATCCTAAACAGGAATGCCTGAAAACTGGTGAAAGCCATATTTTCATCATGACATGTATTGCTCATCACTCAGCAGTGAATACGGATTCATCAATCACAAGAGTTGTTTTCACCCAGCTTTGGTGTCTTCAGTACAACATGGTTGTTGCATGGAATGTTGCTTAGACATTTATCCTAGAGTAAATCATACCCAGGGTGTTCTCATCAATATCCAAGGAGTCAATCTGACTGGGTAAAAGATACAAGCATATTTCACAGGTATTTTCAAATCAAAGTGGAGCATTATAGTGACGTACATTGGGAAGCATGACTAGTACTCTCTGTTGGCAGGTCTTTGGTAGAGGGCTTCCAACAAAGTCTGTTTACATATTTCTGCTGCAGTGTTTTGCTCAATAAACTGTCTGACATTTTTCCCAGGATTCCAGAATCAGCACAATGCCCCCACCCCCATGTGAGATCGAAGCTTTTGTTGGATGAATAGAGAAGTTGTCTCTTTTGCTTATCACATTCCTCTCTCAATGCTAACACTTTTTTACATTGCATTTCTCATATACATCTATACTTAGATTATTTACACTTCTATCTTTAATACCCTTTGAGAAGAACATATTGCTAGAACGTCTTTGTTTGAGAATAGCATTCGCAGTGTTGGTCTCCTCAGTCTACGTACAGTATGTGCGTATTTCTCAATAATTCACTTACATAGTCTAGTCTAGTTAATACTTATTTTCAAATATGCACCAAGTATGCAGATTAATGCTGACAAACTCTGAAATATATATATATATTTTTTTATGGATGGACAACAAACATTTCCCAATAACAGATAATCCCATGCACAATAACCCATTTAGAGAGTATGGTATCACAAACTATTCCTATATCATACTATATGTGATGGAGGATGATGATGGGTTCATGAAGTGGATGGAGCTATCTTTAGAGGATTGATTTTCCATACTGCCACGCAGTTGGTTGCATTTATATTCCATGCCTGTGGCTCCATGACCCCTGGTTCTCTTTGATGTGGCAGGGAGAAGCACAAACCAGGCTGAGGCAGAAAGAGAGAGGAGGCGAGGAATAGCAAAAGGTGAAACATTCTGCAATGAAAAGAGGGGAGAAGATTATTCTTGTGGTTTGTGTGTGTGTGTGTTTGGGGGGGGGGGTTCTGGGAGGGAATAAATGATGGGATGGGAGTAGTGCAAAGAGACTGGTGGGAGTTTGCAGGGAGCAACGTGAACCGATGAAGCCATCATCTGACAGATCTGTGAGAGTTTGTGGTGAGGGTGGGTGGTGGGTGAGGTGAGATGGGGGATAGGCTGGGGGGTGTTGGGAGAGGGCACAGTGGTGACGCAAGTTGATAGAGATGTCAGCGCCGCTTCAGTAATCTCACGACGCCTGGGCGCAGCGAGGGGCCATCTCGGGGCCCACGAGAGCAGCAGCATGATGAAACGGACCACCCTGACGACACTAGTGGGGGGGCAGGCAGGACGGACAAATCAAAGCAGGAAGAAGTAATGTTGGAGAAATTACAGAAATCTCCATGGAAATTAGCATGAAACGCTTTCTAATCTCCTGCTTTTCACCATGGACGATAGGGGTCAGCGCTTCAAGTTCTCTAGCCCTTGCTTTCTCTTTCTCTCTCGCCCCATCCCTAATTTCATTATTCCCTCTTGATTTTTTTCTTTAGCTTTTTATGTACTTCATTTTACAGCCTGACTCTCTAAAAAGGTCCCTCCCTTTACCCACTTTATTTAACCCATTGTTTGGTTGAACCCTTTTTATCTGTCACAATTAACCGTTTAGATTTCAAAAGCAAATCATGAGAGTGCCAAGCCATGCCCTCAGAGTGACACAGGATCAAGCTGTTGGGTGCATTGGAGGCCAGGATGGGATGAATTCCCAACGATGTGTCCTCTGCAGCCTTCCTTTACCACAGCATCATCAACAGCTCTCGTTGTTCTGCTGTCTGTTTTGTCAGACCTCAGGGTACAGCTGGAGTGAATGGGAGGGTGAGGCACCCCTAGATGTTACCATGCTGTTATTGGTGAACAAGAGCATTGACACCAATATGGCGGCACCTCAAACAATCCCTCTCATCCCTCTTTTCACAGCAGACATTCTCAGTCCAGTTTGATCTTTTAAAATATTGTAAATATGAAGATAGACAATAATATTGTATATTTGAGTGTCAGTGTGTGTCTGGATTCACTGTTCGTATAATGACATGAATATGCATTGTTGAGTAAAGAAAATGCAACAAAGGAACAAAGTACTCAGAAACAAAATCAAATTCACTTTGATCTCTGAAAGTTTGTTCCTGTGAAAGAGCAAAGTAACAACCTACAAAAGTTCGACATCACATTCAACTTCTTTATTTTGTTTTTGTTAATTAACTCTTGAAGTAATTGTGTTGTTCAACCTGACTTGTATGAATACTGAGTTTCAACAAGCTATTTCACTACTAGAAGCTGAAGAATAATCAGTTTAGCAAGTCATCTTTTTAGAGCACTTGATATGATCTCAACCGATGTTAGAAGTTGAAGTCATGGTAGCTACATTAGGATGAAGTGGGTCATCAGCTTCCTAGAGGTGTCTTGACATCAATGCTTTGACACTCAGCATGTATGGCACAGTGTTGTAGCTGTCAGTCAAAGTGTAGGGTCAATGATTTCTCCCACTTCAGCCCCATCCCAGTCTGCCACATAGATAAGGTTAGGCGTCTGCCATTTATTTATATCTATCGTTGAGTACTATTGTGGGGGTTCAAACCTTTGGAAAGAGATACAAAAAAAAGTATTATATTTTATTGCCACCTTGTCTACATGTTTACAACAAACAACAAAGCATTTGCTGTGTTTTATAAAGTTTTGTCAAAAGAAGGTTTGAGTGCATCCTAATTTGTGGACCCAGTGAGACTCCCACTCAGGGGAGACTTCCATTGTTATATGAACACACACTGTTCCTACAAGACAGGGCCAGTGTCTGTGTGAATACAGAAGCTAAGCAGGTAGCTAGCTGCACTTTGTAATCATGCCAAATTGTTCAGATGCCTGTATTTCCCCTTTGGGTACCAGATGATGCTTCATAGGAAGACAATTAAACAAAGGACCAAATTAAAGCAAAGTCTTTATATAAAACATTTCATGTTTGAATTATTTGCATTTTTCCATATTGATATGATATAAGCAACAAACGAGTTATAGACATGTTTTGCAGTATATTGCTTCTCATTTAACACTTTTGCAAACTTACTCTCAACCATACAAAATGTCATATATAAAATGGGAAAATAAATCAGTATTTAGTAGAGATATGTCATGTAGAGTGAAGTAAAGAAAAACAAGATGACATATGATGTTTTGTTCGAAAGATTACAGATTTATAGCATAGCTAACGAGCCAGCAACTTCACAATTGTGAGTTTTAAACTGTAGTTTCCCTGCCAACTGCTTTACTATAGGGAGATACAACCGGAACTACAAGCCAGCAAATTCAATTCAGACAAACCCAATGGGATCAGGATATCCTTGGAGCTGTACAACAAACACGCTCCAGAGAAGTACTTTAATTGGGTCAGA
The DNA here is from genome assembly GCF_002021735.2 of Oncorhynchus kisutch. Lineage (NCBI taxonomy): Eukaryota > Metazoa > Chordata > Actinopteri > Salmoniformes > Salmonidae > Oncorhynchus > Oncorhynchus kisutch. The sequence continues at coordinate 26,336,014 of NC_034195.2, forward strand.
TTTCTTTACCTTTTCAAGCAATACTTGTCATAGCCCATGACCACACTAGCACCAATTTTGATAGAGTTTTGTACTCCAGTTGATAATAAGTTGTTCATTACTATAATTCAGATTTTGAATTCCAAAATGTTTGTTCAAAAAAATGTATGTATCATTTAAGTTTTAAAGGAAAATTATCTATACATAATATATAATAAAGAAAACTGTTATTTTCATTATTAAGGAAAAACATGTAACTATATGAATTCAGATCAACCCGTAATCTTTTCAATCCTTTTGCATCATCCTACAGGGTTAGGCGTATACAGACACCCCAAAAGTGCATTATTAGTTATCAAAGTTATAAATGAAGGACATTGGCTTTGCGACTATAAAAAGTGACAGATGATTAGCATGATGTTGAATGCTGATTCATATAGGGAGTGCTCCAGAATAATGTTAGCAGAGAGTTAATTAGAGGGGCTTGTAGACTGGACACATTGCAGTGACAAGCAGCAGAAACATGTGTGTCAGATTTAGCAACCTTTCTAACCCCTAGAAAAACCCTTTCTTCCATTCCAAGAATTTGCCCCCTAATTAAGCTCTATGCTGGAATTCTGCCTACTTTGTAAAAACACTCATATAAGTAAGATTGTGCTAATTGCAACTAGTAAAAACTGATATTCGTATACAAATCAAATCCAGTACTACTGTAGATAATGTTGTCAAATCGATCATTGGAAATATCGTCCGCAATCTTTCATTACTGTATCTATTCAAATCAAAAAGTGAGATGAGAAATGACACCAGTCATAAGTATGTAGCCTAATGCTATACCATTAACATGCATGTAGACGTGATTCAAATAATGTGAATAGATTTTTGTAAATACTTTTTTTTAGATACACAACTTGAAGTCTATAATAAGTTCCGCATCTGTCTGGAGGTTGTGATCATTTTTATTTATCTTTTACAGTCGGCAAGGATAATTGTTTATTACAAACTTCAGAAATAATACAATGTAATGTGAAAACAAATAATATAGTATAGCGTAATGTCTGTTTTATATGACCATGTACATATTTTACTGCAGGACACATATCCTTACGGTGTGTAACCCCTAAGTTTTTAATCGTAAACTTGCTTTCACCAGAAGGTCTTCTTATTCTTATTTCATTGACTTCAGAGTAAAACATGCAATAAGGAACCAATACAGTGGACCTCATAATGTATGTTGTCCTATATGGTTTTACAATTGTTTGCAATATCACTTGGTATAGTAGACACAAGTAATATAGTAACTTAATCCCCACTGAAATGTATATATATATATTTTCATTATTTTATTTTACGCAAAAGGAATAAAATGACATGTGATAATAATAGGAAATGGCAGAGAAAATGCCAGCAAACTAAACATAGGATGTTGAATACAAGTTTAACCTAGATAGTCAACACTGCTTGACATAGTGCGTACCTGTTTCTGCTTGCTGTACTGGCAGCAATAGATAGATGGCACTGCATGCAAGCTAGAGCAAAGGGCCAGAGACTTGCTCTACCGTCTTTCTGGCTCTTACTCTCATTATCCACACGAAAATTAACCTGTCAATTTATCAATCAACACCATCTTGAGTTTCTGCCTCCTGTTCAGCGGCTTGCTTCAGGACCGACTGTGCCACACAGATAACCAGGAGGTACGTGTTTGTTAGTGTAGTGAATGAGTGCATTATCACTTAAATGACTGCTATGAATCACAATCGCTGCCAGACTGTTGATACGAGGGAAATACACAAGCTAGTGTTAAAAAAAGAAAGTATATGTCTATGTTTTCATTCTTTGTTTATTGAGGTCACCATATTATAAATGCTGGTACGGGTAGGACAAACAGCATTTCTGTTTAGTTGTATGGAGTTTCATTAAAAGTAAAATACAATCTTAAATTAAATGTTTTGTTTTTAAGAATGCTTTTCTTGCAGCTCACCATCACCATTACTCCTGTAAAGAAAGCACTGTGACGTTATTTGGAAAGGCATGCATTTATTTACTACAACTATAGTGTGAGGGTGATGTGGATTCAACGGTCATATATGTAGGACTGTTTTATATCTGAGTTCATCGCAAAAGTGTCTTATAATAGTTATTTTCAAATGTCAAAACTCCAAACAGAAATGTTCTCTCAAATTAAATAGTACAATTGAATATAATAACAGTTTAGACTAGAGAAAATATAACAAAGGTAGGACACATAATTAGGCTTAATGTACAACAACATTAGTATTGTTGTTATTATTATTATTTTATTATTATTATTATTATTATTGTTATTATTATTATTGTCATTATTATTATTATTATTGGTAGTGGTGGTTGTGGTATAATATTGTCTCACTTTCTTGCTGTGAATTGCAAAACAAAGAAATCTCTGTCCTTTGCTGAGGGAAACCAAACATGAGTCACAGCAAATATACTGTTTAGCTCGTCGGGGAATTTACTGTACATTAGCCCATAAAGAACAGGAAATGACAATGACACAACTGTGGAAATAAAACATCCTTTGACACAAATACACATCACAAAGACAACCTTTAAATCCAGTCTTTTGAGTGACATAAAACTTCATGGCCAGGATTTGGTTGAGGTTTTGTTTAACTCTTCTCTGTGTGCTGTGGCACACCAGTACTCAGAATTATAGAGGAGGATTGAAATATGTGTTTGTACACTCAGCATGCTACAGTAGCCATAATAAGCACTGGGACACTTCTTTATCTCTAAATGGGTAATAATGTGATAAGCTAAAATAGGCCCTCAAAAATCCCTACCAAGTGCAAATGCGACTGGTGGACCTCAATTGCCTCGGTTCATCCTGCTTTCATTTTTTTTCAGGTATTTTCTTTTTCTCAGTTCAGGTTATTAGCCCCTACATGACCGCATAGTTTGAGAGAGGAGGGAGGTGAACAGCACATGATAGGTCTTCTGAATAGCGGGAGGGAGTTTTCTTTTTTCAATTGTTGTTATTTCCAAATGGCTTTATTGTGTAGAGTTGCCACAGAATGAGGGGGCGCTAGTGAGAGAAAATGATGGCGGGTATTTAACAGCTGACCAAAAAGAGGAGAGAAAAAGGAACACAACATCTGGTAATTAGTTTTAGCAAGCTTAGCCTAATGATGTAAGCAGATTACTTTCCAACAGAGTGGGAAAGGGGCAGAGAGGGTGGTTTTTAGGGCCTTTCAAGTCTGTCCCATTAATGGACTGGAGACAGAGGCCACCCCTATACTGTAAGTCTAGAGAAATAGCACATCAACTCTTTATGGACTGGAGACAGAGGCCACCCCTATACTGTAAGTCTAGAGAAATAGCACATCAACTCTTTGTGAGGTTATCAATGCCACTCTCAATTTCTAACGTTGCATTCTTAAAAATGGATGTGGTACCAATGTAACTTGATTGATGTATATGTCTAAATGTTTCAGGGGGATTTAGTTTCTGTACTTGTTGCTGTATATATGTTTTATTACTGTCAATTATGTTCTCTTTATGTATATGTCTAAAAAGCATCAACAACTAGAATAAAAATGGATTTGTTAGTGAAATGGCTTGGCATTCTACATTGATCATTGTTGGACAATGTTTTTATGTAGTGAGAGAATGTTGAAGGGGAACCCAGTGTTAGTGCCTGTCTCTTGTTTTGTGCTCCCTGCAACGGTGCGATGTGAGCCATGAGAGGTTGTGGGTGCTGCCTGGCCCCTGGCACACTGGCTCCCTCCCCTCAGAGAGCGGAGATCAGCCGTGTGCACAGAATGAAAGGAGGGGAGGGCAGGGACCCAGCGGGATGAAGGACACCAGCCTCCAGTCAATGTGTGTTGGAGACTCAGGATGAAACACAACATTATGACCAATTTACAGACTTGCTCTTAGTTTCAGCAAGACTGATCGATCCTGACAGGGAGGGCATCATGCCGCCTGCCAGATCACTTAAACCAGTGGCCCCTGTCTCATTGGTTAATGTCATGTCATTGGCTATCATTGCTGGACGAACAGTGAGCCTTTGGATTTAGGTTCAATTACTACTTGTAGGATTACCCTTTATTTTTGTACTTCAATAATCAATGTGGATTTTGATAATAATGTCATAATGCAATCTCACCATTACATTCTCCACCGCTTTTTCCAACGCAGCACCTAATCCGGAGTGAAATCCATTGAGACTCACTGTCTTGTTGGTTTATTGATTTTTTCTCCTTGCTTTATAACCTGCGACAGAAACTGGAGAACTGAGGTGCCGAAAAGAGGGCAGACATAGACCCCTATGCCTTGCCCTAAGGGCTCTGAGCATGCATCCAGCAAGCTGAGAGTTTACATCATTTGGCCTATTTCGACTAATGTTACACATCTTTCTATGAACAATATTCTACACACTCAAATTGACTCTTTGTAACGCTATACCTTGCTATTACATACTCCAATATGAACCATAAGCTGTAGTTTACAGTTACTGTCTTTTTATGTTGCCAGAGCATTGCTACTTCAGCATGCAGTGGTGACATTTTACATGCCATCTATTTATTAAGCGGGATGTTCATTGAAGCAGCTCAGGTTAAGTACCTTGCTCAGTGTCTCACTGGAGAGATTGAACCTGCAACCCTCTAGTCCCAAGTTCAGCTCCCTAACCACAACCAGTCTGCCCCTTTGAAGAAGGATGAGGTCTCTGGAAGGGTATGTACAGTATACCACACAGCCAGTGATCTATTCTGTGTCTGATATCATGTGTCTCTATGTCAATGACTGATGTTACCTGCATCCCTTCCCACACATTTAGATCCATGACTGTGCCTCCAATTCCCTTATAAAATCAGGTCCATTCTTTTAACCCTTGAAATGCTGGGAATAAGTCCAGAGAGAGAGATGAGGTTGTTGTAAGAAGGGATGCTGCCATACTCTGCCGTTGTACCCTTAACAAAATGTGTTTAATCTGAACAGGTGACATGTAAGCACTGCGTAAATGGATGATGTGCTAAAATATAAATGTAAGTCACAACGCATGGAGACATCTGCTAGGCACGTTTACATATAATGAGACATAATGTAATACAAAGAATGCAGGGGACATAGAAGATTTATCTCCCATTATAATCATCCCATGCTACCTTTTAATGCAACCTTCCACCTGTGTCTTTAAAAAATACATTTGGGCTAAATGGAGAAGCAGCATCTACCCTCATACAGTGTATCGCCTATTATCCTTTGTTCCAGGTTTGATTGCATATGCTTCAACTACATTCAAATAATATTTAGAAAACAAGTTGTTGAATGACATTTATGTATTCTTTATGCAAGCTATAATGTATTTTTATATCAGTTATTTGAGTATGCAATCAGACAATTGGTGACCAAATCTATAACACTGTTTCTCTACAGTGTATTGTACTTTCTGATAACCTTTTACTGCAGTGGGCTGCATAGTGTTAAATAAATCTACTTTGAAACAAAATTATACACCTCACACACATGGTTATGGTCTTAAAAAAAGATCACACCTGTACAATGTCAGATATTACACTGTATATACTTCAAAGAAGACTAAAATATAACAACACAGTTTGAAATAGAAACACCAGATTTTCTGCGTTTTCTTAGATAATGTTGATTAATTATGAAATTATGAAAAATATGAATAACATTCCACTCTTGAGGATACTAGGTCATTTGACTGCAGGAGTGCTACGAAGCCACACTGACTACTGAAAATTACAATTATATTATGACTTAGGTTTAAAAAACTATTTGGGCATTAAATATTGATATATGTTATTAATGAATTCCCAAACTCACACAGTATACAGTATATATACATTTTTGAAATACGGAAAAGTTGAACGTCAAGAGTCAAATACCTTATTCCTTGTAAAACAAAGACTTACATGATCTAAAATACTTCAAATAGAATTAATTTTAATATAAAAAATACTCAGGAATAGGTATTTCACGCAGGTCTGATGCTTCTTTTTGTTTTAAATTGTATTGTGCTCCATTATTGAGAGAATTGACAAGCATCCTATACCTCTAATGGATTGCTTACCTCCAGGGGCCGTCTGTGCCACCAGCTGAGGTGTTGATACAAATAAAGCAGATCATTTGTGAGGTAACCTGTTTTAAGCATCATTCCCCAAAAGTGTGAGTGGCAGGTGGGGAAACATAGAAATAATAATTAGATATTTGCTGTCATATAGTCCTGATTTAGAGGAGCAGCCAGATAGTTTGTGACTTGAGGATGGACATTTTAGAAAATGTGAGATTAGAAAACTGACATATTTTCACAAATGGTGGGTGTTATTTTTTTAACATTAGAAATCCACTCATTTTAGTGGTTACATTATCAACTGAAAACACATATCAATGCATCTCCTCAGAAGCAATTACTTTACAATAAAACGGGGTGTACTTACAAAAGAACCCTAATTTGAACCGCTTTATTTTCTTTAAAATAAAATAAATAGGAAATGAATAAATGTTAAGCTCCACCCCTGCCCCCTCCCCATTTAGTAATCAAAGGCAGTTTGGCAGCACAACATAATTAGTTTGCACGCCAGATTTCCCATGAGCCCCAACCCAGCTCACTGCCAATCCCTTCCTCATCAGCAGCCCAGAGAGTTAGCACCTACTTTCTCTGGTTCCCCCAAGGCCGTCCGTGGAGTCAGCGTGCCCTAAAAACAATGCCATCCAAGGTTCGTAGTGCCTCAGGCGGGTATGGGTGAAACTTCAGAGGCAGATGGCAGAGGAGAGGATAAAAGTGCATATCTTGAAGGTAGAGCTGATTAACAAAAGTGGAACATACATCCTAGAGCTAAGATTACAGGGGACATGTGTAGAGAAAGACTAGTTACAGACATCATTATTTAAAGCTTTTGATGTTATCTGGGTAGGCAATGTGTCTTTGAACAGTTATCAGTCAGCCTGAGAACAATAAGTAAAGGCAATGTTTTTCAGTGCTAGCATTCGTAAACAAATGCATCTGTGTCATCTCTTACACCTTTCACTCAGCCCACCTCCGTAAGTCTCATAGTGGATCTCACGTAGAGCATCATGTTAGCTGTCACTACCTCCTAACTCTGATGGCAATACAGCAGTTTGTCTACACATTCTGTCTTTAGATTTCACAAGGGTGTGACAAATATACTGTAACTACCTCACACAAAACCTTTTGAAACCTTTTCATACAGACATCACACTCCTGCCTCTCCCACTTATCCCAACTTCCCTGTTTAAATGAAGTATTAGGCGATGTTGTGTATACATCTGAACTACTACAGCAAGAAGTGATCTAGCAGTTTTAATGCCACTGGGCCCATCTGGGAGAAGGACCCTTTTCATTCGACATACTTGGCTGCTTGTCGCCTCTCCGTAATGGGTGCGCTCAACGAGCTCTGAAGCAATAGCCAATTAAAAGCCTTAAAGAGGATGCCTCAAGGCCCTGCATGAAAGGCTTCAGGTGTGAAATGCTTGTTTTTCGAGAGTGCTGCAAATGTTGGCTGTTTTCAAGTTTGCCATTGCCCCGCTGGCGTCCCCTTGCAGCCCACCCCTGCAGCTCTTCTCATGAGGAGGAGGGGTGGAGGCTAGGGGTGATGGGCAAAAGAAGACCACTTAAGTGCAATTTTCTATTCAGTGTTCCAAACCTGTGCACTCTGTTTTTTTTCTACTGTTGTCTATAAGAGCGAGCAGAGTTTCAGATGACGCAGACAATAGCTTTTTAGCACACAACGGAGAGATGAGGAAAAGCAGAAGGGCAGACTGAGGGAAATATGGATGGGACAGAGGGTCTGAGGGTGGATCTGTATGGTGTTAAGGGGGAATGTGTGGTTTGGTAGGTGGGGGTGGGGGGGGCAGGCTTAAAAGGGGATGGATTGTTTGCTAATTGTGGCCATTTCTGAACAGAACATGGCAAGTTCAAGGACTACTTTAAAGCTTTAAAAATGAAAAAGAATTACCTCAATGAAATTCTAAGGGAGGCTTTCACATTTAAAAAAAATTCAATCCCACTAAAGGGGTAAAAAAAAGAAGACGATCAGGTTTATTTTTCAGCTCTAACAATAAAGTGGTTTGTTTGGGCTGCCTCTTTTAGTTATTCCATTATCAAACCTCATTGGTTCTCTGACCATATCAGATTTTTGTGTTATTGTTAAAACACAGAAATGCCCATATCTCGCGCCACATCAGCAAAATGTATTGTAGCAGAATTGTATATATATTTCAAAAGCTTTTCGCTCCACACAACATCTGAGCAACAGACTGAGATCAGTAAGGAGGAACATTAAAAGCAGCCCACGGGGACAGATCCAGGAATAAAGCGAGGGGATATTAATCTTATTAGTATCATATATCACCACTGTGTCAGGTGAGAAGACAAACGAATGGCCGCCTGTTTATCTGAGCTAAGCTGTGTGGTTTACCTAGCAATCGCTCAGGGCACATATTGCCACTAATAAATTGGTTAAGTCTGTGGACTGCGATGGTAATGAAGTTAAGCGAGTGGGCTCCAGCCTGTGTTCTAACCACTACCCCCAGACATCCTTGCATCCCTCTTTTATCTGTCCAGATTCAGAGAGCCCCTCCGATAAGATGAAGAGGGGCGAAATCAAAATAAATGAAGTCCATTAAAAGCAGCAATGCATCAACTGCTTGATAAAGTGATTAATACACAGACTGGGATAGTGATTGATTAAAGCATTTAATCAAACTGTTAAACAGGCGCTATTGGCACTGGTGCATAAACTCGTTATGTGGTTTCAAGGTGTAAAGTAGTCCTAGTTCTAGAACCCTTTATCTTTTTATAAAATACACCGTATACACAAACAAAAAATATGATTTTTAAAATGTATGGTTTTAGCTAAGTCTGTCATGTAAAGTTTGTTGCAGTAGCTTAATAATGTCATTGAAATAAAAAGTGTTACTCACAATTGACCCTAAATAGTTGTAAATGCATTGTGATTTTTTTCCCCCCAGCAACCTTTGCATAACTAGACTTCTAAATGCTTGCCAATCAATGACTAAATCACATGGCAGTTAAGGGGAAGTAAGTAAGTAGGCACTGAAAGGCTAACAACAACATTTGTAGGACTTAAATGTCATTCAGGCTTGCTAATGCAATGACAAAGTGCAGATTGATTGATGTGCTGAGCTGGCTAAGGTTCAGCCTTGATGTATAGTACGTTAAGATTGAGATTTTATGGATGTTCTAATTATCATCTATGAATGACCCCTCACACTAAGAGTGGAACGGGAATATCAGACTTAATGTACTTTGCTTTCCAGAGGCCTTGCATAACAACCTGGCATTGGCATACACTGACAAATTCTATTGTTTTAGAAAGACAGACTGAGGGATATTGATTGTAGGGAGGTATTCTGAATTATGCATCCCGATAACATTTTTGTAGGGTAGAAATAAGAAATAAAAAATGACTTCCAGAAGCTATGCCTTTCAAGAAAAAAATTGACAATAGCAACATTTTTGGAAAGTGAAGGTGGTTCAAAAGATACATCTTTTCTAGGAGCTATTTTCTGTGTATGGAATGATCCCTTCACACATACTGTATGAATTCACATTAACGCACTATTGCACCTCAAATGTGTTGAAAAACATTTGAATTGAATTTTAAGAACACTTATATCAGCTGCCTTCATGTAGTCTGCAGGGCTCTCGTTACAACCCGCTGGTTCATTATAGACCTCACACCTGCGTGGGTGCTGTTGGACCCCTATGACTTGGCCAGGGCTGGTCCAATAATGTCTGTTGATGAGGATTTGAGCATGGAAAACACAGGTAGTTTCAGGCCTGGCTGCAGCTCTGAGAATCTGTGGTAACAGTGCATCTCAGGGCCTCTTCCTGAACTCTGCTCGGCGACAGACAGGCCTTCACCCAACAATGTTACTGGAGCCAGGAAAGTGCCAGTTTTGCAAAACGGCATGCTGGATTTCTGATGTGGGCTAATTTCACTGACAGCCATGCCAAAGCCACCATCTGCAAACCCACATTCCCATTTATGTGTCTGTGCCAGATAACAGTTCAGTCTGCCAGGGGTGAAATGGTGGTAGGTAAGTCAACCTAAAGTGTTTCAGACTGAGGCTGTAGCCACAACAATAGACATTTACACATGCAAGCACACATTCACAATGCAATTGTTGTGGCCAAATGGCCAGTACTAAGTAAAATGGTTTATTTGAAGGCTCGTTCAGGATTTGAACCTGGGACCTATCACAATTGGCTTTGTACAATTTAGAAAAAATTTGATTGTACATATTTTAGTTATTGGTAGACCTTAATTGGTGGGATTTCTAGTTATTAAAATCAGATTCTAGATGGTGCTCTTTTTGCTATTGAAGATGCTTGATATACCGTCTGCCAATTCATCTGAAGTCTTCGACAAATGAATGAACGTCCTATGAACGAAGAGAAATGACTTGTTAATTATGCAAATAGAGTGCTGTGGGAAGCTGGTAGGTTGCGGGAACTCTGTCATTTGAAAGGGTATGGTGGAGTGTGATAGTGTTGCAGTCTGGCTCTCTTGATGTAATGACAGGTCAATTTGACTGGCTTTGTGCTCTGGACCCGGCTTCTCCTCTCTGGGCCTGGTGTGATTGTCTCCCCTCCCCCCCCACCCCCTGGACTTTGATTTCTCCTTTGTTCTATTGGTTCCTCTCCTGACACCTCCCAAGAATAAGAGATGCCACACAACCATGACCCTTTCACACCCCAGAGATGACCTTTGGCTTCTCCACACATGACCTCTGACCTGGGAGCTGACAGCTTGATTAATTGCAGAATGTTATGATTTATGAGTATCTTGATGATTAACAAGGCAACAGGTGGCACAGCCAAGCAGCTATGGAGAAACATTTCTGAGAGAGAGAGGGAAACAATGTGAACGATTGTATTGGGGAGCTAGGTTTTGTCCTAAAATGTCTTCCACCTTGGCTCAACCATACATCATCTTGACTTTTTTGCATGGCAATGCAGTCTGGATATCGCTGTTAGGACATGTTGAAAGGTTTCCTTTAAGGTTCTCTATAGAGAGATGTGTCAATAGGAGTCACATACATTCATCTCTTTACTCAGTGGGTCCAACTCTTCAACTCTTCTACTTAGTCAAAATAATGTTAAATTCAATAGTGCTGAACCCATCCCTGGAGTTCACATCCATAATTTGCAATTTTGTAATTGGATTTTTGAATATTGATAATGGTATTGAGAGATTTAACATAATACTTGATAATTTGGGAGTGAAAGTTTGGTTTAGGATTTAGTTTTGTTTACATCCAGGCCAAAACAATTGTGAAGTTGAAAATGCTTGGCAAAGCAAAATCACACTTCTCTTGCATTATCATTGTGGTGGACAAAGTGTCAGTGCATGCTTCTGAGCAGGGATGAATGGCTCTCAGAGAGCAACCTGAGAGGAAACATTGTCACCCGTGACACCAGGCCACATCACAGTGTCCACACAAAGCTTGGGCCCGCTTGTTAACTCACCTGACAGGTTTCAAGATACGTCTGGCTTCCCTGGTGCAACAGGAGTAGGTGTCCCACTCAGGTGACAAAGGGATACAGATGTTGAAGAGGTCATCCGAGACCCTCTCACTGGCCAGTCCATCACAGAGTAGCTCTAGACCTCTAGATGAGTGGTCCCACAGAACAGTGTCACCAGACTGACTGTCCACAGTGAAAGCAGACGAGGAGACGTGAAGTGGCCTCTCCTTTGACATGGACTGGCTGTGACCTCAACTTCAGCATCTGACAGCCGATGGATGATTGGTGGTGCCATTTCAGCAGTGTCAGTACAAAGGGATGGCGTATTGACCTGTGGTGACCTGACTGATTTGCGTGGACAGACTAGATTAATGACAACTACAGGTTGCATCCGTCATCATTCTGGCTGATAATTGCTTTCAGAGTCCCTTCACTGTAGATCAAATCAAATCAAATTTAATTTGTCACATGCGCCGAATACAATAGGTGTAGACTTTACCATGAACTGCTTACTTATGAGCACTTTCCCAACAATGCAGAGTTAAAACATTTCAAAAAAAGTAAAATAAATATTTAAAAAATAAGAAAAAAATAAGGATATAGTAACTCAATAAAATAACAATAACATGGCTATTTACAAGGAGTACGGTACCGAGTCAATGTGCAGGTGTAATAGTGAAGACTTCCAAACTACTAAATAACACATATGGAATCATGTCGTAACCAAATAAGTTTTCAACAAATCAAAATGTATTTTAGATTCTTCAAAGTAGCCACCCTTTACCTTAATGAGAGCTTTGCACACTCTTGGCATTCTCTCAACTAGCTTCGAGAGGAATGCTTTTCCAACCGTCTTGAAGGGGTTCCCACATATGCTGAGTACTTGTTGGTTGCTTTCCCTTCACTCTGCGGTCCAACTTATCCCAAACCATCTCAATTGGGTTGAGGTCGGTTGATTGTGGAGGCCAGGTCATCTGATGGAGCACCAGCACTCTCCTTCTTGGTAGTCCAACTACCAAGCAGGTGAGTCCCACTGGGCGCAAACCAGATGGGATGGCGATGGAATGGGGTAACGCTGCAAAATGCTGTGGTAGTCATGCTGGTTAAGTATGCCTTGAATTCAACCCCCACACCATCACCTTCATGCTTCACGGTGAAAACTGCACATGTGGAGATAACCCTTTCACCTACTCTGCGTCTCACAAAGACACAGGGGTTCGAATCAAAAATCAAACATTTGTACTCATCATACCAAAGGACGGATTTCCACCGGTCTAATGTCCATTGCTCGTGTTTCTTGGCCCAAGCAAGTCTCTTCTTCTTATTGGTGTCCTTTAGTAGTGTTTTTTTGCAGCAATTCAACCATGAAGGCCTGAATCACACAGTCTCCTCTGAACAGTTGATGTTGAGATGTGTCTGTTACTGGAACTCTGAAGCATTTATTTGGGCTGCAATCTGAGGTGCAGTCAACTCTAATGAACTTATCCTCTGCAGCAGAGGTATCTCTGGGTCTTCCTTTCTTTTTTCCCGTTTTTTTTTTACCCCCCCAATTTCGTGGTATCCAATTGTTAGTAGTTACTGTCTTGTCTCATCGCTACAACTCCCGTACGGGCTCAGGAGAGATGAAGGTTGAGAGCCATGCATCCTCCGAAACACAGCGGTCCACCACAGGAGTCGCTGGTGCGCGATGAGACAAGGATTTCCCTACCGGCCAAACCCTCCCTAACCCGGACGACGCTAGGCCGATTGTGTGTCGCCCCACGCCCCCAGGCTCTGTCGCGGCCAGCTGCGACAGAGCCTGGGCTCGAACCCAGAGTCTCTGATGGCACAGCTTAGACCACTGCGCCACCCGTGAGGCGGGTCTTCCCGGGAGGCGGGTCTTCCTTTCTTGTGCCGGTCCTCATGAGAGCCTGTTTCATCACTTCATTCATGGTTTTTGCGACTGCACTTGAATAAACTTTCAAAGTTTTTGAAATGTTCTGTATTGACCGACCTTCATGTCTTGAAGTAATAATGGACTGTTGTTTCTCTTTGCTGTTCTTACCATAATATGGATTTGGTATTTTACCAAATAGGGCTATCTTCTGCATACCACCCCTACCTTGTCACAACACAAGTGATTGGCTCAAACGCATTAAGAAGGAAAGACATTCCACAAATTACTTTGAACAAGACACCGCCCCCCTCAATTTTAGCCTAAAATGACATACCCAAATATAACTGCCTGTAGTAAGGGGACCTGAAGCAAGGATATGCATATTCTTGATACCATTTGAAAGGAAACACTTGGATATTTGTGGAAATGTGAAATTAATGTAGGAGAATATAAAAGATAATACAAAGAAAAAATGTTGTGTTTAAATAAATAATAATTGTCCCATCATGCCATAATGTATTATTTCAGCCCAGCTGCATTTTAGATTTTGGCAACTAGATGGCAGCAGTGTATGTGCAAAGTTTTAGACTGATCCAATGAACCATTGCATTTCTGTTCAAAATGTATCAAGACTGCCCAAATGTGCCTAATTTATTTATTTAATAACTTTTTATGTTCATAACTGTGCACTCTCCTCAAACAATATAATGGTATTATTTCACTAAAATAGCCACTGTAAATTGGATAGTGCAGTTAGATTAACAAGAATTTAAGCTTTCTGCCAATATCAGATATGTCTATGTCCTGGGAAATGTTCTTGTTACATACAACCTCATGCTAACCGCATTAGCCTATATTAGCTCAACCGTCCCGTGGGGAACCCACCGATCCTGTAGAGTTAATTGAAATGCATTCCAGGTGACTACCTCATGAAGCTGGTTGAGAGAATGCCAAGAGTGTGCAAAGCTGTCATCAAGGCAAAGGGTGGCTATAAAATATATTTTGATTTGTTTAACACTTTTTTGGTTAATACGTGATTCCATATGTGTTATTTCATAGTTTGATGTCTTCACTATTATTCTAAAATGTAGAAAATAGTACAAATAAAGGAAAACCTTGGAAAGGTCTCCCACTCAGAAGTACGAGACGGGGAGGGGGCGGGGGTAGGTTGACCTCAGGTCTCCCCACTGGAAGCCCGAGGTAGGGGGAGTGGGAGAATCTATCAAATAGCGCACCTCTAACTTTGTACAGTACTAATGCAATTAGGGGCAAGGTATGGCTTCGGGTAGGTGTTCTCCCATGGCCATGGAGTTGTGAGGCTAAACCGGGCAGCCAAGTTAACTTAAGCCTTGCGGTGTGGGATAACCAAGTCTCAATAGCTAGCCGTGTGACACTAGCTACCACCGATTACTAAAAAGTCTAAACAGGAGCTGAGGTCCTATGTTCGGCAGTTCTTGCCTGAGAACTGTTAAGAAAACAGGATTCAAGTCATGCCTATAGAGAGTTTCAGGAGCTGTAGGGATACTTCCACAAGGAAGAACGGCGGGAATGACTAGAGGACGTGGGAGTGAGGCCTTATAAGGAAGGAGGGCTCACCTCATTTGCCACTCGACCTATCTGTCTCCAACATACGTTGTGTGATTGGTCTCTTCATAAGTGATCCGCCGAGCAAATCCTTTATGTGATATATCGAAACAAGTATTCGAAAGAAAACTATCATTGTGAGTAAATATTGTGTATTAACTACCATATTCATCACAACAAGCCTCTGTTCAGTGCCAAATAATTACATAAGCTTGTTTTATGATTCCAGCTATTTAATGATGTAAGTATGCATGTAAAACAGCTGTTTGGCATCCTCCTCTATATCTGACAGGTAATGGTGACAGATCCATCAAAAGCAAGCTGTTTACTATGAATCGCCCTAATAATCTGTGAGTCAGCAGAGGTTCATTTTGGTCCGAGACCTTTCGATCTGGAGGATCTGACCCCTGTAGCAGTGGCCAGTGCACTTGGCCAGAGCTGAGGTGACAGAGGCAATGACCTGTGACATGGACAGTGACAGCAGAGTAAACTGTGCCGTGCTCCCCTGCCACTTGTCTCCTACAACGCTCAGAGGGCTTCCAGCTGTGGAGGCTAGGTTAACCACTAGATCCAGAGTTGGGAGTGTCCAGCCAAACCCCATGATCACTAGCAGCACAGCCCCTCTGAGTGGAGGAGGCTGAAACACCACCCACCCAACCAACCAACCGCCCCCACTGCCTCGGAGAGACGGTGCTGCCCACCGCTGGTTGCCCCATATGTTTGGGCTGCACACAAGGTGGTTTCTCGAAAACTGTGGTTGCTAATTATAAATTTAATTTGCATTTTAATTAGAATGGTGGAAAATTAAAGCCTGCCAGCTGGAGAATTTCAAAACCCTGTCTCCCTCCTCTTTCACTCCCCTTATATTTGAGTATGTGCAGTCCCTTATTTATTTATATGAGCACCACACATCCCTCCACTATCTATTCCCCCCACAAATAGTCTCCTTGGTGTCCTTTTTATTCATGAAAATGTACTAACCTGTTTTCAATAGTAGCCCCTCTCATTAATCAAAGGGTATGTCTTTTACATGGTTATGCATGATCCCCCTGGTTACAATTGCATAACCTATTAAGGTGGCTTAGATGGCGCATTTCTATTGTTTATGGAAAAGTGTATAGATTGTTATATGTGCCAGTTTATCTTTGTTTCTGTACCTTTGTCTCCATCTCAACTTCATTAGTAATTTTTATTCAATTACACGATAAACTTGGTTTGTAAACTTGAACTAATGTCGACATACATACAGATGTAGGATTGTAATGTGATCACTCTTTTGTTGCTGACAATTTTCCTGTGCCACAGAAAATGCAGATGAGCTTCTTGATTTGAACAGATTAAAAACCTGCACGGTTATAGTAACAGTATTGCACTTTTCATGTAGCCTCATTTTTCCCAGCTAATAGCCTAACCACGATCAAGCAACATTATGGACTAAATGTTCAAATCCTGTTGCTGTAGGATTATTTTGCTGCACAGTAGCTATCAAATTTAATTGCAGAATAGCCATTTGATTCAGTTTCTCTCAAGTGAATAGCCTGGCTATGATTTGGTTTGCAAATCATTCTGGTACAAGTTTGTGCTGTTGTTACACATTGTTATTGCGTGTGATTGAAATAAAAAAGGAAGATTATTGTCATGACACTCTGTTGTCCCATTTGGCAGAGACTCTGAAGTGAGAGATCTGCATGTGTGGGCTGGTAATATCATTCAGGTTTGGTCATTATTTTCCAATCTCCTTAATTTATCCTGTTCCCTGTGTTGTTCCTCCACGGTCATTCTCATTCCCCCTCTCGCCATCCACGGGCGTCCTTGCTCAATAATTGTCATTAACTGATTGACAGCTCTGATAGACCCAACTAACCCCAGTCCTGCTCTCATGTCTATGTTTTAAATGAGAGCTTGTACATCCAATGACCTTGTCAGCTTGTCAGTTGTCACTAAATCGGAATACTGAAGAATGAACCCTATCCTGGGTATATTCTACATTAGTGAAGCACACCCTCTTTAAGAAATGACTTTAATCGGTCTTTGATTGCTTTTGTATTACATTTTGCATTGTCAAAGCTGGTCTGAAGTTCTGCAAAAGCATTCATTGTATACTTTCCTGAATTGTATTAATCTCCATTGAAGGTATGGTGACAGGTTGATTCAAATTCAGTTTAATAACTCCACTTAAAAATCTCCCATTAAGTTTTTGTACATTATGATGAAAAGGAATGTGAAGTTCTCATTGATATTATTTCACCCAGTTGTGCAGTACTTGATGAGCAAATTCAGCAACCTTTACTCTTCTTTGCACAACTTTCCTTCTGTCTCACTTTCTCTGTATGTTTAAGTAGTAGGTGAAGAGATATGGAGACAGGAAACTTTTCACAGGTGTTGAGGAACATTCTAAACAGCATCACATTTAAAGCCGCAATATGTAACTTTTTGGGCAACCCGACCAAATTCAGATATAAATGTGAGTTATAGATCTGTCATTCTCATTGAAAGCAAGTCTGAAAGCAAGAAGTGGTAGATCGATTCTATGTGCGCTATTTCTGCGCTTCCCATTCTTAAGTTTCATTTTTGCTTCTTTTAATTTAGGCTATTTTTGATTATTAAAAAGATATTTCACCCCGGTTTAGATCATACAATGATTCTCTATACTATACTTTGCTTGTTTTGTCACATAAACGGAAATTAGGCGAACTACTGTATTAGAATTTTAGCAACAGGAAATGGCAGAGCGATTTCTGCATAGTGCACCTTCAAGGATTTACAGATTTACTTTCATTTAAGCTTAATGTTGAATAGAGACTAGAACCTTGCCAGTTGTATGCCATCTCTGAGAGCAGGCAACGCAGGGCTTTCTGTTTCAGATGATACTGACATTGCACTGAATTCATTGTGGTGTCAAATTATGCAAATAACTATTTAGCTGTGCTTTAAACAAGACAAGTCAAACCTCCAGAATTGCAGATGCATTTGACAATAATACTTTTTTCCAAGAGAAGTTAGGAGGTGAGAATATCACATAGTGTACAGCCAGATATTAGAGGTGTGCTTATTTGCTTGGATTGCACAATTTCTGGCTTTCCTTTGTGGCAACAGCACCAACTGGCAATTTGAACAAATTAACAAAATACATTCAAAGTGTGTGAAATCAAGCAACTTCCTGAGTAGACAAGATTTGTAGTTTGCATTGATGGTTGGACCACTGTTAAAACAGCAACTTTCCATTGTAGTAGACAGGTTCCACTCGTGTATGTGCTAAACCCATATAATGTACTGACATTCTTCCAGGGTGTTTTGGTTTGGGAGTTTTGCCAGGCCCAGTTTTGCACCTCCTTGCAGGCACAGTTTGATTTGGTGTGAATAACGTTGAGACATACACACAAGCCCTCATTAACATTCATTCAGGGAAGCAAAGCAGCGCACCCTCACTGCTCTGAGGGTGGGATTTGGCAAGACCCAGATACACCTGGCAAAACTCTTGGCCCTAGTTCATCATAGTCACCATGTTTACTTTTCATCCTAACTCAAGTATGTATGTGCTTCAAATCTATGAGGTGTTGTCTTCATAATATGACATGTTAAAAACTTGTTTTATTGAAGCGGTGTGTTTGACTTGGAATTCGTCACTATAGGTAGTAGAAGTGGTACAAACGTGGTAATTAAGCTATAAAGCTGTCAAGGTTTTATCAAATTTTATGGAATACTGACGCCACAAGAAATGTAGGAGTAAGGCGCTGCAATATTATCCTATGAAAGACAATGTTGAACTGTGAGAAAACAACCTATAGAAGTATTGTTAAATGACCAAAATAATGATTACATTAAGAGCAAAAAACAACAAATAATGATATTTTTTCGATTGGCAACAATACTTTCTGATATCTACAAGTCCCTCAGAAGCACTGGCATGAAACAGGCATTCACTAGGAGCCATGGATCAACCAGCCAAGGCCTGGAGCAACAGGAGCTATGTGTAAAGGCTTGGCAAGAGCAAGGCACATGTTATCCAGATCAGTGTGTGGACCTCTGTGTCTGTCACTGTACGTCACAATCCCTCTGTCTCATGAGTTAAGATATCCATTCTGTTACATGATCTCTAACACCACTGCTCAGCTTTCTCCAATCTGTTCAGTTCACACTGATACCACTATGAACACTGTACTACAGTCACAGACAAGGCGATTATATGAAAACAGGAAATGTTGTTTTTCTGCATGACTGATTTAAAGTTACTATTTCGATTACAGTTATTGAAATCAAATTGCAATGTGCTTGCTCAAAGACTGGCCAATGTGGTTAATAGTAAGGCTCCTTGTGGTCATACAAACATAATGCAGTGAGCCGTCCTTCTGGGTATACTGTATAATAAAAGATGTATACTATAATAAATTAGTAAAGTTGTCAAATAGTCACTGATACATACTGACAGTTAATTTGTGTACTATACTTCTGTTGACCTGATATAGCAGTCAGTTGAATACCTATAAGGGCACAAGGCGAGACCCAGATGCAGACATGGGGGGAGATGGTTTGAGTCTTTGATATTTATTATAATCCAAAAAGGGTAGGCAAGAGAATGGTCGTGGACAGGCAAAAGGTAAAAAGCAGATCAGAGTCCAGGAGGTACAGTGTGGCAGGCGGGCTTGAGGTTAAGGCAGGCAGAATGGTCAGGCAGGCGGGTACAAGAGTTCAGAAAGGGTCAAAACCGGGAGGACTAGTAAAAGATAATAGACCAATCAGGAGCACGGGGAAAACACACTGGTTGACTTGAAACATACAGGACAAACTGGCACAGAGAGACAGGAAACACGGGGATAAATACACTGGGGAAAATAAGCGACACCTGGAGGGGGTGGAAACAATCACATGGACAGGTGAAACAGATCAGGGCGTGACAATACCAGGGACATGATCTTGGGACCATACATACAAAAGGAAGAACACCGGTCGAATGAGGACCAAAGTCTGAATGTCTATAGATGACAGTAATCTATTTTTCTTTCCAGCAGTTTTTTTGTGGCTTTTACAAATCCAGTGAATGTATTTCGTTGGCTGAGAGAATCTTGTCATGGTGGTTGGCAACTAATGAAGATCCCTTTTAAGTTTATCTTTGTCAATTGTCAAATATTGGAGTCTATGAAGTTGTGTGATGAGGTGCATAGACAGATATTTGAAGGGATTTTAACTCATTTGAGCAATTACATGCTTAACTGGCCCAAGATAATCTCTCATCCAAAGCTTTCTGTCGCAGCCTCTCTCTCTCTCCCTATCCTCCTCTCTCCATCTCCCTCTATGTGGCAAAAGACAAGCTTAGAATTCCAGGATTTAAGCACAAAAGCTTACTCTGAATAGATCGAAGGCCCCAGAGAAATTAATTGCTTCTAACAAACAGCATGACTGCTCAAGTTTTGTGTGCCACTCAGTTACCCACCCAAGATGGAGGTCGGAGCGAGGCAAGGTCTGGCAGGGGGGATACAGGGTGGAGTCCTGGCAATATGTTTTAGACATTCTTGATCAAAAGTGTCATCACAACATGCCAAGGGGCCATGGTTTACATGAGTCATCTGGACAAACCCTCATAGACTTATCTGGAGAAGACCCAACTAGTGCTAAGATAGTTAGTTAGCTAGCAACATTGTTTAGCACAGTGTAGATAAATCTGGTGAAATATATTGTGCATTATTAAACTAATATTGTGCAAATTAAACTAATACACTTAATTAATTCAGTCATATGCATTTACAGTAATTCTGGAACACTTTTCTGGTCCATCATCAATTAAAAAATAAAGTGCCACGTTAGCTCATAAACTAACAATGGCTTATACAAAATCACGTAAGCTACAAAGCTTACAGGAAATTCACCCAAATTTTAGATCAGATTTAATGTTGAGCTGCTGTATTCCCATATGTAACTAAACACATGTAGTCAAGTTTAGAAAGGCTGATTTGTATGCCTCACACAGGCTGTCACTCTGGCCCTCATCCAGAATAGGCATACATTATATCCCAATTAGAGTGACCAGGAAAGGACATTTTGGCAGGGATTCAGAAAATTTGCTTTTTGACCTAACCATTGACCAGAAATCTGTTGTTTTGCAAATTATGGTGAAGATTACTGTGTCTTGCAATTATTATTATTTATTTTTTATATTGCTTTGGAAAGATAGGTGTAATCGATTTTCCATAGTCACATGTGAACATGCAGAAATGAAATGCTGTAAGATGTATGTATTTTTGCATGTCATAAATTGACTCAAAGAGCTGTCTGTCTGTAACAATTAATCAACAGCAAAGTGGAGGTTTGGAGAGCATTCAGGAAAGCATTAGCTTGGGCAGTAGTGGGATTTGTTTTTTCAGAGGGTGCGTGGCATATTTGCCCCAATTCTGTTCTCTGCTTGCTCCCACTCCCACATGTCACCATTCTGTCTGCCACCGCCAGCGTGGCATCTATCATCGACCACAGACGCCACGGCAGCCCACAAAAGGAGGCTGGAGCATGCACAAAGACATTTGCATTTTTGCATCTCATTATGCTCATAATTGCATGCCAGTGGAAGCAGGTCTCTCTCCATTATCTCGCGTAACATTATCAGTGACGTTTGAAATGCACGTTTAAATGTCAATTATTGACTACAAAGAAGGACTGACCTTTTTGGAGGCACGTCTCTCTCTCTGCCCCTCCTTTCCCTGTCTCCCTCGCTCCCTCTCTTCCTCTCTCTGTCTCTCTCTCACTCTTTCCATCTCTTCCTGGCTCTTCCTAATTTATTAGCAGTATTTGTTCCTCAATGCTTTGTTTTTGTCATATTTTTCTGTCTCTAATGTAAAGATATCATATCCCACTCACCCAATCAAACAGTACATTGTTTATCTTCTCCATTGCCTTCTTTATTCGTCATTATCTTCATTATAGTCCTACGTGATGGTTAGTTATTTTTTTGGACACTTTATGTTCCATTCACACATCATGGTGATCTGTGGTAGCAGTTTGTATCCCACTTTCCTCAAATATGGTTGCCATTCACTGGCTTAATGTATGGAATTAAGCTAATAATAAGGCTAATGAACTCACTTACAAAACTACCTTTCTGTGTCAATTCTGATCAGCTCCATTACCAGTGCCAGCAGGAGGACAATAAAGTTGAAACAGCATGTGACTCGTGAACATGCCACTATTATAGCTTTATCAGCATACAATGGGTTTCAGAGGCTTCATATCACATGAACACGATGGAAATATGTGTCAACATTTGTGATGACCTGTTTTCCCACTTTAGCTTAGTATCCGCTGATCGTTTCTATGTAAACTCAGCAAAGTGTACATTTTTGATTATGTTGTGTGGAGAGAAAATCAGATGGGATTCCAGTATCAATTCTTATCATTCAGTATACAGTTTTCCTCAGCACCACAGATATATATCTTACCAAATCGGATTAATGCTTTCCTGTCTAGTCTTCTTTCATCTAGTCTGTGTTATATGGAGGTCAGTCATTGTTGTCTCCTGAACACTATATAATAGATGAATGGAGGATCAACATTCTTCTGAAAGTGTAATTCACTGTTCCGTTGAGTTTAAGTTGATGAATAGAGGTATTGAATTTCTCTTTCCGAGATTTTCTACCCTCAAGACAATTGTAGTGGGTGTATCATTTCCAAATTACACAATGTAAAACAGTATAACATGATATTACAAAATATAATCATATACTGTGTGCATAGCTACAGAATAAGTGTATTAGCCATGAATGACAACTAGTATAACCTATACTAAGGATCTTCAATAGTTTATCAAATAACTAGCCTATTCTAATTAAGGGAAGCACACCCTGCCAGGATACTTTTACGTTTGATTTGATCTCCAGCAAAAACCTCCTTATTAGTATCCTCCTCCCCATGAATATGACAGTAATTGCAGTCTCACTCCAGCGTTGTTTTCTTTCTCTAGTTGAACACATTTAGCAAATTTCACTCATAGGTTATTATTGCACCTTACAGACTAGGGAATCAAACAAATCGCATAGGTTATCTTATTAATTAAGTCAAAATAAGTGTGCCAGATCTAATTTATTCTCCCAAAATACCCTGGGATCCCCTACTGCAACTAGTGGCTCACATTGGCATTTTACTGTCTTAAAAAATATATTGAGCTAACATATTTTAATTGTGCAATTAAATACCATTGATTTTAATAATAACATATTTTTATCAAGTCAGTTTGATAGATAATATGTTTTGCTAATAAGCAATTTGATAAAGGTGTCGAAACCTTGTCTATTTTTGTTTTCTTTTCTGAATTATTATAATTCAACACGTTGTAAATGGTTATTCCTGTGACAAACATGTTTTATGTAGAAATCTCAAATTATATTTAATTATATTAGGCCACAGTTTTGTCTTGACATGTTAATGTGTTGTATCATGTTTTACTCTGAAGGCTCCATGCTGTAAAGTATTGTCATTAAATACACAATAAAAACTTAGTTGTATGGTAGCTGTTTTGATAACTACTATCCAAAACAGATGATAGCTCCTAGGACAACTGTATAGCCCTATGCAGATGACAGTGGTGAACGCTGGTGGCCCTGTCCTCACCCACCCCTCACCCACCTCTCAACCCCTCAGAGGAGCAACACTTGATCCATGAATCTTGAGCCACTCTCCACCCCCTCCCTCTCATGGCCTTTGGGCATCTGAAGACCCTGAGCCAGCCGTGCTTATCTGACCCTAACCTTGGCGTATGGTGACCTTGACCTGCACCTCACCCGTTCTCCATCCTCAGGGCTACATCTGTTCCTTTCCCCAGGACACCCAAGTGGTTAGTGAAATTGAAACATCACCTTGAGTTTCCATTTGTTTTCTCTGGAGGTCAGCGAGGGGTTGTCATTAGGACTGAACTTGATCCTCTGCTTTCCAATGAAATGGTCCGGCCATTCTAAAGAGGGGGTGCACTGCACTCACTCTAAATAATGAGCAATGGTAGACCTATCAGAATTGTTAAACACGAGGCAGGAAGATAACCTTGACACTTGGTACTACAATGTAAATCTAGTCATATGATGTACTATTGTAGTAATACCATTCAATTATGCTATATGTGAAACTGCAAGCTGAATTGGCGAGTCCAGTTAATATGAAAGTACACTATTTTAGCTTTTTTGTCTGTATCTCAGTTAGACAAAGCATTTCATAAGTAACATCTTTTAAAATAAATCTCAAAAAGTTAAATTTTATGCACCCTTATCTGATATAAGCTGTTAGTTGTGATTAACTATAGAAATAAAAGTTACATCCCAGATCTAAACGCACACCAATTATTATTACAGTTTCCACCCAGCAATTAAAATGGCATGGAATGTAGTTTCCAGCAAACAATGCTTTTCATTGGAAATAATTCATGCATTTTGTCAGGCTTACAATGCATCGGGCTTCTCTGTCATTTCAACACCAGAGGCTTGTCCCGATATGATAGCTTGATTGTGATGCCCTTTATTATTTTGCCTATTGTTCTGCAGTTCTGTGATTCATGTGACCTTTTCAGGAGTTCTCTCTTTTTTTCCGTCTAGCAGAAACACAAGTCCATGCCACATGGTTATACCACACCACAGAGCAAGAAGACAAAGTTAACATTTATGATGGTACATAGACAATGTCAGCCTTTAATGGATAATAAATTAAAGCATTCCCATTTATTGTTAACTATGGAGGTTCAAAGACTGTTACCTCAGGCAGGCAGGATGCCATCTTGTTAGCCAATGACAGTTTGATAAATCACAGAGGTTTGACTGTAGGTTGTTCTTCCCTGCCAAGCAGATACAATTCAAGATAGAACATAACGAAAGAAAGATAGGTTTCACACCCAATGTGTTTGGGAAAGGAAGAAATAGACAGAAAGACCCAAAGACGTATCATATTCGCTAAGTACTTTTAAATGTACTTTTCTTCTCTATTTCATACCCATGGTTTCTTATACCTTCTAAGTCATGGGACAGGGTTAAGGTTACAACTATGAAACATTGGATTGATCCTAACACCTGACAGCATATCTCTCTCTCTCTCTCTCTCTCTCTCTCTCTCTCTCTCTCTCTCTCTCTCTCTCTCATATAACATAACATCGTTTCAAGAGCAGTGAAGCAGACAATAATATCCATGTAATTAAGTAATAATCTAAGAGTTGTATTTAAGATAATAGTTTGAATATTCAAATATTTGTCATCTTTGTGCCATGTGGAGTCGAATCAAAGATATTTTCAAATCCCTAGTCATTGCATATCATAATACTCTCCCACTGCAGGCCCACCTGACATAATGTTAAGTAGAATGAATCTCCAGCCAGTCTCCCTGGAAGGGCCATGGTATTTGTATGGTCAATGTGACCTTTCTCCATACCCTCTCAGATTAGGTGCACAACATGGAAAATTGTGCTCTTGCTGCAGTCCATAAATCATACCAAGCCATTTTTTTTCTTTAAAGAGCTATGTAAATACCAGTGTACTAGCTAGGTAAACAACACTAACCCCGATACAAATGGCTTGAAAATTGAAGAAAAGCACCTTATTTTTCAGCTGAAATTGCTTTTGAAGCCCAGCTCTAGCGCATGGGGATGGAGGAGCCATGGAATGATTTGTGCTGGGGGGAATAGAAAATAGGTTGATGATAACCACACTCGACACAGTTCCTGTGTTGGGGAGTTCTTGCAATAATCAAATATATCATTGTACATTATTTCCCCTCATGCAGACCCTAAATGCATGCTATCTAAAGTGACGACCACCCCCACACACACAGACTGCATTTGCTTCTAGGGGTCTAAGGGAGGGCCACTTCCACTGTACATCTTGGGCTAAGATTACCAGTCAACGTCGTGCTGCTGAAATCACATCCAACCTTTTGTTTTGTATGAATAAAATCCATATACTGTATCCTCTTGGATATGGTTATAAGTGATTTTCCATGAAATACAGCAGAGTACTGGACTGAGTATGAAGACTATCAGATGTTGGATCCAACCCATGAATGCAGTATGAACGTTCATTCTATGGCCTTCCTGTTTCACCTAGAGTAGGGGTCACTTTTTAAAGAGGTCAGTCTCTAAAGAGAACAGCTCATGACCTGCCTAAAGTTCAACAACTATGTCGCAAAGTAGAAAAATGAACAAGATTGACTGTAACATGGGTTATTGCTATTCACAAGTGGTTAGATTTAAGGAACTTAATCGTGACAAAAACTACAACAATAAAAAACAACTACTGCAGTTTTTCCATTGTGTTTACAGCTGCGTAGTTAGAACATGGTGGCCAGAATGACCTTCACATGCAGTCCCAGAAAACAATTATTTCTATCATTTCTGCTATAGTGACCTAAAGCATCAAACTGTGGGGTTTATAGTTAGTATTTATTGGCTTTCACTGTCATAGAGATTGTTGTACACACTAGATTTTTGTGGCAAATGTGGGCTCCCTGCCTCTGTAGTCTGTCTGCTTGGTGTCCTTCCATGTGTAGCTGGACTTCTCTTGGCAACAAAAGAAGAGAAAAGGGTCTTCATCTGGTCAGTACGTTAACCAAGCATAATGAGTCAGTCTGCATCATTTGGCCTCCTAGTGACTATGTCCCCAAAGCCAAGAAACCACACTTCCTGCCTGGTGCTGTGTGTACCACACACATGGCCTCCATATACAGTACATCTTAGTGTTAATCATGAGGTAAGGACGACACTAAATTAACATGTGGGTAGTAAGTAAGTATATCCTCACTGTGTTTGTGGCCTTTCTGGCACAGAGGCAGAACCTGCAACGCCATCCAATCTGTTACCTAGAAGACGCTCCGGACACAAACCCTGACCGTCATAGGGACAGCTAATTCCCAGCATCTGGTGCAAGCTGGTGCCTTCCGTGGTATCACCATGGCAAACGCTGCTTGGCAGCCCATGGCAGCCCATGGCGTCAGACTGTTGAACAGTCACCCCCATCGTGTTCTAAGCAGTATGGACGGGGACCGGTGCGTGAACCGTTTCATTTCAGCATGGTGGACCATTGATGCCTGCAGTAGAGCCCCTGTTATCTAATCAAACAGCACTGGTCAGTTATGATGCCAACTCCTAAATCCACTGCCATCTACAAAGCCGTGGGGGAGATTAACCAGTACAGCGGCAGTGTCCGACAATCAAAGACTTCCCTAAATTTAAGATCTCAGGGTTTTTCTCTGGGAGGTGCAGTTATCCACACAAGCAAACACAGACAGACACAAGCCCAGACAGACAGGAAAAATTAAGTGTCCTTCATGCTTTAAATGGAGCTATCACAAAGACCATACAGCCAGTCTTTTGGAAGCAGACATGATACATTCTAAACCCTCTTTGTCTGTGTCCACCGGTATATCTCACACAAGGCTTGAGACTCAGTGTCAGAGAACAGTGGATGATGCTGTTTGTCTATAATCAAGTTGCCATATAGGTGCTTCCACTGTGTCTGAGCTTCCCATGAGCAGAAGAGGAGAAGTCCCAAACAAAGCCAGCCCAAGACATTCACCTTCTCCCTGTTTTTGCCCTGTACAGACCCTAATCAGACCATGGCTTCTAGAATTACCCTGCTGTCTGTGTACCTCATTATTGCACTAAAGACAGAAGCTCTCCCATAGCAACGGAAAGAGCTCTGGGCACTTTTTTAATATTAATATCTCAGTCTGGTGTGGCAGTAATGATATTAGGGAGCTGACGGAATTCTCCACCCAGCTGGACATGTTAATTGAGAAGGCAGGATTTAAAGGCAAAGTTCACGTTTGTGCAGATGGTGGGACAATGCAAGATGGCAGACCTAGGTCAGTGTCATTCCCAAGCTATACCTTAATGGCTTGAGGTTTTTTTTCTGAAGTTTGACGCATATGAGTCCCTGAGGTCCAGAAGGGTCTTTGGGGTCTGAGTTACTACCTACGTGCCCTTGACAGAGGACTACATTGTCCAGTGAATATAATGGCACTATTACCAAATTTCTCTTACCATTTCATCATCACATGCTATTTTAGTGTTTTTAATCACCACTCCAAAATACAAAACGGTGCCCCTAATTTCAATAATTTGTGGAATAAAAATCGGTATAATTAGCTAGTTAAATAATAGACCAAATATTGCAGGATGTATGCATCTGATATTATGTTACCATAAACAAGTTAAAGAGTGCACAGGCAGACCAATAAGCCCACAAACCTCAGAACTATGACAAACCCTAAATTAGTGTAATTAAATAATGAGGGTGATTAATTTACCTACTTACTTCAGTTATGAGCCACTAGGAGCTGCTCTAATACAGTGAGCATCTTTCCTCCCAAGAAACACACCTGAAGTCCAGTCCTGAAAGCAGACTCACCTCTCACAACATATTAGACAGAGCAGGGAATAATGTCTTGGGAGCCAACCGCCATGGGGACACAGTTTATCTCATATAAATACCTGTCCCCTCCACAGTGTACCTGTCCAAACAAATAAAACTGTGTGAGCAGTTTGCACTGTGTGAGCATGGCTTGGTGGGGGTATACAATGTGTCATAGTGAAACTACATATGAATGTGTGTCTCATAATACCACTACATTCTAAAAGCCAGTGAACTTATTTTGCAGGTAACAAAGTACACATACACAGTATATATCCATGAGCTATATAAGATATAATGTTTTATTCTGTTATATTATTGAAAACAAACCTTACTTTTGGAGAATACAAGCAAGATTTCCCCAAAGTAACACAGGGTTAGAGACAGTGGTACCATACTGTTAGAAAGTCAAACAGATGGGATGTCTTTGGAGAGGTGGATACTGTCACACCACACATTTACATCAAATTAGAGTAGCCTGGGCTAGTCCATCCCCCACTCTGACCAAACACCGGAAAGCAGGTGTCTGCTTAATAATTTGGTCAAAGATCAGCGAGTTAAAGGTTGAGGCCAGGGGCAGAGAGGGATGGGGTCATGCTGCTTCTAGGAGGGTGGTGAGACATGATCTCCCCAAGTCTGGAGCAGCCAAACCCCAAGGTCATCCATTAGTGCTCTGGCCCGTTGGTGCTGGAAGAACCACAATATATTTACTGTGCACCCTTAAACCTTTTAATACTCCCCATGACCCAGATGAGGAGATCAGCCCCCTAAGGGAGAGGCATGTTACATTATTAACACTGCACAGCCATTGACAGCTATTATGCTACATTAGTTTAGTCTGTCCGTCCACTTCAATAGTGAGATGCAAAACATGATGCAAAAACTATTCTGAAAACATCGAATTATTTTCCAATTGTGCATAGTCTTTGAGTGCAGTGTGGTTCCAACAGTATGAATAATAAAATAGAATTCTGCCTTGGAGTTGAGTCACTAATAAATTGTAAGAGATTGGATCTTTAATTTTAATTATTGCAGGGATATTTGAATATCTACAATCATCCCTATGGCCATTTGTGATCAGTTTTAAACATGCAGGTGATAGTGTCAGTGCCTGACCAAATTGTAAAAGAACATTGAGTTATGACTGATCATTATCTGCACTTTCAAAGAACGTACAACATTTCTGCATTTAATGTGACACATTTTCTCTTTTTAATAAGGAGAGGATGTTGAAGCTGCAAAGGAGAAGGAAGAAATGTCACTCGTGTCAACCACTCCCTTTAAATAGGGCTCTCTTATGATCCCTTCCTACCGCTCTCTCTCAAACCTTTACCAGGTGTCAAGACTGGGCATCAGAATAATACATTAAAGTGGCAGTGTTGGCAGGATCAAAATACATTCCCGTTTCCACCCCGCTCAGGACAACAGAAGAGCCGTCTCCTTGGCTGAGACACAAGCTCTAATGAGTCAAGTAACAGCTGAACTTCTCGGGCACTGGAGATTTTTTCGCCAAGGCCAGCCATTTACTGTCATTAATAATGGGATCCTGTATTGGACCGTTGATTTGATGGCCCGGCTCAACTTCTCCCATGGCCTATCAACTTGACACAGGTTAATTTTGCCCCTTGCTCTTAAAGACATTGTCTTGCAAGTGTTGCACATGTGTAAGGTCTTCATCTTTTTCAGTCATATCTCTCCTCAAAGAGCCTAAGGACCAAGCAGTGTCATATTAACCTAAGACAGCTCAATGCAATGTATTGTAAAAGCATACGTGCATGTCTGTGATCATAGGTGTCGGGGAAACCGGTGTTGGATCCATGTGGCTCTATGGAGATACTCTGAGATGTAGTGCTTGTTGTAAAGAATCAAGTCAATATTTTAGACAACATTTTAGAAAGTAGTATTTTAGTAGTTGTTCACGTAGTGTAGACTCCTCAGAGGAGGAAAGGGAGGATAGCCTCCTCAACAAATTTCATAAACATTTAAATATTTTTTTTGATAAAACTATACTAAATATATTCACGTCACCAAATAGTTGATTAAAACACACTTTTTGGCAAAGAAGGTCTACAGTAGCTTCAGCAGTACTCTATAGGGTAGCACCATGGTGTAGCCGGAGTACAGCTACTGTCCTCCTCTGGGTACATTGACTTCAATACAAAACCAAGGAGGCTCATGGTTCTCATCCCCTTCCACAGACTTCCACAGTAATTATGACAATTTCCGGAGGACGTCCTCCATCCTATCAGAGCTCTTGCAGCATGAACTGACATGTTGTCCACCCAATCAAAGGATCAGAGAATGAATCTAGTTCTGAAAGCAAAAGCTACAGCTAGCTAGCAGTGCATAACATGTGGTGAGTAGTTGACTCAAAGACAGAGAAAGACAATAGTTTATAACAAATAAATGTCTTCCAAAATTAAGGAAAAGCAAGAGAGAGAGAGAGACAGAGAGAGCTAGCTATATTTGGTTGTATTTTCTGGTTGTACACTGTACTGTATGATTGCAGCGGGTTTACAAACGAGTTAGTCTTAGTAGTTCTACTTGACAATGACATGACAACAATGTAGGATGTGTGTAGCGGTTAGCAGTCATGATATGAAGGTCTGGCTTGGAAAGGTTTTTTCGCCTGGTCAAAGACTGATGATGTGCTGTCCACAAGTGAAGGGAAAAGGTGAGAGGAAGAGAGCATGTAGATAGTTGCAAGAAAGAATGATATATACAACGAGAAAAGCAATCATGCTCTTTTTTTTGTGGCTGCTATGAAAGTTAACTGTTTCCTTGTCATTCCGCCGACTCTGTTGAAAAATGTTCCTTAAACGGAAGCAAAAGGAACAAAACGGGAATAAACATACCTGAGTTTGTCCACCCTAGGTCAGCTAGATGCAGGCAATTGTGTGCAAGGCGTACTGAATGTCAGTGTCTGTCACCTTGATTGCTCAAAATGATCTCGTCCTGTGCATTTACATTGTAAACTTTCATTCATAGGCTAGGTTGTAGAAACCTCATGATGGGTAAAGGGAATATTGGAGTATCATGTAGTAGCCTAAACCAATCGATGTTACATTGAGCTGGGTGAAGGGAATATGAATGACAGACATCCAATATGCTGTAATAGAATAAGGCCATGCTCATAAAAACAAAATCATCCTCCCTCATCTTAAACGGCACCGACCGCCACTGTAGTTGTCATAGTTGAAGTAGTAATAGCAACTACAGTACTAACTCCATCTGTTTTTGCATCTAGCTCAGTCTATGAATTTGAGAGGACTTTCATTCTCTATGGTGTAGCTTGTCCTGTTCCAAACCAAGTAGCAGGGCTGCCGTTGGTCCTAAACATAGCCTCCAGGATTGTGGAATATTAGTGATTTCCATTATTTTCCTTTTTCTCTACTTCAAAGAACAGCTGAGCATACATGACAGCTTAGCCAGTGGAGATGGACTAATGATACTTCATACTCTCTGAAATCTTCCATGGATAAATGCCCACACACATGTAGTCTTCATTTTTTGGTCATGGATTGTGTTGATCCTGACAACTCAGTCTCTCTTTCTTCAGGGCTAGCCCCCCATGCGCTTGGCTGGTGGTTCCTTTGTGTAACCTGTTCTCACACTGTTCCATCTCTACATCATGCAGCCAGCTTTTCACAGCAGCAATTCAACAGCAATAATCACACACTTTCGCCTCAAAGCAGACCCCTTGCTCCCTTTGCCAATAAATTAAGGGTCATCAGGGCTTGGACGAAATAGGATAGATATGCTAAAATCACACCCCATATAAAAAACGATTGAATAATCATATTTTATTTCTAAAAGTCTGTATTGAAATTCTAATGTATTCAGGCAGTGATTCGATTTTTGTAAGTAAAAAATGTTTGTTGCACATTTGAATTAAGCCAACGTTGCGACCAGCGTACTTTACTAACATGACAGTAACTGCCATGGCTTTTGATGCTGCCGTGTGACTGTGTGATTCTTGATGAACTCGAGGTCATAGATTCCCAGTGGCTGCGTAGGACAGGGAATAGAGTGCAGCAGGGTTCAGGCCTTGGGTCACTGAAGCTTCAGAAGTGGCCGGCCAACTTTGGCCCCGCAGGGGAGTGGGGGGGGGGGGGGGGGGGGGTTGACAGATTTGCTGGTGTTTTATCAAAGTCCACTGAACCCTACAGCAAAGACTCAGAAGCAGGTCCCACAGAAAGAGGGAGCACTCCTCTCATCTCCAGTTCACAGAATTCCAAAAGAAGGCTAGTCTGGATGGGGTCCAGGTTGCCCCAAGACAAACAAAATCCAGCCACAACCTCACGGTGGCACTGCCAAACCTTTTTTCATCTACTCTTCCCCAGACAATATTCAATATGCGTCGGGGGGGCAGTGACATGTACAGTATTGGTTTATTTTTCATATGCAATGATGTGTTGAACCACATTTAGTCAAGTAGGATTTGCAGAAGGAATCAGACCACAAACCTTTTTTTCCCCTTTCACTAAGTTGAAAGGTTAACTTGCTCCCTAATCAAGATGGCAGGTCCATTGGCATGGTAAAACCCAGCTGTGGCCCTGGCAAGTGGCGTGGCTGGTCCTGTCTCCCCCTGCATTGTTCCGGGCATCACATCCAAGAGCCCTAGCTGTGTGATATACTTAACTGAGGTCAGCATTGTCATTATCTGGGTCTTGTTGGCACTATTGCAGTCTCCTCTGATGATAGGCCTCTCTTTCAGACCTGCAGCTTTTAACACTCCTTAAGAGGTAACCTCTGTGAAGACGAGGCAATCGACCACCTGCAAATGTAACTCAGGGCTGTGGTTCTGTTAAAAGTGCATCCTTTGTGACATTCTGCCACCGCATATGCCGTTTTCTCTGACCTTTCGTAATTTTACCACAAATGTTTGGAGATTTCTCTGATCCTTTTTCATTGGGATTAGTCCAGTTTATATATACAGGCAATAGACTATGGTGCTTATTTGTGTTCTCCAGAATGAAGGGGAGCAAGAAACTTGTCAGACATAGAACAAGATGAACTCAGAAAAGCAGCTTTACGTATGATAACACTTTGTGGAATGGGATATCCTGTGAGCATAGGCAACATCATTATTTCTGCACAACTGAAGCAAAACTTGTCTATGGTAGTGTACATCACACAACAATTCATGAACATCATGATTGGAATGCATTGGTAATATTGAGATGACATCAAATACTTAATTTCTATCTATCTATGAAGTACATCATCAGAGGTGTCTTTGACTATGACAAGAAAGTAAGCTTGAAAGTATTTAAATCCTTAGCAATTTCATTTTTGTTACAATACCTAGTTGACACTAATCCCTTTGATACTTTAAAAATGGCCATAAAAACAGAAACAGGACAAAAAGAGAGGAGTGTTGTTGAGGGGTTTTTGCTTGGTCTTAGCATTGTGTTTTCATTCTAGCACTACAGTACCTCCTCATTCATGTCAACCACATGGAGTTTCCCATTGTATTAGAATATAAAACATTTTTAAAAGATCTCTCTCTCTCACACACACACACACACACACACACACACACACACACACACACACACACACACACACACACACACACACACACACACACACACACACACACATTGAGAGACATGCACAGAATAACACACATCCCTATTTTAACTGTCTCTCCCCCCTATAGCAATTTTGTCAGAAGTTGAAAATGTCTTGATTTAGTTGTCTGGCTGTTCCGGACAGTTTCCCCCGCTGTGCTAATGTGAACAGGACATCCTGCTGGGCACCAAAAAATACCACTTCACGGCAGCAGCATAGGGCCGCTTTTATTTATGGAGCTACCGAAATGAATAGGTATTAGTGTCCAAACATTTCACCATGCTCCTGCAGCCACACACAAAAGCCCCTGATTTTCAGCAAATCTGCACTTATTTTATTCAAGAAGACTGAGCCAAAAAAGAAAATGAAAAAAATATATAATGACTTAAAAGACCTCAGAAAAAGAATAGACGTTGCTTTTGAAAGAGGTGGATGAGAGTGAAATCGAACATAAAAACACATACATTTCATTGCACTTCTATAAAAGTTCAAATGGAAAATGTTTCTATACCCTGTAAACTGAACAAAAGTGCTCATGTACTGTATGTACCATAAACGTAACACTTTTTCCAAAACCAAGTTGCTTGGTACTTCCAAACACTTCTGACCACTGTATGAAAAAATATACAGATGCATTTTATAATATGTTACAGATCATGTACTATGTTTGTATCAGATCATGATCACAATCAATATAATTATGTATTATGAGTGAAGGCACCAACAGCGTAAAGCATCCCTCTGGCCTTATCATGTGGGAGCAGGCTGAGGCGGAGTGGGACTATGTCCTCCTGGCCCAGCACTCCACTCTGGCTGGCCCCCGTGTCCAGGACCTCATCAGCATAGAGCCCGCCTGTCCCCGCCTGCTCACACCCCTGCTCCTCACTGCTCCTCAGCTGTCATCCCTGCCCTTCTGCAAACACACTGGGCTGACATTTGAAAAAAACTCTGGCATTCACCCTCAATATGGATTTTTGTTGATTATAGCTTTCTGTCTCTGAAGATTGCACGTATTATTGACTGCGCGATCCTGTGACTGTTTGCACAGCTTTTCTCCCGTCTGGATCACTGTGAAGTCCAGCAGTAATGTAGTCATTCTCTCTCTCTCTCTCTCTCTCTCTCTCTCTCTCTCTCTCTCTCTCTCTCTCTCTCTCTCTCTCTCTCTCTCTCTCTCTCTATTTCTATCTCTCTCTCTCTCTCTCTCTCTCTCTCTCTCTATTTCTCTCTCTCTCTCTCTCTCTCTCTCTCTCTCTCTCTCTCTCTCTCTATTTCTCTCTCCCTCCATATTTTTTCATGTATATTTTTATTTTCTCCCTCGGTTTTTTGTCCTAATCCCACTTGGCAGCCAACCCCTCCTTTGTGCCACCAGAGATCAGAGTTTATGCGAGGCTGCGGTCAGTAATGTCACTAAGACTGGGATCTGATACAGTAGCTGCCCGTTGGTTAAATGCCCCTGGCCTAAACCTCCTATTGTTCTCTGAATTCCAAGCGGCAGCTCTGTTTCACTCGCTGTATAATAGCCCATAGGTTAAAGTTCGGCTCCTTTTACTTTGAATTTACATCTTTCACAGGTTCCAGCCTCCCTTGTTCATGGCTCTTTTTTTTACCCCGTTGCCTGCAGGCAGCCAATCTGTTTGCTGAAGCTCGCCTGATGGTCTCCCACAACTAGGCATCTTCTGGAGGGTCAGAGGAGAGCAACTTGACTTAATGTGTTAACCTAAGTGGGCTCCGCCCTTCTCCAGAGGGGAAGCCATGGACCCCTCCATTAAGACCTGACCACCACTCCACACCGGGCCGGCCCCAGCCCCAACCCCAACCCCAGCCCCAGTCGGGATATCACATGGCTCTGCCTAAGACAGGCTCTGAGACAGGCTCCTCATTAAAGCCTGCCGCCCAGCCCATCTCAGGATTAGGCCTTTTCAACATTTATCCTCCAACTGACAACTGACAATAGGATAGGAATAGGATGGGCACTCTTCATGGAGTGTGTGTTCATACATCATGGAATTATAATTGCACTTTCATGATGAGAACACAGGAAAATCTATCCGCAAACACAATGCATGGATTTAAATTGGGAGCTACTTTCAAGGATGTAATTGTGATGTGATTCCAAGAGAACAGGAGCAAGTCATATAGTTCGGTACATCCTCACATGCTCGTCTATCTATGCACTCACACACACCAAACTCTTCCCAGCCGCTAACCTTTCAGCCTTTTGATACATTTACTTAAAGTTTCCCTGCAGTTAATACACAGAGGAGCGATCCTTTTACTCGTGTTTTGAGGTTTTGAAAGAGCAACCCCATTTACCGCGGTGGCCCATTCACCTGTGACCCAGTCATGGTTGCGCCGGTGTTGGGGTTACAGAGCGGTGAAGCTGGGACGCGGAGCAGGAAATAGAGATGACATTGGTTCTTCAGCTGGGTAGGAGGAAAAGGTCTGGTGATAGCAGGGCTCAGCAGAGCCTCCTACAGCAGAACTGAGTACCAGTCATGCTTCCTATTTACACCGCTACACTGGCAGTTTTCAGAATTCATATTTGATGTGGTATAATGCCTTGAAAGAGAGCTATTTCCCTGTATACAGGATGTGATGGAGGGCAGGTTGCTGCATGGCTCACAGGTCACCAGGCTTGCTGCAAGTAGAAAGGTTTTCAGGCTTCAAAGCAGCAAAACATTGTGCTGTCTGTATAGAATGGACTGGTAACCGCTGAGATTTTAAGTCCTCTACTCTGTTGTAGTGTATGTTTAGAGCTAGGTGGAAAAGAAATAACAAATTATTCAATCAAATGAAATATGCATTTCAGGATGTCTTTATCGCCTTTAAATTATTGGTTGTAATTGTGCATTATGTGTCAAGAAATCTTAACTAATTATAAGTGTGAACAACCCCACACTTATTTACATATGTAGTGAACTCACAAACATGTTTCACGCCAGTTCCTAATAAACACAACTTGATGAGGAACAGGTACGATTTTAGAGAAGGTGTTAATGAACTGTTGATTTAATGTTCTCCTTCCTTTTCAAATCATTTCCATATCAATAGACAACCGTCATTACTAGTAACTACTGAGTGAGTTAATAAAGACATCAGCTCTTAGATCGCACAGAACACCGCACCATTAAATGAAATGAGAATTATAATAGCCCATTTGTTTGAGTCCTAATACAACTTTCACAGATGTATATAAGGTACAAAATACACAAGTAATTCATTTACTTTTGTAGCAACCTATGAATTATTTTGGAGAGCTGTCAGAAAGAAAAAGAGGCCAGAGAAAAGAAGAAGTGAAACTCTGTAACAGCGCAATTAAACTCTGATAATGAGGTCAGACATCAGCTCCAGTGCAACCCGTATCATTACATGGGCCGAGCGGAGCGGGCTGCTCCAGCTGCCTGGGTTTTGCACAGGGATTATACTCCCCGTCCTGAGGGCAGCACTTTTACTAGGCTGACCCTTGCCTTGCCACTGGGACACCAGCCACCCCAGGGCTCCTAGGGGCCTCAACCCCCAGGCCTGGAGCCAGTGGCACCAACAGGACTAGGGAGAAGTGAACTGTGTTGCCACGTGGGATGACAGCAGCCTCAGCTCTCTGTCTCTCTGTTCAGAAGCACACAGACAGCCAGGCACCAGAACAGAATATCCTCCATGTTGCCAACTTTGAATTACTGGGCTCCTCTATTTCTGTCAGCTCATTTGCAAAAGGCAACAAACAATGAAAAGTTTGTAAAGGAAAATAGTACCAGTTAATATACATTGCTGTATTTGGATCTGTAGGACTGTTATGTGATTGTCCAAAGAAAGACAAGAATTGCTAAGAAAAGTAAGGAAAATATTTCCATATTTTAGAAACTAACACTGATTCACACTGACAAATGAGATTGAAATAATGAAACGTACATTTTGGCGTCAGTCTGGTTCTCCTTTCCCTTTGTTTGGAGACTCGTTTGCAAAGTCCCTAGCAGGAGTCAGACTAATTTCTCTTTTCTTTTTGGGTCTGCATGTGTGTTTTGTACTGTTCCCTTTTTGTGTCCCATGATTACTTTGAGGATATCATTATGACATTCAGCAGCAACAAGAATTCTTCTGTTCTAATTTATATCAATTAGTAGGGGATGCTAATTCATGCTGACGGCACAGTGTATCTTGAAAGGCTAGCGAGGATGTTGTGGCGGCAGCATCACTATGAAGCCAAAAGCCACCCTCTCTCCCCTTTCTCCTCCCTCTCGGTTTCCCAATCCACAACAAGGGGTTCCAAGCAAGGAGGACAATACCAGTCAGAGCCAGTACTATGATAATTAGTTATTGATTGAGAACAATGGCATGGTGCGTACTGCCGTATTAGCTAGACGCCAGTAGGTCGCGGCACCAGGAGCAGCCATCAAGAAATGAAGGCTAAAACATGTCTGACTCTCCTAATAAGATATTCCTTTATGTTTTTTCTTTCATTTCCCTCGTCTTTTCCCTTCCCCAGGCACGTTAGTGTTTGGGCAACATGGGGTCAAAAGTATTAATGCTTGTGCACAAACGAGTGCCTGATGAAGGGGAATTTAATTAGAGAGAATGAATGCCCTGTAAGCCTCCAGCCCTCCATGCTACCTTGCACTGCTCCTTAACAATACTGCTAGCAAGAACTCTGTTGCAGTTAGTTGTTAGCACTGAGACTACACAGGACCCATAGCTACAACTCTATAGGTAGAGACTGAAACGTAAGGTACAACAGCGTAACTTATTTTTATACAAAGGGCCCAAACCCACATTTAAGTACTTATGCAGTGCGCAGTATATACAGTTGAAGTCGGAAGTTTACATACACTTAGGTTGGAGTCATTAAAACTTGTTTTTCAACCACTCCACAAACTTCTTGTTAACAAACTATAGTTTTGGAAAGTCGGTTAGTACATCTACTTTGTGCATGACACAAGTCATTTTTCTAACAATTGTTTACAGACAGATTATTTCACTCATAATTCACTGTATCACAATTCCAGTGGGTCAGAAGTTTACATACAGTTGACTGTGCCTTTAAACAGCTTGGAAAATTCCAGAAAAGGATGTCATGGCTTTAGAAGCTTCTGATTGGCTAATTGACATCATTTGAGTCAATTGGAGGTGTACCTGTGGATGTATTTCAAGGCCTACCTTCAAAGTCAGTGCATCTTTGCTTGACATCATGGGAAAATCTAAATAAATCAGTCAAGACCTCAGAAAAAAATTGTAGACCTCCACAAGTCTGGTTCATCCTTGAGAGCAATTTCCAAATGCCTGAAGGTACCACGCTCATCTGTACAAACAATAGTACGCAAGTACAAACACCATGTGACCACGCAGCTGTCATACCGCTCCGGAAGGAGACGCATTCTGTCTCCTAGAGATGAACGTACTTTGTTGGGAAAAGTGCAAATCAATCCCAGAACAACAGCGAAGGACCTTGTGAAGATGCTGGAAGAAACAGGTACAAAAGTATCTATATCCACAGTAAAACAAGTCCTATATCGAAATAACCTGAAAAGTAACTCAGCAAGGAAGAAGCCACTGCTCCAAAACCGCCATAACAAAGCCAGACTACGGTTTGCAACTGCACATGGGGACAAATATCGTACTTTTTGGAGAAATGTCCTCTGGTCTGAGGAAACAAAAATGGAACTGTTTGACCATAATGACCATCGTTATGTTTGGAGGAAAAAAGGGGAGGCTTGTAAGCTGAAGAACACCATCCCAACCGTGAAGCACGGGGGTGGCAGCATCATGTTTTGGGGGTGCTTTGCTGCAGGAGGGACTGGTGCACTTCACAAAATAGATGGCATCACGAGGGAGGGAAATTATGTGGATATATTCAAGCAACATCTCAAGACATCAATCAGGAAGTTAAAGCCTGGTCACAAAAGGTTCTTCCAAATGGACAATGACCCCAAGCATACTTCCAACGTTGTGGCAAAATGGCTTAAGGACAACAAAGTCAAGGTATTAGAGTTGCCATCACAAGACCTGACCTCAATTCTACAGAAAATCTGTGGGCAGAACTGAAAATGCCTGTGTAAGCAAGGAAGCCTACAAACCTGACTCAGTTACACCAGATCTGTCAGGAGGAATGGGCCAATATTCCCCCAACTTATTGTGGGAAGCTTGTGGAAGGCTATCCAAAACGTTTGACTCAAGTTAAACAATTTAAAAAGACCATGCTACCAAATACTATTTGAGTGTATGTAAAATTCTGACCCACTGGGAATGTGATGAAAGAAGTAATAGCTGAAGTAAATAATTCTCTCTACTATTATTCTGACATTTCACATTCTTAAAATAAAGTGGTGATCCTAACTGACCTAAGACATGGAATTTTTACTGGCGTTAAATGTCAGGAATTGTGAAAAACGGAGTTTAAATGTAGTTGGCTAAGGTGTATGTAAACTTCCGACTTCAACTGTATATACATTTTTTCCTGTATTCAAATCAAATATATGTTGTCGGTTTAATGAAATAGCAGGAACCCTTTAGATTCTCCTCAAGGTATTCTTCCAGTATTCAGAGGACATATGTGTGTAAATTAATACACAGTATATGTTATATTTAATTTAACTTAACTAGGCAAGTCAAGAACAAAATCTTATTTAACATGACAGCCTAGGAACAGGGGGTTAACTGCCTTGTTCAGGGGCAGAATGACAGATTTTTACCTTGGCAGCTCGGGGATTCGATCTTGTAACCTTTCGGTTACTCAGCCAACGCTCTAACCACTAGGCTAACTGCTGCCCCGTATATTGCCAGTATGTTGTGCTATCTTGCATTGTGATTTCTCAAAGTTGAGAAATGCATTTGATCATGCATATCAGACATGTTACTGAAATCTGATGTCAGCAAAACTATATAATTTTGGTATAAGGTACTGTACCTAGGTGTTTATAAAAGCCATGTTGAGATATAATAAAATCATTGTGAAATTACTGGTATCTGGTCTCCTTGTTAGGGAGGAATGTGTCAGGTTTGCCATCAATGTGACAGCACCCCCTACACTCTGCCCACCTGATCCATGGCCTGTAAGAAAGCACCTGGCATTAAACTGGCAGGGCATGAGCGTCAGTTGAACAATGAAGAACTGTCAGGGCCGACAGCCGGGCACGGCTGTAGCAGCGCTGCTTTGACAGGGAGGGCCAAGGAGGCTAAACTGCTTTGCTGGAACTAATTAAACAGATGAAGTTACGACATGAATATGCAGATGTGTTTACATTTTACCATATGGTATTATTTCAGGTAATAATGCACAGTAGAGGCTTCCCTCTCATTCATGTGAAGGCATGGGATTGTAAGCTGAAGTCTATCTAGAGACACGTCGAGATTGTTGGAGAAATATGAATGGACACATGGGTATTGAAATCTATTTGTTGTGACTCAATTAGCCAAGATGTTGATTGCTGCTACATTTATGATCAAATATATATGGGTAAAAGGGCACTTTAGCATTAGCATATGTTATACTGTTTATATTGTTTTTATTGTATTAAGAGACTGTTATAAGAAATGCCATTTTATTTTCAACAGACGTATGTTTGTGTATCTGTGTTGGTTCTCCAATAACACAAGTCCCAACATCTGCAAACAGACATTTATCGATACTCAATGTGTTACCTACATTGTAGCTCAATTTCTCACTGTTTTTGCCAAGTGCTGCCTGTAAAACAGAGCACTCTAAGTTCCTTCTCCATGGTCTAATGTGCAGCCTCCCCCATTCCCCTAGAGCGGGTGCTGCGATGTTAAGAGGGAGGGGGCCAGCGGAGCCGCGTTTAGTGAGAAGTGCAGGATCATGGGGGCCAGCTGGAGGGGTGATGGGGAGCGTAATTGTGCCCGCTGTGTGGATAGGGCCGGGGTGAGAGAATGGGTTGAGGAGCCCTGGAAAAAAGGGTGGGGAGGGGACACCTCAATTACCTGCGCTCCCTCTGACCCCTCTCCCTGTGTCTCTCAATGGACTGATCCACTGTCTGAGGGGCGGACTTTCACAGACAGACAGACAGACAGACAGACAGACTCCTCTAGCAATTTAGTATTCTATCTCTCTCTGGGCCAGTAAGCCCTTTATTTCGGCTATATTTTTTGGACATTTTCTTTAATACCTTTTTTAATTGCTACATTATAAGCATTTTCATTTAATGATATAGCATTTCTGATGACACATTTTCGTTTAAAAAAATCCATAAATCAGTTAGAGGTAGTTTTGATCACATAACATTTAGACATGAAAGATTAGATTGCATACTGTGCGTTAAAACATCACTTCCTGAGAAACAAAAGTAGCAGGTTGCATGTGAAGCCTTCATTGTTTAGTTGGGAACTTTGATATGGCTAATACAGTAAGTGACAGAGACTGGTGTTAAATCCATACTTCACAGGACTGTGATGTCTTAATAAACTCTCTGTGTTGTTCAGACAGGGAGGCTAGACATGTACGAGGACGGCCATTGTGTAGCTGTCATGGCTGGCCCTCAAAAGCAGATGTAGCTGTCAGATTATTAATATATGTATACTGACAGGCCCCAAGTCCAACCCCAAAACCCTCAATTTTTTCAATGTCCCTCAAAAAATTTGCTCAGCTTCAAAGACAGTGGGCGAAGGGTTGGATGCAAGGTCAAAGGCCAAATACATTTTGAAAGCGAATTCTCTTCCTTTTGCAACCTGTTTTTATTGCTGTCGCTCCCCTTCTCTGTGGCGGCCATTCAGCTGAGACTTAGGCTGAATTGGCAGCAGCTTTCAAAGCGCTTGGCAGCCTGGTGATCCTCGGGAGCTCCCGTCTGACATCTCTCTGGGTCTGTCTATGCACAGGGGTCAGCACAGGGCCCTGACTCCCAGGCCCCGCTCACTCAGGCGCTACCATGAGTCAGTCCTGAAGACTGAAATTAAAATGTGAAAAGCCTGGCGACTGAAGGCATTCCTCGCCCCCCCCCCCCCCCCCCCCCCTGGCATTTTCTTTTCTTTGTGACAGTTCCTCTGAGACAGATTTTTCTTTCATGTTTCTTTTTTTTTCTCCTTTAGATTATTTAACAACATGCGAACAGAGCTGTCAAGGAGAGACATGCTTGATCGACAGTGCAAGGGAGTGTTTTAGTCAACATGGGGTTAAATGTGATTTTCTGCATGTTCAGTGCTGTAGTCTCAAGGCGTTTAATGCCACTGCTTGATGTTTTTTGATGGATCAATTATCCATTCTAACATGTTGTGAAGCCTGTAACCAAACATAGAGAGAAGCACGACATTTGTCACAGTTTTCTATTAGAATAAGGAAATTTAAGTAATTCAATGACAGCTAATTTATTCTTTGTTTGTAGCAATCTCATTATAGTAAATTTGGTCCGTGAAACCCTGGAAGTGACATACACTCAACATGAAGTATTGGGGCTAATACTATTCATTTTCTATCTCTATAATTCAGAAAGTTGTCGTTTTTCAAGCGGAAAGAAAGTGTTTGATAAACTGTGATAGCAATAATAAGTTTTGCCGAGCAGATATTATTTGTCTATTGGTATTAAAGCATGTCCTCTGTAACCTATATGACCGTACTTATTCAGGAAGCAATATCATCATTCCAGTTTCTTGCTGTTTGAATACGTTTCTTAGATGGTGAACATACAAATGTGTAAAAAAAAAACATAACAAACAGTTAACACATACATGTACAAAGGTAATATACTAAGTCAAATAAACACAAATACATATACTGATAGTTTGCAAGAAAAGTGATCAAAAATGTACAAAGACAAGCCCAGAATATGGGACATACATTTTTTTTCAGTCTGCATTTAATTTTGAGTCTTGCTTTAAATCAAACCCCAGCATCACACCACATTTTTTTGGTATGAGTTAATAATATTTTATTGATAACAACAATCAGTCACAATTAACAGCAACGTAAGGTGATTTGAACTGAGGCGAAACAGCTGCATGGGAGAGTCTTATTGGGATATGTGTGCATGTGCTTCAATATGCGAGTGAGGAGATTTATTGGGATTACCAATGGTATATTATTCTAGTTTGTGTTATAAAGAAAAAGGAGGGAATAGATGAGCCTCTTTTCTCAAGGCTTCACTGGGCTCTCTGTCAATGGTTTGGAACTGAATTGCCTTGGATGGGTTCCCTCATTCCATGGAATGATCTCAGACCCGAATTTAGTGGGCATCTCAGGATCCAGACCATACAAGCGTGTTGTCTGCATATGATGTGTGAAATAGATAGAGCAGTCCTCCCTCAGATGTGCTGAAGTAATCTTCAGCCAGAGCTGGTCCAGCAGGCCTCACCCCTAAAGGGATTGATGCAGTGTCAGAACCTTTGGCTCAGGGGTCATTTTCTCTTCTTGCCTCTCCAATCTGACAAAAGCTGCATTTCTTTCCCTCCCTATTCGTTTCTCTTTTTTCTTCTATTGAATTCATCAGCCAGGGAGGCATGGAGCACGTTCATTTGAGATGTGAATGAAACATTTTCATTAGAAGGGAGGAGAGTCCCCCGGTCAGAGACAAGGCCGGTCCTGATCTGAGCCAATGACATCCCCATAGATTATGTCTTCTCTTACTTTCTCCAGCTGTCAGACTGTGTGCGGTGTGGCAGGCTGATTGAAATCAGCACTGTGTCAGGGCCGTCATATC
This sequence comes from Oncorhynchus kisutch, assembly GCF_002021735.2. Taxonomy (NCBI): domain Eukaryota; kingdom Metazoa; phylum Chordata; class Actinopteri; order Salmoniformes; family Salmonidae; genus Oncorhynchus; species Oncorhynchus kisutch. The sequence goes on from NC_034195.2 coordinate 26,380,540, forward strand.
TCAGATAGACATAAAACATGCAGAAACATCAATAAGCAACAGGCCGCTGACATCTCCCAGCCACTGAGGCTGCCGAGGGGAGATGAGGGGAAGGTTAGGACTCTGGGGGGATGCCTTACAGTTGAAGTGTCTTCTTCAGGCTTCACTGAGACCCAGACAAGACAAGATAAAGTCTGTCAGGTTATCGCCTAGTTCAAGTTGCTTCTCGGACAGCAAGGCCACTGGGACATGGCATGTAGGGGATCCGTGTTTGAGTGACTGTGTATGTGTGGAGGGGGAGTATGAAAGAGAGAGACTGAAACTGCCTGTTTATGTTGAATTGTGAGTTCAATATGGCGGAGATATTCCTCATTGTGTCAAGTAAATTCATGGCATAATACAGTACATATGCGACAGGTCAATTTTTTGACCTACGGCTGATGACTGTTAGTTGACCCATGGATATACAGTGTTATAATTACATTTTACCATGAGTCTGTCAATTAATCAAACCATTGCATTATGCTTGCAAGCAACCTTTTAGGCAAATAATACAATATTGAGGCAATATGATTATCTAGCCAAATGCAATGGATTGCCTATCTGAATGGAGAAACGTAGAATGTAACTCACGTCCACGAGATATCCTGGGACTTGAGTCTTTGAGCAACTAATAGGAGCCAAAGGGGATAGTGGGTTCTTTCACAGCTTGACGTGATACTCGTTACCAGTGGCTAATTAGATCCGTTTTAAAGCACAGAAATCGCTGAGTCTCACAATTCACGGAGCTGTTAATGGTCATCATGGGGAAGTTGTTGGGAGGAATAAAGTTTGGACATTAAATGATTTCACACAGTCCTGACAGTGACAGTGAAGGACTAAATCTAGCAGTAATTATTATGACACTGTAGTCAGTGGAGGAGGTAGAGTAAAGGTTTCAAAAATATTCCTCCCAAGTTGCAACCTATTATTTCCTTGTTTTGTAGATGGGAGACTTTGTGGACAGGTGCCCATCTGCATATCAAATGTGACTCCCATTATTTCATGTCTCTGTCTAGTAAACTTCCTCCCCACGCTCCTACATGTTCTCCTCCATCTGCCTCCTGTCCATTGATCTGCCTACCCAAGCATCAGTCTGTTTAACATCTGCTACAAGTTCCGCCATCTCAGGTAACTATCTAGCTGCTCTCCACCGTCTATTGATCTTCTTGTCCACCTGCAGTAACATCTGTTTCAGTGTGTCTTTTGTCAAATAAATCAACTACCTTGTTCACTTTCACTAACACACACTAACTTGTTTAGCTCATTCAATACTCATAAGCCAATCAATATCGTAGGGTATATCTAAACAATTGAGGGGAATCAATTATCGAGATTTGATATAATTGTATTTTAAGCTAATAATAATTACAAAAGAGAAATTGTGTCGGTCTATTTTTTCTCCAATATTACAACTAACCATAACATTTATTTTCTGAAATTAAAATGATTGTTTGATTAAACAATTACTTTTAATAACGCTTGCACCACACACTTGCAAAGGCCAAAGTTTGTGGTTTTGAGTTGATTACTGAAATGTGTCCATTGAGACTGAAAAGCAATTGCATCCCTAAGACATGCACTCTTGGTTGACTGATCTGGCATGAGAACAAATCTATCTATTTCTCTAAACATATTAATGCATTATTCTACCCCTGTGATTAAAAAATCAAACCGTTTCAAAGAAACTGTCTGCCTGAAAATGTGCATCATTGAAAGCTAATAGTTCATGTCAAAGCAAAGAAACTATTACCAAACAATGAGGGTGTATGATGAGCCATGTTCATTTGAGAATCAAAAAAGCATACTTTTTTACTCACATTCAAATTAAGTGTGTGGTCCATTTCTCACATAAAACAATGTCTGTGCTTTTGGAGGCATCACAAGACAAGCATTATTTGCACCATCAGTCAGAAATGCATTATTTTCACTCCTATTTTGATGGACTTTTTATAAATGATTCAAACAGGCACTTCAATCAACTTTACTGAGAGAGAGAGAGAGAGAGAGAGAGGGAGAGAGAGAGAGAGAGAGAGAGAGAGAGAGAGAGAGAGAGAGAGAGAGAGAGAGAGAGAGAGAGATCTATTTAGAAATGTACCTTGGCAGGCTTGCACTGCCAATATGAAAAACTGTTGCAATGTTAATCTGCTCTTTTGTAATGACGGGGCGTAGGTTACTTAATTTCAATTTCTGATTTCAAAAGCTATCAAATACAGCTCAGATGAGAAATCAATTTTCTCAGCTGCCCTGGCTTTGTGGCAAAAAGAACTCCTGCCATTGGAGGACAGCCTATCACATGACCCAGCCAGGGATTAGTTCAGTAGGCCCATGTTGCCGCCACCTCAATTACAGGCTCCTCTTGTCATTTACCTTCATAACATCTAATTCTCAGACAGAACTCATATTTAATTCATGAAAGCCTCCACAAGAGTAATTGTAATATAAATTGCCATAGAAATATCAATTTGTGTCTACAATTTTTATTTGGTATGCTGGTGGCATTCATAGGGTAATTCCCCTTAATTTGCCGTAAACAAAGAAAGGGGTAGCGAATGCATTTGATTTTTGGAGAGAAATCATTATCATCTCAAATAATATTATTGAAAATTGCCTGTTAAAGCCTTGAATCCATCACCACTTCACAGTCTGGTCATCATCAGTGTTGTGCGTGGTGAAGATGATGATGGTTGTCAATATGATACTGATGGTATCATTATCATTGCAATGATTGGTATTATAGGATCCAGAGATTACACAACAACATTTAAATTGGAACTGTAGGAGTTGTTAATAGGCAGCACAAATAGCCATATTAATTTCCCTTCTCTAATCAATAAATGTGACATTTCCATTGGACATTTTTTACCAGGTTATAATGAATAGATACAATAGAATAAATATCATTAACAGACACTAATGTGTTAAGGCGTAAAGCAGGCTACATATCTAGCATTGTTCAATCACATATCCCCAGACTCTCATGGTGTTACCATTCATTATTTACACTATTTACAACAAAAAATGTACGGAATATATGGCAGATGTTTAAATACATAGGCATTATTACAAACGTAACCATACTGAGATGCTATGTCTACAATAATACCCTCAATTATTTGGCAGTGAGGTTATTCTACATTGTTTCCATGACAACTGTTTGGTGAGGCCTGCAATGAAACCAACCTCAGCTGTCATCTCTTCACCTAAAAGCTTTGTAATTGCTCTCATTTGCATACAACAATTAAGTGTTTTAGCTCACAGCAAGACAAAGTCAACCTTTCTGCTATAAGGTAGAGATGGTATTAATATTTGTAATATATGCCTTTCTGCAAAACTTTAGCGACAAGTTTCTGTCTCACGCATACCCTCTTCATCACCTCTTTTTTTTTTAAAGAACTTTCTTGCTGGAAATATGTATGTTTAGACAACTATCTGAGTGACTGATTGCCACTGTCAGGACAAACTATTTTGAATGTGTTGTTCCAAATCACCTTGTTACCAAAGTACTAAAGTGTTGTGTTTTGCAATCATGTGCAACATTAGCCTTCTTACCCCTATCATGAAACACTGTCTTAGTTGTCTGTTAGCAGTGTATCCATATTCATGGTTGTCACTGTATCAGCATGTGGTCAATGTAATACAGAGCTAATGTGAATTTTGTCAATTAATTTGGTACTTAAGGGCGCAGAAACTGCAAGTACAGTGTTTGTCACATAAGCATGGGTCAAAATCATGTGCTGAAACGGTGCATGGGAAGAATAGAAAGTGTGGACATTTATAACTATCATCAGCAAAAAAAGATGCAGTCAGAGGGTAATTCTGAAGCATAGAGATTACACCTAAGCACGAAGAAGAATAGCAATAATATCAATGTTATGTACAATGTGTTCCAGCTCAAGGACTGGACATAGCTTAAATCCCCCTGTACCAATCGAATTTGCTGTGTAGTACTGAAGGTGACGCACAGTGATACATGTGGGGCACTGAGCCTGCCCAGGCCAATTCACTATTTGTAACTCTAGACCATAAGCCTAGGTGCAAAAAGTCTGTGAAAAAGTTATGAATTCAAAAGAATCTGGAAACATTTGAATCATAAATATAGATGACAAGTCATACATAATTCATTCTGTAAGTCACGCTTTGTCCACACTGCCCACTTTACAAGCATTTTGAGCAGTTCCGGTTTTAGTGATTTTGGGGGCTGTAACAAGATCTGATTTGGTGACCCAAACCCTATGATAAAGTGATTCGGTCTTTGCAGACCTATAGAATATGTGAATCTTGAAGCTAGCTGGAGTACATTGGTTAGCTAGCTACATAGCTACAATAAGTTGAATGACAACGCTAAAACAGCTAGTAGTTTAGCTAATGTTTAGTTGCTGGTGTTGTTAGCTAGCTGTTGTTAGCTTGTTTGTGCACCGTTACGAGTGTCATGTGTGCAGGGTGTTTCTACTAGGTTTCTAGTATGCTAGCAACCATCATAGCACATCACCCCTTATGATAGCGCAGGTTCTGGGGTGCCTTGGACTTGTTTAACACTGGGAAGTGTTCTCTAAAATTCTCCCAATTACAATGTTGACTGTTGATCACGCCATACATTTCATATAGACAACCAATTAAAATGCATTATCTTAAAACATTTAACTGATTGAATAGGTATATATGATGAATGACATTGATAGGCTGCTGGATACCTGCATCGCCTAAGTGCATTTACTAGTCTAGTGTGATGCAGTGAGAGATATTTCTGCCTAGCTTGATATGAAGCCATTTGCCTTAAAGTTGCTCGAAAGCCTCAGAGACTGAATGACGCAGTGGTGGGAGACAATGCAGTTTGAACTCCTGATTAAATAGAAAGGTTACAGGTCCCAGGCTGGGCACATTGTTTTTCTTTCCCTTAGACACAGTGGGGCTCTAATGAAGAGCTCTTGAACTGCCAGTCAGACAAGCTGTGACGGTGTTTCAGGAGGACAGCCTCTGTGGCCCCTTCCACTGTGCAGGAGCACACTCACGCACAAAAACATGCACACACACACACACACACATACACACACACACATACACACACACACACACACACACACACACACACACACACACACACACACACACACACACACACACACACACACACACACACACACACACACACACACACACACACACACACACACACACGCTCTCCTATAGTCCCTTTAGCTAAGTTCCTAGAATCAAAAGTCATTCATAGAATCTCTCAAAAATAAGCAGCTTTTCATTTCCAGTATACCTGCCTCAACCATCAATGTCCTTCCAGTGAAAAAAAAACACAATCTACTTCTTAGTCTGCCTGCAGTATCTGGGTTTCTACATTTCGTGTTTTCTCAATGAGTGGTTGCGTTTTAATGTTAAGGTAAAATATGTCTTCATCCTGGCCTTTTTGTCATGCAATGTCATCAGCAATGAAAGTGAATAAATGCTATAAACGGATAAATGTGAAAATGTGCTTTATATCAAACATGCTATGTCAAAGGAATGTTTCCAATAATATAACTCTGGGCAGTTACATTTCATCTGCAGTTTTTGCCTTCGTGGCTATGGTGTGAAACAGAAGACCAAATGACAAACCCACCATGTCTGCCTCTGTGTAGCCTCCCCATACGAACTGGTCAAGCAGAAATGAGACCTGCATCAATTTTAATTAGTATTTATCCTGGCGATGACCTGCTCTTTTCAATGTGGTGTAGGAGGCACAAATTACACCCATCATAACTCCGATTCAAACGCCCAGCCTTGCGCTATCAGAAAATGAACATGGTTATATATCACCAGCGGGTTCACAATGTCATGATACAATTATACAGTCATGTTACCTGCCTCACGCTGGCTGGCTGCTGCTGTATGACAAGTAAGCTGGAGGGCTAAAATGTCTGTCATCCAGCCGGAGCCTGGCTAGATAAGTTCATCTCAGACTGCACTATGCACCCTATCTACTGCTTTTTATCTAACACTATCAAAACATCACAGCATAGACCGCTGACGTTCTTTCCAGAGAACAGCAAACAGCTAAAGTGTTCAATCTCATCTTATCTTATAAATTCAATGTATTCCAGTATATAGAGTCCTGTGTGTGTGGACAGTACAATACAGAGCAATTTCGCTGTATATATTTTAAGAGGTGTTGGTATTTAAATATTCTACACATTCTGCTGAGTTGAAAATAATAAAACAGTCCATCATCTCTTTCCTTCCCTTACACTGTATACGCCCGCCAAAACACTGAAGGGAAGCTTCCCTGGCTAGAACCCTTGGTGTGCTCCCAGTGTCAAACCATTAGAGGATGTGAAATGAGGTGCCATTCATGAGTTATACACATCTAGTGATGCAATGAGAAAATACAGCCCCATGCCGTACAGATCCCTCGGTGTGAGTCGGGGAAATAATTATTCACTGATAGGAGGCACATCCAAAGACATCCCAATATAAAGTCTCAAAGATATGAAGAGGGCTGTCTGACAAATTCAAAATAATCCTCTTCAGGATAGTTTTGAGCTTAATGGAAAACCTGGTTGTGTGTATGCTTGCTGTGTACATGTTCAAGGTGTGTGTATTCATGTTGAAGGTTAAATGGCATAGCGTTTGCAAAATACTCCAAAGAGTAAAAGAAAGCAAAATCCTATTTTTCGGGCTTACATCCATTTTCCTGTCACTGCACCACAGAGGACAGGTGAATGAGTGGATGTGGGTGTCTGGTTTATTTATAGAGAAAAATTGAGATGAGGTGAAAGAGCTCTGTTATTTGAATTTATCTGATGAGTTCTTAAAATGCTACTGTAATGCTGTAACATTTGCAAATATTTCAGTAAGAACTACCAGTACCAGCACTACAACTAATCATTTCCATAAAATTCTATTAAATAAGGTGATAAGTAAAGCGTTAAACTTTCCCCAATATACGTAGGACACACACGTATCAAGGCCCTGCCTGTGTCAGTCTATTTAACTTTATATTGACCTGGAGGTAGATGTAACAATGATGGAAAAAATAAAGCCAGTAAGTGTGACTTTGATGTGGCAACAAATTATACATGTCTGTATCAGATCCCATTTCCCTCCCCAGAATGCAGAGAGAGAGAATACCCCGGAGCACACCTTTTAATGGGAGCCTCTATCAGCGCCATGGAAACCCTGTCTCATTACTCAGACTAGCACAACTGTGCCGAAGGTGGTCTATTTCCCCAATGTACGCTGCTTCACAGACCCAGAGAGGCAGTGTGAAGAATAGTACTAGTTTTTAAATGCACGGGGAACAAAATCACAGCTGTTCTTAGGCTGCTACTTTGGGAGATACTTGGGAGATCAAGTTCAATCTTCCTTTCAAGAACTTGTGAATATTCAAATCAATAAAATGTATTAAGACAAGAACATTTAAGATGAAGCTACTCTTTAACGAAACTAGAAATCAATATTTAGTCTCTAACAACAAATGTATAGTACATGTACTAAAACTACCGAACAAATATATTGGAGAAATAATATGAATTGATTATTATAATATTTTAGAAAGTTGTTTTATGCATCAGAAGCTCATCTTCGTTTTCATTATGTTTCTGACTCCATTCCAACTGATTATTATGCAGTGAGAATTTTCCAATCGCGAGAGTACCAAATACATACATAACCTTCTGTCCCCTCCAAACTATGCAATGAATATTTTAAAACCCTAATATATTGGCCATCTGAGTTTCAACGTAAGACATAATACAGTCCCTCCATTGTCCACATAATCTGTGGATCTGTTCTTTGCTATCGCGGTTGTAACTGCAATGCCAGGAATGCTGGGACTTGGCATGGCTTACAACACAATTTGCAGGCAGCAGTGCACAGTGGTTTAACTTCCTCATCTCTGCTTTCCCCTCTGGACTGGCTTCCCTGACAAAGTCAATAGGGGGCATCCCTCATCTGTCGAAAGACAAACAGCAGAATACTAATAAGGCGTGTATTTGTTTCTGTGCATACATCTTGATTTCTGATTGTCTTTTACATTTCTGTTGCCCTTGGTAAATTGATGTTCCCTTTGTCATTTTAGTAAGATGAATGGATGTTGTATATAATCAACATAAAAACGGCAAGCAACAAAATTGTATGGAATTAAAGTAAATCATGCCAGATCCATGGTTATCTTATTCAAAATGTAAGGTAGCAGCTTTGCCAAATTGGTGAAGAAATAGCTGACCCTCCCCTGACTCGGTAACCTGGAGGGGTGGAGGCAGCGCTGGCTGTGTGTATTTCGGTCCAATCTGGGAAGCAGATGGTTGGAGTCTTGGGCAGGGAGCAGCAGGTTTCACCCTGGGTGTCACCGGAAGGGTGATGTGGGCTCCCTCCCAGCTTTAGTTAATACCCTCCTGGGTTAGAGTCATGTGAAAGGGCCTCACTCACACTGGCCAGTAGGAAACTCGCTTATTCTCCACCAACACCAAGAAAACGACTGACTCTCCCTAGAATAGGGAGTTAATATATGTGGATGGAGGTGAGCCTGGCGTCGCAACCACTGTATTCATAGGTTAGTCTATTTACGTTTTCTGGTTGTGGCTGTGATATCTTAATAGAAATCTAATTTGAGAATTATATGCAGTTAATTATGGAAAAGGGTGTTTGATTGATGTGACACAGATTTAATATGTGTAGTAATATTCACATAAACTGTATATATATTTTTAATTGGATTTATTTATTGTGGATAGTAGTCTTCATGTAACATGGGGCATTGTCCATGACCGACTTCATCTCTATGTTACATCACACTTGGTCAACTTAATGAAAAAGATGACCCAACCTATCAAAGAATTAAACCATCAACACCACATTACTTATGTATTCTGAATATGAAAATATTTATCAGAGTAGGACTAAATTAAACAATTACATGTTAACCTGACCTGAATCCTCCTTCGAATATTGTACTAATAGTGTTGTTTTAACAGAAGAAAGGCATTGCTTTAATTGTGTGTTCTCCCTTTAGCTTGGCTTCTGTTCTTCCTGGTGCTTCCCTAAGCTTTAATCTAGGTGACTGGCAGGGAGACTCCGGGTGGACGTGCCTGGTGAGGTGAGACTGGTGCTGCCACTCCCCTCTCTCTTTCCTCTCCCTCTAGGTATTATATAGAGAGTGGCAGTAGGCAGAGTGACAGACTGCCCCAAGAGATGACACCTGTCACAGAGGGGAGCGCTGCTAATCTACAAGCCTCATTTTGTTTGAACTCTCCGTCACCTCGCTGTCAAATCCTCATCCTCTCAGTCACTGCCAGCTTCCCTCCCCTCTGCTTCTCTCTTTCTCTCTCCACTTTGCTCTATCCTTCCCCCACATGCCTATACAACCACTAGACCACACCATCACCAAACACAAACTCAGCCTTCGAACCCCTCCGTTGCCCTTATACACACACACACACACACACACACACACACACACACACACACACACACACACACACACACACACACACACACACACACACACACACACACACACACACACACACACACACACACACACACACACACACACACACACACACACACACACACACACACACACACACACACACACACACACACACACACACAGACACACACACACACACACACACACACACACACACACACCCACACACACACACAGACACACACACACACACAGACACACACACACACACGCGCGCGCACTCACACATTTCCATGCGTGCACACACACAGGTTTAGCATTTCACATTTTCCCACATTCACTGCATCGCTTATTGTCTTTGTCGCCTATGGGAGTGAATATGTAGAGAGAAAAGGCAGCATTCCAGTTGTCAACCATAACGGCTGTCTGTGCTTTTCATTCACACTATGTAAAAAACTAATAATGAGAAGAGTACGATAACTATCAGTTGAAGCCATACAACTATAGCCCAGTTAAACTGGTCACATGCGCTGCCAGAAGTATGTTCTCTCCATGCCTGATGTGACTGTTCAGAGAAGTATGAGACGATATGGGGGCCTCTTTCAAATCTTTTTATTTCAGGAACAAAGCGCTATTCACTGGAGATGTCTGTTGTGTGCATTCGTATTGAGATTTGTCTAAGTTAAAGTGATCTGAATGGAACTGCAGTCGGGACTGTGCTCTGTATTGGCCTGGGTCTCTATGGTGCAGCACACTCCACCCCCCGGTCAAATATCTGTTTGGTCCCTTTTTACAGACCGTGCATTGTAATTATAATATAATTCATTATGTCTACGCTGCACATGTCACAAAGGAGGCGTCCTCCCCAAAGTATTTCTCTTCTGTTTGAGCTGACCGAACACATCCTCGCTCCCCTTTTTCGGCTTGCTGCTTGAAAATACACCCTCACACCCCCATTAACAAAAGTTTATCCTACCTCTGTTGATTAAGATATCAACGGCAAATTTGACAGATCGGGCAAGCACTCCCGTTGCGGGTCCAGCCCTCATTTGAAGCTGGGATGACTCTGGTAGATTTGAGCTGCATTTAGTTTGAGATGTGGAGACCTTTTTGGTATCAGAACAAATGACCCACACCAACATAAAGTAATATGACAAGTTAGTATCTTAATTGGCAACAGAACTAAACAATCCAGGCAAGTATTATGTCAGTAAAAATGATGTACATAGACTACATCCAATGAGAGTGAAGATCTACTTCTTGATATACACATATTCTTTTTTTATGATTATCAATCTGTTATGTTAAGATGTCTTACTGGATATGGTTCAGTAGATATGGTTTATTTCATTCACAATTGTATTTTAGGACTTTCATTAAAAACTATAATGCAACAATGACGGTAAACAGCCTTATTGACTGTGCTCGCTTAGTCGTGTTTATAAAGATAATCTACAGCAATACACAAGAGCCATGATATATTATCCAAGGTCTAGTAGAGGCTTCAGCCAACACATTTAAATGCTTCCATTAAGTGGAATTATCTTTGCCAGACACATTTTGTATGATTGTGTCCCAAAATTACTGTTTCTTTTGGAATGTGTTGGGCTTAATTAAATCATTTTGCTGAAAAAATACGATGCTGCATCTTTCACAATAGAAAGGCCAGTCCCCATTGAACATGATGGTTCTGAGGTTAAATTGAAGGTTGTGTGATTCTGGGGAGAACAGCCTTTGCTGTATCAGAGAGTGATGTATTCATATTCAAATAGATAGAGACAGCCATGTACTGAATCCTTGAAAAGATGCTAGTCAGACTCTCCAGCGAAATGTAATAGTGTATAATGTGCATGCTAACAATACAAAATGCAAGGAATGATGATTATCTTTTCTTCCTCATGACATTTTTTTATTATTTTATTAACTAGAGAAAAATCTATCATCAATCAAACATCTCAATTATAATATATTAATCTAAACATATTTTCTACTCTGTTCACTATAAACTATACTGAATCAATGTTGCTAGCTTTCCATTTAGTTGTGTACATGTTGTCAACTGTCATAAGACCCAGGTTTGAGCATGAGTGTCTCTAAATCATATTTTGGAAATGTAGGTTATTAGTGTATGGTCTGGGTTTATTCTCAACAACAGCTCTTCTCTTGTATCCAATATCACTTCAAAATGTTTATTTACTCTGGTAAACAAACACATTATTCACTTTTGTGTGCTAATTGGTTTATATTTATAAATTAAGCTGAATGGCTCCTAAAAGAAAAATCAGACTAATAAAAGTTAGACACTGGTTATTGCTGTTAAACAACACTTCGTTGCCTACTGTGAGCACTATCGACATGCTTGACTTTGAGGGTGTAATCTCTCTCTCTCTCTCTCTCTCTCTCTGAATGACTGTATGACTGAATATGATACACTCATAATGTCCTTAGCCAATTAATGATGAGTGCAGTTACTTGTCAAGTCACAACATACTGTATTGTATGTAGTCTAAGAAACAATATTCATGAAATTGATAACTTACTAGTAGCAGATAACATTAAAATACATCATGACCACCTTTTCATCCCCAGCTTCTAATTATCTCATTCATACCCCCCCTTCTCCCCTGTAACTATTCCCCAGGTCGTTGGTGTAAATGAGAATGTGTTCTCAGTCAACTTACCTGGTAAAATAAGGGTTAAATAAAATACTGACTTTCTCTGAAACTCTCTTAGACAATACCTCTGACGATACACTGATAGCAATACATGGTTATGACTTCTACAGAAGAGACAGGAATGCCAATGGGGGAGGTGTTGCTGAGCCATATTCCTGTAATGCTTACAGAGGATCTCATGTCAAATTCTGTTGAAGTAATATGGCTACAGGTTCACCTGCCTCAGCTAACCCTATTCTTGTAGGAAGTTGTTATAGACCACCAAGTACTAACAGTCAGTATCTGGATAACATGTGTGAAATGCTTTATAATTTATGCAATATCAACAGTATATTTGCTGGGTGACCTAAATATTGACTGGTTTTCATCAAGATTCAAACTGTAACCAGTGCCTGGAACCTGGTTCAGGTTATCAGTCAACCTACCAGGGTATTTACAAACGGCATGTATTGATCACAACTATACTAATGCTGCAGAAATCTGCTCTAAAGCAGTATCTACATCCATCGGATGTAGTGATCATAATATACCAGACATATCTAGGAAAAACTAAGTTCTAATGGTTGGGTCTAATATTGTGTATACGAGATCATACAAAAGGTTCTGTAGTGATTCCCATGTTGAAGATGTAAAGAATATTTGCTGGTCTGTAATAAGGAGCAACCAGATGCTGCACTGTCATTTAAATAGGCAAGTCAGTTAAGAACAAATTCTTATTTACAATGACAGTCTAGGAACAGTGGGTTAACTGCCTTGTTCAGGGATAGAACAACACATTTTTACCTTGTCAACTCAGGGATTTGATCTAGCAACCTTTTGATTACTGGCCCAATATTCTAATCACTAGGCTAACTGTCGCCACTTGAAGCAGTTATGAAATTGCTTATTCCAGTTACTAGTGTAATAAGCATGCGCCCATTATGAAAGTGCTTATTCCAGTTACTAGTGTAATAAGCATGCGCCCATTATGAAAGTGCTACTTAAGTTGTTTTTTGGGGTATCTGTACTTTACTTTACTATTTATATTTTTGACAACTTCTACTTTCACTTCACTACATTCCTAAAGAAATGTATGTACTTTTTACTCTATACATTTTCTCTGCACTCCTTATATTTTGAATGCTTAGCAGGACAAAAAATGGACTAATGCACACACTTATTAAGATAACATCCCTGGTTATCCCTACTGCCTCTGATCTGGCAGACTCTAAACACAAAACACAATTCTTTGTTTGTAAATGTTGGAGTGTGCCCCTGTCTGTCCGTACATTTTAAAAACAAGAAAATTGTGCCGTCTGGTTTGCATGATATAAGGAATTTTTTCTTATTTGTACTTTTACTTTTGATATTTAAGTATATTTTAGCAATTACAATTACTTTTGATTCTTAAGTATATTTAAAACCAAATACTTTTAGACTTTTACTCAAGTAGTATTTTACTGCGTGACATTCACTTTTACTTGAGTCATTTTCTATTAAGGTATCTTTTACTTTTACTCAAGTATGACTTTGGGTACTTTTTTAACCACCCTCGAAAATTAAATCCCTGTAGATTGACAGGGAATTGAAAATGTTATGGTTGAGAGGACAGTATTTGTGACAAATCATTCACTAAACCCTAAACCTCAGCTAAATCTTGTAATGAATAATGTGGAAATTGAGCAAGTTGAAGGGACTTAACTGCTTGGTGTAACCCTGGATTGTAAAGTGTCATGGTCAAAACATATTGATGCTGCGGTAGCTAAAATGGGGAGAAGTCTGTCTGTGATAAAGCGCTGCTCTGCTTTCTTGACATTGCTATCATCAAAACAAGTCCTACAGGCCTTAGTTTTGTCGCACCTGGACTACTGCCCAATGATATATATGGTTAAGTGCCACAAAGAGGGACATAGGCAAATTAAAGTTGGATCAGAACAGAGCAGTAAGATTGGTCCTTAAATGTACACGGAGAGCTAACATCAATGACATTTGCGTTAGTCTTTCCTGGCTCAAAGTTGGGGGTTACTGACATGTAGAAAGCACAGGCACACACAGGCTAGCAGACATGTACAGTTGAAGTCGAAGTTTACATACACTTAGGTTGGAGTCATTAAAACTCATTTTTCAACCACTCCACAAATTTCTTTTAAACAAACTATACTTTTGCCAAGTCGGTTAGGACATCTACTGTGTGCAAGACACGTCATTTTTCCAGCAATTGTTTACAGACAGATTATTTCACTTATAATTCACTGTATCACAAATCCAGTGGGTCAGAAGTTTACATACACAGAGTTGACTGTGCCTTTAAACAGCTTGGAAAATCCAGAAAATAATGTCATGGCTTTAGAAGCTTCTGATAGGCTAATTGACATCATTTGAGTCAGTTGGAGGTGTACCTGTGGATGTATTTCAAGGCCTACCTTCAAATTCAGTACATCTTTGCTTGGCATAATGGGAAAATCAAAAGATATCAGCCAAGACCTCAGAAAAAAATTGTAGACCTCCACAAGTGTGGTCCATCCTTGGGAGCAATTTCCAAATGCCTGAAGGTACCACATTCATCTGTATAAACAATAGTATATTGTAGTATATGTAGAATATAACAATAGTATATCCGCAGTAAATAGTATATTGTATATTGTAGTATATGTAGTATATAACAATAGTATATCCGAGGTAAAAGAAGTCCTATATCGAAATAACCTGAAAGGCCGCTTAGTGAGTAAGAAGTCACTGCTCAAAAGCCGCTATAAAAAAGCCAGACTACGGTTTGCATCTGCACATGGGGACAAAGATCATACTTTTGGGGGAAATGTCCTCTGGTCTGATGAAACAAAAATGGAACTGTTTGGCCATAATGACCATTGTTATATTTGGAGGAAAAATGCGGAGGCTTGCAAGCCGAAGAACACCATCCCAACCGTAAAAGCATGGGGGTGGCAGCATCATGTTGTGGGGGTGCTTTGCTGCAGGAGGGACTGGTGCACTTCACAAAATAGACGGCATGATGAGGGAGGGAAATTATGTGGATATATTGAAGTAACATCTCAAGACATCATTCAGGAAGTTAAAGCTTGGTCGCAAATGGGTCTTCCAAATGGACCATGACCCCAAGCATACTTCCAAAATTGTGGCGAAATGGCTTAAGGACAACAAAGTCAAGATATTGAAGTGGCCATCATAAGCCAAGACCTCAATCCTATAGAAAATCTGTGGGCAGAACTGAAAATGCGTGTGCGAGAAAGGAGGCCTACAAACCTGACTCAGTTACACCAGCCCTGTCAGGAGGAATGGGTCAAAATTCACTCAACTTATTGTGGGAAGCTTGTGGAAAGCTAGCCGAAATGTTTGACCCAAGTTAAACAACTTAAAAAGGCAATGCTATCAAATACTTATTGAGTGTATGTCAACTTCTGACCCACTGGGAATGTGATGAAATAAATAAATAATTTTCTCTGCTATTATTCTGACATTTCACATTCTTAAAATAAAGTGGTGATCCTAACTGACCTAAGACAGGGAATTTTACTTGGATTAAATGTCAGGAATTGTGAAAAACTGAGTTTAAATGTATTTGGCTAAGGTGTATGTAAACTTCCGACTTCAACTGTATGAATGATGGTATTCTAAATGGTGTATGGTAGATATGTAGTGGTGTAATAATGTTATATCTACTGTTTTATTTTAGCTTTCATTTGTTTGTATCCCAGGAAGAGTAGCCTCTGCCTTGGCAGCAGCTAATGGGGATCCTTAATAAATATAAAAATACAAAGTACAATGGTTTCTGCCATGGGACACCCAACACCAATGGGCTGGCACACCTTCCCAATTAACACCCTGCCTGGTAATCGCTGTCAGGTCACGAGCTGACTCCCATGGAATGCTCTACCTGTCTCTGCTGCTCTCAACACATGCCCACCTCCAATATGGAATTAACACCACTTTTCACCTGGTCACACTGACTCTCCTCAGATTAGGCTGGTGGAGCATAGAGATACGCTAGGCGTTCCAAATGAGGGTTGCTGGGGTTAAGAATTCAAATGCAATGGGCTATTGGGGGCTATTGTGCCTGCCACTCCTTTAATATTAATTAAACTCCGGGATGAATAAGTTCTTAGCCAGACCACCAGCTTAATTCCTCCTAGAGTGAACACCTGATAAGATAATCATTTGAATGGCCACCTGGGTGTTACAACTTATCACACTAGTTAACACCTTAATAAATGTAAGAAGTTACTGGGGCTTAGCACTTCTTTTGTATTGCATTTCATTCCCAAGCCTGAATGTGCCACTTTTCCATAAATAAATAAGAATTTGCAACAATATTTTGTTGGTTAAGTTTTAAGTTGAACAGAATCGAAGAACTAAGTGCCATTGTCTTCATTTGTGTGAATTCCAAAGGCAGCGAAAGAATACGCAAACTGGATATACTGTAGGAAGATAAAACACCTCAAATGTATCACCTTGCTATAGTCATTCTGGAGTTGAGTGAAGAAGATGTGTGGATAATGGTGTGGATATGGGCTGACAGGGTTGTGGAATTGAAATTAAGAGACAAAGTCATGTGGGGATGATCCAGAGGACCTCAGTGTATCCCAGTGCTTAAGAGGAGACCAGCTGACTGATGAACCATGTTATCACAGATACTGTGCAATTTTTGCAGGCTCTCGAGGGAATCAATCAAATGTAGAAAGACCCTTATACTACGGTATCAATGCTCTCCTCAACCCTTCTCAGAGCAGGCTACTGTGTTTCCTTTATTACATTGAACAGACTGTGGAGTGTCAGTACAAAATTATAATGAGTGGATGAATGGAATCATAACTGAAAGGAATGGGCAGAAAATAAACCATGTTACCTTACTGTAGCAGTATCCAGTGGAGTAGTAGAGTTCTAACATTGACGGTTTATTAATATTGTCTGTTGATGGATATAGATGGGGAATTGTTCAACAAATGCCATTAGCCTTTTACTTTCTTGAAAGTCTAACATAAGAGATCCATCTACTTTACAGATATACTGAGCAAAAATAGAAACACAACGTGCAACATTTTCAAAGATTTTACTGAGTTACAGCTCATATAAGGAAATCAATCAATTGAAATACATTCATTAGTCCATAACCTATGGATTTTACATGACTGGGAACACTGATGTGCATCTGTTGGTTACAGACACCCTAAAAATATCGCCTCACAATGGGCCTCATGATCTCGTCATGGTATCTCTGTGTATTCAAATTGCCATCGATAAAAAGGCAATTGTGTTTATTGTCCACAGCTTGTGCCTGCCCATAACATAACCCCACCTCCACCATGGGGTACTCTGTTCACAACATTGACTTCACCAAACCGCTCGTCTGCATGACGCCATACACGTGGTCTGAGATTCTGAATCCAGATGGATGTACTGCCAAATTCTCTAAAACGACATTGGAGGCGGCTTATTTTAGAGAAATTAACATTCAATTATCTGGAAGCAGCTCTGGTGGACATTCCTGCAGTCAGCATGGAAATTGCACGCTACCTCAAAACTTGTGACATCTGTGGAATTGTGTTGTGTGACAAAACTGCAGATTTTAGAGTGGCCTTTTATTGCCCCCCAGCACAAGGTGCACCTGTGTAATTAGCATGCTGTTTCATCAGCTTCTTGATATGCCACACCTGTCAGGTGGATGGATTATCTTGGCAAAGGAGAAATGCTCACTAACAGGGATGTAAACAAATGTGTGCATCAATAAGCTTTTTGTGCGTATGAAACATATTGGTTGGTCTTTTATTTCAGCTCGTGAAACATGGGACCAACACTTTACATGTTGCGTTTATATTTTTTATTCAGTGTAGATATGACTGTGAAGCCAATAACTAACTAATCTACCTCTTTGGTGGAAGACACATTTGCTTAATTCAATTTATATCTAAACTAAATATGGAGGTGAACGCGGTCAATTATAATCTGTGATCATCTACATCATAATTTATTTCACTCACTCTATAACTGTTTTTCAATTTAGTGCTTTTATGATTTGTACCAGCAATTAGACAAGGTAATTGATTTAAACTCAACAGTTCCCGCTCTGAAATGACTTGTTAGAGGCTACTTGATTTCATTTATAATAGAGAACTGTGGTTGCATGTCAATCAGAAATCCAATGTAAGTATATTGCTGTCACACACTGTAGCATTATTGTATAATAAAACTGAATTGAAATCTAAAGTTGTTATTGGGGAGTAGATGGGATAAGTGTTGGTTACACTAGTGGAGTTGAAATGGATGTTGGAGATTCAACCATTTTTGTTGTTCAACAATACATGGCTGTTTGATAATGCAAAACCACTTTAACAAACGAACAATACAAATATATATAATACATGCTCTGTTTGACCTTTCGGGATAATGAAGTACAAATATGTCCTGCTTTAAAAATGTTATGCTGTACCAGACATTTCCGGTTAATTGGTAGATTCTAATTTTTTTCATAGCAAAGAAAGTTTACCTTTGAGAGAACTAGGAAAGTTATATTCACAATCTGGACAGACTGAGCCAAGCCAATACAGATCCTATGACAAGAGTAGGCCGATTGCTCTGTAAGGATGGGCACAATTTATTTTCCCACCAATTTATTAAATGTTTAGAAATAAATTACATTTAGATGCATAAGTGTAATCTCAGGGAATACTTTGGGATTTGTCCATTCTGATTGGTATATATGCAGGTAACTACCAAAATAATGGACAGACTGGAGTAAATGAGGGATACAAAGTATTTTGGCAGTTACCTGTATCTACAATATAGGAGTTGAAAAGATGTCATTCAGAGTAGTGGCCCTTATATGAAATGTGCGGAGAGAGTATATCCTTCCAATGACTCTTGGCATTCAATAAGCTAGTCGAGAAACATTTTAGCACTTGAATAAAACAAAGGGCACACAAGAGCAGAACAAAGGGGGGGAAAGGCATGGAGCAGTTTAAGAATTCTATTGTTTTATCCTTGTTTTTTTTATTCTCTTGCTGTACAGTGTCCTTTAGTTTCTTAAAATGCACTTTAAATCCCATGTATTATTATTATTATATGAAATATAAAAGTTGTACTGCCACCAAAAGCCCCAACTGTCACGGTTTAACTGTGTCAGAACTACTTTATAAATAAAGAGATAACATTGTTTAATCTTTCATATCACTGTGGTATACTGTGAAGTGAAATGTGAACTGGAATTCTGGAGGTCTGATTGACAGGAACGCCAACAAGGCTATTAGAAGAAGAAAGCTAATCCAACAATTGTCAGTTTCCAGCTGATCTCTGTTTACTGAACAATACGCCCCTTCTTTTTAAGAAAAGTGGACCCCCGATTCACACACCTGTAACATGAAGGAACACAGGCCACATGCTGGTGTATGTTCACATGCACCACATGACACAGCCACTGAATAAAGCCATCACTTACTTATTAAAGGATGGGTTTGTCACAGCGTGGCATAGCTCTATATTGAATAATCTCAGAACCAGACCAGGGAGCTTTTTCAATTCCCTAGCCACATAAGAGACCTCCTATCTATCTGCCAAAGAGCTTCTGCTGCTATTGTTATCACCAAACTGAAATCAAAAATACAATGTTGAGTGTTTCAGCTATTGGGGGGGTGTATTGTTCTGTTGAAGTATAATTCATCGTCAAGGTATGGCTTTGATTAAAATCACAGAACATTTGAGAAAATCAAGAGGCTGTCCTTGGAGATTAAAAAAAGGCAATATTTGCTTTTTAAAATTTCAATGACAATAATGATCTAACTTATACACAGTATTAACATTCCCAATAAAACACATTTTAAGTCATGCCAGTTAGATGAGAAATGGCCTTGAAACTATTCCCTGTTGGAAGTAAACCACACATGGGAAAGTTTAGGGAGAATAGAATTGTGCTAATAACAAAGGAAAATATGATGTCTAAATAAGTAAAGAGAGAGTCGTATTTTTCTCTTGCAAGCCTCTGCCAAACTACAAAGCAGGGGGATTGAATCCTGTCCTACTTCAGTTGCTTTGATAGTGGACCACCAAGTTATAAATAATGTATTAAAGGATTTACAATGCATAGAAATAGCTCTGCTTTTCAACAGAATGAAAGTTCCCCTACTAGTGCATGAATTCACCGCCAGAAAAGAAGAAGACAAGTTAACTCTTTACATTCCAAACGCAATTTCAGTTATATAAGCCTTCATATATTTTATTTTGGATTGTCTAGGTTAAGAGAGTGTTTGGTTTCCTTTTTTACAGTCTATGATGGCTTATTTTTCTGCCGAAAGGTGTTTGAGGCCTACTGGGACCACTTAAAAGTTTATGCAGAGCACCGGCCAAGTAACACAAAAAAGCCTTGAAGTATACACACACTGGCCCCTTTCTTAGAGCCTCTCAGCTCCAGCCAGGGGGAGTGTTGTTGGTTTATGAGAGGGAAAATAGTCCCAGCTTTCTGCAGAAGTGAAATGGGATTAAGGCCTTTGTGCAGTCCACAATGGAGAGGGGAATTAGCAATAGTTGTAGGCACTTAGAAGGGCTCTCACACTGAAGCTTATCCCAGATTTTGCACAATAATCATTAGAATATCAACAGTGTTTTGCAACTACAGCGTTAATGTATAAACTTCTCTCTTGTAGATATCCCAAATCCCCGCAAAAGGATGTTACCAATGGTTACTACACAAACATTTAAACTGGTATATGAAAAATCTAAAAATCTACTATCACCTAGAGTTTCTGCTGATTCCTCTTCCCAAACAGTGACTGACTGATTTTAATTTGGTCCGGAGTAAAGGCAGCAGTGTAGCTAATTCCACTTCCACGTCATACATTGTCTTTTGCTGTGGTGTTTTATGCCAATGATAATGTCAAGTATCCCTTTTTTGTAATTAAATAAACACACAAATCAACCAAATAGATGGTCTTGGCTATGTTCGCTGCATTTGACAAAGATCACACCAATAACACATATTACTCACTACTTGATAATACATTGTACTTAGAGTGAACAAAAATATAAATGCAACATGCAACAATTTAAAAGATTCTACTGAGTTACAGTTCATATAAGGAAATCAGTAAATTGAAATAAATTCCCTAGGCCCAAATCTATGGATTTCATAAGACAGGGAATTCAGATATGTTGGTCACAGATATCTTTAAAAAATAAGTTATGGGCGTGGATCTGAAAACCAGTCAGTATCTGGTGTGACCACCAATTGCCTCATGCAGTGCGACACATCTCGCTCATTGATCAGGCTGTTTTTGTGCCACTTTGAAATGTGTTCCCACTCCTTTTCAACGGCTGTGCAAAGTTGTGGATATTGGCATGAATTGGAACACGTTGATCCAGAGCATCCCAAACATGCTCAATGGGTGACATGTCTGGTGAGAATGCAGGCCCTGCAAGAACTGGGACAGCTTCCAGGAATTGTGTACAGATCATTGCAACATGGAGCCGTGAAATATGAGGTGATGGCAGCAGATGAATGGCACAACAATTTCTATTTTATCTTATTTAACCAGGTAAGTTGACTGAGAACACATTCTCATTTACAGCAACGACCTGGGGAATAGTTACAGGGGAGCGGAGGGGGACAAATGAGACAATTGGAAGCTGGGGATGATTAGGTGGCCATGATGGTATGAGGAACAGATTGGGAATTTAGCCAGGACACCGGGGTTAACACCCCTACTCTTACGATAAGTGCCATAGGATCTCTCATGACCACAGAGGGCCAGGACACCCATTTAACATCCCACCCAAAAGACAGAACCCTACACAAGGAAATGTCCCCAATCATTGCCCTGGGGCTTTTAGACCAGAGGAACAGGTGCCTCCTACTGGCCCTCCAACACCACTTCCAGCTGTATCTGGTCTCCCATCCAGTGGCTGACCAGGACCAACCCTGCTTAGTTTCAGAAGCAAGCCAGCAGTGGGCTGCTGGGTGGTATGCTGCTGGCATAAATGAGTCTCAGGATCTCGTAAATGCAATTGTGTTCATTGTCCATAGCTTATGCCTGCCCATACCATAACCCCACGTCACCATGGTGCATTCTGTTCACAACGTTGACAGCAACCCACTTGCCCACACAACGTCATACACGTGGTCTGCGTTGTGAGGGGGGTTGGACATAATGCCAAATTCTCTTTAACAACGTTGAATGAAACTTACATGTTGACCAAACCGGACGCACGCGTGCGCCATCGCATACATGATTTTGTTCACCCACAACAGAAGCGATCAGGACACCAAATATGTTAATTTGGTGACAGGTCAAAAATCATTAATCATTTATGGCAATTTAGCTAGCTAGCTTGCTGTTGCTAGCTAATTTGTCCTGGTATATAAACATTGGGTTGTTATTTTGTACAAAGTCCTCAAATGTATAAAGTCCACAACTCCGACAATTAATCCACAGATAAAATGGTACAAATTTGTCTCCTCCTTCCTTTAAGGCTTCTTTTTCGTCTTTGGGCATTATATGGAGGTTGGCAACCAACTTTACAACATTACTACAACCTGCCAGAGTGTGGACATAAGTTCTTCTTCCAATCACCCACGTGGGTATGTGCTCCTAAAAACCAATGAGGAGATGGGAGACGCCGGACTTTCAGTGTGTTGACCGTCACAAATATAACCCATTTCTATTTCAGCACCTGGCCACGCAGACGCTCACTGATGCTAGCGAGCGGTGTGGGTGCAATGATTGAATAACATGTATGTGTACATTTATTTTGCAACGCTCGCACTAGTGACGCGAGTGATGTGGTCAGCATGTTATGGTAGAGCAATTAACATGAAAATATCTGGCAACAGCTCTAGTGAACATTCCTGCAGGCTGCATGCCAATTGCATGTTCCCTCAAAACTTGAGACATCGGTGGCATTGTGTTGTGTGACAAAACTGCAGATTTTAGAGTGGCCTTTTATTGTCCCCCGCACAAGGTGCACCTGTGTAATATTCGTGCTGTTTAATCAACTTCTTAATATGTCACACCAGTCAGGTGGATGGATTATCTTGACAAAGGAGAAATGCTCACTAACAAGGGTGTAAAACAAATTTGGGCACAAAATTGAGAGAAATAAGCTTTTTGTGTGCCAAATCTAAAGCCAAATCTTTACCATTTTGAATTATGAGTAGGAAAATTATTGATTAACAAAGACTCTAAAGGGCGGCGGGTAGCCTAGTGGTTAAAGCGTACAGCCAGCACTGAAAGGTCACTGGTTTTAATACCAGAGCAGACAAGGTGAAAAATAAAAGCTGTCAATGTGCCCTTGAGCAAGGCACTTAACCCCGTAAAACATTTCACTGCACCCATCTGGTGTATGTGACAATATGAATATATTCAGAATCTTTTATATTTTATTTCAGCTTATGAAACACATGACCAACACTTTACATTTTGCGTTCATATTTTTGTTCAGTGTAGTAAATCACAAGACATAAACATAAAGCCTACCATTCCACACATCACAGTAACATTTTATTGAGAACCATCAGAAAATATCTATTGCAACCTGAAGTGCAGTGGATTTTTGAGTTCTCCGCTGCACATGTTGTTTTACTCTCTGTGCCAGATGTTGTGTTGATATAGAGAATATGAGGGAGACACACTAAGGAGGCAGTTACCTTTTCTCTATGTGCATCATTAGATAGTGTTTGACCTGGTTTTGGGTGAGCCGTGCTCTGCTCCAAGCAGGACTCTCACAGACGGGTGTAATCCACTGCTTCTGCCTCAGTTGAATCTCACAAGGCAGGCCTCCAGAAGTGTGATGGCCTCAGCATTTTTCTCCACAGAAGAAAAAAAACGTATTGTCCATATTACAAAACATTGAGTGAGATCAGCAGACTTGTCAAGAGGCCCTGGCTTGAATATGAATGATGAGAGAAGAGCAGGGTGGTCTCCACTGCTAGGGTGGAGGCAGGTGAAAACCAGCCACACTGTCCCTGCCAGCTGCTCAGCAGTCAAATCAAATACAGCAATAGGAACCTCATCAGAAAGTGGAAACACTCTCTGATGAGAAATCTATGTGGAAATATGCTAAACAAAATTCTAACATCATCAGAAACTCTAGAAGGGATAGTCATGGTTGCCATCATTCTTACATAAAGTCTCATGTAGTCATGTGTTACGGAATAATGACAAAAAATGCATGCATGTTTGCTTTTGTTATGATATGACTTGGATGTTGTTATTCCACAGGTATTACATTTTAGTTACATGGAAATAATAAACAGCATTTATATGGGGAATACAAGTCTCTAAAGAAATTTAGAATAGTTGTATTCTTGGCAAACAAAAGAGTGAGGGACACGAAGTGCATTGCAGAATTCAGCACAGTGTGAGATTATAGTAGAGTGAGAGAGAAAAGTTGGTTCTGTTCGAAGGCACAAACGGATTTCTTCGCCCAATTTAAATGAACGAAATTAAGACATCACTCCCCCCGGACACACACTCGCACACTAGTTCAATTCACTAGAGTGTCTGCATAGTTCCCTCATTCAATTGGATACAATGATGCACAAGATGAATAAAGTTATCTCTGGGAGTGAATGGGATGTTGCTGGTGGGAGGGGACAGGGAGGGTCCCCACAGGGGGCTGAAAGGAGCCCTGCTCTGAGGGGCAGATCTGCAGGGTCAGGCCCCAGCTGCCTTAACGGGTGAAAGGGACACCAGCGGGCTGGACAGGCCTGCCCGAGAAATAACTAAACCAATCCTGTCAAATAAAGACATCCCACATCGGACATCTACAGATCCCCCCCATCCCAAAGTTGCTGAACACTCACATCACACACATTGAAACTTTGCTCTTTGGTCCGATTTGTGCTATACATCAGAGTCCTGTTTGATGTAATCTAGTTCTCAATAGTTTTGTTGTTGTTTTGACTTCTCTCTTCCTTGATAACTTTATAAAAATCGTAGCTAACTTGGTGAACACAACAGGGCTACCAAGGTAGGAACCATGGTTTAACTTTTACTTTGTTTAGTTCTGTAGTTTTACCTAGTCCTTTACTTCCTTCTTTGAAATGCAAAAACTGGTCTAGTGATCAACTTACCTTGCTTTCTTCTGTGTCAATAGACTAAGAAATAGCCCTAGGTGCGTCAAATGGACTCAATTGAGGATTTAGAATATTTTCTGTATTGTAAATAGTGGTTATTGTACCAGATGTCTAATGATGAATGGGATTTTGAATTTGTTTCTCTTCAAAACAGCATATTCTTAGGGAGAGCTCATTCCAGACCTGTCAATATGTTAAATGTATGTTTTTTCGTTTGAGATTGGTAACTTGGAGATATTGGTTTTTTTTTTTTTTTTTTTTTTTATCGACACAGGACACCAGATTTTCTGAGGTTACGTCATTTCCTAGATGGTGGTGAAATGCTCTAAGTTTGAATTTGCAGGGGGTAAGTAGGATGATAATCAGGCCACATTATAAGGAATTGATGGTTCATTTTCCCTGTCAGCAGTAGCAGTGCCTCACCCAAAGATGTGCCGACCTGTGCAGATGGGGTTCAAAGCCAATTTCCATGTTAAAACTCCACACGCTCCAAAGATCCCTCCGAGTGAGGATGGCTGATCTGAGCATGTGACTCGCCTGTCTGTTAAAACAGATCTGCCCATGTTAGGAGATGGAATGTTAAAATAGTTACCATTCAAGCTGAGAATGCTAAACCATGGTAATAATGCTATAGTGGATACTTCGAAAGACAGCTAATTACAATGGATGTTTAATGGGTTTGCATTCTGCTGTCAAATGTACAACATGCCTCGGTTCTGTGTTTCTCAGCTGTACATACTGAGCACATGACCAGAACTGTCAGAGGTAGCACTTAAAGTTTTTATTTGGGATATTTTTCTTTCTTTTTTTCTCTTTGTTTTAACTGCCTTCATCAAATCTGTGCCAAGTGTCTTCACAAAGCTTTAACTCCTGCCAGGGAATCAGTTTGGCCATTCATCATCCGCTCACATTAAAAACCATTTTCCTTCAGGCAGGAATATTTCTGTACATACAGAGTTTACTGGGAGAATGAAACCCGGGGAAAAGAAGAAAGGACTCACTGAGATGTAGGAAATGTGTTTGATGAGTTATGAGATGAGAATAAAATACTGGTGCCAAAGTATCATTCTTATTATCCTGAAGACAGGACAATTTAGCTTTTTATCATGCTGCCCGCCTGAGAATTTCTGCGTTTGTGTGTGTGCGTGTGCGTGTGCGTGTGTTTGCGCGATCTAGGGGAAGCATTTTACTTGCAAGTTCTGTAAGTAATTATTATGTCCCAGATTCCACTAATTTTCATTTTGTGTTTAAGATTAAGAGTCTTATCTTAATTGCGATCACACATTTCTGGAGAAGAGAGAACACCAGAGTACAGTCTCATTCTGTCAACTTTGTTCAGATGATTCACAACACAGAAGTCTGTGTAATGGTGTCTGTGGTGGAGAAGAGGGGGGCTAACTGCTTGGTTGCTCAAACGTGTTAGTAACATTATAACCATTCATAGGCCTGCAGTTGGACTGAATGAAGTGTATTTCTATTACTATGTTGGTGGGCACGCTGCAGGTAACCATAGATAGTGGCATGATGACTTATTAAAAAGAGCAAACCTGCGGCTTGGCTTTTCTCATTACCTATTCCATTCCCAACCCATAAAGCCTATGGGGTTAGTGACAAAACTCCTGCCATGTAATTCTCTCTCCCAGCCTGCTTTCATCAGGCGATTTGGTGGAGAAATATGAAGCTGATTTTATCTCACTTTATGAATTCACAAAAGGCCCCTAGAGTGCCCCTGTGGAAGACATACCCCCATCACTGCCATGTGCCACCACTATCACTGATCAACTGCAATTGATAACGACACCTCTCCTTTTTAATGATTTGACAGGCATCAGACGCCAGTCCTGCAGACACGCTAGTCTTTTTTAATATACTTTTCTTCATGTCATTGCCTGTTTACACCAAGCAGTTCAGAAGAATCAACATATCTGCTCCCATCTCCCTCTCTGAATGTGATATATATATATATATATATTAAAACCTGGCGTCGCGGCACGGTCTGTGATGTCAATGTGTTGCTATTCCTACTCATAATAAACCTTTTAATGCATGGACATTACTATTGTATTCCATCTGCTAAGTGCTCAGTGTTATTATAAACAGCTTGAGATAGCATTATATTCTGAATGTGTTTAGATGGTTTTCTGGACTGCAAAACACTCATTTCTCAATATTGTGTTTTTTTACTTTCTTCACAGTTCAAGTAAGACATATTGAACTTTATGAAACAGTCTATTTATCAAATAACAACCAATCTTATACAGTATGTAGAATCCCTAAATACACTGAAAGATATATCAATATATATCATTTGACAATACACTAATATTGGGCAGTGCAATGACTTTTTTATTACAAATGGAATAACCACAGAATAACCTACATAACGACTCAGTAAGGTTTGTTGTTTCTTTGTAAAATGCAACAAACCAGAAGGTAACAATACATGCTAAAAATAGAACGTGTGCTATCAGTCTTTGTTTAAGTTGTGATTTTGACAAGATAGTGGAATCATATTTCCTCCATAGCAATTCATGACTCTCATCTGATTTAATGATCTGGTACCTGTCACTTTTAATGTACTCAGTCATATAACAGAGATGACTTTCTTTCCAATGTTTCACCTTTAGTGTCATATAGAAACACTTTCATCATATATATACATATATATATATATATATACATAATGTAAGATATATATATAAATATATATGATATTAATAGGTATCAAAGTAATCGAAATTTCAATTGCCTCAATTAAGCTTCACTAAAACCGACTCCAGCAGTCACCTTGTTCCTCTTCATATCAATAATGCAAAGTCATCTGTACCCCTCGGAACAGCATTGAATTCACGGAAAATGAGAATCCCAACTCAGAAATAGCACAAAATGATAACACCATGTATCATTAAATAACTGCTGGAACAACATTCATTATTTATTCAATATTAGTTTATTGTGTTGTGTTGTTTTATGGACTTCAATGACTCTCAGATATGCGTAAGAAAGACAGACAGAGAGTACATTGCTGTAATTTACCAACCTGAGTAGGTGAATGATAATAAAAACAACAACAATAGTAATATTATTATTATTAATAATAATGTTAAAAATAAAAGAACATAACACTTTATTGTCATCCTTTTGCTTTCTCCCACACCCCGTGCAGCCC
The DNA here is from genome assembly GCF_002021735.2 of Oncorhynchus kisutch. Taxonomy (NCBI): domain Eukaryota; kingdom Metazoa; phylum Chordata; class Actinopteri; order Salmoniformes; family Salmonidae; genus Oncorhynchus; species Oncorhynchus kisutch. The sequence goes on from NC_034195.2 coordinate 26,408,877, forward strand.
CCCCTTCCCCCCGGGATTCCAGTTCACAGGGTCTGGGTTTGATCAATGCTCCATGGAGCGATGCCTCCCTTTATCCTAATTAGATTTCCTTCATTAAAAAGTTTGATGATTGCACTTGATTTGGTTGCTTCTCTTTAAATATATCTACAAATATTACCTCTTGTTAACTCTTTATGGTTATGCACAGCAATATGATTTCATATTCACCAATTTCACCTTCATACTGAACATATTATCTGCGATAATCATTGTCATCATGATTATTTTCTTTGTCTGTTGGTTCCAAATAACTCATTTAGTTGTAAAGCAGCTTCATCTATTTTGCCTATTCATTATTCTTTCCTATCATATATCTAAATACAAATCTTCATTTTATAACCGACAGCTTATTACCTCTGAGCACATGCTGATACATTTAATTCCAATGAGTTAGCTTCCATTTTCGGATCCCATTACCCACTAATATTGCATCATGGGGGAGAAGACCACTTAGCTGATATGGAATTTTAAAACAGAAAAAAAATATTTTTGTGTTGTTAAATTTGCTTATGATAGGAAAGACAAGACAATAACTGTTTTAGAAAACAACTAACTTTATTTTCCCCTTATGAAATCTTACTTGAATAATGAACTAAATGTAATTATTTACGTTTAATATTATGATTAGTAGTACTGGTAAGAGTATTAGTAGTAATGGTAGTAATAGTAGTAGTAGCAGTAGTATCATTGTCGATGTAAGTTAGTTAGTTAGTTATTTAAAGAGTGAAGTAAATGACAAAACATAAACAAATCATAAACCAATCCATATAACACCAGGAACAACATAGGCTCCAGAGATATTGACATCACCCTTTTCAGCACAGACATGAGGCATCGTCCTTTTTCACCATCTTCCTCATGATTGTTTAGTCTTTGATGCATTTGTCAGTTTGAGTGCCTATGTATTTAATGTCTAAACCACCCAGCTTGAATGCACTCATAAAATGTCTAACAACTCTTTGGAATTAGCTGCACAGAGAGCACAAAAAGTCCTGCTGCGTGGCAATGCTCTGGAATCCCATGGTGAAGAGGCTTTCTATGATGGAAAGATGGAAGTGAAGTTCTCTGAAGTGGAGCTGATGCTGCCATGTAGAATGCCTTCAGTGGTGATAATGTTATTGTGGCCAACGTTCCTACTGTAATGGTGAACAATAAACCTAAAATGAATAAGCCTCCTTAGGCATACACCCCCCTTGAAAGCAACATTAGTGCACTGTTCTGTCTCTATTTTGATATTAAAGAAATAAAGGAACTGAACACTCTTATTATTTGCGTTGATGTTGCCCTGAATAGCACTCAATTAACAATGTGGCTAATGAGCCCATTAAGGATGAAAGGCTTCTCAACAGGTATAAGAAGCACTGAGTACTGCTGCAAAAATATCACAGTGCTCTTTCACAACTGCTTCACAAGCAAAGCCTCTGTGCTAATATCATGTGGAGAGCAGAATTAAATAAACATTTTTACCAGACATTTTTCAAATGTACGGATGTACAGCATACCAAGACAATACAGTATAAGGCAGTAATCATCAATGCAAACTGATAAGAGATGTTTGACCATTATGTCAAAGTACACATGATGTACAAATATGTTTTAAGTGAATATAAGCTTTTACTTTTGGAAGTAAGAGTCTATCATGATTTCATTCCAAACGTGATAAAAATGATCAAAGGACAGAATTATAAAATGGATACCTGGGTAAATTACAATTCTATGTGTAACTTCTACTTTTTAATTTTTTTTTTAACCTCTGATAGTCTGCTCACAAAACCACTGACATTGATTTTCATTTTTGATGATAGCTGCTTGGACTTGTCTATTGCTGAATGTGGGAGACCAGTCTGATTATGAAAATGTGAGTGGAATGCATCATTTTAAACACCCGACCCCAGCACTTCAGCTAGAACACATCTCACTGTGAATGATGTCACGCTGTGGTCTGCAGACAGCCTTACTCCTGGACCCGTTCCAGATTCTCTAGTGGTGGTGTGACTCAGTCTCTGCCGGGCAACATAAAAGCTTCTGTTTTTTGAGGGGTGGTTTTACACCCTCAAGTTGACCACAAAAATATTCTGGCATCTAAGATATGTTCCGAACAAACTGTGCACGGAGGAGTGTAAGAACATTACTTTGTTCATTTCATTGTAGGGTTCTATGTAAAATGAAAAAACCTTTAAAAAAAAAAAAAAACTACATATATATATATATATATATATATATATATATATATATATATATATATATATATATATATATATATATAACTCCCGTATTTTTGCAATCATTAACAAATCAGTGGACTTACATTTTTCACCAATTAAAGATATCAGTACAACACTGTGGTGTTTCTACACTAAAGAAGCCAAAGCCTTGTTACTTACTACATGCTTTTTCTGCATTCTCACTGTGAGGCAAGTGGCAAAATGTATTCTGAAAATGAATACTTTCTGTTTGGAAAAGCAACAAAGTCATTTAAATGGCATTCCAAATCCTGCACTGTAGACACTAAAATGACAATAAATAAATAAAATGATACAACAGGATACTGAATGAATTTATCTAGACGTGAAAACCTGCTCGTCTCAGGAAGTTTTAGAATGTTATCAGTAGTTTCAGCTCAAGAATGGCTTGAGGTGTTTTGAGTGCGAATCCGTCTAAAGCTGCCAACACTGACATACACAGCATATGCTAAATACAGATAAGAGTATTTTTAATAGATCTGCAAAAAAAAGTCCATCCAAATAGCTCAATGAATGTGCTTTGAATGTAGATGATAAATTGGCTTAAGCTGAATGTAGTGTCCCATGCAACATTGTGCTGTTGGGTGAGCCCATCACAAACTAGTCTCCCAGTTAAGACTGCATCCATGGTAGGGATTAGAGAAGAGCCTTAAAGATCAGCTTCATGCCTTCATGGAGTTTTGATCATAAATTGTCATCTGCTACCAAAATGGTAGACATCACTCCTAAACAAAGGAATGAGAATAAACTGTGCAAAACTGTGTTTATTGCTTATAATTCAATTGATTATATAATACTTTTTTTTATTCCATATTAACTTGTTTGAGGAATTCTATATATTTGCATTATTTTGGCACTGTGTAAACTACAAAACATTAGTCTGTTAATTTAATTCAGAATGTAATTTCCAATTGTTCCTAGCTATGGTTTTCAACTGAATTTACAGAAGTAGGCACTGCTTACACTACCAGAATGGTCTTATAGTTGTAGTCCTCTCCCTCTCTTCAGTTTCTTTCTAAAGAGTTTTCTGCCAGTGTATGGCTGGGAGGGGATGAGAAGGGCAGCTAAGCCTCTTTTAAGCTTCCCAAGCCTCTTAGAGATCTGAAGCACCAGCTTCTGTTGCTATACAGGAGGGAAAAGAAGCAAGTCATCTTTGTGCTACAAAATGGCTTCGCTCTTAGACATGTTCATTAAAATTATTCTACAGTATGTACATACTACATAACCAGGCTGGCATGGATGTCTTCTAGTATGCCTGGACAAATCATCTGTTTCAACCAATGAGGCTTTTAGACACAATAAGAGGGCCAATTCCAGTTGGTGCTGATTTTAATGTATATTACATGGGATACAGGTGATTTGTCTTAATGACAGTTGCAACAGCGTTGGTTGATACCCTAAAGCAACACAATCATTCTCCCTGAACCCCATTATGCTGTTACTGAATTTGCTTAGAACTGAAGACCTGTCAATAGTTACACAAATACATGCTGAAACAACGGGCTTTGTGTCAGGGGAACACAATGTTGTTTTGGGGTTTCAAATCGGGTTTAGAACATGGCAGTCCCAACATAGTCCAGCTAATGTTTATTGTCAACAATCTCACCAAAGTTATACTGTGTAGCAACTTTTTGTAGTCTCAAATCACTTAAATAAGCTTCTTAAGAGGAAATAAGCATGTCTTTCTCATCCCTGAACTGTCCACCTCTCTCAGAGGTATTTAGAGTGAAAATCCTATCACTTCTCCAAACATGGGACACCGTGGTAGATTTCTTGGCTCATTATAGATGCCCGGAAAAAACACTCCATCCCAGCTTAGCGTCTTTCAAGCAAAACATTTCAATACCAGAAAAAAGAGGTAGTAATATGGTTAACAGGATGCCCAGGGCAATATTTCTGAATGCTCAACTCTGCATGGTACCCATAGGCTACTCATCCATTTCTGATGGTTAATTGAAGTCCATTAAACTGAAGTCTAAATCAGAGCTGGTGTGCCAGAGCTGTTGTTTTACATTTTTGGACAGCAAATGTTTTCTTTGATGTCCTGTAATTTCTGGGTGGGCAATGTGGGCAATACGATTAGGGAGAATGGCTTCTGGCATTATCGTTGCCGTTATCTACCAAAGGGGTAGGGGAACGTGATTGGTGCACATGTCATACCAGATAGCAGCAACATCTGGTGCAGACAATGAGATTTATCTGAGGTTTGGACTGATTAAAAGGTATGGCTGTTGTTATCCCGCCACCTTCCACCGTAGGTTATGCTGTGTCTCTGTGTGGGTGGCTGTCAAGGTTAGGATCTCATGGTGAAAGCTTTTGGAATTCATAGATGAAAGTACATTTCCTAAGGGGGAAAAGTTGAATCATATTTGATTTTAATATAACAAACTGTTGATGATATTCATATCAGCCACATATTGATTGAATACGCATGCACATTTGAAGCATTTGAAGCATTTGAAGCATTTGAAGCAAATATGCAAATGTAACTCTACCATGTAACCATTATTTATTGATAAAAACACATTATGCAATCTACCAAAATAAACTTTTGACTACTTATTAGTCTTTCAGGCCTGGTTTTTTATATGCTGCCATGATTGTAATATCTGCATCAATATTTGTGACCCCAAGTATCTCTTTATTAACCCCAGCACTGGGTTTCATTTGCTGTCTGATCTTCAGAGTTATTAATGAGCTTTAGCTACTCTCCTCAAAGCTACCCTCTGCTTTTTCCATCAGCTCACGCAGGGAGCCTGTTAAAATAGACAGTAAGGGATATTCGGGTGGCATCTGTTCAGCATTAAAACGCAATTGCATTACTAAGAACTGAAATGGAGAGAAAAAACCAAGAGATTTTAGAAAGCATCAGTTGAGAACAGTTGATAGCACTATTGTTGAATTGTCCTGGTTGTAAAGGAATATTGCACAATTTGTGTTAGTATGCTGCTGCTGACTGATGCTGAAATACTGATGTATGAATAAATGTACATCTACATTTAGATGTTATAAACCATGTATATCTATAGCATTTCCAAAGCTGTAGTACTGTATGCTGTAATTGTTCATATGTTCCCACATTTCATTATGTAGTTAATTTTTTAAAACAATGAACATCTATGTAATCTTAGTTCAAATTAATCCAATATTGACTTGCCTTATAACCCTAATATTATCTGCCAATGAAATACAATCGTGGCTTGTAATTTATTCAGTAATATGGAGATGTCTTCAGTTCCAGCTAAATGTGTCATGAGGGCATCTCTTCTCTGCCCCCACCTCTTAATAAGGCAGCTCTGCAGGCCTCTACTGTAATATATTTTACCAATAAAGCAGCTCCAGAGCCAGCATGGCCTTTTGACCACCACTGAGAACATGGAAAGCAGTAGGCAGTCTGCTAACTAGGCCTTCTCTCTAATATGAGTTACCTGTCCCCTGGCTTTGCAGAGGCTGGCTTAGCTCTTGGTATTTTCATTTGGGCCTGCCAAGATGCGACACCCCTGCTTTAATCTTGTGTTTGACGTTAAGCACTGTGTTCATGAAAAGCTTCAGTGAACTTCAACCTAGGGGTGGTGCTGTCATACAAAAATGATGTGGTGGGGGAGTGGAACTGCCTCCTCTGTCCTTGACCTCCCCTATTGGCCAGCCAAAGCCTTTCCCCTGCCCTTTTTTAATCAGGCCACACATTGACAGGTGGGACCCTTCCATTTTAGGGTTGAATAAGACATCTTACTAACTGGGGGTGTGGGGGAGTTCCAAACACACAAGTCCAGAGAAGAATATACTGTTAGATTGTTAATCCTGTTATTGTGTACTTGTTTATTGTGGAGGGACATTTTTAGGTTAAATACGACTTTCTAATAGGGGTATGTATAATTTGATTAGTCTTATAGTTCTATATATTTAGTTTTGTTAGTCAAAAGTAGTCATTTGCGACACAATCTGACCAGTAGTAATACTAATAGTCATTTGGGTTCCACATTTTGTGACAGTGTTGGCACAACCACTAGTCTATTAACAGTATAGTCACGTCAGTGGGGCGGTTTGAAAACTTGAAAATAGAGAGGATGACATTAATTAAATTAGATACTTGAATGTATTCATTTTAGCAGGGTCCACTCCACGTAATGACTCTGATGGGATAGTTTTAGTAGTAGGGTGATAAACTTACTCATAAAGACACACAAACATACATATGTATAAGAATGTCAATGGAAGCAGGTGTAGAACATGGTCTGATAGTCTATTTCTGCATATTAACATATTGGTAGAGATTGGTGCACTGATGCTGAAATGTTGGATGCCCATCCATTTAGATGCTTCAGGTACAGATACCTTCTTGCTATCGTTTATGATGATGTGGGGGACAGAAAACAAGCCTCTTCTCCCTAATAATTTAGCTCAGTTTCTATGTGATCTGTTTGATGCAGTAAAACCAATTGTTCCCCATAGCATCAATGTTTGTCTATTACCATACTCTCTAGTAATGACAGGCTGTCCTCTGGCAGATTATAGTGCTCTGTCTCAAAGTAACAAAGAGTAGAATCTCTCTATGTGACCTGGTCTGGACTGTAATCAGAATATATTACATTGATGAAGGAGTCATTCCTCTCAAACTTCCTCTCAAATCATCTCTTTTTTTTGTGGGACACAGTAATGCATGAATGGTTGCCAACTATTTCTCAAATTGCTGTGCTATTTCAATGCAATCAACGTTGAGTTCTAAATGTAAAATATTGTTTTTATATTATATTTGATATTATATTCATTCAAAAATCATCCTAAATATATTTGAAATCATATACCGAATATATATTCTTCTGCTTACATTATAATATTTGATCCCCCCCATATTAGCATTACATGGCCCACTAAATGGTCAATTGTAAGCCCTGAGGACCAGCCAGCAGACATCCATTTGATATAGGAAATGTGTTAGGCCATTGTACATGCTATACATGAAGGAAATATACAATTTCAAGCATGAGCTGCAGTGCACTACAAGACAAATCCGGGGGTTACATGTTATTACCAGGGTGACAGGTGTTTTTCAAAGAAAGTATCTACAATTGTATCCCCTCCTATAGTTGAGTTATTCATTGAAATGGGAACAAAAACCCTGAGAAGGCCTTACCAAGAAAAACTTCCAAAGGGACTAATTCAAGGTAGAAAGGAGTTGGAGCACTCAACAATTGTACAGTATGTGAACCGGTGACTGACATTTCAGCGTCAAGCTGACATCTTCTTCATAGTGACCTGCTCCTATTTATAGCCTAGTGGCCCATTGAGACACAACAATGTAAGAAAATAATAATGATAATATGTTTCGAGGTAAATGACAAATTATAGCACAAAATAATACTTGCTAATAATAAGATAAATAGTGTGTCTTGTTAATCATAGGTCATTACAAATATACATACCACAGGTGATATTTTCGGTGTCTGTGAATTTGGAGACACAGAGACCCAAAAAATCTATGCAACAACATGATATAAATGAGGACAGTGAAAAATAATAATGTAGTTCCTTATGATCCATAGTGTCTAAGGAGTACTGACAAAATGCCTCTCTTTCCTTTAGTTTACGTACAATGTCACCTCCTCTTGGTGAAAAGAATGTCACTCCTGTTAACATATTGACCACCATCAAAAACACAAAACGGCAACTCCAATGAAAAGCATCAAGATAAAGTAAACTAGCCTGACCCTCATTACATGCTACAGATGTAGTGTTGTACGACTATTTGATCATGTCCTTGTGCCTGAGTGAAAACTGCATGCTCGGTGACACAAAGTGTTTCTCTGAGCTGACTAATTGAATAGACTTACCAATTTTATTAAGGTTTAATATAGCAATTGGCATTTACAGGTTGACCCCAATCATTCAAACGTGTTTTGTATCTAATTACCTACAGTGAAATTTGATTACCAGAAAATATGGTGAATATCAAGCGATTTCTTGCTCTGTGAAATATCAGTCTCTATAGTTAGAGTTGAAAAAAAGATTACATGAGACTTTAGTCAAAACAAAAGCCTCTAGCTACTAATGAGAGTGGTTAGCGATTCTAATTTATGGAAATGTTATTAATTGACACCTATCTTTCATTTGTACCATTTGGTGGTGAAGTAATTAAAAACAACAATGAGAATCCCAGCAGTGGAAAAGCAAACAAGATCAAAGGAGGCAAAGCAGCCAGGAGAAAGTCCCTTATCCTGATCTGGGCCTTGCCATGGGCAACAGGGCCTCATTAAAGTCAGAAACACTCTGTTGATCACCAATTAACCTGATTTGTTTCCCTTCTGATTAAGGCCTTCTAGAACACTGGCTTTCCTCTGCTCCTGAATGACAAGGTTTATGGACTATGTGTGGCTCTATGTTAGCAAATAGAACATAAATCCATGGTAATCTGTGTCTTGTATGATACAACAACTTTGTAATGTGGCTGCAATTACTTTTGATTTGATTTCAGGCCAATGACACTTGAGCCTTTGTAGAGCGAGAGAGAGAGCAGCCTTTTGAACATAACAGGGGTAGACACCATAGCTTCCATCATCTGACCTGAATCAGAGCATTAGAAATAGATATGGAGAGATCAATCGCCCTCTCTGGTGTCCCATCCTTCAGGATATTGACCTATCCTTGTGGAAGACCATCCATTTGGAACAGCACAGCAAAGATGTTAGAAAGGAAGCAGAGAAGCACTTACTTCCTGCTAATAACATTCAATGGCAATGAGTAATGGCTGTTCAAATCACTAAAATATACTACACGATGGTCAGGATGAAATTAAATGACAGTGTCCTCAGTCCCATGTTTCATAAGCTGAAATAAAAGATCCCTGAAATTTTCCATGTGCACAAAAAGCTTATTTCTCTCAAATGTTGTGCACACATTTGTTTACATTCCTGTTAGTGAGTATTTCTCCTTTGCCAAGATAATCCATCCACCTGACAGGTGTGGCATATCAAGAAGCTGATTAAACAGCATGATAATTAAACAGGTGCACCTTGTGCTGGGGACAATAAAAAGCCAATCTAAAAATGTGCAGTTTTGTCACACAACACAGTGTCACAGATGTTTCAAGTTTTAAGGGAGTGTGCAATTGGCAAGCTGACTGCAGGAATGTCCACCAGAGCTATTGCCAGATAATTTAATGTTAATTTCTCTACCATAAGCCACCTCCAATGTCGTTTTAGAGAATTTGGCATGTACATCCAACCGGCATCACAACCGCAGACCATATGGCGTTGTCTGGGCATGCGGTTTGCTGACGTCAATGTTGTGAACAGAGTGCCCATGGTGGCAGTGGGGTTACGGAATGAGCAGGCATAAGCTACGGACAAAGAACACAATTGCATTTTAACGATAGCAGTTTGAATGCACAGAGATACCTTGACGAGATCCTGAGACCCATTGTTGTGCCAGTCATCTGCCGCCATCACCTCATGTTTCCGCATGATAATGCACAGCCCCATATTGGAAGGATCTGTTCACAATTCCTGGAAGCTGAAAATGTCCCAGTTCTTCCATGGCCTGCATACTCACCAGACATGTCACCCATTGAGCATGTTTGGGATGCTCTCGATCAACGATCAGTTCCCGCCAAAATCCAGCAACTTCGCACAGCCATTGAAGAGGAGTGGGACAACATTCCACAGGCCACGATCAACAGTCTGATCAACACCTATCTGTAGGAGATGGGTCACATTGCATGAGGCAAATGGTGTTCACACCAGATACTGACTGGTTTTCTGATCCACACTATACTTTTTTTTAAAGGTACCAACAGATGCATATCTGTATTCCCAGTCATGCGACATCCATAGATTAGGGCCTAATGAATTTAATTTCAGTCGACTGATTTCCTTATTTGAATTGTAACTCAGTAAATGATTTCTCATTGTGCATGTTGCATTTATATTTTTGTTCAGTACACAATAGTCTTTTACATAAGATGACCTGACAGGTGAACTGTTATGGCATCTTTACAGAGATTTGAAAGCTATATGTTTTCTGATGCAGTCTTTTAAAGTAAATGCATCTTAATCATACACAAATTATACACTAGACTCGCTCTTTTAATAATAATAAATCCATTAGCTCGGTATTCGCTTTGTTTTACATATTCATTCTCTAAATTGCTTTTAATCACCACTTTCCAGAAATAATTATGGGATTTGCCAGGCGTGAGGTGAGTTTTAAGAATACTATGCGGTAGATTAATGACTTGAATAGAATCCACCTTCCTGGACCCTTTTCCAAGCCTGCAATTTGTAGCTTTGGATGATGGAAGTGATACAATGTGGTTTTGTGCATTGATTTGATTTGGAGAAAAGTTTAGCTTTATACCAAAGTAGCATGGGTAAAGTCATGGCTACCTGTGTAGCAAGTACCAGAAGGTTGTATATCTTCAACTTTTGTTTTTATAAAGCCACACATTTTTTTTACAAGTAATTGTAAACACAACGTGCTGTTAACAGTCATAGTTAGACATTTTTTTTTGCTTGGTACCTAAGTGGCAAGGCAATGTAATATAAGGTTAAGTAAGTGTACACATGTTGTATAGCCTAGTAGTCCTCTAAAGTCAGTCTGTTGGGAGGTAATGAATGCATTGCCAGCTCTATATTTGATACATAAATGTAGTCTTTGATATGATGAGTTATGCCATCCCCAGTGCTCCAGATCTTCACTGGGTTTACTACAAACTAATGAGTTTATATTAAAGTCTGATATTCACAACTCTGGTTTACACTCCTGACCATGATTAAAACTGAAGTATCTACCAAAATAATTTACTGTAAACTTTGAGATTAAGAATATGCTTCAGGCCAGACAATACATTTCACTAAATCGAGTTTCAAACTAATATAAACTAAGCGTATGAAAGCTATATGGAGAACAAATAAAGTACTGGGACAACAAATAAGACGGCCAATCCTAGCAGAGGATGTGAGGGGTGAAGGTTATATAAAATGAGAGATTAGCTGCTCATCACAATATTGGTAGGTTATCAACCGCCTGCAATGAAAGCAAATCCTGGCTCTGGGTCGATAAGGGTTTGACTGCATTTCGAATTAATTTTCCTCAGTTTAGAGAACCACTCCTATCTCACTATTGATCACACTGTTAATCCATAACCAAGCTCATCCCTTCCCCGTGGAACAAGCAGGAAAATAAAATAGATCATTGGGTAGGAACTCTTGACTTTATAAATAAGTGGGACAGAGTTAGGAGTGATTAGAGCTCATTGTTTAAGAATATACTCCCATACCATTGCTACTGTGAGTCAGTCAGTCATTTGCACATTTTGACCTTGATTTACCATGGCAGACCAGAAAATCCTGTGGATTTTCAGAGTAGGTTTGTTTGTGCTTGTTTGTGTCGTGGTATTCTATTCATCCACTTAAACATTTTAACTCTGTAACTGTATGACTGCTTGGTGTTTTTATGTGTGAGTGCACCAACACACTATCACCGCTTATTGTGAAATAGACACCAATTAGGGCACATGAAAAGTCCACTTTTTCATGTGCGTTACACGATTTTCATCACAACACATTTTGTGTGTATCTCACAATTTTCTTTCTTCATAGCACATTCCTGTACATTACACAAATTCCAATATGTTGTGGCTAATGTTAGCTAGGCTAGCTAGGTGGCTGACATTAGCTAGGCTAGGTGTTAAGGTGAGGTTTAGGGGTTAGAGTTAATGGTTAAGGTTAGGGTTAGGGTTAGGTAACATGCTAGCTAAGTACTTAAAAGGTTAAGGTTTAGGGGTTAGAGTTAATGGTTAAGGTTAGGGTTAGGTAACATGCTAGCTAAGTACTTAAAAGGTTAAGGTTATGGATAGGATTTAGGTTAAAGGGTTAAGGTTAGGGTTAGGAGTTAGGTTAAAGGGTTAAGGTTAGGGTAAGGGTTAGCTAACATGCTAAATGGTTACAAAGTATCTAAGAAGTAGTAAGTAGTTGAAAAATGGCTAATTAGGTAAAATGCTAAAGTTGTCCGTGATGAGATTCAAACACACAACCTTTGGGTTGCTAGCCTTTCATGTTATACACCCAACCATTTCCCCCAACCAACCTCCCTGCTATTATTTCTGTTTTAAGTGACCTGATTGTAATTCACTGTATATGAAAGTGTGTACTGCACACAAAAATGTGTGTATAATTCAGAATAATCTGTGATACTGGGTTGGAGTGCACGTGTGGGAGTGCACGTGTGAGGTGAGAATCCATTGAACGGTATGATTTTCCCGAATGACATCAACAGCCCCTCACCTCTCTCTGTCTTTTCTGTTTTTATTTTCCAACTGAGTCACCTCTGTGGATTAAATTTAGCCCTAACCTTTCACCTCTGGGGTTCAACATTTGTCTCCAGTCCAATGACCACAAACAACTCCTGGATTGCTGTAAATGTCAGTGCAGTGGTGTCTCCGCCCTATCCCATATGAACCATAGGGCTGCGCTCAACCTGCACAAATGGAAGGCTTTCATGACACCCCTTTTATCAGGACTGTCTGATTTCTTGTCAATTGTCCTGTTGCTCCTCTTTAAAATACATTATTAAATCAAGCACTAACATAAGAAATGACAGCATTAGGTTTTCCATTTATTTTTATTGACGACATTTGAAATAATGCTGGACTAACAACTTCTGGTTCAGAGATATTTTTCTTTATATTTATCAAAATTGGACCTAGTGAGTATCTCTCTCAACTCGAAGCATTTTCATCTCACATTATTTTCTTTAGGGCTGAAACAAAGCTCATCAACATGTAGTCAGTGAGCGCCTGATGAATGTAGGATTGATCCCTGAGAATTACCCATCTAAACAGTGCACCTGATAATGGTTTTAAAAGATGCATCTATTATGGGATAGTATTTCCTTTTCAGAAGAAATTGGTCCTAATGAGGGTTGCTCTGCAAGCCCCCCTCTCCTCCCCTCTCCCTGTCCTCCCTGGGTCTCCCGGGGTTGCTGTCTCTGCGTTAAGACTCCATTGTTGCCTACTGGCGGATAATGTCCTTATTAATTGTACCTCTTTGTAAGGTGTCAGCTGCAGCCTCAGATTGAGATGGATGGTTCCTCTGGAGTCTGCTCCCTGGCACTCCACAGCCACCCTATCTTTAGAACAGCACACAGGTGCATGGTTTCTCAGCCAACGTTCCCACAGCACTCACATAATAAAAGTGTGACAAAAATATGGAAATATGGAAAATAAATGTTCAGAGAAAAGAACATACAAGTCATTTATAAGACTATATACATTTTAGACTATTTTCTGTGTCATCCAGCTCACAGATGATGAGTTAGACAAGCTAGTCAGACTAGCTAGCACCACAAGTAGTTGTTAGTTATTTTTATTTATTTTTTTACCCCTTTTTTCTCCCCAATTTCATGGTATCCAATTGTTAGGAGCTACTATCTTGTCTCATCGCTACAACTCCCGTACGGGCACGGGAGAGACGAAGGTTGAAAGTCATGCGTCCTCCAATACACAACCCAACCAAGCGGCACTGCTTCTTAACACAGAGCGCATCCAACCCGGGAGCCAGCTGCACCAATGTGTCGGAGGAAACACCATGCACCTGGCTACCTTGGTTAGCGTGCACTGCACCCGGCCCGCCACAGGAGTCGCTGGTGCACGATGAGACAAGGATATCCCTACCGGCCAAACCCTCCCTAACCCGGACGACGCTAGGCCAATTGTGCATCGCCCCATGGACCTCCCGGCCGTGGCCGGTTACGACAGAGCCTGGGCGCGAACCCAGAGTCTCTGGTGGCACAGCTGGCGCTGCAGTACAGCACCCTTAACCACTGCGCCACCCGGGAGGCCAGTTGTTAGTTATTTAACTATTATAGTGTTTTAATAATACATCTTTGGATTGCACAAATTGATGGATTGCACAAATTGTGTTCACTCTTTCGTTGCCTTTTTCACACATGACAAAGGGTCAGTGACATTTCCGATACCAATAGATGGTAAAGGAAAGAATGGATGGAGTATGAGGACTTGTATAGCAAATTTGTCCTTAATTACCAGGGCAAAAAAAAGTAGACATATTTACTTGTTGCTTTTAAGATGGTAGTAAAAACGGGTATGAATGAAATATATTTTTTATTGATTATTTTAGTTTGAAATACCAGTTAATTAAGTGGGTTGAAGCCTCCGTGAGATCAGCGGCATTAACATCAAATCCTTTCCCCCTCATTAAAAGAAACAGAGTCAATTTAATTAATGCATATTAATCCCCACCAATGCTCATTTTAGCGTAAAAAAAACGTAGCATGGCTTGTTGGACTTCAAAATCGTTAATTTCAAACAAGCAAGTTTGAGCGTTGCCTGAATTTGTCAGCGCCACACACAGGGGCCTCAATGTGAAACATTTGGTCAGCCTTTTGGTTGATCGTCTGCTGAGCTAATTAAACAGGGGGCTTAATCAGAGCTTCTACTCCTCAGACATCACCAGTGATACAGGAAGCTAAGAGATTCTGATTCACCTGTGGAGGGAGGAAGGGTGGGTGGCAAAATAACTCTCGCTGACGAATTGTGCCACACAATGTTGGTTAACACTTTCTATGTACGAAGGCAATGTTTATTTAACAATAAAGAAGCTTTTTAAAATTTAATTCCATTGTCATCCAAGAGCTGAATCTCCTCTCTAGCTCAGTTTGCTCCTCAATTCATACACCTTCATTGGAAGTGAGTTAGCGACAGTGATCCCTTCCTTATGAAGCCAATTTGAGCGTTATGAGCATTGTAATAGTAAAACATAGTGCCATCATTAAGGCTTCATTATAACTCACAGCTATCTCTCCTGACTATTCTTTCAAAAGTATGATGTCAAACAGTTTGCCTTGTCAATCTTATTCTCTTGCTTGGAATGAGGTGTAAGGTTGTGTCAGGGTTATTCTGCTTGCCCTGGTCTGTGTTTCATGAATGTGGCCCTTTCTGGATAGCCAAAACAAACACATTATATTCTCTGGTGACATATGGAAGCAAACAGACCTTCTACATGGCAAACAAGACCAGGGTCATCTTTAAAGAGCAGTGATATGCACTAACTAAGCTAAAGGGCAAATTTTGATACTCTTGTAATTGTTATCTTGCTGATATCAAGTCTGTGAATGATCAACAAAACATTGACGTCAAGTGAAAATGAAAAGGTAGCTACCAAAAGAGTGCTTTGAAAGGATATCTGCCCTCACGCATGGTCCCTATCAGTAGGTCAGTTTGCTGGCAATGAGAAGTTAAACAAGAAATCCATAGGATTGTGTGGCTAAGGTTTTTTAAGGTTCATGGAAGTCATTGTTTTTCTTCATTCCTTTTCAGTTGATTTGATTATTAATTGTTGAAAATAGTTCAAGCACTTGCTTGAGTTGGAATTTTTAACAATGGATGAATGTGAGGTAAAAATAAATATCCACAATACTGGAATATTTTGCAACTTTGAAATAGTCATTGTACATCTCTACAAATACACACTCCTCCAACACAACCATATAAGGCCTGATCAATGCGGAAGTGGTCAGATAACGCGAATGCTAAACTATAGGACTATTTTGCTATCGCAGACTGTAATATGTTCCGGGATTCATTCAATGGCATTGCAGAGTACACCACCTCATTCATTGGCTTCATCAATAAGTGCATCGACGACGTCGTCCACACAGTGACTGTACGTACATATCCCAACCAGAAGCCATGGATTACAGGCAACATCCGCATCGAGCTAAAGGCTAGAGCTGCCGCTTTCAAGGAGCGGAAGACTAATCCATACGCTTATAAGAAATCCCGCTATGGCCTCTGATGAACCATCAAACAAGCAACACGTCAATACAGGATTAAGATTGAATTCTACTAGACTGGCTCTGATGCTCGTCGGATGTTGCAGGGCTTGAAAACTATTACGGATTACAAAATGAAACCCAGACGTGAGCTCCCCAGTGACATTAGCCTACCAGAGAAGCTTTATGCCTTTTATGTTTGCTTCGAGACAAGCAATACTGAAGCATGCACAAGAGCACCAGCTGTTCTGGATGACTGTGTGATAACGCTCTCGGTAGCCGATGTGAACAAAACCTTTAAACAAGTCAACATTCACAAAGCCGCTGGGCCAGACGGATTACCAAGACGTGTACTCAAAGCATGCGCGGACCAACTGTCAAGTGTCTTCACTGACATGTTCAACCTCTCCCTGACAGAGTCTGTAATACCTACATGTTTCAAGCAGATCACCATATTCCCTGTGCCCAAGGAAGCGAAGGTAACCTGCCTAAATGATTACCACCCCGTGGCACTCACATTGGTAGCCATGAAGTGCTTTGAAAGGCTGGTCATGACTCACATCAACAGCATCCTCCCGGACACGCTAGACCCTCTCCAATTCGCATACCGCCCCAACAAATCCACAGATGACAATCTCAATTGCACTCCACACAGCCCTTTCTGACCTGGACAAAAGGAACACCTATGTGAGAATGCTGTTCATTGACCACAGCTCAGCGTTCAACACCATAGTCCCCACGAAGCTCATCACTAAGCTAAAGACTCTGGGACTAAACACTTCCCTCTGCAACTGGATCCTGGACATCCTGACGGGACGCCCCCAGGTGGTAAGAGTAGACAACAACACGTCTGCCACACTGATCCTCAACACTGGGGCCCCTCAGGGGTGTGTACTTAGTGTGTACATAGTCCTGTATTCCCTGTTCACTCACTACTGCGTGGCCAAACACAACTCCAACACCATCATTAAGTTTGCTGACGACACAACAGTGGTAGGCCTGATCACTGACAACGATGAGGCATCCTATAGGGAGGAGGTCAGAGAACTGGCATTGTGGTGACAGGACAACAACCTTTATTAGTAAAAAAATGTATGTAACCTTTATTTAACCAGGTAGGCCAGTTGAGAACAAGTTCTCATTTACAACTGCGACCTGGCCAAGAGAAAGCAAAGCAATGTGACACAAACAACTCAGAGTTACACATGGGATAAACAAACGTACAGTCAATGACACAAAATAAAAATCTATATACAGAGTGTGCAAATGTAGTAAGATTAAGTAGGTAAGGCAATAAATATGCAATAGTGGCAAAATAATTACAATTTAGCAATTAAACACTGGAGTGATAGATGTGCAGAAGATGAATGTGGAAGTTAGAGATACTGGGGTGCAAAGGAGCAACAAAATATAACAATATGGGGAAGAGGTAGTTGGGTGGTGTCACGTTCGTCATAAAAATCGGATCAAGGTGCAGCGTGTTATGCGTACATTCTTCTTTATTATAAGAATGAACACTGAACAAACTAACAAAATAACAAAACGAACCGTGAAGCTAATATGAGTAGTGCAGACAGGCAACTAAACATAGAATAAGAACCCACAAACAGCAAAGGGGAAATGGCTACCTAAATATGATCCCCAATCAGAGACAATGATAAACAGCTGCCTCTGATTGGGAACCATATCAGGCCACCATAAACATACAAATACCTAGACCTACAAAACCCTAGACATACAAAAACCCTAGACAATACAAAACCCCTAGACAATACAAAAACTAGCATATCCACCCTAGTCAAACCCTGACCTAACCAAAATATAAAGAAAAGAGATATCTCAGGTCAGGGCATGACAGGTGGGCTATTTACAGATGGGCTGTGTACAGGTGCATTGATCAGTAAGCTGCTCTGACAGCTGATGCTTAAAGTTAGTGAGGGAGATATAAGACTCCAGCTTCAGTGATTTTTGCAATTTGTCCCAGTCATTGGCAGCAGAGAACTGGAAGGAAAGGTGGCCAAGGGACGAGTTGGCTTTGGGGATGACCAGTGAAATATACCTGCTGGAGCATGTACTACGGGTGGGTGCTGCTATGGTGACCAGTGAGCTGAGATAAGGCGGAGCTTTACGTAGCAAAGACTTATAGATGACCTGGAGCCAGGGGTTTGGTGACGAATATGAAGCGAGTGCCAGCCAACGAGAGCATACAGGTCACAGTGGTGAGTAGTATATGGGGCTTTGGTGACAAAACGGATGGCACTGTGATAGACTACATCCAATTTGCTGAGTAGAGTGTTGGAGTCTATTTTGTAAATTACATCGCCAAAGTCCAGGATTGGTAGGATGGTCAGTTTTACGAGGGTATGTTTGGCAGCATGAGTGAAGGATGCTATGTTGCGAAATAGGAAGCTGATTCTAGATTTAATTTTGGATTGGAGATGCTTAATGTGAGTCTGGAAGGAGAGTTTACAGTCTAACCAGTCACCTAGGTATTTGTAGTTGTCCACATATTCTAAGTCAGAACCGTCCAGAGTAGTGATGCTAGACGGGCGGGCAGGTGCGGGCAGCGATCGGTTGAAGAGCATGCATTTAGGTTTACTTGCATTTAAGAGCAGGTGGAGGCCACGGAAGGAGTGTTGTATGGCATTGAAGCTTGTCTGGAGGTTTATTAACATGGTGTCCAAAGAAGGGCCAGAAGTATACAGCACCTCTCCCTCAATGTGAGCAAGACATAGGAGCTGATCGTGGTCTACAGGAAAAGGCGGGCCGAACAGGCCCCCATTAACATCGACAGAGCTGTAGTGGAGCGGGTCGAGAGTTTCAAGTTCCTTGGTGTCGACATCACCAATGAACTATCATGGTCCAAACATACCAAGACAGTTGTGAAGAGGGCACAACAAAACCTTTTCCCCCTCAGGAGGCTGAAAAGATTTGGCATGGGTCCCCAGATCCTCAAAAGGTTCTACAGCTGCACCATCGAGGGCATTCTGACTGGTTGCCTCACCGCCTGGTAAGGCGCTACAGAGGGTGGTGCAAACGGCCCAGTACATCACTGGGGCCAAGCTTCCTGCCATCCAGGACCTATACAATAGGCGGTGTCAGAGGAAAGCCCATAAAATTGTCAGAGACTCCAGTCACCCAAGTTATAGACTGTTTTCTCTGCTAGCGCACGGCAAGCGGTATCGGAGCACCAAGTCTAGGACCAAAAGGCTCCTCAACAGCTTCTACCTCCAAGCCATAAGACTGCTGAACAATTAATAAAATCGCCACCGGACAATTTATATTGACCCCCCCAGTCACTTCACCCCCATCTACATGTACAAATAACTTCAACTAACCTGTACCCCCGCACACTGACTCGGTACCGGTGCCCCCTGTATATAGCCTAGTTATTGTTATTCTTATTGTTTTACTTTTTATTATTACTTTTTATTTTAGTCTACTTGGTAAATATTTTCTTAACTCTCCTTGAACTACACTGTTGGTTAAGGGCTTGTAAGTAAGCATTTCACGGTAAAAGTCTACACTTGCTGTATTCGGCGCATGAGACAAATAAAGTTTGATTTGATTTGATTTGATTACCAACAATGACGAGACAGCCTACAGCGAGGAGGTGAGGGCCCTGGTGGAGTGGTGCCAGGAAAATAACCTCTCCCTCAACGTCAACAAAACGAAGGAGTTGATCGTGGACTTCAGGAGACAGCTGAGGGAGCACGCCCCTATCCACATTGACGGGACCACAGTGGAGAAGGTGGAACGCTTCAAGTTCCTCGCGGTACACATCACTGAAGATCTGAAATGGTCCACCCACACAGACAGTGTGGTGAAGAAGGCACAACAGCGACTCTTCAACCTCAGGAGGCTGAAGAAATTTGGCTTGGCCCCTTAGATCCTCACAAACTTTTACAGATGCACAATTGAGACCATCCTGTCAGGCTGTATCACCACCTGATATGGCAACTGCACTGCCCGCAACCGCAGGGCTCTCCAGAGGGTGGTGCGGTTTGCCCAACACATCACCGGGGGCACATTGCCTGCCCTCCATGACATCTACAGCACCCGATGTCACAGAAAGGACAAAAAGATCATCAAGGACATCAACCACCCGAGCCACAGCCTGTTCATCCCGCTATCATCCAGAAGGCGAGGTCAGTACAGGTGCATCAAAGCTGGGACCGAGAGACTGAAAAACAGCTTCTATCTCAAGGCCATCAGAATGTTAAATAGCCATCACTAGCCGGCTACCACCCAGTTACTCAACCCTGCACCTTAGAGGCTGCTGCCCTATATACATAGACATGGAAGCACTGGTCACTTTAACAATGGAACACTAGTCCCTTTAATAATTTTGACATAATGCTTTACTCATTTCATATACTGTATACTGTATTCTATTCTACTGCATTTTAGTCAATGCCATTCCGACATTGCTCATTCTAATATTTATATATTTCTTAATTCCATTATTTTACTTTTAAATTTGTGTCAGATATTGCTGCACTGTTGGAGCTAGGAACACAAGCACTTCGCTACACCTGCAATAACATCTGCTAAATATGTATATGTGACCAATACAATTTGATTTGATTTTGATTTGATACTGTTAGGATCCTGACTAAAAAACGAGAAGTCAGCCCACATCCTCCATATCTTCCCAATAACTGCCGTAGCACCTGATGTAGCATTATGTAGCAAGGTGATGGAAAAGGTGTTTTACTAACAAACTAGTCATATTTTGATAGATTACTATTAACCAGTTGGTACTGAGAGATATTTATGAATTAATATACCAATGCCTTTGAAGCCTGGATTGTGCAATTGTTGATGTCAATCGGGGCTCGCTCTGGCAAAATGTATCCCAAATAAAACATATGTATTCTGCATCAAACAAAACCTCAAATCCATGCAACAATATCAGTGTTATTTCCCCTGTGAATGACACATAGGTTTTATTGATTGCATGTCTTACAATGTCCGCCACATAATCTCTCTTCTGGTGTTTTTATGTTTATTCCTATGAAATAGATATAGGTCTACACAGGTGTACCCGTCATCAGCAATTTTCCTCACTCCTGCACTTGGTACCTGGTCATTGCAAGAAGAAAAAGCATGTTGCTCAAAGACATCTTTCTGCTATCATACCCATCAAAGAAACTCAGTTTGATGCATATTACATGAGTGAATTTATCAGTGTGTAATGCACTCTGCTTTTTAAGTGCTTTTGCTAGCATATTTGGTGGAATAAACATACATGGTGAACTGCACTGATAGGATGTAGAGAAGTGGAGGAGCCATAGTGCAGGAAGAGGAAATCCCTCCCTTTAAGAAAGGCGCTGCACTTTTTGTGATGTGTCAATTGTTTTTTCCCTCTTGAAGTGTAGATGGAATGTTTGAATTCCAGTATTACTGTAGAGCCTGCTGAGTTAAATTATGGTCCATGGGCCGTGAGGTGGGAGTAATCAATAAGAATACACAGGGCAGTGTGTAATGTGTCTGCTCCTAGCAGCAGGGACACTGTCCCCCCTGCTCTGTCCCCCAGCAGGTTAGATAAATATGATACTGAAACAGGGCACACTGGATTATATGATATCAATGCAGAATCAGGAAAGTGCTATTACACTCCCTTGCCTACTGTGAGCACTATTGACAAGGTTGGCTTTGAACATGATGATGGTGTATTAGTCCCTGACTCTCGCTCTCTTGCTCTCTTTCTCTCTCGCTCGCTCTCTAATGTGATATGTGGGCAATGTGGGAACCATACTGAAGAAGTGAGTATAAAAACCGAGAACCAATAATGGAGAAACAGCTTTAGTAGGCATACAGTAGAAAATGACCATTTTCATATCAAAGTATACATGGATCAGGGTTTAAATACTTCAGAATGACAACTTTAGGATAATTGATTGAACTTTATGTACTAAAAAATATTATCTGGGGAAGACATATATTCCCACTGTAGACCTATTGTTTTCACTTTGATCATTTGCTGTCGGAATTATTGTGTTTAATTGAGATTTACAGATATTCTTACAAAATGTCACCACAGAGGATTGGCTTTAACTGACAGGACTTTGTGACACGTACATGTTGATAAATGGATGATCCAGTGAAAAGACAAGTCTCAATTAGCCAGTTTGCTGATCATGCTTGGCAACTTCCAAGCTGGCCAAACAGTAACCTCATATCACTGAGCCACTCACGTTATTGATTCCCTCACTTTCTTAGCCGCTGAAAGGGTTCAAACATGGCATGTGTGAAGGGCTATTATCAGTGACCACTTCAGATAACCTGATACAACCCGATACAACCTTTTCAGGAGGTTGTAACCTCCATGCCCCCTCTGGCCATCATTATTTAACATCTCTCTCCCTCTCTCTCTCTCCTTCTCCCTCCCCACTCATTCTGTCATTGTCATTCCTGTCTTATTTAAGTGTAAATGAAATGCAGATCAGGCAGCAACTTCTTACCTTTGATGTTTGTGAGCTGCTCCACAGCTCTAACCTGTGTAGTCAACTACAGGTCTCTCTGGGGGCTTGTTGGACAGAAAGGAGTCTGACTAGATAGGGTTAGCAGTGTCTTGTTTGTGTAGTGTTGGGACTTTAGATACAAATAACCCCTGAACCTCAGCTGCAGAGCTCAAACAGTGTTGCGGGTTGTGTGGACTGATGTAACAAAGCCCACTGGAGACCAGAGAAGGCCCCGATGGCCCGAGGCCTGCCATATCTACACTGTGTGACACCATCACATCACCTTGCCTTTGTCACACTGCATGAGTATATTATCTTCATTGTTCCTGTTTTCAAAGCTTGTTTCGCTTAATGGTGAAAATGATGTGGAATATTACTAAATATGATAAGGATAGTCAAGCTGCACCCCAAAATACTGTTATTTGTTATTTGATATTGTCAGTATATAGCACTATCATGTAATGGCTGTAAAATAATGTAAAATACATGATTACTAAATTGTTATACTGCATATACCCCTTCTATTTATTTTAAGTTAAGAATGGATTGTACAAAGTCTCTCAGTGCAGGTATTAGTAAAAGTGAGTGAGTGGTATTTTCACTCTTTCCACAAAAGATTAATCAGAACCCTATTTGCATAAGGTCAGAACCTAGCTCCTGATGGAAGTTTTGCAGCATCCCTGTCTCTTAGCAACACTCTTGCTCTCTTGGTCTCTGTGTTAAATTGACTGGTCCATTGCTTTCTTCCTTTTCACCAAGAAGCTTACAATAAAATACCACCTCCGACCTGCGTCTATCACACAAAGCCACACCCCTCTCTTTTCCCAATACGCCAATATGCTATTATTCTATGAAATATAGTCTAAGTAGTAAATGAGTGCCTTATCTGTTTGTGTTTACTTTATTTTAATTTAGAAAACGTGACACATTTTCAGGGGGTAGTCCACGAGCATTAGCATTAACATAAGGAAAATGAAGCTGCACAAATGTTGGCAAGATAAGAAGCAAATTGGAGGCCCCTGCTAAACAATAGGTCCAGTGGAGGGCTGATAATGTGGAAAGAGATGAAGGAAGAGAATGGGGGCCTGGGTCGCCCTCTCCATCCATTTAGTGGCGCTGGGGATACACTTAAAAAGGAGAGGGATTTGGTATGTTCAGAAAATGAGTTGCCCTGTCTGCCTCCATGTCTGGAATTGGTGACAGGATCCAGATGCTGGAAAGCGGTGTTAATAGAGGGTCAAATTTGGCACAATAGTATCCATCACTGCTTTCAGAGCTCCCTCTGTCATCCAAGCCATCTCTCCCTGCTCCATCCAGCAAAATTGTAGAGATGATTCAATTACTGTCTTTTTGGCAAGGCAGTCATACACAATAATTACTATTCTACTGGTGATCAAGAGTTTTTATCACCTTGACCACCTTAGTAGCCATCCTCTTTTAAATTGGATACATTGATTACTTTTCTCAAAAGGTAAACTGATATCAATCTGTTAATATATCTTAACATAGTGAAATGGGTAAGATCATGATGCTTGTTGAAAATATCATCATCATACTGTATATAGTGTAGTACAGTAGTGTCTGATGAATTAACATGAAACGTTTTGTTAGCCAGAGTATATTCATATGGAGCTGTTACAGGATCACACAATCATTAACTACACAGGCAAAGTACCATTACAGAGGCCTCTGAGGCTTATGTTTTATAAAACAGAGACGCATTCACTCTCTGGATGTAGATACAAGACCATGATAGGCTACTCCCATGATGACTACCTATTTATAGGAATTAAAACGTGACGTTATCAAAACAATCGTTTGAAATGCATGACATACAAGCTTTATTCTCACTCTAATAATACATTATACAATGTATTTGAGTCAATTTATTGCAGTTATTGTAATTTTTTTATTACAGTGATTCTGTTTATAGGAAAACATCTCCATAACATTATGCATCGTTCTTGTAGGCTATTGGTCACCACATGCTTTTATTTTCAGTCCATTTAAATTAATTTTACAGTAATATGTAGACTAATCAATCACAAAGTAAGAAAAACGACAAGCATCGAAACAAGCACAATGATGGAAATATCCAAATAATACGTAGCGCTCTGCCTGCTTCAAAAACGAAAGAATAACAACAGAAGGCATTATCAGTGGCTTATATCATACACGTTTCTGTCTATATGTCTTTATAACAGGGGTATTACATTTCACAACAAACATGAATAGAAAACGTATAGTATATAGGCCTACTGGAAAGACAAATTAACAAAAGTGGTTAGAAATGAATCTAAAGCGTTTGCTATCTTCCTGTGCTCTATATTTGACATGATTGATCATTTCTAGATATGTCGTGTAGCTTGCCATCGTTGTACAGCTGCAAGCATCTAAAAAAGCATGTCTTTAACAAGCATAGCATTGAATGACTTTGACTATGTGTTAGTACCCATTCTATAATTTTCTCCAGTTGCTCTGTCTGTTCGATTTTTCTCCGAAAATTGTCACGCGGCACTCGGGCACGATGGCCGACGATAACTAGGCTCGAATATCCTTTCATCCTAGAAATTCCGACGACACCTACATTTAATCTCTGGGGATCTACGTGCTATTCGTCGAAATAGCTAATTTGACTAATCTTCTGTCATACACTATACCTTTGTATCTCAAATAAAGTTTGCACCAAATAAGATAGATATTATTATATTATTATTGTAAATATTATTGATGTTGTTGTTATTATTGTTATTATTAAAATGAATTATTATTTTTGTTGTTATTATAAAATAATGCATTCATTAATATGTGTTTGTTATAACCCAATGTGAATCTGTTTCAAACAATGGTTATGTTCTGCATAGTATAACCAACATAATATTAGAAAATGTGTGAACTACGCAGGGTTATAAGGATGAACTGTGTGTTTATTAACATTGTGGCGGGTTTATATGAAAGGCTGCGCAGTTGAGAGTAAAAAGAAAGCGAAGGTGTTCCACTCTCCGTCCCTTGTACTTAAAGGTGGTTAAAGGGTCCCCGAACATCTGTTACACACAGTATTACACCTGTGAAGTTTCCTAATGTGGAGACTGCAGGAGAGAAAGCACTCTTCACTTGGCGGCAAGCAGCCTGAAGTCAGAACAGTGACCCCTTCAAATTTTAATTAACTGCAAGCAGATGCACCGGAGACAAAGGTTCAATAAAGGACAAATTGAGAATCATGAAGGAAAGGAGAGAGGGAGTTAAAGAGGTTGGAAAACATCGACTGAGTCACTCTGATCGGTTTGCCCTTTAAACAAAGACCAATATCTACATGAACCCCAAAATAGTGAAATTGGGCAACAACATTTAAAAAAAAAAATAATAATAACTGCGTTGGACTGTTATATTTAAAGAATATTGTAAATGTATTTATAACTGTACTCTCATCAACAGAGGCTTAGCTTAATTCTAGTAGTTAAGTAGGCCTGGGCAAATAACCTTGCATGTCAAGGCAAAAAGCCCAAACGCAATGTGGAATTATTCTAAATAGAGATGTGCTATAGCCTATGGTATTTAACACGAAATGGTTACACATTTTCCGGAAGTGGACTAGTAAACTATACCCATAGCGATCTTAGTGAATGTGCACCGTTTGTTATTTATCCCCAATGGCCTCATTGTTTGTGTAATACGTGTCCTGTCCCATTGACACCACCCGTTTGGAGAGAATGGAGTTGTCAGGCGAGATCCACCTGCCTCAAGAAACAGGAAGCAGATGACCTGTCTAATTGGCTGTTACGTCGAGATAGACTGAGAAATTCTCACTACATCTGTGATGAAAAATGCATTAATGCATCCATCAACCTTTACAGTAAATACATATAGGAATGTGCAGGACAATATCACTATGTTTGTTACTGTGCTAATGATAATTAAAATAACGGAATAAAATCGATGCAGCATTAACCTTCATATTTGACAGACGTGTTTCCCTTATCGAAGGGCATCTAAAGGGTAGAAGGGGCCAAACAAAACGGCTAATTGGTGCTCGGTAATAGCGGATTAATTGACCCTCACATGATCCTTGGTCCCACTCGAAATAAACCAACACAACTGCCTTGGGTTAGAGACCTTTTGATTATCCTATCGATTCCTGCGTCATAATCGCATGTGCATGTGAGCGAGCGAGGTGCAGATAGATGTGAGAGAGGACCTGCCATTTCTCTCCACCAGTTATGCCTACAGGCATCATCATGACCACTCAACGAATAGGCCTCAATTCTAAAACATTCTATCGGGATATCTCGATATGGATCGATATCAGGAGCAAGCAAGTAGATGGCGTGTTGGCTCGGCTCGGGTTGAGTTTGTCAATGTGCTACTTGCGACGTTTATACCAATCTACCCCACTAGATAGTAATGATGGAAAACCCACCGTCTTAAAGCACTGATTACATCAGAGAATCCCGTCTCTACCTGTCATGAAATCTCCAGTCCTCTTCGGTCTGCTTCCTAAATATCTAGGGCATTTCTATTCCACTTGTAATATCCCCGTGCACCCTGTGTCCCTCCTCAGCCTGCCATAACCTGTAAAAAATTGCTTTTTTCTGCAAAGAGTTGAAAGTCCAAAGGGCATCAGATCTATTTCAAACTGTCAGAAGATGAGAACGCGGGACAACCTTTAGTCTGCCCCCGTCTCCGTTGACCCTTTCTTCCCCAGGTCACCAATTTGTCTTTCCATCTTTGCTTTTATCATCTTTATAAGATGTATATGTTTTTTTAACGCATGAGAGCTGTTTACGACCTGATACTATGCAAATGTATTATTCTATCTTCTGACATTAACATTTTGATGCCATTATATTCATGGAATCAGAATAGACTTAGCCTATAATGAGTGATGAGTGTGTGTCTGTGTGTGCCAGTGTGGTTCTGGTTCATGGCTCTACTCCTCTTGACATGCTATGGCCCCATCCCGCAGAGATGTGGAGTGCAAGTGCGGGAGACTCCTCCCTGCAAATCCGTGGAGATGATGTCATCAGCCAGTGCTAACAATCGTCTGTCTTTGATATACTTCATATTTTGAGGGGGGGGGGGGGGGGGGGATTCTAAGACCCCCTTCTCTCTGAATTTCATTCTTTCTTTCTTTTCTATAATATAAATATTGAGTCATAATGAATATACCTTTATTTCAGCTTGAAATTATTGTGATAGTTGTTGTTCTGTTTTAAAATGTAGGATGCTCACTGAACATAAACAATGGTCCAGTGAGGAGGGAGGTGTCTAAAAGCTGGCACTAATGTTGTGCACCCCCTCACAGTGCTGAAAACATCCGCTCTGTGAGGAGGGTTCCCACCCATACCCTGTGACCCCCGTGATTCCTCCTAGACAGTCAACCACTGAGCCAGATTCTGTATCTCACACAACAATGCCCTGATGCTTTTCTGCCTTGTTCATGTACTGCCCTTTTAACGAACTTAGTGCATCTCTTCGTCTGGTTAAATCTGGGGCATAATACCACATGTGGAGAAGCCTCTCATGACCATGCCTGACTGTTTCTTCTTCTTCCTTAGCAGCAGAGATGATATCAAACCGCCAACAGTGACACAATTCCCAAATGACAATGCTTTACAGTATAACATTTCATCTGAATCTGTCGCAATGTTAAACCCAAATATTGTCCATTGTTGGTAAAGAGGGTCAAGAAACTTGTGAGCACAGTAGTTCAGGTTATATCCCCTAATAAAGTATTCATGAAGCAGCAATGGAAGCAAGGTATACGTTTACATTACATTGGTTTCTCAGCCTGGCTCAGTCCCCCTGTGTAATGTTCTGTTTCCCCCCACTGGCAGACAGGCCATCACTCCTAGTGTGTACTTCCAGCAATGATATCAAAAAGGTTTTTTGGTCAAGCTAAAGAGAGGTCACTCTAATAATACCCAAGGTCAGTGGTGGGAGTCATTGAGTCTCCCAGTCATTTTTCATTTGTTCACAGAGTTAATGACAGTTGCAGGGGGACGAGAACTTGGAGTCAGCGGCCATGTGATGTCACTAACACACATGCCAGGGGATTAGAAGGGCAGGCAGGGGACAAGTACTGTGGATTATAAACAGTGGAAAGCTCTTTAGTTTCAGATGAGTTTGTTATGACTGCATAGAAATGCATGAGTTACGCACAATATATCATTTTTATTATTAATGCAATCTATATGTATATGCATATCATTCTCAAAAAGATTTTTGAGAAGACAAAAACTATGCCGCTTGAATATAGTCTGGGGACTTATTTGCATGTAAATCAACTTGTTTCCCTTCCTCAATCTTATCCAAAAAAGTTACATTACAACTAATACATTTCACATTATGTCTGACCAAAACAGAATTAAATGCCCATTTAAAACCAAGCAGTGATTCAGGAATCGTACTACTTCCTCCCCCAATAGTAGTACATCTCTGCGTTACCCTAGGAGGAATTAGTCCAATCCAATCACCTAGAGCGATCAGAAATGCAATTGTAACTCACTGTGCAGTCTGTAACATATGCATAGGGCTAACCTGGCCCACATTAATAGCTCGATGGATTGATTTCCTGCTGCAATGTGAAAGCAACATTTATATAAATGTTTATATAAACGCATTTATATAAGTGTAGCTTTTGCTTGTGTATATTTATGGCATTGCCATCTGACTTAAACAGTAATATGTCACACCTGTACGCACGCTGACAACATCCCATCATGTTACACTTGCACAAAATGTTCAATAAGTCATGTTTACTCCATTCTGGAAGGTTCAAAAGTTAGGATAGGTTACTGTGATCAATTCTGTTGATATACATTCAGTGTTACACAATATTAGGAACACCTGCTCTTTACATGACATAGACTGACCAGGTGAATCCAGGTGAAAGCTATTATCCCTTATTCATTTAATTTGTTAAATCCACTTCAATCAGTGAAGATGAAGGATTTTTTAAGCCTTGAGACAAATGAGACATGGATTGTGCATGGGTGCCGTTCAGAGGGTGAATGGGCAAGACAAAAGATTTAAGTGCCTTTGAACGGTGTATGGTAGTAGATGCCAGGTGCACCAGTTTGTGTCAAGAACTGCAACGCTGCTGGGTATTTTCATCAGTTTCCTGTGTGTATCAAGAATGGTGCCCCACCCAAAGGACATCCAGCCAACTTGACACAACTGTAGGAAGCATTGGAGTCAACATGGGCCAGCATCTCAATAATAGGGAGGTGTTCCTAATGCTTTGTACACTCGGTGTATATCTTACTGATGGGATAGAAGTGACCATGTGTGTTACTCTGTGTCTATGGTGCCCTGTAAAGTGATTCATATGGGAGGTGTCCTACAATGAATTTTCAATTCCTTTGTACCTACCAGACACTAAACAATAGACTTCTCCCAGATGTCCAAAACAGAGGGACCATTCTGCATTCTGGTGTCTCGGTTTTTACATATAGCCCACACACAAGTTAATGAAAAAGATCCCTAAAAGACAGATCTCCTTCCTCTTCCAGCTTCCTGATACATTATCCCCACTGTTCATTGCCATACAACATATTTCCCTTCATCACAAATGAGTCCCTGGTGTCTTTGACCTCATGCTGCACTTAGTCAAACTCGTTTGTTACCGCTGTGAAGAAAGTGTCAGCCTCATATTTAGGAGCATTTTGGGCTTTCCCACCAACGCTACTGTACTCTTCTTACCTTTCCAGTTCACATCTGTTGAACAATTAGGCTGGTAAGAGACATACATTTCTGACAAATTCCTTCTGCGGTATTATCCTCTCCATAACCATTTGCCTTGATTACCAGCATGTAGATACAATACATCCCCTCTTTGTGCACAAGGTCACAGAGTATAAATATGAATTGCATATTGCATTAATTCCAGATGAGTGAAGCTGTCAGACCAATAACAGTAGCTTTCAGTCCTACATTCTGCCACTTCTCCCCCATTTTTGGCCATGGGGTCATGTGTAAATTGAAAGTGACAGTTGAACCAATGTCCAACAGACTAATATTGTTAGAGTAAGCTACCAAGTCAAGGCACAGATCAGAGCTATATAGTAGCAAGTATCTCCAAAAGGTGTTTCATAATTTTTGTATTTTGGAACCACCAAGAGTCCTAATGAAGAAATGAGTTACATCCTCTTTTTGGATATTCATTTTCATCTGGTCATTTTGATCTAGAAACAGGTAGACCGCCTCCTGAATCCTCCAGGAGATGCTAGGAGCTAGAAATATAGACAATACATGTACAATAAAGGATTCAGAGCTGTCAGGGTCTTACTGAAAGATAAGTCATTCAAATCATATTTCAGAAACACACACTGAAAACTTCCCCAATTACTCTTCCTACTATCAACATCAAGGACAAAATAAAGTTTTAGCCTGAGAGTATGAGAATGGAGGGTCACATTTCTCCTGATTATTCCCTTATCCCACAAAGGTAACATGCTTGAAGTTATAGATGAATGAAATCTCATGATATACCATACAATTATTTGAATGGAATTGTTCATATCATATTCCGGCTTTTCCATGGGTGATTTAATGAGCACACGATGCTGTCACATCAAAGAATTTCTCAACTTCTGTTTCTGCTCATAAATATTTTTCCCTGTCATTGTCTGTTTATTTTGTTTTCTGCTTTGCTCCAAACATTGTCAAAATGAAGCAGCTCTCCGTCATCTATTTGAATGGTAATAAATAAGGTCATTACTGCCACTTTGTCCAGTCTTTGAAACAGAGGGAAAAGAAAGTGTTTTTGTCAGGTTGGAGAATAACTTCTAGTCCCTGCTCTAACTTCCTGCTGAGAACCCTTGAATATAATCATACAGCAGTGCAGAAACACATGAACATTGAAAGGCACTGATGGTTATAAATCTGATGGGATTAGCATATTTTGCCTCCCCCACAAGGAAGCAGTGGAGAGAAAACATGAACTACATATATGAACAAAATTGTGCCAGTCAGATTTATTGAACGATTTTGAGAGAAGGGGATAAATGTTATAACAATTTTAAAAATCTGTAATAACATTGTGAGTATTCTTGTCTTTGTCTTTCAGCTCGTGGGGTTGGAGTATTGTGTTCCTATTTCCATGTGTGAATATTACTGCTGAGTTGATCGATGAAAATAATGACAAATGTTCAGCAGATTGAAAGAGAAAAATCTGAGGATGCTATAATGTCACCCAGGCAGCATTACAAAAGAATTCTGAT
Organism: Oncorhynchus kisutch; assembly: GCF_002021735.2. NCBI lineage: Eukaryota > Metazoa > Chordata > Actinopteri > Salmoniformes > Salmonidae > Oncorhynchus > Oncorhynchus kisutch. Next base: position 26,440,635 of record NC_034195.2, read on the forward strand.
CAAAATATCAATATTAAGTCACATGCTATGACAAGGGTCAGGGTCCATGTCTCCATCTTTACATCTGGCATGATAGGTCCTGCCAAGAGACTCCTACTAGTGTAATGGGCCTCCGGGCCTGTCATCTTCTAATAGACCTGTCAACCAATGCCACTTCCTCTTGTTGGGGCATATTTGGTGTGTCGAGGGCGTATTATAGCCAGTATCATATAGGCCTGTAAACTATTTGGAGAACGAAAAAAGGAGCATGGTAGTTCCTTTTTCGAACTGTTATTTGAATTGTAATAATATGATATTTATTCAACTCTTAACGATATGTAATCATGTAGACTACAACATTCATAAAACGTTAAATGCTTATAACAGTGTCATGTCGAGAGCATTGTATTGGGAATGTTTAGATATAGGAACTGTAACTGTCTAATAATTTCACTGCTAATTCAAGTAACATGGCGCTTTGGCTAATCGTTGTTCAAAATATGTATTTATTTCTGTGACAACGCAATAGTTTGTCCCGTTATCATATGAAAACGCAATTTAAAAATGGTAATTAATTTTAAGTAAAGAGGCGGCTGATTTTCCTCTGTTATGGATATGTTGAAATGAACTTTAGGCCTGCCCGTTTTGGGAAACAGCGTTAATGTATCCCTTTGTTGTGAAACTACATAGGCTACAATCAAATTAATAGGTACTCAAAACAATTACAATCGGAAAACATTTGAGTTTTGAGATTGCTTCATGGCTGTATCTCCCAAAAGTTCACTAGAAGTGGTTATAGAACTGCATATTGTTAATTTATCTTGTAGACGTGATTATACGGTTATTGTCGCGTTATTACAATCTTTTGATATTAAACTTAATTTGAGTTTACTATTACAGGCATGTCCTGGTCTTAGAGGGGAAAAATAACTCCAATGCGGACAATATAATACATTTACTTCGTTTTGGTTCTTCGAATTGTTTTCCTGATAATATTAATAAAAGTGATGAAAGACTAATGGCAACGCCAGAAGCTGGTCATAAATCAAAGAAAGAGGTGTACTAGTACCACTCGCGTCTCCTAATCTCCCTCAATTCTAACTGATGCTAAACTAAATTACAGGGTTCTGAAATTCCACTGATATGTCTTACGGCTTTTGGTTCCATTAAAACATTTTTGGAACATTAACCTATGCAATATATTTCCTTACATATATAACTATTTATTAGTTAAAAATGCTGAATATGTACACAAAGATAGAACTATGAATTGGTTGGAAATGGGTTATTCAATTGGTTGATATTAACTGGAATGCAGAACATCTTTTGTGTACCAGAGTACTGCTAACGGATGTGTAATGTGCCATTCAAGTAGTAGGCCTATGCAGTAGCCTGTTAATTACTGAGCCTCTTGTGGTCTTAGTTCTTGCTTGATGATCTTATTGCAAATCTATGCTTTTGAAACATTTATCCACAATAATTCAGTTAATAAACTATTGGTTTCGGTGTGAATCATTATTTAATTCTTAGGTACATACCTCTTAGGAGATATATAGAGCTGATTTACGCACATTAAACACTCATACAGACACAAAGAGACATCATTAGAGACAGTGTAGCTTTAATTGTGTGATCCATGTTTAAAAAGTAACAATGGTATCTTCTGTTCCACGCCTTCCTCTGAGGGATCAGGTAAAGGCTTGTCTGCTGTCTTCCCAAATCACTCTTCCCATGGCCATCCCAACATCACAATTCTCCAACCCCTGTTCTTTTTTTGTGATTCCACTCATCTGAGCTTGAAATGCGAAGGCAGCAAAGCACTAAGCCTTCAAACGTGTGATTTTTTCAAAAGATTTCTGGAAGCAATCTCAGCCTGGCTGACCCCTGACTGCTGTAGATCTCTTTATTTCTCTCTCTGCCGGCACTTCATTTGGTAGAAAAGCTCTCAGATTCACACCTCTGGCAGACAGCACAAGTGTTTATTATGTGCATACACACAGAATACCCCATAGTGCACACCACAAAACAAAAAAAACATGCAGCATGCAATCTTTAAATCATATCTATACTATGCTGTTTCACGATTCAACTGTACTACCCACCATCTCCTTGGATGCTCCCTTTTCTGTTACTGTCCTGTCTTTTTCAAACGAATTCACCAATATTTCCATATAAACTGACTGTACGTGTATTCTGTGTGTGTCAAAGAAACTGCATGGAGACTCATACTTACTATTCTGTTCAGACACCTTTAAGTAGACCTCTGATGCCAGCAATCCAGAAAGGGCAAGGAAATCTGGCCTCTCACTTTTTAGTGAACCATGAAGGAGAAAAGATGTAAGCATTGTTTTGCATTTTACACCCATATTTCTCACGTGAACTCCTGGGAAATAAAGAAAAAAACTCAGCATTTCCTCGTGGTGTCTTTTATTGAAAATCACATGGTTAATTTGTCAAAGATCTGAAAATGTACAAAGCATCACTGTTCCTCCACCAGTTAGACATTTGTTTTTAATGGCACTGTCATTTTTCCTTTGACTCACAAAAATGCACACAGGAAAGTATTTTGGTTTTAGGCCAATTGAAATGTACATGCTCACACTTACACTCAGAAAATACTGAGAAATACACAAACACATAAACACTAACACACAACTCATTAACAATGAGATACTTGTTAATTTGCAGTTTGTCTTGATTTTATTTGAATGTCACTTTTCCCTCCCTCATTCTAGTAGTGTACGTGCTGTTAGTCCCTCCAGCTCTTGAAATGAGACTGCAGGCTCTATCATTAGATCGGATGGCAAGTCTTTATACAAAGTGTTTTGCATAATTACATACCAAAGCCAGAATAGCCACCCTCAAATTTTATGGGTCACAAAGCATCAACAATTGCCACATTATTGTCCACCAAAGTCCAGCCCCACCAATGACAAGGAATAAAAAAAAATCTACGTTTGGGAGATTGAATTTTCATTCCAATAAAAAGCAAAGAAGATTATTTCCAAACTGACAACTTGTTTACATATAGTTGTAGAGTTCAGAGGACTAGCTGAGACTTCAGGGGACACGATTAGAGGCTGCACACTCAGTCCTGCACATCATAAAGGAAGCATATAAAAGGCTAGATTTAAGTACTCTTTGTCAGACCAGAGTCCAGTCTCTACCTTTGTGTCTAGGTAATTAAGATATTCTAGAATGGATAGAGTGCTTGTCTGGTAACTGAATCATATTATATTTGTACTGCATGTGATGATACACATTATATTTATGGTACCTCTAGACAATTTGTAAAACATAAATATGTCCAAAACTCCTATATATTGCATTGAAAGCATTGCAATATCAATAATCTGGCATTATTATTATTATTATTACAAAAACACATTTTCTAGCTATGTATAGAAATTGCCATATATTTTGGAAATACATTTTTTCATCCATGAGTTCTAATTTAAATATTAAATAAAATTTACAAAGTTTGAAATAGGTATCGTTGTTTATGCACATTAACTAAGCGTAAGTCGTTTTTATCATTTCAACTGCAACTTCTGTATCCCCATACTGTCGTCACCTTCCTTATTGAATTAACAATAATTTGTCTCAAGGCGAGTTCAATATTCAAATATTCAAAATTGCAGCAATGTTATAGAGATGTAGGTGACCGTTTCCTTTAATCAATTTTGACAGCTTTAAATTGGTGTACGTTTGGTCAAAGAAAGTTCTTATCGACTTGTGCACACAGGGTAGAACAGGTTTTTATATGAAAACAATGCTCCTCACATTTCCCTCTCAGCAAATGGACCTCTGGCTAAGAAATAAAACAGCAGTGAAGTTTATTTGCTAGATTGTATGCATCTATATTTAAACCAAAGTTATGTAGTTTCCAGTATCCTCCAAAAAATGATATTCGTTCGATTGAAGTCCTTCAACTCCTAGAAAAAAATACTTTATAGTCTACATACAGAAAAACAAGCATGTGAAGAAAACCTATTGTTTTCGGATTTTAGATGCTATAAAATGTAATTCACTGTCACAGTTAGAGAATGGGTCATAAATACATATAAATAAATATAGGCCAGTATATTATTATTATTTAAATAAGAAGAGAATCCCAATCTTAGAATACGAAGATAATAAGAAAGACAAAATTGCTAAATTTCGTGTGATGATGCTCTTCAAACTACATGAACCCTGAAGAGATCATGCAAACCATTCTATGGCAATAAGAAGAGAAACGCGCTGCGTTGAATCAACGATGCTGTTGCCTAATACGTGGAACTTTTGAGGTACAGTATATAGTAAGATGTGTGTCTGTGTGTGCGTGTATGTGGCACCGCCAGGGAAATCGTGTTTGATTTACTTATTGGCATTTACTTTTTATTTCAAATACTAATATGGCTATGGGAACAATACAGTATTACCTAGAAACAGGTTAGAATGAAACTTAAAAACGACTTAGGCCACAATTTGAGCTGAATTGTCTTTCATTTTAATCACCAAATAAAATACAACATAACATTTATTTTTGTAGGCTAATGTTGGACCACCATACATACATTGTAGCCTATATAGAATATTTGAAATGAATAAAACATACAATTCTTAGCCTTCTAGTTAGTAGTAGTAGGGTAGTATTATAAGACATCATTCAAAATGCTGTCCTGGACTCTTCTGCTCCATAGTTTAAATGTGTTGCCTTCGACACGAAAAGCGTTCGACAGTCCATATAATTTTTCTCAGGAGTAATGAATAGACAGTATTTTGAAAGTAGGCTACAGTGTATTATATCAACAACATTTAATAAGTTATATTTCTTTGTCATATTAACCTTTACTTAGATATTTAATTAGTATACATGTAAATATAAACGCATAATGACTTTGATCATCTTAGAAATAAAGAATTGGATTGGGATACGAAGTCCCCACCTACATGCATTGTGGTGGTTGGTGTGCAAAATAGCGCCATCTCGCTTTTGAAGTGAGAAAATCACCACAGTTTTGTGCTCAGTCCTTCATTGAAAACCCACCCCGTATGGTTTTAATATTTACTCCATCTAAGGTTGGACAATAACCAACCCCTGTGATTGTTTGCATTACAAATTTGATGATACATAGTTTGGTTGAAATATGTGTGTATTTGAAAGGATGGTCGTTTATATCAAGGACCTAAGATAATTCAAATAAATGTTTTCAACAAATGCAGCTCAAGTTGTGTTCTTTTCATCTGTATAAGTTGACCAATTTTACGTGTCATATATCCTAAAGCTGTAATTCAGATTTATTTTCACTTTGCTGTATTCCCCTGGTCATTAAATATTCAATGTACAATGTACTGTAAGGCAATATACCTTCTTTACTACATTCAGAGGACGTATAATTAAACATCTAGCCATTAGTTTACAAGCAGTTGCTTTCGACTTCACAGATGTCGGTGTGTAACTTTTCCGCAGCACTTGATAAGATTGGGCGGTGGCTAGTGAAGGAGCCTACCATAATCATCAGCATAACCACCTCAACATGTAGGCCTATGGCATGGAGGTTTGGGGGGAGAGTAGGGGGGCATCAGAGCGAACAACCATGTAAAGATGCTGAACATGTTGCTCGAGGGGCCTGCTAATGATTGCAGGATAAGAAAGGAGGAACCAACTGGGCTCAGATTTCAACTTCAACATCTATTTTACATTTGGTTGAGTTGTCAACTAACTTGAATTTAACGTGAAATGAATAAAACGTTCCACAATTTCATTTGATTTGGGTGAAAAAAATACAAAATGCCCTTATGTTGATGTCTTTTTGCAGATCCAATTCGTTTTACACGTTGATTAAACATCATCACATTGATTTTAGGGTTGAAATGACCTAGAAACAACGTTGATTTGACCAGTTTTTGCATCCCTCGCTATCATTAAAGCAAATGCCATTGCTGTCTGCTTACTCCTTCAAAGTAGGCCATCAAACTGTACAACTCTCTGATGTTCAGGTACACTAGGGATATTATGTGTTGCTGTCGACATGGCTCTGCCCTCACGGAGCTGCCTCTTTGTTATCACAAAAGGGGATACAAGTCCTTCAGGGAATACTCGTTTTTTTTTACCACTACAACTTGACCACTATACCAACACCACCACCACCAATAACTGCTACGTCATTATTATTATTACTAGTAGCAGTAGGAGGAGGAGGCTACGATAAAGGTCCGTACAGTCAGGATGCTCACACTTCTCTAGGTTTTGCTTGAGTTTAACCCATTATATTTGGTTCCAAAGTTGTGAAACTGTCCTCCAAGTAAGTATTTAAATGTTCTATGTCAAAAACAAATAGGCCTACATTAATTTGTGATATCTTTTTTTTTGTCTAAGAGATGCCGGGCATTAAGTTTATTATAGCGTTTTTAATTGCCTTCTTACAGAATTAAACACATAGGCTACTCTATTTTAAGTTATGAAAGGCCAATAAAATAACCAATGAAACATGTAGGGATAAAACGTGTAGACCTATAACCCTTCAAAAACCTTCACCACCATATTTTCAAAATAATAATCTATTAATCAATTAACTTGTCTTACCATCAATAATATAGCTACTATCAATGACATGTCATGGCATTCCTTATCTAAAACTAAAATAGCAATGTAACATAACTAATATAACCTAAATACTATTATTTGCACCATGCCTGACTAGTGTGCAGTGGATATGAAGGAGCATTGCCAAGTGCGCGTTTGACATCTCATGGTCGCGCGAAAGGTGTTCTTCAACCTCCGGGTTGTGGTGCGTATCTCAAGGAGGGGCCTAAAATCGGCTTTGAGAGAGAGATGGAAAAACAACAGTTCGATCACAAGCAGTTGGGGACAAAGCTATGTGTATGGGTGACGTCTCCATAAGATTACACGACGTTGACCTGATCCGGTATAGGCCTAAATGGCATTCCATCCGGTCTTTCTGAAAATAGGCTATTGAATAAGCGACAAGTGTTGAATTAGGCCTAGTTGATAACTGTTTATATGGACTCATGAGCAGCAGTGAGCTAAATGAGCTAATTTTGTAAAGGTATATCACGATCATTAGCTTATGCCACTTGTTAGTTACATTATCATCAGCCTATTATTATCCTTATCATCATTGTTATTAGCGCGTCAGGTTTCTTAAATCATGTCGCAATGAAATGTATTGAATTTCATGCTGTGTGTATTTGAACTTGTCTCTATTAGCAAGAGAACTTCATGTGCCTTTTCCCCAAAATCCAACAGATCCAGATACAGTTCAAGGTCATTTGCAATTTCTAGCCATTACAACAAAGCAACAGTGCTCAGCACGCCTTTAGAAAATAGCGAATTCGGATTACTTCAAGCCTATATTAAAAGGGTAGTTGTAGATAGAGACATGACGTCCAAAGCGTAATAAAATCGTGATATTACATATTAGCTTGATGTAGTCTAATATCATTTTTCTCAAACTTATTCTCTCCCACAGTTCTCTCTCCCCTCACTCTCTCCCTCTGTTTCTCTCTCTCTCTCTCTCTCTCTCTCTCTCTCTCTCTCTCTCTCTCTCTCGCACGCGCGCGCGCGCGCACACACACACACACACACACACACACACAGTCAGCTGGTAGTCCAACCTTGCATTACTTTAATGACTTCAATTTTAACGGCTTAATAAAAAGTCCAGTACACTGAACAATAATCCCGAATAATAACAACAACAAAAACACGCACAAGACAAATAAAAAAATCGAATCCAATTTTAGACTGGACCTTATAAGAGTTTATGGTTATGTATTATTCTCCAAATGTTTCGGGAGTCTATATGCGCGCAACACGAAGTAATAGGCTACACATCCATACATTCTTGTTGCTATGCTTAATTACACATTAAGCATAGCACACTGTTGTAATTCAGTGTATTAGCCTACAACATTTAAGCTATAACTTCGAATGTGATACATAATTATTATTAGTTTAATTAAGTATGTTACCTATATCAAACGTTTTTATAAACGAATACATGTCAATACATTATCAATAAATAATCCATAAAATATCCATACACTTTTATTGTAAGACAATATAAAGAAGGTGAGCTAGTTTGAGGATGATGTAGCCTATATGCTACATTTCGAACACCATAGATGTGACCTTTGCATTCTCTTTTTGTATGTTGATAAAATCGTCTCGGTCTGTTAACTTCATCTTACCACATGCCATTCCTCAGTGTAATCAGTGAGGCTCCAAGTCCCATCACTCTCCATTGGCTCCGCGCTAATTATACTTCATACTCAAATACTTTAGGAATGGTACATGCTTCTCTCTCTCCATAAAACATTAAGGAAGTGCGTTTTCCGTCTTCTTGAAATAACAATATTCTGTGCTTACTTGTCCAGTTGTTTTCCGGTTTCCCGCACCCGCTCTTGTTCCTACATTTGTTTGTTAGTCCTCTATTATATCAGTATAACGGCAAATAATGTTCTTGTGTTCAGTGTTCCATGTACAATAGCAAAGTTTCCCAGACCATGACCAAGAGCTTGTGCGTTGTCAGCACAAGCGCCTCAAATAAAATCTTTAAAACACTCAAATATAGGCTATACAAAAAACACACTCTCACACTCCTACCTCAACTGCAGTTGTCGTTCTTTTCCCTCAATTCTATAATCACAAAGCCTTGTGCCCCTTTGTAAGTCGGTGCAGTTTTTTCGAGATGAACTTTGCCATTTTGGTGTCGACTGGCCCCTTTTTTTGCATTTGCTCTGAGAACTCACTTTTAGTGCGGGGAATAGGATTTCGTGCAGAAGTGAGTGTATAAAAAGTTCAGAGAAACACGTTTACAATAATACTAACAGGACTGATTTGCAACATAGCCTGCAACGATGTAATGTATCCTGGTGTTAGTACTGTATCCACGTCGTTGAAGGACAAGCTACATTGTCATTCAGCTATCAAGTGTAAGTTAGGCATGTGTCACTTCACAGCTTACATTGGCAGTTAAAACTGGAGAATATGCCAGTGATTGTCAGGTAGACCTATAAGGTGCAGCACAGAGCTCGACGTACGTGTAAAATAAATGCGTAGAAATTAACCAATTCGTTCAACATGTTGGGTGTCAGTCAACATTGCGATAAAGAGATAGTGTGAGAGAGATCTTATACATCAAGTCTGATAGCGTTAGAACAATAAACACACTAGATGTTCAATGTTATTTAATGTTGTTCATTGCAATCGAGGGGATGGTATAAAGCGAAGCCTCTCATCAGCCTCGTTGGTCTCTCCCTTTGTGTTAAAGTTGTCTCGAGGTCTCGGGAGGGCCTGGAAGTGACAGTTCTGTGAATAGCGGGTAGATGGCACAATTTTCTAACATTTAGAGCGAGAACGCAGGAAGCCGGGAGCACCAAGTCGATTTAAAAGCACTTTATTAAAAATAATAAAGATAGCTGAGAGGCAGTCGAAATACACAATTCTCTATGCAATATTTTAGAGAATAAGCCTAATTATGGCTTTGTTTACGACAAAAATAAGTGCATGTTTAAAGCAGAGTTGATTTGGAACAAATATTATTTAGAAAAGAGCATAGGTATATACGTCATTGTAATCTCAATAGGCACAGGTCTGAAGATAAGACTATAATAATAATAACAATAATAATAATAATAGCCTAATACTTTCCATGTCTAACTGTATTAAAGTTTATTTGACATTTATTATATTAGCATAGGCCTACTATCAACCGGATGGTGACAGGTTTACCGAGGTTTGTATGTTCACCGCTTGAATGGAGACGATTTCAAATTTCTTTGGGACGCACAGGCTCTGAATGACTGGAGATCAGTCCTAGGCTCAAATTCTGGATGGACGATAGCCCCTCAAATGGCCAGAGGAGCAGTATAGTAAATGACACAGTACTTACAGAAATGTAACAAACATTTTAGATGGACCTATTTGTCATCAAGGCCTATCTCTGAGCCTGATTCATAATCAAGTCAGTGGCAGATATAGGCTAGGTTACAAGCTCTCTCTCTGGGGGTCAAAATAGTGGGTTGCCGGTCGTGCCGGGCCACCACATTATGTATAGGCTACTTTATCAAATGACCTGCAACCTAAAGAAAAGTCTAAACAAACAACAGAATAAAATAGCGGGAGGAGCATGATTATGAAATCCTCAGCTAACTATTGTCTCGACCTTTCACATTTTGTCCAGGAGCGTTTTGGAACTGGACCGTTGCTTTGTAGATTTGGACTAAGGTTTATGAGCAGCACCTTGATAACACCGTGATAGTGATAATAATAGTACGAAACACAGTTAAGTCTATAAATCATGCTGTAATTTGACTTTAAGCGCGGTCATCATTTGGGTACTTTGCCTTTGACGTAGGCCTAATATTCCCACGTTTTTCATCACAAACATGACATTTTTACATATAAACGATACACATGCACACGCCTTGCTCGCACGCAAGCACACACGTACGCACAGCACGCACACATGCAAATACTTAGCTAGGCCTACACACAGCCTATGCAAACAGAGAAACATATAACATACAAGCATACACATATGCTACATACATAGACTACAGACATACATATACTGAAGAAGAAGAAAAAACGTTAGGAATCTCACAATCAATGAGATTACAAAGCAGTGTTGGTTGTTCGTTTGCAGAGCTCATGCAGTGTTTGCAGTGCTCGTGCAGGACACAGGCATATCACAGGCATATTGACTGACTTTCAGGAGACTGTTGTAGGCTTGGCCTACGTGGAGCCCACCGGAGTTGGATGTTGACCTGACGCCAGCCTCTGTTCCAGACCTTTGTTCAGCCCAATAACTATATATACTTTGTTTTTTGTTTGTTTTCAAGCGTCTTTGAGAATACATGTATAATGAAAGCGCAATATGAAATAAATATATTATTATTAAATCCAAAATGTTTTTTTTTTCACGAGGAAATAAATAAAAGTGACATTGTACTGAGGGAGACCTCATTAGTTCGTTGTCCAACGCTAATAAATGAACAGAAGTGCAAATTATAGAGTTCAGCCTCAACACACGCTCTGTCAACTAAAATCAGTCCGGTGAAGCCATGATCCGAATTACTTCAAATGTATTCCTACCGGGCTATTATCGTAAAGCAATTCATTAAAAATCCAAAGAAAATAAGACAATTAATATTGCCCTTTTCATAAGATTTCTGAGTTGTAGGCCTAATGACTTTAGTACTATTACATGTAGGCCTAAGATATTTAGTGACATAAAACGTGCAAGTACATACAGTATATTCCCTGTACTGTATCTCAAAAGGTTGCAAAGATACATTGACAGGTGGAATGTCTGCATTAAAACATTTCGTATAAGGCCAATCATAAACAACCCTTTCATTGTAGTCACAATTTAGTAACACTAACAGGGGCAAACGCAAACTGCATGGAATTACAGCATAATTAGATTTAGTTCACTTTCACCATTAATTAGACAGAAGCATGGTGGGATGCCTTTGCAATCTGAGAAATAGTAAAGTCGTCTGAAATTAGATTTATTTACACAAATAAATCCTGACACTGTGTTGCACAGTATGGTTTAGTCTACACTTTTATATCCTTTTATCTGGTGCTGTATATTTATTGTAGTAGTAATCTGTAGGCTAGTAGTAGTAGTAGTGGTAGTAGTAGGTCTAGTGGTAGTAGTAGTGGTAGTAGTAGTGGTAGCAGTAGGTCTAGTGGTAGTAGTAACACTACTAATAATAATCTCAAATGTAGTATTAATACAATAAAGAATAAAATATAATTTACCTATAGCCCATTTGTCTTGGATAATATGAAATAGCCTATTGTTTAGTATTTTTTCTTACAGAAATTGTACACAGAATAGGCCTATTGAACTTAAAACGTATATATTTGAAGGTGCTGGGCATTAGTAAGTAATGAAATAATCATCAGGCTTTTGTCAAATTCTATCATGAAGACAACAATTCATAATTCACGATTTTGCAAGATACTCAGTGCTGGTTAGGCCTACTAATCATGGAAGATATAGTTGAATACCTCCGATAGTTTTATTGAGGCTCTGGGTCTCGATGAAGGGGGTCTATTTCTTAAGCAATGTGGTTTCTATTATGGAAAACTGCTTTGCTCCGGGGAGCCGTAGCATGCGTTGGATTGCAAGACGCCATATTGACTCAACTAATAGGACATCGAGTTAAAGTGCGCTTTAAGGCTGAGGGATCGCACGCTTGATCTCGCTTTACACACAACACAAATGTCAACTAATACGCAACTAGAGAGGTAGAGGTGGTACTTAGTGTAGTAAAATCAAGCAAACGATAGCCTATATATTGTCTGCTGCTTCCGGTAAAAACATAGGGTAACCAATAAATATAGCATTTCGGACATATTTTTAACGTCCACTGTAGCATTTTATTTATGAACTCAAGTCAGACATGCCAGTACCTGCAGGGTTGCCTTATTCGTCGAGGTGTTATAAGTTCACTAAAGGAATTTGATATAATGTGCAAAAGCACCAAGGCTATGTACAAATATAAATGAAACCTACATACGAACAGTCCTCTCCTCTGCAATGGTACACATAGGCCAAGTTCACTTCAATTCGTGAGGCCAAAAATTGGCCATACCCAAAAGCCTTTCTCTCACTCTCTCTCGCGCTCTTTCTCTCTCTCTCACGCACACACGATTTTGACTGATTAGTAATAAGAAAACATGGAAATACGTATTTTTTTCAAATTCATAAATTATAATTTAATACCAAGAACAAATTTACAGCAGAATGCTTGTTTACAATAAGCTAACACAAACAAACAAGAATTGTGTTCAACTATAAACTTCCACACACACTCACATATATCACTTGCAATTAATAATCATAATAATCATAATCATTAAAAAAAAGTATCTATACGTTATCAATACCCTGCAGTCATATATTTTTATATATTTATATAAAAACGTGGGTCAGTTTAAACTGTTCATAATTACAATCATGTATCATTCTCTGGTCCATATGTGGCATGGAAACAGCCAAAGAGCACTGTTCAATCAACTACACAATATGATCCCTTTTTATCCAACCACAACATGGTGTCTCGTGTGTTGAAGAAAAGCCCCAAAAACAAGGACACATTTTTTTCACACACACTCTTACACACTCTCTCTCTCACTCACCTATTCTCTCTCTCTCTCACACACACACACACACACACACACACACACACACACACACACACACACACACACACACACACACACACACACACACACACACACACACACACACACACACACACACACACACACACACACACACACACACACACACACACACACACACACACACACACACACACAAGGCATTTGTCACAGACCAAAGGAGCAGAACACTAAGTCAAAATAGCTTTCCAGACCAGCTCACCCTGTTTAGTCTTAGCCTATTGTTGAACATTTTGTTTCTTTTTTAAATACAAGGGCTAGTGTACTGAATGCACAGATTATATCTATACAGTCAAAAACATTTACATTTATATATATCAAAGGTAAAATAGGTTAGCGACCTGTGGCCATGCATTCACAGTCTAAATACATGAAAAAGAAAACATTTTTGTCTTAATATGTATATACATTACAAACATAACTTTCAGTGATACTAGCTAAGTCTGCCACTGAATTGAAGACGTTGTATTACCGAAAAAATAGCAAACACAGTTTTTCTTAATCACATACTTTGTATAAAGGAAAATTCATTGAAATGAATTGACCTATATTTACAACAATACTGCCTCTAATTAACGTTTTTCAAGTGAAATACACAAGCATAAGACTGAAGTTTCAAATCTATAGTGTTCCCAAAGTTGTTTACTGAAACAACGTTTTGATTAGAAATTACTTCGCGCTTTTCAGGCACTTAATGCTTGCAGTGTATAGAGGGTGACATTTCAGGGATGTCATAATAATACTGCTATTAAACACTATTCCAGCTGTACTTAAAGGTATATGACCCTTGACCTTTCCAATTTCAAAATAAGGTATTGTATGGCTAGATGTTTTCATTGATGTTTAGGCCTACATTGCAAGACACAATGTTATATGCATTACCTGCCTAAATTAAAATAATAATTCATTTGCATCTACATTTACAAGCCACAATCACCCTTCAATAGCGAGGCTTCATACATTTTTTTTTAACTGTCTTTAAATTGATGCAAAACATTTCGAGCTGGGTGCATGTGGGGATGCACAAAGTTGATATGGGTTCATAAAGCATAGCCTACATACTGGTAACCGATATCACACACTGTTCAGCAATAGCTGTTTTGCCTTGAATCTTCTATGAAACGTTAAGAGCAGATGTGGTTCGACTGGCTCAACTAAGCAGTGACAAAACAGGGCAACCCTGGAACATAAAGTCTATACTCAATTGGAAAGAGCAATGATTTAGCTGGGTCAGAAAGTTGAACCTGAACTCCGAAAAAACACCCTTGTCCAGTTTATTGTGTGTCATTTTAAGAGTAAGTGCGTTTGCAGCATTAAGCATGTAGTTATAAGCATTTTCCTATATTGCTGTGGATTTAGTTTTAATTCTTGAAGAACATTTTACATTACTTAACTGTTTCAAAAGAAGTCATGGTTTTAGAAAAGAACACCACTTGTACTACAGAATCACATAGGCCGGTTTGGAACCAGAAAGGAGGAACAAAAGAAAAGTACAAAAAACAGCTAGATACATGGACACAGGACAAGTAATTTGGAAAAAGAAAACGTACTTTTTTATTTTCTCCTAAGTTTTTCCAAATGTTCATTTTAAATGCACTTTATAGTTTCCATTTTCCTTTTGAGGATTACCAAAATCCTTTTCCTTATTTTTTTTCGTTTTCTTTTTTCTTAAAAATGGATAAGAAGCAAGTTGTTCCGAATGACACTGGGAGCTTTTATCTGCATTTTGAAAGTTCGCTGAATGTCTCAATTTTAAAATTCACAGTCATTTACAACAATGTCTTTCTTTGTGAAAGCAAGCTCTTGTAACAGCCGTTTTCCTTCAACAAAAGAAGCGCTAACCATTGTAGTCTTACCCTCTTTGTTCATTCCTTCTGCTTACTGAATTGACATGTAGGGCCAGTTAAAACTGCTCCCCGAAAGCAACATATCCCTGATGAGGGTTTCAATTGGGGTTTTACCTACCAATCGGACGAAAAACAATTGCTCTATGACCGATGAAGAGACTGTGCGCAGCGAAGGCAAGCGAAGTAACAACTTCCCAAATCGTGTAGGCTGGTTGGGATACTGGCTCCGAACATATTCCTCCAGGGCGCACTGTGACTTCTCTTGCAAACTTTCCACATGGGCCACATCTGAGAGGCCACAAGCATCTGAAAAAAAGAAGCAAATTAACTAAAAATTAATCACACATTTATGACAGAACACTAATAGAAATACTAAAGACCCCTCTCGTTGGCTATACGGTATATTACGTGACAGGTGCGCTTAAAAATGTTTGTAAATTTCAAGAAAACATCCCCCTTTTTCGTGTTAAATTTGGTCGCTGAGGTGTGTTAGTAGCCTATAACATAACCTATTTTATGTTGATTAAACAATAAAAACAAATCAAACTGCATGTGATTACCATAATCAAACAGCAAGTTATGGCCACTAATATCGCCATCACTAACATATTCAGTAGGCCTACATTGTTTTATTGTTAAAGAAGACACCCATCTGTTTGCGAACATAGGCTATATTTAGTTGAATTTACATTGCATTTACCACGTTTTCTTGAGAAACTGTCTCATAATCAATAGCCTATATCATGTGATTATTAATGTCACTCTAGCGCGGTGTATAAGAGCAGGCAATTATTTGTTGCCTTATATTTGGAAACTGTAAGCTATTGTTTAAAAGAAACTGGACAGGCACTGAACTTAATTACAAATGCTTACATTTTAATAGGAGTTTGGGTTAACACACACACACACACACACACACACACACACACACACACACACACACACACACACACACACACACACACACACACACACACACACACACACACACACACACACACACACACACACACACACACACACACATACACACACATATACACACACACACACACACACACACACACACACACACACACACAAATGCACGCAGAGAGGGAAAGAGAGCTGTGACATGGTGACCTCTGTATTGCGTTTTGATTTGGCTTGAAGAAGGGCTAGAAACCGAAGCTATCCCTAACATGGATAGTACTAACCAAGTCACCTTAATAACCAAGAAAAATGGCGGTCAATGATATGTAGCAGTGCAAACTCTAAATATTCATTGAATACATTGAATATATTTACTACACGCAATATAATTAACATATATTGTTTAAACCGCCCAGGTATTTTTGTAGAATAGGCGAGGCCTAAGCCAATAGCCTAGTTTGTAAAATGTTGGCTATATAAAATAAGACAATGTTGTAGGCCTATTGTAAAAACAACTTATCAATTAGACGAGTCATTGCCTAATTCTGCATAGGTCTGTATTTTCACAGACCTATGTAATGTAATCATATAGCAGGGAAGTCTAGGTCATGACCCAGTTTTGGAAGAAGTCCAAAAAATGCATTGGATCCCTAGATCTCCCTAACAGAACAGAGGGGAATAGAAAAGTATTTTCCCACAATAACTGAAATGTCCATCATGTGATCAGGCTAAATGTGGTAGAACGGCAAATTGTTGTTATTCTATTAATCAAACCGTCAATAAGATAAACTATTCCGTACAATTCCTGGCCCTCCCTGGCGTGAATAGGTTACGTTGTATGCTGTATGTATGCTGTATGCCGTGGAGCATTAGGCCCGTCTTTCCTTTGCTATACCCCACCCCTTAGAGCGTGACATCATTAATATCTGTCAATGCATTATAAATACAAACAAGTGAATCCACATAGGCTATACAATATATCTTAAAGGTACGTAAATTATTCTCAAAATGTAATTTTCAATCAAATATCGACAGTTTGTTTGTGATGGCATGTCTTTGCTGAAAACCTAGTTTAGTGACTTTTATGATGTGGGTCAAAGTTATCTTTCAGAGCAGCCTATTTTGTTGACAGCGTGTACTCAGAATGTAAATTTAATCAAGTGTGTGGCTATGCCTGACCAATCAGTAAAGGCAAATGATTGGCCATTTTATGACTAATGCCCAACAGTGCATTGATATAGGCCTACAGGCGGTTAGTTGAAAGCTTATATGCTTTTTTCCTCTATGGGATTTTAAGACAGGCCAGGCATTTGCAAACTTTGCTCAGTTTATATATTTCATTGCATGCCTAGCCTATATTGTTTTCAAACCGTGAAAGTTCAAGCACACGTGACCTAAACACATTCTCATACTGCATAACTGATGCAATTTGGAGTTTACCTGATGTGAAGAGCACAATTGCCTTTAAGCAGCTGTATTCAGCAGAGTCAACGTGCAAAGCTTTCAGCTTTTCCACTTGTTCTTGGAAGATCCTAATGTGGTCCATAAATGCGACCACTCTGTCCGCAGACATGGGGGAGGCATGTAGGCCAGCCGCGGCCAGAAGTGGAGCCACATGGAGAGGCATGGAGCACTGTGCGGCGTTGAGCACAAATAACTCACTCCAGGTCAACCGCAGAAGAGCCACCTGGTCAGTAATCTGAAGGTCTGGAAAGAAGGGGATATTCCTGGCCCACTCCACGGCGCTGAACAGCATCCTGGCCGCCAGTTCACATATGTTCTCGATGCCCATGATGTTGTTGGGTTGCATGCATTGACTGCCATACCGGGACGTTGGGTAGGGCTCCGCTCTCAGCAGTAGAGAGATATATCCGGATAAGTAGGAATGGCAGTGGAGTGGGTCCCCATTTGTCAAGGCGAACTGGCCATGGTGTGGCTGTGTGGGTGGCATCCGTCCCCGTTGCACCGCTGCAGTAAAAAGAGAAACTGCAGATATTGATGCCTGAATTCTACACATCAAGAGACATGTAACCCTTCTGACAGGACGCTATGACAAATATTGTTACACTATAGCAGTTCGAGGAATACACATACTGAATACGAGTTTAGACATTGCTTTTGCTATTCAACTGCTATGATGAAATCTATGGATCCAACATTATAAACAAAAACAATAAGCCTACATAGGTTACAACAATTATAGCCTAATATGAAGTAGGCTATGCAAACAATGACTTTCAATTACTGTAGAGATCGATACAAGCATATTGCCCGGAAAAGTCATGATGCTCTATCGAACATTTTTTAACATTCTCATTTTGTTGTTGGACTACAACAACATGAGCTAACTGAATAGAAGCACAAAGGCAAGGCAGTTATTGCATGTTGTAACCCTTAACCTACTTAGCAATCTATTCGGCTAATTTTATTTTGACTAATATTTTCGACTGATCATTGAATAGAACAATTGTAAAGATACACATATGCCCTTTTCTATGTACAGCTCCGTTTTTTGGTCGAGATTAACACGACAAAATAGTGTGGGATCTAAACACGCTGTCTCTTCACTCCACACTCGCCATAATAGCGCTGTAGCCTCTATGTGCTTGTATTCAAATACAGACGCATATCCATTTTGTCTCTTCCAAGGGGACGGGTCAGCTCTAATAATCTACATCCAAACTCGTATGACTATTGTTTCTGAAGGCCACATTATTAATAGGGAGCTCAATAAATATAACTCTTTAATCGAACGCGAAAATGGAGGTTTGTTAAGCTCGGTGTAGAGCACTAAATGCAGGCGGCTCTATTGCGTGCTTCGGCCGCACAGCCTTGGGAAGAAGAGTCGGGGAGAGAATATGGGAGACGGCCACACATACAATTATTAATTAAGATAATACATTTATCGCACGACATACAGGACAAATACATCAATAAGAAAATAAAAATTCCAATACCTTCCCGTCTCATGCCAACTTTCAGGCATTTTTTGAGGCGGCAGTACTGACACTGATTGCGATGGTGCTGGTCAATGGGACAATTCCTGTTGGCACGGCATGTGTAACTGAGGTTCCTTCGTACGCTCCGTTTGAAGAAGCTTTTGCACCCCTCGCAAGTAAACTGGCCATAGTGTTTACCACTAGATTTATCCCCGCAAACCACGCATTCTATGTGCTGTGGCTGCTGTTTCTCCGACTGCGTCGTCTGGTTTGTCGGCGTAGACTGTACAGTGTTGTTCGGGGGTCCTTGGACTGGTGTCTGAGGGGTCGGAGGGGCGACCTGAGAGCCTGACAGATTCAACTGAGGGGTCGGAAGGGATAGTCCTCCTTGAGATTGCGAAGAAAGGGTACCTTGGGTCTCAGCCACATCGTCCTGGGAGCCTCTCCACACTACCATTGCCATATCTATCAGTCAACGGAAGGAAACTTTTTGTCTGCCGTTTTTGGTTTCGCCGTGCTTGTTCTCTCAAAAGAATGCAGCACGCTGTAATCAAAATGAATAGTCAAATAAATAAATGACAAAGGCTTACTGATGTCGATTGTCCGTTGAATCTGGCGAAAATGTAAAATTGTATTGCTGTTATAGACGATGCTAAGCACACGTTTTAAAACTGATGTGATGGCGAGCTGATTCGCAGCATTGCGCTTAGAGGCCAAGTCCAGGGGCGCTTGCAGTCAGCCATTCAGGAGACTCGAAATGGAGAAAAAAAAGAGCAAATGATTGCAATAATGAAATGAGGTAGCCTATTCAAGAAACGAAGCAGTAAGTTGAACGTATAGGCGACGTGACAGCAGCATAAAACACACAAATGATGTAGGCTACACACTAGCAGCAGAGCGCTATCAAGTTCCAGCTCAAGTCATGAAGAAAATCATCAACTGGTAAAAAAAATATTGCTGCTTCTCCCTTTTCTTGTGAGGTGGTGCGAGCAGCAGCGCGCAGCTGAAGCCAATGCTATGAAGTCAACTCTCCGACAAGCAAGTGATAATAAAACAAAAAGATCACAACTTATAGAACCTCCTTCATGCAGGAAAAATCATTTGAAAAAGAGCAGAGAATCAAAGTGATCAAATATGTTAAAAAGGGTGAGGTTAGGAAGTGATTGCGAATTGTAGGAGCTGGGCTAGCAGAATGCTTTCTCTCTGATCAGCTCACTGAGCTCTCTATATAGTGAACTTTGACACGACTGCTGCAACTTAGCACACGTTACCATGGAGATGAGCTGCCATATAAGGAAAGTGACTGTGTTTGACTGGTCAGAGCTCACGGACCTCCCCCTGAACCCCATTGGCTAGTCGGCACTTGTGCTACTTGGTGCCTTGCCAAAGCAAGGATAGGTGTCGAGAAGATGCTTGGTCCTAAAAGGAGACAAGTTAAAGGAGAGGACCATGCTCCCAATTCACCGATTTTCATGAAATACACATATAAAGTTCCAAATGTTCAATGATTACATTCTCTGACCACGTACTGTTTCTTGGTATGTGTTTGTAAGTTACTGAGTAGCCTTAAGTGAGTCGGTTGCCAAATAAATGTTTGCCTGAAATGTAATAGTCTGAGAGATGTGAGGATGGTATTTTTGCGTCTGATCAATGTCTGATATTGCCTCTGATATAGCCTATGTCTGATATATATCAGACACCAAAATACCACCCTGACCTCTCTCAGGTGTAGCCTATATATTGCGTCTGATAAAGGCTTTCATGAGATGCAGTAGCATATAGTGCTCCTGCATTTAACTCAAACTTTTGTATCTAGCCTACCATTACATTAGAAATATCCGAATGCAATAGAAGTAGCCTTTCAGAAGTTAAAATGAACCATTATTATAGGTTATGGTATTGTACAAAAGAAATTATGAACAATTACGGCATACAATTGAATGCAGGATATGCATCTGTAAGTGAAAATGATTGTTAAACCTTATTGAAAATTGTAAGTCCTCTCGTTGCAACACATTTGTCTATATGCTACATAGGCTTTCTAAATCTATCGTGAGCTGTATGAAAGGTGCTATACAAATAAAGTTAGGACTATTATTATTATTGTATTAGGCTGATTCAGGCATATTATCAGACAACTTAGCCTATGTTCAATCACAGTGTTGGGATGGTCAATTTTCTTACAATATAATCTTATTCCCGAACAGGCTACATCACGGTTTCTTTCAGTCAATTTAGTCAAATGCCTATTAGTAGACTATTTCTGACTGACAAGATAGTTGTTGATACTTCTGGTTATGATAATTATGAATATGTGTAGACTTCACATTTGCAAGTATATGATAAAATTGCTTTTCATAGAGCTACAGTAGAGGAACCCCAAGCACGAGGGATTTTAATCATGAATATATCAAATATAACATAGGCTATCCTATATGAGAGTTGAGACCTCTCTCGTAATTTAGAAAATCCCGAGCTATGATGAGCTATTGTTTTATTTATTGGTTCATGATTCTAGGCTATAACAACATTCATGGACTGTATTGCAAATTGTTAAACTATATCACGATAGTATAGGTCTTAAACGTTTCTGCCCCAAAAAATTAAACTCAAGGCACTTTAATTATAGGTACATCCTAATCTACAATTTGTACATAATATCACAAATGCCTGAGTGAATGGTGTTTCATTTGAAGACAAAGCATATCTATGAAGTATATAGCCTAAAGTGGCCCCTATGTGCTCCTAAAAGTTTCTAGTCTGAGCATTTTTAGCTGGTACTTTCAAAATCACCAGGGTCTGTCAAAGTTGGGTCCTGTGAAAAATGTACACAGCTAAATGGAGCATATGCTGTCAATACAGCAGACAGGATCTATTACAGTATCTGAGTGCCCCCTAGCGTATGTATCGTTTCTGCCTCAAATCAACATTCAATTCGGAGGAGCCTTCCGACATGGAAACTGCCTGGGTCTCTCGTCTCTCACAGTGACCAAAGTAGCGTGCGCCCATTTCTAACTGATTCATATTTAAGAAAATGTCTTCTTATTGACTTGGACGTCATCGAGGTATGCGTGTTGATCACTGTTTCGCCTTTTCATAAACATAGCCTGAGCTCCGTAGGCACAGGGATTTTTTGTATTTTGCTTTTAATCATTGATTGATATAGGCTGATAATTGGTCTTGAGCGTAACACTTTCATTCTAAAGCAAACTGCATGGTCTAAATGATATCACTGTCTGCAGTTTATTGTATTGTTTTATTGTGGATTCTACCTGACCACTCCATTGGTGAGTATGAACATTTTGGCATATTTGTTTCATGAAGGAAATGTTTGAATGTGAAAACATGCTTGGCATAAGGCAATTGTTTCGGTCGTAAATAGAACGACTATCAAAATGGATACATCAAAAAGCTGTTTAGTCATAAAACACATTTCTAGCATAAAACATCACAAAAACCTCATGAACCTTACCAGGCGCAGGCATAAAGATACTATAACGCATAACATGCTAATTATTGTCTAATTAAATGTTAATGGGAATACATATTGAGCAGAAACACATTATGTATACGCCTAAAGGCACCTATATGTGCTAAAAAATATATATTGTGAGATTATTGTAGACAATAATTGTATAGGCTATTCTCACAAACGTACCAAATGCATAGGTCGATTCGTCCGCAGCGTGATGCATCTTCTGTCTTATCAGAATATACTAGTCTTCTCTTTCTTTTCGATATAATGTCGAGAATAGACGGGAAGGTGTACTTTCCACCAGATGGAATGAATCACAAAAATACTTTATTTGAAGAACAATAAGCAAAAAACGTAAGACTGACAAAGGATTAATCACAGTCACTACATTTTTAAACTTATGTGCTGAACTTAAACCTTGTAATGTAAATTGTCTTGTCTTCATAACATAAGTAAGCGGTTGTTATGGCTGTCTTTAAAAATGACACAAGTCAAAGAGCAAGAAAATGCTCCTGTGCGTCTTTCCTTTCTGTCCTACTGTAGGCTAGGCTATGGGTTAAAACGCGCCTGTATGCCGCTGCTTTTAGTGGGCTGGATGGGAGGGGTGAAGTCAGACTACACATAGTCAGACACCTGTCTGTTTGTATTGAAACTAGGGATGCTTTTATACATTATCACTTCATTTATGTTAGAATCATGAACGTAAATTAATTTGACAACAATATATTATGAATCGATGAGCTGACAGAAGCGGATAACCAAAACTTGTAAAATGTGATATAGCAAAATAACAATGAAACACATATGTTGAAAGCTAAAATAATTAATTAAATGAAACAGAAATTAATATCAGTTTTAGATGGCAGATGCGGTGACACGAAAACTATTATTATTATTATTATTATTATTATTATTATTAGGCTATAATTATTATTACAGCAATGATACCGGTAACAATTGCAATTATTGGTAGGCCAATTATTGCTGTTTTAATATTATGACTATTATTATTTTTGTTGCGGTTGACAAAACACTAACTGTTGTTATTGAACAGGGGAAGGAGAGGATTGCTTTCAAATAGGCGCATTTCAATTGACAGATATAGCTTCTCTGATAGTAGGATCTCATCCTCATATGTCTACAAATGTACTTCCATTAACACAGAGAGAGAAAGACAGGGAGGGAGGGGGAGAAAAGGGGGAAAGAGTGTGATGTGACATGACCTCTACAGAGAGAGAGAGAGAGAGAGAGAGAGAGAGAGAGAGAAAGAGAGAGAGACTAGATGGTTGTAGATATGCAGTTTTTGTTCCTAAAACTGTGAAGTTTACGTTTTCAAATGGCCTTAATTGCCCTTCACGCATTCATATATAAACCGTTACTTTTGTAGATCAGCCGGGTTAGGCCTATAGAGTCATGTCTGGACAACGAAAATTGTAAAGAAATACAACTAGTGGGCCAACATTCTATGTGATGTTTTGTGAGTTGAAAAGTAGGCTGCTAAAATCTTTGTCCTATACTTTTTCACATTATCTGGATAAATGCAGGCCCTATGTCTATGAAGAATCAATGATAGAGTTACAAAAAGCATTTTATTTCTCTGTGCTGGTGCACTTCTTGGGGAAAATGCTCTCCTCAAGACAGAATATCAAGCATAGGGGCACGGGAAGCCACTATACGCAATAGCGCACCTACATCGATTAGGACGAGACTCGAGGATGACGCTGACTCGCCACACTAAATAGTTACTGATCACACACAAATTGCAGGATCTTTAACGATTTGTCATGCTCATAGCACGGAAAAGCGGTAAATCACTTTATTATTGTTTGTAAAACAATGCGCGCACAGATGAGCGCAGTTCGATAGAGAGTGAATGGCCGAGTCAGTGGTTGAGATTCATGGTCGTCCTTTGAAAAAGCTTTCACTCGTGTTACAGGTTAAACTAACAAATGAAAAACAGTACACCTTTTGTTCAACTAAAATCACGTGTAGTCAATGAATTGACGGACATTTTGAAAAATGTGTTGCCTACAGCCCTACTTGTTGACGGAGCTGCACTCAAACACAAAAGTATATGCATTACCTCCTAACTTAACTATATTTGATAGAAAAGGGCCTGTATGTATTCTGAATCTATTCTGAATAATAATGTAGGCTTTAAGGAGTCGGCAATCCTGGAATAGTGGGATCAGGCGGGGGCAGGTTAGCCTCCGTGCATTGGGGAGAGGCAGCAAGACAAGGATGAAAGTTCACTTTAATCTTATCTTTGCCTTCAGCAAGTCCTTCAGAGGGATACTGACCTGAAGGTCTCTGAGATCCCAGCCTGATTAACCCCTCCAGACCCGACTGGGTGCAAAGGTTAACCCGGCTAATCAAGTTGAAGAGGCTGATTGAATTAGATGACAAGGAGTCAAGGGGGAAACAACTGTCCTCCCCCAAAAAAGTCAGAGGCCAACCACTGGCAACACTTTAGTCTGTGTGAATCTCACTCTATAACCTATAGGCTTATCAGCAATCCAAAAATGGGAATAAACAAATGTCTAGTTGAATCTCCACAACAATTATCCTAGTGTTGAAGTATTTACTTGGAAGTTATTAATTAAAATCTATGCATAGTCATAGCTCTGTATTACAGAAACAAGTTATATATTTTTGTAGATAGTGGAGTTATGTTCTCTTCGCATAATTTCTGACTTTTTAGCTCCTAGTGTCATTTTTTCAGTTATGAACAAATTCATATTTACAATGTATTACCTACACCATCCCAATTGTACACCACCCTATGGGACACACAATCACAGCCAGTTGTGATACAGCCTGGATTTGAACCAGGGTATCTGTTGTGATGCCTCTAGCACTAAAATGCAGTGCCTTAGACCACTGCATCACTCGGGAGCCCTGTGTTCTAATGTAATTTGTCCTGGGATATAACTTGTATTTTTCCCTCGGCCCTCATTTCCTTCCAACAGAATTGACATTGATTCAATGGCTCTCTTCATTGAAGCAGTTTGACAGGTGGACAGACAGCCCTCACAAATGAGCTCTAATAATCTGTGACAGGATAGGAGCTCTAGTGGCCCTGCCCTTTATTGGTCTTTCTTCTTGAGTGGCATGTCAACTATCCTTAAAAACAAACATGTACATTTCTCAACTTTCTCTTAAAAACATAGTCATGCAGTGTCACATATGATTCTAATTCCACTATGATAAAGTTTATAATGGACCATTCAAGTGGGGACGTTATGGTCAAATTCATGCTTCTCAGACTCATTTTCAGACTATTAACTTTGTAGATAAATTAGTACATGAAAACATGAAACATGAAGTCCTGACGCTTTTGCTATACGCAGAGTGCAGCATGAGAGCACATTGTTCTGTGAAGAACGGCTCAGCCTCCGTCTCCATAATTCCCAAAGCAACAGAGTTGTCTTAATGCTGAAGGTAATGTTGTTGAACAAATTACAACATATTTGGGCATCAAGCCAGGCTTCTTTGCGGATAAAAACATGATTTTATTTAATTTGGTTGTAACTGTATTATAGGCTTTTGAATAGTTACATAGATTAGAGGAATTACTTTCAGGGATTCTTAGTGTGACTTTTACATATATACTGTAGAACTTGATGCTACTGTATTACTTTAAGGTAAACTTAGTCAATCGTATCAAACTATTATAATCTATACAAATAAGTAGTGTCTCATAAGGCTATGTGACTTAAATTATTCATTGAAATGTTGCACTTATTTATTATGCATCCTTGAGATACACAATCTACTTGCAAGTGTCATTATATTTGTCCGGGTATCTTCCATTTGTAAATGTTTTTCTAAGCATGATTACACATTATTATTTTGATTACATTGATTATGAATACGTGCACTTTGTTAAGGCATCTTGTGTGTGTATAGCAATGTCATATCTACACCAACATCTTAAACATGACTGATCTCATGAATTTAGCATTGAAGGAGTGTTTACTGCACTTCATAAATAGTTTGTTCTTGAATATTCATTGTTTAATAGTCAGCAGATTATTTGTCCATCTTTAATAAAACAAATCAGATTAAAGTAGAATCTTCTGTTGCTTTTAGGTGAAAGAGGAGATTGTGGGTAAAACACATGCCTAAATGGCAAAGACCTGGGCAAAATGAAAGGTAAATAACATAGCAGGCTACATGGGCCCCTGAAAGACCGCATTCATTGACGTTGTAAGAAATCAGAACACGTAGTGGCTTAACATTACATTTGATGAATGGTTAAATCTCATTTGGGGTAAGGGAGTGTAATTGAAAATAAAAAGACAGTTGCAGTATATATTATAATGAATGGGCAAAATGTCAACCACTTGGTGTGTTAACCATCAGCAGCACACACACATAGTTTCCTCTTCGTATGTGATGTTTTGTAAAACACATTCTTATTCAATGAACAAGTACTGTATATCACTAATGATTGACTTTGAAGTAATAAATTATCATGTTTAAAGAACTGCTCAATAAGCTGTGTGTGTAGAGTACAGTATATGTCTTTGGGTGGAGGTGGGGGTGGGGGGGGGGGGGGGGCGTTCTGGGTGTTTATGGAGTTCATTCAGCAGTGTAGACTACTCTCTTTGCTCTCTGTGTCTGTTTGCCCTGCGGGCCAATCTAAGAAGGCAGCAGTTTCAAGATAGCTCACAGAGTTCGATTTGCCAATGATGGATTACCGTGTCAATTTAAACAGCAATGGATTCATTTGTTTCAATGATCCCTCTTTAGGCGGATTGCCAGGGTGCTTTCTCTCCCATCCACTACATTTCCTATAAATGTTGGGTATAGTTGAAATCATGATGATTATGATGTATATAGCCAGGAAAAGAGTTAACCTGTTCAACCTATGTTGTTATGGTCTTTGGAAGCCAACAACCAGCTATGCTCTTTTTCCATGCTACGACCATGCTGCTATTACTGTGTAATAATAATATCTGAATTTTCTTTCTCTGACCAAATGAAAGCATCACATTTTTTGTTTCACCCAATGTACCCCCCCCCCCCCCCCCCCCCCCACTAGTGACTGGTGACCTCCACTTGACAGATCTGCTCCTGGCTTTCCTGAGTGTCAGACTGCTGAGACATGGTAGGGATGTGGCCACCTATTGAAATGTGATGGTGAAGATTAAAAGGATTTGTCGGTGTGCTTTGGTGTACCTTCACTTTATGCCAAAAGAGATTGATTACCGTTGTTTTATTTGAAGGCCCAATGTGGCCATTGACTAAACTATTGACTAAACTTTTGACTAAACTAAACTAAATTCTGAAAATCATGTTAATTGATGAACGTCACTGAATGATTCTACATGACCTGGTGTAAATAACGTTCACTTGATGACCTTTTGCAAAACTATATCACAGATAATAGATTATGATGTAAAGATTTGTAAAAGCATTAGAAATGGCTTTATTGCAGATCTTATGTTGTCATGTTTTAACAGAATGTATAGATTTACACCAATACTAATGAATAATACTATCTTTAAATTGTAGATCACAAAATGTAAGACATGAATAAAATCTACAAATAACTTACTTCAGCTGTATTTGTCTCGTAATGTTGAATTGATACACAATTATTCTCATTCTCATGTCTGTCGTGAAGGCCAGATGAAATTGGCGACATTAACAAACAATGAAAAATGGCTTCTTTTGTCATGACTTGCACAATTTATGTTTATCTTTAACATGAAACAATAGTGTAAAATTCTTTAAAAAATGGTTTGTACCAGCTTTCAATATCTATTTATTACACAGCTGAAACTGACATTTTTATAGCATACATTGCAAGGTTCTTTTTGGAGGTAAATGTGAGCATATACAAAAAATACAATGTTTTCCAAGCATTACCCCTCTCTCGCTGCCTTCACCGTCTGAGTCTGGACTTAATCATGGGCCATTGGACTAAACTCAAGTTATTAGGAAATATAAATATTTTCTGAAGCAATCAAAGAGTGAGGGAAGGAGAGAGATTGATTTGGCTTGTGGATTGTACTCTAATTGGAAGCAGGTTGTTTTCTATTGAGGACCGCTTGGAGACATGGACTGAGGTTTGATTCGTTCTGTCCCTGGACAGTCTTTCAGCAGGTTGTAATTGTATATACCTGTCTGCCTTTTACCTTCTTCCTACCAAAAGTCCACTCTAGTGAGTTTGACCTTTTTTTCCATTTTTGCCTAAAATTACATACCCAAATCTAACTGCCTGTAGCTCAGGCATTGAAGCAAGGATATGCATTTTCTTGGTAGCATTTGAAAGGAAACTCTTTGAAGTTTGTGGAAATGTGAAAGGAATGTAGGAGAATATAACACATTAGATCTGGTAAAATATAATCCAAAGAAAAAACCAAATGTTTTTTCGTATTTGTTTTGGTACCATAATCTTTTAAATGCAAGAGAAAGGTCATAATGTATTATTCCAGCCCAGTTGCAATTTAGATATTGGTCACTAGATGGCAGCAGTGTATGTGCAAAGTTTTGGACTGATCCAAAGAACCATTGCATTTATGTTCAAAATTGTGTGTCAGGACTGCCCAAATGTGCCTAATTTGTTTATTAATAACTTTTCATGTTCAAAACTGTGCACTCTCCTCAAACAAAATTCTGCCACTGTCAGATATGTCTATGTCCTGGGAAATGTTCTTGTTACTTACAACCTCATTCTAATCGCATTAGCCTATGTTAGCTCAACCGTCCTGCAGGGTCTAAGTTTTAAACTGTAGACTTTCAGAATCTGAAAATATTAATACAATACATTATTGTATCAATGGGCTTTTGAGGTAACTGGTATTGCATGTAAATAAACCTAACATTTCAGTCATGACATTATAAAATGCTCCCTTTCACCCTTTGACACTTTCCTTACAGAAGAAGACCAACCTGCTGACTCAGGATCCACCTCAACACAGAGGTCCCCCTTTGGCCTTCAGCTCATCAATTCAATTAATATGTTCATTTCAATAAAGCCAAAATGGAAAATTATCCATTTAAAAGTAAGGCACTTTCCATTGAAACAAGGGAAACCCCACATTTGTGTGGTTGAGCCATGAATCATCATATGGCATGTGTGGCGATTGCATTTAGAGAGTGATCAGAGACAGTACCAAAGACTGGAAACATCCCATACTCGGCACTAGATTTAATGAGTGCCGAGTTGTAGTATTTACAACAGTGCCAAAAAGGCTCAGCTATGTTCAGGAAGCATGTGAAGTGTCTGCAATAAAAAAACATTGTCAAACAAGATTTGGGAACAATTACATAGACAGATAGTGTAATGTTTATATGATCCCCCCAAACCAGAGCAGCTGCAGTAACCAGACCAGCAACATAACCATGCCCCATGTGACTACGTCTTTCATCTAGTTGAGAGGCCAGTAGTTTGTTAATTTTACATCAGTTCTCACAATTTATCATGCCTACACTGTGAAACATTTCAACAATTGTACTTACATTGTGGCCAAACGTCTTGAACTTCAGATGAACAATTGGACATTGCTTGTTGTTGACTAGGGTAATCACTAGCTACCATGCATGCAGCTTTGGCTATTATGTGTCATTGCTATTTTAGAAGTAACCACTGTAAGTTTCTCATTGCTAGCTATTTGAACTAACATTAACGGTAGTTTGTGACATCCAACCTTTATGGGTGTGATGTGATATACTAAATACATTGGACATGAATGCGTATAATTTTGTATCCGGGACAAAACATTATTGTGACGGTATCAGCTGTGCATGCCGGAGAACTTTCCGCAACACAGTTGTTGGCAAAAATGTGGGTTTTACACATCATAATTATCACCTTTAACAGTTGAAGTAGCAAAAATCTAGGATGAAGTTGTATATCTAAATAATTTACTGTACCAGGCATAGGAAAGGTAATATATTGCAAGTAACTAAAGGAATGTTAAGGTAAAGCTACAAAATAACAATATTTTAAACTGTCTAGCCACCCTTGAAACTCCTACACATCTTGTTCGAAATGGCAGCTCTATCAAGATAATCATCTGAATGAATCTGTTACACCACGACCTATCAGGCTTGTAATTATTCATTGAGACCCTTCAGGCTAAACCAAAGTAGTGAATGACCAGGAAGTCACCTTATTGTCTATACAACTCATCATATCAGGTCATAAACTGGCTAATGCTTCAGGTCATATGCTTTTCTTGTTGTAACATTTGTTAACGTTAGCACCGATGAGCACATGAGTAGCAGCAGATTGCATAGCTTTTGTCCAAACCATTTCCTTATTGTGCAAGAAATAATCCTTTATTCAATTTATGTCTGAGGAGGCTTTTTAAAACATATTTTCACAAGATCAGTAGATCAGTGTTAACTAATACGACCACTTGGCCCTCTATGGTCTAGATTTTCCTTCACGTATGAAACATTAGCAGAGCTCACTGCTGAGAAGGGTGTGGCTGTGGCTATATCTCTGGGAGAAGGGCACAGCTCCTGACAGAAAGGTAATGCTGTTGATACTCTCATGTCTAGGTCTCAGCGCTACCAGACCATGGACCCCTTGCTCCCCATTTATCCCTCTGTCAATTTGCAGATCATGTAAAATCAAACTGAAACTGCTGTGAGAAATGTCTCCATATATTTAATCCCTGACTGAAATTACAAGTCAGGTTGGTTTCTCTAATGAAATCTTACTCTACATAATGAACACAGTGGAAGTCAGCATTCTCACCATAGGTAAACATCCCAATGACCTTATTATACATTTTGACTTTGTCAGCTTCCTTTTTTAATGAACTTAGTGTCAATGACTAATGTAAACTAAGGGCATGAATAGGAATATCAACAGTACACAAATAGGATTCATTACAGGATTTGGGTCACACTGCTCATAGACTTAGGGCTCTATTCAATCCGCATCGCAGAAGTTCAGCTTTACAGCGTGAATGAAATTTAAAGGCAATGTTCCCGCCTCAGTGGAGACTGCTTTCACAGTAAACACTGCATCAATCAGAAATTACCTTTACATTTCTATTGCGGAATCTGTAGTGCTTCAGCCTTACATATTCAATAGAGCCCTTAGGCTGTTACTTGTTCAAAATGTACAACTCAGGTCACGCTTGAAAAATGTCTTTAAACAAAGAGAAATGCTGAACTTTGTCAAGCACCATGTGTAGGCTAGAATACCCATTCTGACATAGCAGTTGTATTCTGCAATTGCGTAAATTATGTTGACCTGTAGATGAACAAAGAAATATGAAAAGACTTTGTACAGAATTCCTGTGCAATGAGTCACCTTCTCTCATGTAATTGTTTCCATATTAGACCCCACTCACCCCTTCTTGCAAGAACATCCCTTCCAAAGGAATACTCGTGTTATGATTTGTTTACAATCACTCTGTCCAATTCCACCTGCTGACAAGAGGTACCTCAGGGTACAGTGTTGTTACCCTTACTATTTGTTTACCCACAGCAGAACTCAGACACATTCTGGATATGAACAAATAGG
The DNA here is from genome assembly GCF_002021735.2 of Oncorhynchus kisutch. Lineage (NCBI taxonomy): Eukaryota > Metazoa > Chordata > Actinopteri > Salmoniformes > Salmonidae > Oncorhynchus > Oncorhynchus kisutch. The sequence goes on from NC_034195.2 coordinate 26,472,496, forward strand.
TGTTTTCCATATATACAGCTATAGTTACAGAGTGATCGCTAGAAATAGACAGCAATTTCAGATTCTGAAAAGGTCCCGAGAACAATTATATATGCCTTCCTCTGTGCTCACCAAAAAGAAAAGAAAAATGACTGCCCAGCACTAGGAATGAACTCTTGATGCTCAGAGCTGGAGCTCAATTGCAGTTCACACAGATAACCACAAAACAAAGATGGCGATTTCCAGAAGTTTAAAAAAAGTTCAGAGAACATTGATATATGCCGCCTTCTGCGCTCACCCAAGAAATGAAAAATGATTTCCCAGCATTAGAAGCGAATTTGTGATGCTCGGAGGAGAAGCCTGCTGCTTAAACCACTGCGCTACGCAATTCACAAAGCTCAGCAAGCCACGGGAATACTGAGAATACGGATTATACCTGATGGTAATAGCGCGTCATTTTACATTATTTTGTTTTAAGCCTTCCCCAAACCATAGCCCTGACCTTAACCACTCAGTATTAATACCTAAACTTCACCCTTTGAGTTGTTTCTATTTCGATCCTGTAACGCGCAAAAATAGATGTTCATACATATTACGTTGAATTTAAAAGGGAAACTAGGAGATCTTGTTGAGAGTTAGGTCTGTATCTGGAGGGGATAATCTTATTTGTGGTCTCACTGAGTCATTCCTCTTTGTTGTAATGACTAAGGTGTTGGATTGACAATCTCAGAGACCCAGGTTCAAGTCCCAGTAGGGCTACCACTGAATTAGCTATATTGTTGTCAGAAGTGGGTTGGCACTGCTGGGAGAGCCATTGGTACGGGAGCAAGAAACTTGTGCAAATTAAGCACAGGAAAGCACTTTCTGAAGGAAAGGCGTAGTGTAACAACCTTAGTACAACACCTACTGACTTTGTTAATTGTTGTACAAGATCTACCAACTTCGTCGGTTGTTGTACAATACAAAACCTACCAACTTCGCCAATTGTTGTTCGACAGTATTTTCCACATAATTGTAGAAACCACTCAGCACCTAGGAACAGGACAGCTCTTATAATAAAACTGTTATGTCTTGTTTGTGAGTCCTGTAACAAAAAATTATTCCAGGCCTCAGCATTACTTACACAAGGCTGTTAAAAAGGTCTTTGTCACTTTGGCACACTGCACCTACACAGTATTTGCCAGCAGCACCACCATCATCATAGGATCTACTTTCTTTCTTTCTTTCTTTCTTTCTTTCTTTCTTTCTTTCTGTTTCTTCAAGTTTGCATTGTGCATTGACTGTGCTGGTCATGAGCTTGTGTCAGCCAATGCAGGACAAAGCCCCCATAAACTATAACACCACTTCCTGCACGGCTCAAGGTGAAATGGTAGCATAAACTATCAGACACTTCATTATAATATCGGTTTACATATCCAGGACACTAAAAAGTAGGGGCCATTTCATCAAGCTAATTGCCTGTTTGTAAGAGGGAGCAAACTTTTCCACCATCAGTCTATTATGGAGCCTGTTTCTTAATCACAAATAGAGCCTTTGTATCCCAGAGGGACTTGCATTCTAATGTATAATTGAACCAAAGACCAAAGCTATCAATCTTTCACAGACACTTTAGTTATTTTTCTCCTCCTTGGTGTAATTGTGGTGACATACAGTAACAACAAACACTGTGAAAAGGCTGCTTCCACAGATCTGTGGAAAGGATGCTATTCCTTGTTTATTATGTACAGTGCTTGCATTGTAGAGTGGAACCAGATACCCTATCAATAATAAAGATCAAGGTGTCCAGACCTCTGTATGACCAACTTTAAACTTTAAAAGGACAGGAACTTTGGCCTTTGGAATCCAAGAGCAGCAATCACTCATCTAAGGATCTCTAAGGGAGAGAGAATGTTCTCTTTTGCATGGTCAAAATTAAGTAATGGTGCTGTAATACATGTGGTACCGCAAAAAAAATATATATATGTGATCGGGATTTTGGAGAAGCTTGACTATTCTGGTGTGCAGACCAGTGTCTGATGACATGAAAATGGCTGAGTTGACAACGTAGACCAACAAGACCTGTAACTGCCCCCAGGGATTATTAAAGTCTCCATCAGGGTGCAGGAGGGCCATGGTCACATTCCTCACTGCAGTGTCACCGCCCCTGCACAACGCCTATGGTCCCCTTGATGCCTTTAATGATGAGTCTTGCCGTTAATGAGTTAATGCAAAAACTCTCAATGTCATCGGTAAAGATAAGAGAGAAGAAAGCAGAGCATTGTACACATAATGACAGGCTCCCCGCCTGCCTCTGAGATGTCACGGGTCAGCCATGTTAAGAATGTGTGTGCCCAATCATCTAGTGATCTTTATCTAGCTAGCCTGCAGCTAAGCAAGACATGGGCCCAATCAGGGGTGCTGATGAATGAACAATGAGGCCCTTGAATTGTTCTGCCTGCCACATGACTGCTTCTATACTAACACATGATGACATTTAACAATCAATATACCGATTACTGAACTTATGGAGGATCTCTTCAAGCCATCGTTTGTGCTACAAGTGTTTTGTACTCATGTACATAATGCAGATATGCTCTATTTGACCTGATCCACATGATCCTTCCAGGATCCAAACAACGAGTAACCAAATTCTGTTTAATTTCATGGTGGGCCACAGATATTGCTATACAGACTTCTGTTTGAAAATCATCTGAAAAAGGCCATTGCAGAGCTCACTCTGTAGTTTATATTTCCTCTCTGGCAGTTGTTTGTTTTTGTTTTGGAGGAGTGAGGGAGCCTCATTTTGGAGGACCGAGGGAGTATCTTTGCAGGTGCAAATTCAAAGAAGTGCAACAGGTGAAAAGATTGGCATATTATCGAGCAACGTTTATGTTCGGGTTTTGTATCAGTAGTGATTGTGTTTGTTGCGCAACCACAAGGGAAACTACAGATTTCTCCTTAGATGGGTCCTGATGAATGATGGTGTACAAAATGACAAATTAGGATCTTAGATGGCTTTTCGTGGCGTAATGAGATGGAATTTAAAAGGTTAAGGGGATGAATTTCAGCTGTCACAGACATTATAAAACCTGACAAATTGTATTATAACAGTCAGTGAAATCTACACTGCACTGCCGTTTTCTTCTCTTCAAGCACTCGCTGACATAGACTGTCTCAGATTCAGGTCTCCAACTCCAGCCAGGCTTAGACAAAGGGCCCCTGCCAGTCCAGTGGCATTTGTCTCGTTCAACATTATCTGAAATCAAATGCTCTATTCTACTCCCACGATTCCTCATGGAACGGTCAGCCCAGCCCTAATGTGGGAATGTCTGTAATCCTCACAAAAGGACACTGACATTTATACCCACCAGAAATGAATTATAAAAGACAAGGCCAGGATTCCTCCAGAGGCTTTGTGCAGGGTACACAAGACTGTGGGCGTATAGATAATGACTCTTTATTGTAGGGTCACTACTGCAGGTAGTGATGACAAAAAGGCAGATCCAGTCACATGGACAGCTGTGTGACAGGTGACCCAGCATGTTAACACAAATAGGGAATGAGTATTAAGGGAGAAATATATTCAATGAAGCCAGATGGACTCATCCACAAGAGCTGGTGCCATCAAGACGTTGCCAAGGTTGACACATCGTAATCCTAGTGAGAGGGAATAGGCCTAATTGTTGCATTTGTCATAAGGAAAACAAAGTGAATACATTACAACAAAAGGACCAGATAAAAAAAAACTGCCTTGGATATTCCATGTCATAGACTTCCTCTTGGCCATTGTCTATGGGCTCCCGAGTGGCGCAGTGGTCTAAGGCACTGCATCTCAGTGCTAGAGGCATCATTACAGACCCTGGTTTGATTCAAGGCTGTATCACAACCGTTAGTGATTGGGAGTCCCATTGGACGGTGCACAATTGGCTCAGCATCGTCCGGGTTAGGGTTTGGTTAGATTAAAATAAAAAATGATGTTGGTGTAAGCGTATTTCGTAGCACTAGAAATTGTTAGGATATTCAGACTGTTATCTAACACCTTGTCACAGGGCCAGCCGTTTACCCCATGAGATAATAGGCTTCAGTAAATCCTATAACATGAGATTAGGCCCTTTGACCTCACTGACGAGAAAATGACATTAGCTAATGTCTGAACACTACACAACCTCTGTGTGACAGACACAAGATGTCACTTTATAGGTGCACCTTCAGCATGCTTAAGTCTACTTCAGTATCTGATTAAGTTTTAAACTGTTAACATTCATCAATACACTGTGATCTAAAGAGAGCTCCCTTTTCATCCTGGATCTGTGTGGGAGTTATTCAGTGTCTTTCTGCTCAGAAAAAAGCCCATTACCTGACAAGGTAAAACGACAAGGCAAAACAATTATGCCAAATGATTGTGCAACATGTACTAAGGAACTCCTTTCTCAGAGTACATAATGTGGGACAATGTTTTATGTTTTAAAAGTGTCAGTGTAACAGGCATTGGTGTGTTTAAGCTTTCACGGTTTGTTGTGTGGCATCAGGATAACTCAGTTGACTTAGCTTGTTGTCTTACAGGGTAATATCTTTGACTAAGTTAAATTATCATCGGTGTATGTGCCACCAGCGTGCCACACTCAAGCCAAGAGTGGTGTAAAATGTTACCCCCTTAAAATTTATAGTAGCCTAATACAAACCCATGCCAGGATTCGTTAGATTTGGCTGACCATGAGCCCAATGCCATGCCAATCAGTGTGTTTCTTCTTATTTTGTTTTATTCAACTAACTATCTACTAGCCCTTACCATCACCCTAGTTTGTCAAATTGCTGAAAATCAACATGGCTGTATATCAACATAGCTGTATATCAACATAGCTGTGTATCAACATAGCTGTATATCAACATAGCTAGCTGTATATCAGCATAGCTGTATATCAACATAGCTGTATATCAACATAGCTGTATATCAACATAGCTAGCTGTATATCAGCATAGCTGTATATCAACATAGCTGTATATCAACATAGCTGTATATCAACATAGCTGTATATCAACATAGCTGTATATCAACATAGCTAGCTGTATATCAACATAGCTAGCTGTATATCAGCATAGCTGTATATCAGCATAGCTGTATATCAGCATAGCTGTATATCAACATAGCTGTATATCAACATAGCTGTATATCAACATAGCTGTATATCAACATAGCTGTGTATCATAATTTCTGTTTATCAACATAGCTGTATATCAACATAGCTGTATATCAGCATAGCTGTATATCAACATAGCTGTATATCAACATAGCTGTATATCAACATAGCTAGCTGTATATCAGCATAGCTGTATATCAGCATAGCTGTATATCAGCATAGCTGTATATCAACATAGCTGTATATCAACATAGCTGTATATCAACATAGCTGTGTATCATAATTTCTGTTTATCAACATAGCTGTATATCAACATAGCTGTATATCATAATTGCTGTATATGTACATAGCTGTATGTCAACATAGTTGCAAATGTTGCACCTATATACTATAAATAGGCGACAATCTGCATAAAGCAGGGTAAAATTCTATAGGTAAATATTTCATTGTAACATTCAATCTAATATTGTTTGTTGTTAGATATATTTAGAAGTAATTACAATTATAAGAGGCTTAAACTTTGAAAAGTGTTCTCACTCCACAATTAGAGAAAGCCCAAACAAGTTTAAAGGTAAACAAAGAGTGAAAGTCCCTCAGCCATTGAACTCTGTGACCTGTGCGTTTTCCATGTGACCTCACCAATAAGAAATGCCTTTGGTAATTTGAATCAAATGGAGGTGTCAAATGGAGGTTTGCTCCCCTGGGCAGACGCATGTTTTTATTTTTTTATTTTTTTTACAAGAGTAGAAGCTGATCGTTGCAGGTGCGAGGCTGACACAGGGGCTGGCTTGCAGGCCTACACAGAGAGGATATCCAGTGCCTGTGTTTAATCAAAGCCAGTGGGATGGGATGGGATTCATTGCTCTTTGATGGAGAAACTGTTATGAAGATGGACAGTCACTTTCCTCTCTAAGTGAAACCATCGTTTAGCCTCAATTCCCAGAGAAAAGGCCCATTTGTTATCCACAAGGAAGAGCAGAAGGAGTGGTGGTGCTGGGTGGGTACTGCATGCATTTTCCCAATTACATTGCTCAGGCATACATTTTTGGTAGTAGAAAACGGACTTTCCCAACCCAGTGTCCAGATAGGGCACACAGTTTAACTCCTTAGCATCATACAACTGGATATTGTGGTAAATATGCCCCCCATTTCTAAATAGAAAATCCTAGACATGTGGGTTTTGTATCCAAGATATCAATGGGCATATCATTATCTTTATACGTAAACATAGACGTGAATAGGACTGATGAAACATAGAAAGTTGGGACTGCACACCAAAGCTCTTTCAAACTTTTGGCAGTTGCCTGATGATATGTGTCAATGTTGAGGAAGAAATCCAATTCTCTTGTCCAGTTTAGGTAGGGGTTCCATGGGTGCTTAAAGAGACAGTTCACCTTTCTTTCAAATTTTTGCTTATTTTCAACTTCCTAGGTTGTTGTTGTTAACGCCAAACCATTTTAGCATTTGTTTGATTATTTAGGAACATCCAGAATAATCTGTCTATCTTTTTTGGAGAATATAGCAATGCTAGTGGAAACTGATTGTATCAGTTAGAAGTGCAGTCAAAATCATTGGGGAAAGGATTGGGTTAGGTCTCCCTCCATCCACTGTAGAGGCATAAAGTACTCTCTATAAAAGCCTACATTAATACTAATGTTAATTCCACCATCAACCTTTTAATTGACTATACAAACCGAGCTCTTATCTAATGTACACTTATAGTCAAGTCGTTAACACCCGCATGGCAGAGATTAAGATGGTTAGAGGCTGCATAACTAACTACAAAAGAATGAACTCTGCCAAAGCCACAACATGGTGAGGAAGGCAAGTGTATCTGTACTCTTAATTCCTAACCCAATCATCTCAGGAGATGGGAATTGTATTCTGACAAGACAGCCTGCTACAACCTTGCTCATGGAATTTGACAGCGATTCCAATATGCTAAATTGGGGATTGTCAAGAAGGTGAATATAAGAAAAACCTCCTTAAAGTACCAACATGTCGTGCCAACGGGAAGAATTGCTATTATAATGACTTTAACTAATCAAAATGCAAAAGGAATCAATTAGTGTAATTAAACCTTGTGTTGCTCAATTTTTGAAAAGTGGAATGACCAACTAGTAATCCCTATCATAGCATAATGCATACACACATCCACTTCACACGCAAGAACGCACATACACATGTTTAATATCCAATCGTTTTTTGTTTCACGACATCTTGACTGTTATGCTACTGTATCTGTGACTGGATTCAAAACTATTACAACAAAGAAACTTGCAATTTCTTATTTTTGATATTAAAATATTTCTAAAATATTATCATCACTACTTTCTAACTAGGTGACATGCTAACCTTTGGGGATTGAAGCTAAAATAGCCATTCAGTAGACTACACGTTGTAGTGTCAAGGAATGAGCCTTGGCTAAAATAAAGATACTCTCTGGCATTAAAAAAAGCCCATATCAAAACGCCTTGAAGGGATCACTTTCCTGTTTTGTTTTTCAATTCCTTTTTAACACAGCTTGATAAGCTCACTGTGAACTCATCTCATGGAGTATGGTATTAGAGTAAATGGAGCACTTCACACTTATTTTGCCTTGTCTCAGCTATCACTGTGTTGAATTTAATGATATCTCCAGCTTTGGATGACTGATACCAGCCTGAGCGGTCAGAGTGTTAGCACTCCCCCAATATCTATTACAATTAGTTTTTGATTAAGGGACCCAGCGCGTCTGTTTGAAGCCTTTAATGTTGTGTCAACTGGATGATGATAGAGAGAGCAGCATGGACACCTCCCAGTAACAAAGAGGCTGGTAAAATACTCCCAGTGAACCATTTTATCTTAGTGGAAACCAGATGACCCTTGCTTTTTTCTCATTTTTAAATGTTACACTATTTGCTGGGGTGATATATACTTGTACAACCCTCCCACTCGTGTAGTTTATGCCAGTGTTTTATTTCCTCACTTCTACAAAATAAGGTTTCCTCCACTTTTTGCCTATTGTCGGGTTTATGATACCAATCTAGGTCTTGGGGGGCTTAATAACAATGAAAACATCACATTTTTTGATTAACACAGACTTGAGTTACTAAGATTATGATCTTTTAGAATACCACAAAATGATTTGTATGTCATCCTATCTCAGCTTGACCCAGGTTTACCAAATTGGAAAGATATGCAGTGGTCACACAGGAATGTGACATTAGGTAAAGTCATATTCCACATAAATGTAGTTTAATGTCCGAGAGACTATACAGGAGTACTGCACTGGTTTAAGGAAAGTTAGATCCGATGTATTGATATGGTACTATAATAAGGTATATTTAGTTGAAACTACATAAAAGCCATCTAGCCAACATTTGCAAAAGTGCAGTTATCTGAAATAAATCAACACCATTTCAACCAGTAGTATAACAGGTAATAATTGTTACTTACTTGGTGTTCTTGATTTTTTTGTTGTTGAATTACTCTATAAAAATATATTATAGATTAGCTTCACACCATTAATTTTGGACAAATTACACCACCCATATAGAAACACCTTACAAGCACCAACCTGGCCTGACATCAACCTGGCCTGACATCAACCTGGCCTGACATCAACCTGGCCTGACATTGAACAGACTATTGACAGAAAACTGGCAAACCTTCACACTTTCAACAGTAGCTGTATCTCCAATCCCGTCTGATGGAGAGTTGAAGTGCATGAAATTTAAAGCAGTCTAAAACATTTCACAGTTTATTTCCTAATTTTAGGGTAATGAAAAAGGAAAAAACATGTACACAAATATGGAGGTTTTATGCATATATTCCTATGGTGTTTATGGATGATCAACTGTTGAAATGGTTCATACAGAAGAAGTAATGTCTCCATGCCCTGACACATTATTCAAGTGTCAGAAGCATGGTAGCGAACAATGAGGAAACGCTTCACATTTCCACAAAATCATCAACAGATTTTCATGAGGGCAAAAAGATGGTGAATTCCATTGATGCCTATGATTACCCTCATGTTTCTCCTGGACCCTCAAGGACTGACGAGTGTACACTGTGAAAGGACAGTACTTACAGCCTCGTCACTGAATCACTAGCCTTGAAGTAGCCTTCAATTCTCCTCTTTCACTAGCTTGACATTTCATTGAACATGGTAACCACATTTTTATATTAAAAAAGAAAAATGACCATGGACAAACAAAAGGGGACACTTTCTTTTATTTCATGTGTTTTTTTTTCAAGGACTTTAAATGTTGGGGTTCAAAACCCAATTTAAATGTTTTTATCAAGTATGTGTATCATGTCCCTTCCACAATAAATAAATACAACTCTTGTATTGTATTCATTTACAAAGCAGAAATGTGTGAATTGTTATCTTGCTGATGTTGAATACTTGTGCTGAGGACAGTCAGCTCACTGTTTTGTTTTCAAAAACATTCACACTCACAAAAGTGAGAAAACAAGAAAAAAAACTCTGGCATGCAGGCGGCTTGATAAGTTGCAGCTTGTGCAGTTTCGCTCAGTTTACTTTATCCCTGGGCTGGAAGTGACCTTGTGAACTTGAGAGTGCTTTTTGTCTTCATTTTTACCATGAACAGCCAACAACCCACCCACTATACAATACCTGCATAAGAGTTCTGATGGCTTTCAACAGGCATATTTTACTGCTGTCCCTGCGATCAAGTGTCTGTGTGGCTCCCCAATTTTCTAAAGTGCTCCAGAGGTACCCTCTAAAACTACTGCTTTCACACATCACAAGTCAAAGATCCCTGTCCTAAAACAATTACATTCGCTCCTTAGCACCGGCATGAACCTGCTTTCGCCCAACATGCTTTTGTGCACACATGGCCTATAACCTAACCAACCTTGGCTTAATCATTACCTTGACCTGTTTATCTGGTCGTCATGCAGGTAACCATTAACAGGTGTTTACTTTCCGATGACCTCCGCAAATGTGCATTGAGCCTTTGCCCCATAAATGTCAACACTGTCAGAGGGTTTGGCCTGATTTTTTTGTTCTTTGCAACACAGCTGTGGTCTTGAACTATTCAGGCGTCAGCTAACTTTGATAAAGTTAGAGATCCTGTTGCCCTGTCGGTTTTACAATCATACGGAAACAGGGTGAAACATCCCCCATCATTTGCAATGAACTATCAAATAGAAGAATTTTAAGCCCTAACCTTAACCCTAGCCCTAACCTTAACCCTAACCCTTATCCTCACCCGAAACTTAACCCCTACCCCAACCTTAATCCTTATCCTAACCCTTATTCTAAACCTAGCCATAACTGTAACCTTAGCAAGCAGTTGCTTATCAACAGATAGTTTGTTGATAGTAGGATTATCTGTAGAGCATCTACAGATGGACTATCTGGACTACTCAAATAAAGTGTGACGCAAACACCTTGTTTGAATGATCAAGGATGTACTTCATTCTGCATACCTGGCAGGTTACCTAATATAACTTACTAAAATGAAAATTACTTACTAACTCTGTGTGACCTCTGAAAATAGTGAAATGCATATTTATAAAGCATTTATGCAAATACCGGAAAATGTGTAAAGCGCCATGTTTTGAGATAGATGTGTCTCCCCTCTGTATTAAGCTCATGAAGAATGATAAGTAATCTCTTGTCTTCCTCTGTGAAGCGGGTAATATATAGCTGTGAGGTGTCCTGACATAGATATATCTGTTGGTGTCCTAGAAAAGACAAGGAGACTCAATTAGAACACCTTTAAGAATGTCAACTCCCAGTGAGACGGCTGTGATAAATAACACCTGACCTCACACCAGGCGGTAGTTTCTCAGCAGCACCCTACAACGAGCATGGACTAAGAAATTAGAACTCAAGATGAAGCAGGAGAGCTGTAGGAGAAAGGTGAGGGTCATAGTGCAAAAGGACAGGGGACATCTGAAGATGAAATACAAGGATACAGGCAAACATGTCTAGCCATCGTTTGTACCATTGCTCTACTGAAGGGTGGGCCACAGTGTTTTAGAAATATGAGACTTTTTCACAGGCGCTGGCCCTGCTGCTGTTCATACCCTGTTCTGACAGGAAAAATAAACCTGCATCCCTTCCCGCACATGCTCTGTTCATCCACATGAGTCAGGGAGCAGCATGTTGGGTTGCCAGGAGCTCCCACTGTGCTCCTCTGAGAGTAATCTCTGTTGGCAGAAAGCAAGTGTGGATATCAGGTCACTCTTACACAGCACACACTACAGTAAGTTGTAATGCACTCTGCAGTGCCTCTCAGTTCAGCAAAGTGAGTACTCATATTATTGATACTCTAAGTGTAGGGACCTTCCCCACATGGTTTTGACCAGACTGACCCTATCAGGGTTGACTGTGCCCCCCCAGAGTCACTGTCTGCTGTGGCAGGGTTAGGGGAGGCACCAGGGCCAGGGTGAGAGTGTGTGGGGGGAGGTAGGGCAGACAGGGGCACGCGGGGGAGTCCCAGGGCTCATGCTAGACGCGCTGACTGAGAGGAGGAAGGAATGAGCAACAGGCAGACACAAGGGCACAAGCAGTTGTGTGCAAGGATAGATGAGGAGATAAATCACTGCCTGTCTGGGCCCAAGGCATTTGCATTCCTGAATGAAGCTCCAAGGAGGAACACTGCTGTACAGTCAACTCTGACACCTCAAAGGAAGGAATTCCAGCCAAATGTAAACTATGCTGTAGAATCAAAGGAGGTTGTCTTAATTCAATTCTAGGGACAAGCTCAAGGCTGACCTTCCTCTAGTAGACTAAACTCCACTCCATGGTGAAAGAAGTTCCTAATGAACTTCACCAACAGTGTGGAGCCGAGACCAGGCTTTGTGGAATCCAGTTCCAACTACATCGATTTGTCCAAGTGGGGGAAAAAAACGGCCACCTTGTTTGTCCTCCGCAGTTGCGTGCCTTTCTTTATTTGTTGAAATCCATACTTTTTCAATTTAACGTTAATCAAATACAACCACCGGCTGTTTGTTCATTGTTGTTTCTCTAAGATGGCAACGCAGAGCAAATGGTTGTTGTATTTTATTAACGTTCATTGAAAAAGTATGGATTTCAGCAAACAAAAAAAGGCACGCAACTACAGATGAGAAACATGGGAACAAGGTGGGCATTTCACAATTATATATATTTTTAAGTATTGACCTCGGGCAAATCAATGTAGTCGGAGCTAGACTCCACAAAGCCTTGTCTCGGCTCCACGCCGTTGGTGAAGTTCATCAGAAACTTCCTTCACCATGGAGTCCACTAACCATGGAGTCCGCTAACCATGGAGTCCGCTAACCATGGAGTCCGCTAACCATGGAGTCCGCTAACCATGGAGTCCGCTAACCATGGAGTCCGCTAACCATGGAGTCCGCTAACCTTCCTCATGTGTTAGTGTGGTTAAACCATACCTCTGTAAACAGAAGAGAGCTCTGTCCAACATTCCAAAGCAGTACTACCGCCCCCTATTGATTGATTGTTGATCATACAATCACACGCGATCTTCATAAAATTGACTTAGCAAACATGTCAAGTAAAGTGTCAAATTCCGGTTACAATTTTCTGTACTTGCTAATAAAAACATAAAAATATCTAAAGGATCTGTGTATTTCAAAACCTGAATTCCTGTGCCTGATAGGTCTCAAACTATTCAACATTTGGTCTGGGAAAAAATGCACATGGCTTATTTTAGGCAGCCTGTGGGATGTATGGAGTAAATGTCCTGGGCTGGTTCAATGCCATATGGCAGGACAGGCTCTCCTTCTGGGAACTGAGCATTCCCTATCAGAGGCCGATGTCCATGTCACTGAATGGAAAGCAGAAGAGAAGGAAGGCTAAGAAACACACACCAAATACAGACGAACATGTGACAAAACAATATGGAACCAAAATGAGATCTTACATATAAATATCCGAACTTGACATTTGTAGTGTTTACTTACAAATGATAGTGTAAAAGAGACCCACGATGCCTTTTCATGAACTACATACCAGCCCGTGTACCTCATTATGATAAATGATTTACTAGATCTATAAGCTCTTCTCTTCCTGGATGAACACTTCACCCTTAACTTATGGGAGATTGGCTTTCTCACGAGCAGAGCAAAGGGAGAGTCCCGGAGCCCTCATGGTGGGAGGTTCTGAGAGTGTGGGAGGGAACAGGGTGGGGAAACTGTCAACAGGAATTCCTTGTCTGGCAGCCCAAGAAGTGTTGAGTAACTAATGAGCATGTTTTACAAGTGAAGTGAATCATGGTTGAAGAGACACAGCTGGATATGCATCCCACGCAATGACGGATCCAGCTAAAACATGTCATTGTCTTAAATGTAATCCCCCTGTATGAATGACCTGTTTTCCCTTCGCTCATTTGGGGGAGTTTGTGAGATGTACTACATAAAGTGTGTGTGGTGTGTGTGTGAGAGAGAGAGAGAGAAAGAGAGAGAGAGGGAGAGGGAGAAGGGGAGAGAGAATGAAAGGAAGACAGAGAAAGAGAATGAGGGAGAAAGAGAGAGAGAATGAGAGGGTGTGTGTGCAAGAGAGACAAGGGGAAACAGCTGGGTTTATCAAGCCGCAAGGGTGGTTGCGGTTGGGAGATGAGAGAGCTACTCTTTGTACTGTAGCTATAGTGGGCTGGGAAGACAGAACCTAGCAGGAAGACAGTCTCTGGGTTGCAAATCCTGAGAGAGAGAGAGAGAGAGAGTAGACAAGGGCTGGATCAGACACCACACATTATGAATGACTAATAATGAAAAATAGTTACATAAATGTATTTGAAAGACACGAAGCAGGATGCATTTTTGAGATGAGATGGACTGAATCGGATGGAAAACATTTCAAGGACGTCTTTGAAACAGAATATGTCACCTGTGGAAAGAAATCATGGAAAAAGTCAGAAAACGATTCATAAATCATCCCTCAGTTATAGTCTCCCCTACTTTGTTCTCATTTTTGCACAATTTATTGTGAAGAAATTGGTTCCGTTGAAATGAATGTCTCCCTGATTGGTTGGAATAGGAAGTAGTGAAAATGTGGGATATGGGCACATGTTCTCAACTAGTCCGACAATTATTTTACCTCAGATTTACTGTTGTTCTTAATTAAAGAGCCGTTTGGCAACAAACAATAACATGTGTAGAGATGCTGCGGTGGAGCCAAGTTGTTCATATTATAACTCCAGCACTCCTGGCCTGACCAGGGCTCATGCTGTTTTGTTTTCTCCTCAACAGCGTATTCATAAGTCATTACACATGCCAAGTTTCTGTTTGCCGATAATGAGGTAGAAAAATCCCCCACCATCATACAAGGGCCATACTAGTGTTGCAGTGTTGAACTCTACTGTTTCTGCTACTCAGAGTTCTTTACCCAATACAATCCATCTAATGAGCCGTTACTCCAACTACCATTTATGGCCTCTCTGTATTCCAAGATGTGTATTCACATGTTGTCCAAAGTCATCATTAAAACATATTAAGATATTTTAACAAAGCATGAATTGGTATTTTCGATCCATTCTTGAATAAACTATCGCAAACAAATTGTTTGTTGTTGAAAGAAGCATACACCAAGAACTTTGGTGGGGTAATCTTGTCAAACAAAGTGCTTGGTGCATCATTTGTCCAACAACATCACCCACAAGTTAATTTAGCGGTGTGCTCCCTCTATGTGTGCTTACACCACATGATTACATGATGACAGCCCATGTTTCAGGAAGTAATTAAGGTTTAGGGAATATCTGAGGCTACTCTAAACGGAAGTCACATATTTCAATTTGACCATCCAAGCTGTTTTAAGACACTTAAATGTGCGCAATTCGATACAGTGTTTGCAAACCGTTTACTTGTGACCTGTGCTCTCACATTCCTTAAGCCATCCACACAGCCAGGGGAATTGAAGTGCCTTTTAAGGCCCTGAGTATTGCCAGAGTCTTCCTTATATTACTGATGATATCTCTCCCAAGGAGTTCACTGACAAGAGCCCAAGGATCAGAAATGGCCATAAAGCAGATGGGAAATTACATCTTATCCCAACATATGCTGTAATGGCCTGTCTGTTGATGGAGCAGGCTTGTGATGTCTTTAAACAGAGATTAGCCTCCGAGCCCACCTCCCCAACCCTATAGGAAAATGGCTCTTGTCATGGAAGTCCATTGCATCACAAGTCAATCACTTCAGCTAGCTAGACTGGTGAGAGTACTGTAAGTGTCAAACAAGAATACCAGAGTGCACCGATTCTGAGAGAGAGAGAGAGAGAGAGAGAGAGAGAGAGAGAGAGAGAGAGAGGGGAGCATTAATCCGTTAAGCCCTGCAGTGATGGCCCCTGACCAGGCCATATGAGATCCACTACCCTCCTCTACTAATCTGCTCCAAACAGTGAGTAACCCAGAAAGTGGCTCTTGCATTTAACAAACTGTCTACAGCAGGATTATCCCGTTTGTCGTAATGCAAAGTTCAGAAATCACACAGTAATCCCCGACTCTCGATGACACACGTGGTTCTATGCAGAATAATTGTGTTTATCCACTTGCCAGGGCCCTTCTCTGACCTTGGGTAGAGATGCTGATTAACTTTAACTCTCCACCTGCACAGAGACAACTGACTTGGGGTTTTCAGTACCAATCTGATGGGATGTTTGTGGTACAAGCTACTAGGCACCTAGGCATCTCGCATCTGAGCCCTGTTGAGTGGAATATTCTGTGTTGGACAGAACGATTAAAGATCTGTGGTAAAAAAAGTGCATGTTTGTTTGGAGGGGGAAGCAGGGAATTAGATTCAAGTAAGGAGTTATATTATGTTAGTGTCATGTTTTTGTTTGCTAATGTTTGCTACCCTTAGCCTTAAAACCTTAACCCAAACCTCAACCAGTTGCTAGCGTGCCAAACCCTAATCCCAATCCCTAACCCTAACCCTTCGAGTTAACAGCTAGCATCAAGATGGGAAGCTGACTGGTCAGATAGTATGCTTCAAATTAGCTGAGGCAATTCTTGCCTTGTGAAAGTGTAAACATTTTTTATAGACTACCTTCACGGGTGGCAGCACACATTTCATAACATTGCTACAAGATTGTATAAAATGTAAGATTTTCAGTTGAAGTCGGAAGTTTACATACACTTAGGTTGTAGTCATTAAAACTAGTTTTCCAACCACAAATTTCTCTTTAACAAACTATAGTTTTGGCATGTCGGTTAGGACTACTGTGCCTGACAGAAGTAATATTTCCAACAATTGTTTACAGACAGATTATTTCACTCATAATTCACTGTATCACAATTTCAGTGGGTCAGAAGTTTACATACACTAAGTTGACTGTGCCTTTAATCAGCATGAAAAATTCCAGAAAAGGACGTCATAGCTTTAGAAGCTTCTGATAGGCTAATTGACATAATTTGAGTCAATTGGAGGTGTACCTGTGGATGTATTTCAAGGCCTACCTTCAAACTCAGTGCCTCTTTGCTTGACATCATGGAAAAATCTAAAGAAATCAACCAAGACCTCAGGAAAAAAATTGTAGACCTCCAAAAGTCTGGTTCATCCTTGGGAGCAATTTACAAATGCCTGAAGGTACCACGTTCATCAGTACACACACTAGTATGCAAGTACTAACACCATGGGACCACACAGCCATCATACCGCTCAGGAAGGAGACGTGTTCTGTCTCCTGGAGATGAACGTACTTTGGTGCGAAAAGTGCAAATCATTCCCAGGACAACAGCAAAGGACCCTGTGAAGATGCTGGAGGAAACAGGTGCAAAGGTATCTATATCCTTTAAGTCCTATATGGACATAACCTGAATGGCCACTCAGCAAGGAAGATGCCACTGCTCCAAAACAGCCATAAAAAAGCCAGACTACGGTTTGCAACTGCACATGGGGACAACGATCATACTTTTTGGAGAAATGTCATCTGGTCTAATGAAACAAAAATAGAACTGTTTTGCCATAATGACCATCATTATGTTTGGAGGAAAAAAGGGGATGCTTGCAAGCCGAAGAACACCATCCCAACTGTGAATCACGGGGGTGGCAGCGTCATGTTGTGGGGGTGCTTTGCTGCAGGTGCACTTCACAAAATAGATGGCATCATGAGGACGAAAATTATGTGGATATATTGAATCAACATCTCAAGACAACATTCAGGAAGTTAAAGGGTCGCAAATGGGTCTTCCAAATGGACAATGACCCCAAGCATACCCCCAAAGTTGTGGCAAAAGGGCTTAAGGACAACAAAGTCAAGGTATTTGAGTGGCCATCAAAAATCCCTGACCTCAATTCTATAGAAAATGTAAGGGCAGAACCCAAAAAGCATGTGTAAGCAAGGAGGCCAACAAACCTGACTCAGTTACACCAGCTCTGTCAGGAGGAATGGGTCAAAACTACCCAACTTATTGTGGGAAGCTGGTGGAAGAATTCCAGAAACATTTGACCCAAGTTAAACAATTTAACGGTAATGCTACCAAATACTAATTGAGTGTATGTAAACTTCTGACCCACTGGGAATGTGATGAAAGAAATAATAGCTGAAGTAAATAATTCTCTTTACTATTATTCTGACATTTCACATTCTTAAAATAAATTGGTGATCCTAACTGACCTAAGACAGGGAATATTTACTGGGACTAAATGTCAAGAATTGTGAAAAACTGAGTTTAAATGTATTTGGCTAAGGTGTATGTAAACTTCCGACTTCAGCTGCTTATGTGGCACTTCTTTACAAGAGCAATTCACTAATGCATTTGTTTATAGCAATATGACTAATCACATTTCTAAATGTTCCAGTTGCCAAAATAAGAAAATCTGTAGGTGAAGAAACATTCTGTTAGATTTTTATTCTTTGGGATACCTGGGGAAGTCTGCTGTCATATAAATGATCAAGGTCAGACCTGTAAAGCCTGAAGTGTTCTGTTGCATTTACATTTTTTCTTTACAAATGTGATAGTGCAGACCCAGTTAAAACCTTGAACGATTTGAGGCCGCACTCTGCCACCGCCAAATTCAATGGTACTTATTAATAAGCTTCTCAGAAAAAATTATAGAACCATTGAATTACACATTAATGTTCTATCCCATTTGTGGTAAGCTTTGCAAAAATTCTCAAATAGTGAAGAATGATATATTCAAGGATGTAAGGAGGTCTCTGTATACATGTGTGATTGGTTGGTAGGCTGTTTACCCATAGTTGATTGAGTTATAATAACAAAAACAATAAAATAAAGTCAAATTTGCTCGTGAATTTTTTTATTTTAAATTTAACTTTACATTTTGTTGATTAAACACAACAACAACAAAAAGATTGTCAGCATTTGTTTTCTGAATACGTTGCATTGGTCTCACTATTGCTTTCCGCCATTTCATTTCAGTGTGGAAGGCTAAGTGAGTGTGGAAAGGTCAGAATACAGTTATGCATCCTGCCAGGTGCCAAAGGCTTTTTCTGACATATTTTTATCTGCCTTTGTTCAGATGTGGACCAGGAAATCAACAGGATTTTCTCTCCATGTAACTATTCATGTCCAGTGTGACCAAAATTAGTAACCTTAACATTCACACCTTATTGCACATTCACAGAAAAAAATCAAAAGAAAGTATCCTTAACGATTCAAACTGAAACAACTTTAAGAGGTTAAGAGGATGGAAAGATTTGCAAGCTAACAAAGTTTCCAGTTTACCATATAACCTTCAAAGACAGGCTTCTATGTCCAAGTACTATATACTCCCTTAGCTTCCCCATTGAGGTACCCTACCCCCACCATGCAAACACACACACACACACACACACACACCACACACACACACACACACACACACACACACACACACACACACACACACACACACACACACACACAACAAAAAGTTTTATTCTGGTTGGCTAGGAACCAGACACAGCTGAAAGAAAAATCTCCCTGCTTTCCATCCTGATAGAGACCATTGAGTCAGAGACCCCACACAATGGCTAATAGCAATGGGAATCAGCTGAAAATATGCGACATAATCACATTAGTGTCTTAAAGGACACAAAGCGCTTAGTCAACTTCCCTTGATCAAGGCACATCTGGAGGAGCGAGGGACTTGAAACATAGTCCTGGCTTTCTCCTACTGAAATTAAAACAAGCTGTTGTGCCATGCTTCCAGGCCGGAGCAGAACAAGAACTTTGACACAATAATGGATTGCTCCGGCAGCAGTGCAGTTAAATGTGGGGCTTGTGAAAAAAGGATGGATCTTAAAAGGTTTGGGAATAACGCCCACAGCTTTCCCAGGGAGTTTGAACTCTGACCTGGAAGACAAAGCGTTTATATCTAGATCTTTGTTATTCCCTCCAGATATCAGTGTACAACACATTGCAATACATTTTTGTTTGTCAATATGTACTACACTTTGTGATTCCAGTAAAGGAAAACATGTGACAATTTAAGGCCAGGCACCACACCCTAATAGGGATTGTTTTCCCTTAATCATATCGCCAGTTGAATGTAGATACAAATGTAATACTTTTTTTCTATTAGTTTTCTGAAATATTGTATACAAATATAGAAATGAGGCTATATTGCTTTAAATATGCACATATTTGCAAATCCCACAAAGTCTACATATTTTTATATAATTTTGTGAAGACACTCCAGGACGGGACTTACTCAGAGACGACCGTTGGTTAATATTTCTTTCATCTTTCTATCTGTCAAATATTAAAGACATGTAAAATGCAATTTTTGCAAATTGTTATCAATACAAAATGTAACAACAAATCAACAATTCCCTCTGAGCAAGTCTGGAGAGTATATCGAAGGATAACCACACAAAAGCTGGTGAATGTAGACGCTTCTGAAGCTGAGGAAAATGATGCCAAACACTTATTTAGACCCAATCACCATATCTTCAAAGTAAGTTAGTACACAAAGTCCAGTTTGTTACATTCTCTATGCAAATATCAACGAATCTCAAAATTGATAAGTAGGGTTAGGGTTACAAAAATGTAATTTCAGTCTGTGGTGCCTGGTCTTAACTATAATGGGTGTGTTTTTAGGGATCAACAGTTCTGTAATAGCATAATGCTGATACCTATAACATTCATAAAACCCAAATAAATTCCACGATAATAAAAAATAATGAGAAACTACACCACGACATTGAGTTGGATATTTCATGGAAAGGGGTTCTGCATCATTTCCAAAATAGCCCAGAAATTGCAAATACCAGGTTCCTAAAGGGTTTCCAACTCCACACTTTAGAGGTGACAGTCATTATAACTGCCTTCAGTTTCACTCAATTTGAGCTTTCTTTTTTACTGTGAATGCCTGTTCATATTTTCCAGAGGACCTTCTACACACGTTCTAGCAGCTTTTTGTCTTTTTCCTGTCCAGGGAACAAAGCCCGGATTCTGTTTCTACTCTCAGCCTGCTGTGAGAAAGAGGGCCTGGTTGTCTCATTATCACCCACAGGCACCTGGGAACCCAATACAAATCAATGAGGGAGCTAATTACAAACACTGGCTGGGCTTAAAAACCTCTTAAAGACAGCAAACAAAAAGAGAGAGAAAGATAGAAATAAAGAGAGGGGGAGAGAAGGGAGAGAGAGAGTGAGAGAGGGGAAGAGAGAGAGAGAGAGAGAGAGTGAGAGAACTGACATAAAGTAAAAGAGGCCAAGGGAATGAAGAGGGGGGAACCCGAAGAGGCTTATGAATCCATAGGAAGCTCCACCCCACTCCTCTGACATGACATACACACTCCCATTCAGAACAGAGGGAAGCTTAAAGAATGTTCTGCCTTTGTCTCTTCTCTAATTCCTCAAGAGGAGATGTGATGTGAAAGGTGTGTGTGCGTGTGTGTGGTTTAGGGGGATTACACAGCATCTATCCCCAAGGGCTCAAAATCAATAAAGTAGAAGATAATGAAGTAAACAAACATTTTTGGATTAAAATGACCATTTAATTTAAATGTTTGTAAATGTTTACCTGCATGAGTGCATCTAAGTGTGTATGTCATTTATTGCATATTATGTGCAATGATTACATTGTAAAACAATGTCCCACAAGGCCTGGGTCCAAGCCTTAAGCCCCGTTTCCCTTACTGTCCTATAGCCTTGATTAGATCTGTTGTCTTACCCTGAAGCTCACAAGCCACTTGTTATACAGATAAAGCAGGAATCTATGAAGTTCTTATGATTGAAAACAGTTGTTCCCTCACCACAATGTTTGGAGTGGGTTTGTAGAAAACCACAGGTTGAGTGCAGAGAGCTTTGAAAACAGTTGATCTGTTGTTTCTGATTAGTGATGTTTCAAGTTTGCATCCAGACAATTCCTTCATTCAGATTACGAATGTAGAAGCCTCTATGCAAACTTAAAAGTATATTTTTAAACAGATTAAATCATCACAATACTTGAAAAACAAAACATTTAAAATGCCAGACTTTTGTAGTCAGATCTACTATTTTTGACAATGGTTTTTGTTTGCCTACTGTACATTGTAAGATCCTCCCACATGGTCTCATTCAGAAATGCCACGATGACATTCACCCCAAGCTGTGGTTACAGAAGTAGCTCCCACGTCATTTGCTCTAATCAAGTCCTGTGCGTAGACGCCTCAGGCACTGAGATTGAACTGATCTCAAAGTGTGCCATCAACCACAAATGACTGGCTTTGATTTTAGTTTAGCTACATGCCACTCCTCTTAGAATAACAGTGACAGTTGCAATACTTATGTAGGAACCACCTGTAATAGAACATAAGCAAGACACATCTCAGAATAAACACACAAATAGTATCACTTATTTAGATTTTATTGATAGATCAGCAGGCATGCAAAGAGGACAACATTGTTTGGCAAATGGAGTTATGGATTAAAAACAGTGTGTGAATACTTTGGTAACATATACTGTACATGAATGATTTCATTCTAAATGGCTATATATCCACTTTCAGAAATGTTAAATGAGGTTTTAATGTTTAAAGAAATTATGAAAGAGATTGGTGTGTTTTTCACCATATAATCGAGGCATAGGGTTGTTCAATGACAGGCAGGTATTTGTTTATAGTTTCATTTCCGAGGCAAATAATCATGTTTTTTTTCCCAAACTGCTATACATCCACCTCCCTCGCAGAGAAATAAGTTGTACTGCTAGGTTTTACACAGTCAAATGTAACCAATAAATACATTTTTAACAAAGAACTGTACATTTGTGACATCAATATTTGAATAATATTAAATGCAGAGATCTGATAATATGAGATCTGTATGTATGTACATTTTAGTAATTTAGCAGATGCTCTTATCCAGAGCGACTTACAGTAAGTGCATTCATATTAAGATGGCTCGGTGAGACAATCGCATACCACAGTCAAATATACAGGGTACAAACATTCCATTCCAGCTAACCAATGGATATATAGCGTTTGGCAAAAAAAAAGATTTTCATGCACATCTAAAATCTCTGAATTAAAAATCTGAGAACAGTAATATTTTACACACACATGAAGGAACCCATATGCAATCATTTCTGATGAAAAAACACTTTAAAAATTGGTGGATATAGCATTTTGGAAATAAACTCTTATATTTATGCACTTTGACTGCACATACAGAACCAATAACCACCCCAGAGTGTATTTTAAGGCACATTTATAACAGCTCAATACTACTTCTAGTCTTTAATTGCCTAAAAGCTACAGATGCCTTCATAATACAGTACACAAGGCCAGTAATAGGTATTCTAAAACATAACCATATATAATAGCTCTTTATTGTAGGCTACAATACACTTTAAATCATAGATGCAAAGAAAGAGCTTTTATGCATTTATTGTGTGTTTTGGGGATAAACACAGGCTCCGTTTATGAAATAGCATCTTGTTTTATTGTGGATTGCAAAGCCGGAGCTGAAAATGGCCTTTACAGATAAATAGAAAACAGGCTCTCCTCTACCACTTTGTTTTAACAATACTGCTCATTGTCTATAACTGCATAGCAGATTTACAATATTTCACTTTTAGTGAACACAGAATAAGAATACTTAATATTGTCTGTCATGTTAATAGAACAAATGTATTCCATGGAACGTTATGGATCTGTTCCTTGCACACTTGATATTTGAACCCTTAACACGGGTTAAGACACAGCATAATGACCAGTATGAGCTTCAAATCCTTCAAAATATGTGAATGCCAATGTCAAGCTTGAAGGAATGTGTGACATTCCGAACTTTTGTACACGTAATAGAGTATTATTGTGTTCGAACATGTGTTGTAGTGTTTTGAGAGACAGAGAGAGAGCGAGAGAGAAAGATAAAGATAGAGTAAGCGAGAGTGCAAAAGAGCGAGAGGGAGAGAGGCTGTAAAGTTCAATACAAACTAACCTAAGCATAATCTTCTAATTTTGTATGTATGAGGTCATCTGAGGTGAAGTTACTTGTTCAGCAGTTTAGAGTAATGACATTTGGGGGGTTGACCAAGCAGTTAAAGCGCATGTGTCAGTAGTCTCAAAATGAGATTCTTTAACAACCTGCACTCCACACTATATGTTAAGCTTTCCAAAGTCTGCGCAAGTTGCTTGTCCAAGGCAAATTCCAACTAAACTATACCGTAAAAAATAAAGACAGAGTAAAATATTTTATGTCATCTGGCTGGGGGTTTTATTATGAGACTTTTTTGGCAGGTAAGCAGGTGGAGCTGGTGGTAAGTGAAGGAAAGTGAGTGGCAGGCTGAAGTCCCTGGCACAATCATAATCCAAGGGGCACCACCACATTAATGGCGTCATTGTTTTATTTGTATTTTTCATACTGCTGTGAACTTGGTCAGTGTCCATTGGTCCCACGTCATAACGCTGTGCAGACAGTTTCCATTGTAGCGGACACCTCTCAAGAACACTTTTAGTCCTCTGCAAGGCATGTGGAGGAAGGGTAGGGTACAGCACAAACATTTGTTCTCTGTTTGGCTGCAGCTATCACTAGCCTGTCCCAAATGTGTCCCTTGTATTGGCTTAGAGGCTGTGTGTGCCAGTCCAGTTCATGTGACGTGTGGGCAGGCTGCTAGGAGTAAGTGTCCTCCCACTGTTCATCGACAATAAATGTATTGCCTCATTCCATATTGCTGTTATATTGTATAAACAAGTTTAATGCCCCTTTTAATTGAGCACCTGGTGACAGAACGTGACCTTACTTGGACAGGAGCATCCAGGGATTGGTTAGGGATGGTTTCACTGAGATATGCATCCACCTTTACATATCCTCCAACTGTAGCTGTGCCCAATAACCTAAACATATGGTTTGAATTGCACATTTGATATTCATTTAGGTTGAGTACGTAGCATAATTAATATTATTGAAGGAAAAATAAAACGTGTAAAATGACCATGTTGAAGACAGCAAACACATTCTAATTATTCCTTAGAGTTGAGCCCACATATATACCCCTAATTTCACCTTACTTTGAGGTCTGTCTTTTTTTAATGTCTTTAAAATGTAAAGCCCTCTTTTTGTTACCTCAAAAGAGGGCTTGCCGCTAATTGAGCGTTGTAGCCAGATCATTGGGCCCGAGGACCTATCCACATGGAGAGGGTGACCCTTCTAACCTGGTCCTGAAAAATAGACAAAACAAGGAGGAGGAGTAATGTGAGTTAAGAGATTCTCAGCAGCTCTTGTGAGAGCTTGTTTCACA
Organism: Oncorhynchus kisutch; assembly: GCF_002021735.2. Classification (NCBI taxonomy): domain Eukaryota; kingdom Metazoa; phylum Chordata; class Actinopteri; order Salmoniformes; family Salmonidae; genus Oncorhynchus; species Oncorhynchus kisutch. Next base: position 26,497,211 of record NC_034195.2, read on the forward strand.
TACACCACGCAAAGTGGGGCTAATAACTTAACACGCTGGTGTGTTTTCCCTCTTGAAGAGTCTTTTCCCTGGGATCTAGAACGTTCTCCCAGATCCCTCAGTAAGGACTCTTGAGAGACTTTCTTGCCAAACTCTTTACAAAGACACATACACATAACACACATTAATTATCTGCTATTCAACGGGACTTGGACACTTGAGAATTGTGGTGACCGCACTCTGTTGTAGAGGGTACTCGCAGTTGTAGTTTTCACCAAGTATGGAGGCCTCTCTTTGTGGCTGGCAATGAAGTATAACTCCCCAACTAAAAACTATTTTTTTACTGGCGTAATTATGGTTTGCAGAGGTAGTTTTCTTGACCAAAATATGTATTTTGTAGACAACAGAACATGTCTTGTATGAGTTGGAGCATTCTGTCATACGTGAAACAAAGGCTCTAGATTCCCTGATAAACAGAGGGCTTAGCCAGGCTCACTCAATGTTGTATAGACAAAATTGAGACTTTTATTTTGCTTTAAAATAAAGATCATGACATTTTAAGTGACTTTATTGAGTCAGACAGAGAGGTCTCTGTTGACATAAATGGCTGTCTCATGCTTTACATAAGGTTTCTAAACACACATAAATATAAAAAAACATCTGGAAATATGTTTATGAAAGACTGCATCCTTTCTGTTTTATGTGATAAACTGCATTCTTGGAGAGTTATCATTGTGTTGCAGATAGGCTGCGTTGAACAATAATGTAGCAGTGTTAATGAGGCCCTCAATGCTCTCGCCCACACACACACACACACACACACACACACACACACACACACACACACACACACACACACACACACACACACACACACACACACACACACACACACACACACACACACACACGCACACACGCACACACACACACACACACACACACACACAGTCCTCTATCAACAGGACATGCCATCCTGCCCTTGACTCAACCCCTCCTCCAGTGGTGCCCCTGCTCTCTCTCCCCCAGTGACAGTTTTGCACCAGCTGGCCTCCAGTTCCTATCTGGGCTGCTTTTTACTATCCCAGGCCTGATGACAGGAGCTTCAATTCATTATGAGAAAGAGGCTTTATATATGCTGTGTCCCAGCTACAGTACCTGCCAACCAAGTGCAAGTATTCAGTCCACTGGATGACCGGTGAAACAAAAGTATTTAAAGGGAGAGGGATGAAGAAGTGGTCCAGTAGTGTTTCACCTGGTGAAAAAGAGTGTTCTTTGTAAAAAGGAAAAGAAAAACAGCTGTAATTCATGATTGTGATAGAATAGTACAAACTTTGCTGCTGAACAACCAGATGTCCTTTTCTTTGCATTTCATGTTTGGCTGTGATCTCAAAAGAGCAGCATCTCTGACTGGTTGCAACTTAACCCTGCCCCTTCCATTACAGTACTTTGTTTACCAGTCATTCTCAATGGTAAATATACTTGTACCATGTTGCACAGAACCCTAAACAGTCAAACTCGGATGTAACAATATGAAAATGAGACTTGGTTGAGACATGGATTTTATTATGACTTAAAAGTTCAGCAGAAATGGGCATCATGGTTTTGCCCATTGAGATGCTCGGCAGACGTCAAAACTATGATCTGATGGAGGATTTGGATGCCCATCAACTGCCTATCATGCTAAAATGCTACATGTTTTTCCCTTTTCTGGGTAACCATAGAGCTACAGGGAAACAATATGCAACTATATTCCGTATTCAACACAAGGTATACTTGGGTGAGGTTCAGTAAAAAGGCCTCTGGTAACAGGCCACAGTTCCACACATGGGAAAGGATGAAAGAAGACGTATAACATTACATAATTACTGTTTGTCTATGTTGTATGTACTCTGAATATCAAATGGCATTCTATTGATGATGAACTGTGTGTCAACTCTGGGATGAGGTCCAAATATCTCTGAAAGGTCAAAGATTTGCTCTGTCTATACAAATAGTTTACAATTACTCTTCAGTGCACAAGGAAATGAATACAGATCCAGTGTCTCCAGGGATTGACCCTGAGGGATTGATTTAATGCGCCAAAACAAATATGACACAGTGTACTCTAAACCCCAAGAAATAGACAGTAATGACACTTAAATCTCTACTTCCTAGGAATGTGGAAATAAACTTTGATTATAAAAAATACTGGACATGCATGACATCATGTTTGACCAATCAATTGCCAGTACTAATACAACGACTCTAGTTCTAATGTTTTAGTGTGACAAGTTGGGGTGTCAAGTTCCAGTACAATCAAAGTACAAAACATACAGTATCACTGTATATCATAGTAAAGCCTAGAGATGTTCCTTACCACACGGCCTGACCAAGAACAACTCTCAGGGTTGGAAAAAAAATCCTTCCCCTATCATCATGTCATGTAAGCATTTATAAGACAAAGTTATTTGAATTCCCCCCGAAATAGTGCTTTTAAGAATGAACACAGAGTAAATGTTGCTGTCTCTTTGATTCTCCCATAGCTGTATATCTGACTCACATGGTTAAATACTTTAGATGGTACAGGGAGACCAATGGCAGCGGTTAAACCACAGTAGCAGAAAGGTTAATACACTCAGCACATGTTGCCTCTTACAACAGGTGGTGCGCAGCAATCGGCGGCTCCCAGAATTTCCAGCTTCTCCATGCCGGTGGCCCCTGGTATTCTGGGATTTACACTGCCTCCCCTCCTTCCAACCACAGAGGCCTGACTGACAAGCTAATCGTTAGGCTGGGATCCCCTCAGCTATTGATTCCACTGCAACACAACACCTCCCAGTCAATGAAACTGCAATATAATGCTTGAGCTGAGAAGAAAAGGGGAGGATTAGCGTGTGGAGCAACTGGAAGAAATTTGCTGCTGCCGCCTCCACTGCTCACTCCTTCTTGCAGCTGCTGGTATGTAGAAACAGAGCGGCACAAAAAAAGTGGGGGAAAAATGTGTCTCAAGGGGGAGGAGCTTGGAGAGGCAGGTTATTAAAAGCCACAAAGTGGAGCTCATGCTGTGCAGAGAGAAATAGCTGCAGCGGTGTGAAGACACAATTTAAAAAAAGGGGGTCCTTTCTAAATTGTTCTAATCCTCTGAGTGTTTTATTTCCTTGGGTTTTGTAGTTTAGCAACATGGCCTTGACCTGTGCATATGCTTCACCTCACCCATTCCAGGTCCAAAAAGACAGTGGTCGTGGGACAGGGCCATATGTTGATATGAAATGATAATAGATATTTATAAAATATGTAATAATTTGACACTCAAGCAGATAAGCAAGATGTTTATAGCACAACGACATATTTTGTCCTATATATTTTCAGAAGGGTTGACATGCATCCTTACAATTATGTTAAACAACCTACAACACAGCTATGCTCATCTCTCTGATAAAGCTTGACAAGCCGTGTTCAGTTTTTTTAAAACACTATACCACGCTTCTCTAAGTATTGATCCAAAAGGCACAGTAGCTAAAACAGAGATTGCAATTAGTAGTATTATTGTTGGTTTCAGTCATTTAGTCAAGTATCCAATTTCCATGCTGTGTGCACACTTAATTAAAACAAATGTGGTACATATATCAGGGATCAACAGCCTTCAAAAAGCCGCTTGTAGCTTAGTGAGTCAATGCAACAAGGAGGATGACAAATCAATGTATTTGGTCGCTTTATGCCACAGGGATTGAATTAAACACTTGAATATCGACAACTGTCAACTGGACACTGAAATAGTTTAACTCCCCAAATTGAGTTATAGTTCAATTAAAGCATAAATTCGCAGGAATTTTTCCTCCTTCAAAATACTTTTCTAAAAGATAATAAAATATGTTGATGCTGCAGGGAAGGGAGAGAGGACAGTTAAAATTTTATTACATTTTAAAATAAATACCAAACACTTGACCTTTTGGCTCTCCTCCCTTAACTCTTTGTGATACTTTAAAATATTCTTCAAACTGAGCTATATAGTATCACGTCAGGTCAGAACACAACACATTTTCAGCGACATCTATTGAGTGTCCGCGTTTGTTTGTTATGATAGTCAATGCCACCTCATGTTTTTTATGAAGCAACCAGTAGATTCCCCATATGTAATTAAATTAGATTTCCCATATGTAATACCCCCTCTGCCTGCCATCTACTGCCGAAAGTCAAGTAAGATATGTAGTTATTGTTCTGTCACTGTGACCTCTGCAGATATTTGTCACCTATTCATATTTGGTCCTTAATATGTCAAGATAATTGGCTGGATCATATTTAGATGCAGCGAGGGCTTAGTTGTTTGTTTCATGGTGTCCCACACAGATGGTATATTGATAATGCAGAGAAATAGCTAAACTGTACTGACAGAGGTCAGCGGGAGGACTCTATCTCACTCACTACTGTAAGTCGCTCTGGATAAGACCGTGTGCTAAATGACTCAAATGCAACTGTTAAATGTATATTTGGTCAGTGACATTAAAATGGTGACATTTGGAACTTGATACCCCATACACATCCAGACTAGTATTGGCAGAGGAGGCTCAGTGTAAAAATAGCCGACTTGTGTCAAAGCAAATGTCAAAGGTTTACAGCACATTCCACAGCTAAGGCAACGCAATAACCAATGGATGAGTGCCACGTCACCGGCTGTGTCATTGACTGACACATTTCTGTAACATATAATGTGGTTAGCTGATACTTAAAATACCTATCCGAGTGTTGTAAGATCTGCCAGGCGTCAACAACGTCTAAGCATAGGAACGCGCCCTTAACCTCTCTTACCCTCAACATTGACTTCAAACCCTGAAGCCTACTGACCGACCGCGAGAAGCGGTCGGCTGCCTCTGATTGGTCTAGAGGCCACTGTATAGACTAACATGCAAATTAGTAATGAAAGAATATGTATGATCTTTCTATAAAATGGAATGGAAGTTATTAATATACAGCAACACATTTGCCAACAGTTTTTTGGAAACTGATCAAATACACTGAACAAAAATATAAACGCAACATGTAAAGTGTTGGTCCCATGTTTATTGAGCTGAAATAAAAGATTCCAAAAAAGATTTCATACATAAAGTTTATTTCTCACAAATTTCGTTCACAAATTTCTTTACGTCCCTGTTAGTGACCATTTCTCCTTTGCCAAGATAGGTGACCATCGACCTGACAGGTGTGGCATCCCTGTTAGTGACTATTTCTCCTTTGCCAAAATAAGTGACCATCCACCTGACAGGTGTGGCATCCCTGTTAGTGATAATTTCTCCTTTGCCAAGATAAGTGACCATCGACCTGACAGGTGTGGCATCCCTGTTAGTGACCATTTCCCCTTTTCCAAGATAAGTGACCATCCACCTGACAGGTGTGGCATATCAAGAAGCTGATTAAATGGCATGATAATTACACACGTGCACCTTGTGCTAGGGACAATAAAAGGGTGCTCTAAAATGTACAATTTTGTCACACAACACAATGCCCCAGATGTCTCAAGTTTTGAGGGAGCGTGCAATTGGCATGCTGACCTCAGGAATGTCAACCATACTATAGCTGTTGTCAGATAATTGAATGTTCATTCCTCTACCATAAGCCGCCACCAACGTTGTTTTAGAGAATTTGGCAGTACCTCCAACCAGCCTCACAACCGCAGACAACGTGTATGGTGTTGTGTAGACCAGCAGTTTGCTCCTGTCAATGGTTTGAACAGAGTGCCCCATGGTGACACTGGGGTTATGGTATGGACAAGCATAAGCTATGGACATGAACACAATTGCATTTTATCGATGGCAATTTGAATGCACAGAGATACCGTGACGAGGTCCTGGGGCCCATTGTGAGGCCGATTTCTTTAAATGACCAACAGATGCATATCTGTGTTCCCAGTCATGTGAAATCTATAGATTTGGCCTAATAAATAGTTTAGTTTAAAATAAATTGTTATTCGCCACATGCTTCATAAGCAACAGGTGTAGACCAACAGTGAAACACTTACAGACGGGTCCTTCCCAACAATGGAGAGGGAAAGAAAATAGAGAAATGTAATAATAAATACACAATCAGTAACGATAACTTGGCTATATACACATTGTACCAGTACCGAGTCGATGTGCAGAGGTACAAGATAACTGAGGTACAGTACGCACGTATAACTAGGAATAAAGTGACTAGGCAACAGGATAGATAATAAACAGTAGCAGCAGCGTATGTGATGAGTCAAAAAAGTGTGTGCAAAAAGGGTCAATGCAGATAGTCCAGGTAGCTATTTGGTTAACTATTTAACTATTAAGCATGACTTGGGGGCAGAAGCCGTTCATGGTCCTGTTGGTTCCAGACTTTGCGCATCGGTATCGCTTGCCGTGCGGTAGCAGAGAGAACTATTTATGACTTGGTTGGCTGGAGTCTTTGACCATATTTGGGGCCTTCCCAAAAATTGTTTTGATATTTATTGACAATATATTTAGCTAATCCCTATTCCATCTGAGTTTGCTTATTTTTGTCCCTGCAACAAGAAAGAAAGTACTATGGTGAAACCTTTATATAACGAGAGGTTGCAGTGGAAATGTGGGCCTGAATTTCTGGAGCCGTTTAATTTGCTCACCTCTGCTGTGAAAAACTTAATTCACACCAAATTACGCCCCCCACTCACATGAGAGTGACCCCTCCTTACTCCACCTCTAATGAATATATCAGCAGGCAGGCCGGGTACCCTTTATGGGCCAAATATTCACATTATAACCTGATGATTTGCCCGTTTAAAATAAGGTGTAGCAAGGTCAGAAGATAGTCCCGACCAGGGTTTGAACCTGGTTGCTAGGTGTAGGGTTAAGATTGCAACACTAGCCCCTTCCTTCAGTGAGCGCATCCTCAAGCTTCATTCTTTTAAGTTCCTTATGCCTGATCGCAGTCTCAATCTCTGCATACGCGGTGGCACAATTCTGACCAATGTAGCGAAGTCAGGGGGTAGTCCCAACTGGGGCTTGAATCCGGAACCATGCGACTGTCAACTAATCACCATAGCTGATAGGCTAAGAGATCCGAAACCTATTGACGAGGTTGCTAGGTGTTGGGTAGCTTCAAACGTTTTCTGCCTTATCAATCTGATCGACATTAGAAATATTGTTTAACATTTTCAATTGTGGTTTTGATTCAATAAAACCCATATTACAATATCGATCGATAATCGATAAGGGGCTACATACTAGTAAGCACTAGTAAACTTGTTTGCAGCTGGTTAGTAATTAGGCTCTTTCTGCAAACATTAGTATGTAATGTAAGCAATAGCCCATTAAGTCTACAAAAACAGCACACAACAGCTCACTTTAAACATTCTCAACACTGAGTGTGCAAAACATTCTGATCACTTGCTCTTTCCATGACATAGACTGACCAGGTGAATGAATCCAGGTGAACGTTATTGATCCATTATTGATGTCAACTGTTAAATCCACTTCGATCAGTGTAGATAATGGGGAGGAGACAGGTTAAAGAAGGATTTGTAAGCCTTTAGACAACTGGGACATGGATTCTGTATGTGTGCGATCAAAGGATGAATGTGCAAGACAAAATATTTGTGCCCTTGAGCAGGGTAGGGTAGTAGGTGCACACGCACCAGTTTGAGTGTGTCAAGAACTGCAACCCTGCTGGATTTATCACGCTCACCCGCTGGACCACCACTCATAGGACATCTAGCCAATGGCAGGCCAGTGTTTGAAAACAGGTCATTTATGAAAGAGGACAAAGGAGGCTGACACAAATTATGCAGAGCAATTGACAGGCTACTGTTAGTCAACTGACAGTCCAGTACAACATTGGTGCCCAAAGACCCATAAAAGAATACACAACTCATCGTACCTTGATGAAATATAGAGATCTACTTCTTTCAGCAAAACACAATAAACTGCGGTTGCAGTGCAGGAACGAAAAATCTGGACACTGGAGAACTGGAAAAACATTGTCTGGTCTGATGAATCCCAGTTTTCATGAAACACACTGGGCCCCTTGATAAAAGTGAAGCAACGTTTGAATGCCACAGGATATCTGAACATCATTGCAAATCAGGAGCATCTCTTCATGGCAGCAGTGTAGCCATCTGCGAAAGGATTTTGTCAACAGGATAATGCCCCATACCATAAGACTAGGACTGTTGAGGAATGGTACCACAAACATGACAGTGAATTCAGCTTACTGTAGTGGACCAAACACCAGCCACCAGATCTCAATCCAATTGAGCATGGGAGTCAAAATGGGTCAGCATCCATTTGTAACGCTTTCGATACCTTGTAAAGTCCATGCCCCAATGAATTGAGGCTATACTGAGGGCAAAATGGGGTGCAACTCAATATTAGGAAGCTGTTCCTAATGTTTTGTACACTCAGCGTATATTAGCTAGCAAACATTTACAGCCGTCAACCAGCAAATTGATGGTTATTTGTCACGCCCTGGCCATAGAGAGGCTTTCATTCTCTATTTTGGTTAGGCCAGGGTGTGACTAGGGTGGGCATTCTAGTTTCGTCCTTTCTATGTTTTGGCCGGGTATGGTTCTCAATCAGGGACAGCTGTTTATCGTTGTCTCTGATTGGGAATCATACTTAGGCAGCCTTTTTCCCACCTGTGTTTTGTGGTTAGGTGTGTTCTGTATAGTTTATGCACCCTACAGAACTGTTTCGGTTTTCCCTCTTGTTGATTTTGTTTGAGTGTTTTGTGATCAAATAAAATCATGAACACATACCACGCTGCGCTTTGGTCCGATCCTCATTACGACGAGAGCCGTGACATTATTAGGTAGAATTCGATTGGGAACTGTACACTGGCCTTGTTCTTAATCTTAGCTATACCTGCACTTCAGTTTTGCTCAAGACAACCTCCACTGCCTAGATTTGTTCTCAATACATTTGCATGGGCCATGAGATGAGAAGCAACTAAGGATGTATCAAAGGGATAAAAAAGGTTTAGGTGCTCCTCTAGGACCCTCAAAGCTTATAACTCTCAAACAGAGTGCCTGGGTCAGTCAATAAAGGCCAATAAAGCCCAAGTGCAGGCACAAAGAGGCCGTCTTCTCCCTGAAAAAAGGCAGTTTAGCGATAAAGCTGAAGACAGTTATTACATGGTGACTTTTAATGCAGACGCGATTTGTGGCCGCTAAAGCCCGGGCCTGCCGGAGTCGAGCCTCAAGCAGCAGTGTTCTAATGGGACCAGTTCGTTGACTGTCAAGATAATAGAGAAATCAGTAGCAGACGGCTAGCGCACCATAAATAGCAAAGGTAATTAGAGAGCCTGTCAAAAGCCGAGTATGGGTGGATGTTTCTGGTTACAGAAAGTGTAGCAGGTACAAGAACTGATGACACAAATTCAAGGTTAAGAGGTGAATCCCGGCTGTATTAGGTGGCTACTGACAATAGGTGACATGCAGTATAAGTGCAGTTTCATGTTGTGGGATTTTGCTGTGTCCTGAAAATGGTTCAGTAAGGTAAGAAAGAACCTGCTTTACAGCATTTGAAGATTAAACTGGGGGATTATTTGTTTAGCATGTCCTCTTTATCAATGACAAACATGCTGTATTAAACATAATTTTCCATTAAATGTGGGCACAAACCTTTACTATCCTCTTGGTGTTATGTTGTTGACATATTGGATGACTGTAGCCTGGAAATAAATAAAAACGTTCATATTACTGCTAATGATTGGCTATGATCTTTTTTTTATATTGCATGCAATCAGTACAAAGAATACATGTGTGGAAATGCTTTGCATTCATGTGAAAAGGAACTCCCTGCGATGTTTACACATATGCGTTTCTATGTTACACATTTACTATGGATAGTGATTGTGAAAGGACTATTGCAATTCCTTTGTGAGATATATCCCATATGTGACATTAGAGCATATAACCTTATAACTCAAGGTTATGGACATTTTAAGATTGGTCAGTTGGTGATTTATTCCAGGTAATACAGGTTTTGCTCCACGACTAACATGCATCATCATGAAAGGAATGAGGGTGGAATCATGCCTGTCTGTACATGTTTAAGCTAATATTATCCCTGTTTTAAATGTGGGGATAAAAAGACAAGCAAGGTAGAGGATGCTGTTCTGGGATTCAGAGATGTGATGATTATAATTGAATCTTTAGCACATATTAGACATGTGTTCCTTATGCCAAGGTGTCTAGCATTGTCTGCATATTGTACATTGTGCCATTTAGTATATATTTGTGTTGGTTACGAGGGACAATATAGACGCTATAAATATCAGTCCTAAAATACCTAACTAAAAGTAATGCACTATAACATTTCTTAGGGAGTGGCTATTGTTGTGTCTTTGCAGTAGGCCATAATGTATCAGGGAATATGCTTGCTTTTCCCTGTTCTCTAACGTTGAACATGAGGTCTGCATAAGCAGTGGTGCTTTAACAATGTTTTTCAGCCCTCAGCCTTTTCTAGGGCAAGCTCAGTCCCCTGGGAGTTCACAGAAATATCCCAAATATCAGAGCGTCTGACTCTTTTGCAAGACTTACCTTTGTTGTTTCCAAGGGCCACAAAAGTCAACTGAAACTGCTTGACAACTGACTGTAAAGGCCCATGAAATCCTGCTTACTTGCACTTTTGCAATTGGCTATAGTGTATACCCATTATTGTTTTATTTGAAATGAAAGTAATATTTCATATGCAGCTTATGGACAAACCATGCAGTGTTCTTTTTAACTAGACTGTAAACTTAAATATGAGTCTGCTGTGTCTAGGTACTAGGAACCTTTAGAAATAATAGAGCATTGTTTTAAATGAAATGGAAAATAAACACAAATTATTGAACGCAGAAATGGACTGTTACTTATTTTGTCTCTGGTAAGCCGTACCCCTCTATTAATAACCCTCTACTGATACTGACTACGGACATTTTTCCGGACAAAAAGGTACATATAATCTGTATTTTACCTTGTGTTTTAGTGAATGTCTAACAAATGGATATATGAATTCAGCCAGGAATGTACAAAAAGTAAATACATTATATGTTTTTTAAATGTATAGCTAAGTTCCAGAGTTTTTGGATAGAAAGTGAAGGACTGACACTCATTTCCTGTCTATGTCTGTGGCAGGAGGAAGTTGGAGACACATCCTCTCTTTGCCCCATGGAAAGGAAGAGGGGTGTTGCTCTCTGACCTCTTTGTGAAGATTAGCCATGGTCCGACCTTGAAGCATTGCTGACAGGCCAGAGTAAAAGACCTCCGTCAACTATTTTGTGTGGAAATTAAGTTGAATTCCGTTGTTTGACAATTTTACTCATCAGTCATTGTGGACACAATTCAGGGGTGAAATAATAGTGTAATGTAGACACCCTTTGAGAAATAATACTATATAGGTATTTGAATGAGTGTGTTTTGTTTAGTTTTGACTTGACTTGACAAGGCACACACGGAGGGGCTATAGACATTGTTCATAACCAATCTAAGCAGGTGAAACTTAGCAAATATTTGGAATGACTTGAACAAACTAATCTTTACACCATTTGCTTAAAAGGTTTTGGCTTTCTGAGTTGTAATGCAAGAATGCATTTCAATAGATAGTTAAGCTTTGATTTAACAACAAAGACAAATATTACATTAGCAACTACTTGACTGTATGCATTTTGAAACCTACTGTACTATGCTTGCCTATTTTTGTCTCAGAAGCTTTTAACTAACTCACACAACACATGCTCTGTCAATGGTTTTGTTAAGAAACAGGCAAATATACAGGATAGTAGGGACACATTGGGTCTTGAGGAAGACCATAGGGTTCCTATTACTTTAAACTGGAACTTGTGAAAGTTTTAGTACAGTTTAGAAGCACTTTAAAACTCCCAGCATGGCTTGACCAGCACAACCCTATAGTGAAGGACCCTCTGAGAAACAGGATAACCTTTATTCCTTTATGCTACACAACATGTTATTCAAAGTAACAATTCATTACTGCTTTCTTATATACATATATATATATATATATACATATTCCTGACACAGCAAACCTTTTTTTTGTATAAGACATGCTGATGGATGATTAGATATGGCATTATTGGGGCCATCCTGTTGACCAAAAGTATTTCTTTTCAAAGCAACCCCTTTCTTCAACACACATGCATTCTCCCTGCATGCATTGGACCATAAAGGTAAGCAGTGACTTGCTGGATTTACGAGCCCAGAACATAGGATGAAGCCATTTGGATTTTATTATTCCATTTACTCTTACCCGGACCACAAAGTGGTTCTGAGAGCCTGTTTTATGTATTCAGCTGCCTTCCCCTCAACAAGCATGTGGAGCCCCTTAAATAAACCATCAACCGGAGCACAGCTGCAACAACAAGCGATCGATCGGAGGCAGGTTACCGTCTGAACACAGCGCTGCCAGCACGCTGGCTTCAGCAGGTGGGGTGGGAGTTGTAATTTGCTGCTGAAGGGCTTTTGTGCCTGCCTGACTTCAGAAAAACTGTAACTTCTGCCTCCCTTGATAGATAGCCATGCGGGCTGATAGAATGTGTGTTTGGAAAAGATTCACTGCTGTATAAACAATCGACTCCCTACCTTCCACAACATCTGGGAACTCTCAAGTATTGAGGCAGAAACAAATAACCAGGGACTTGTTAGTTTCTGATTAGATTTTAAACAACTCATCATGGCCCATGGAGCTGCCCTCACTACCGAGCATCTCCAGTCATGTAGGAATAAAAGAGGAAATAAAAAATAAAAACAATAACGCAGAAGTTACTAATGAGCATAATACCCCTATTACTACTCAATTGCTCTGTCTCTGGCTCTCCATACATGACTTATCAAAAAGTAACAAAAACAGCAAGAATTGGAAAATATACAGTTGGTCTGTAAGACGTTAGGGTGCAATCACAGATAAAACAAACTTTTATCTGCATGGCTGCTATAAACCAAACTGTGTAAAACCCAAATGCCACAGAGCCCTAACTTGTGGTACATACTAGAGTCACAAAGAGGCAAATCCCCCTATGCTATTTACCTTCCTGAATTCTGCATCCTCGGTCTAATCCCCTCTTTCAAACAACCAGGCAGCAGCATCAGATTCCTTTTTCCCCTCAGTCAGCACCCAAGCATGTTTGCCAGATCAACTTGGGAGAGGACTGCCCACATTATCAGTAATCCTCTTGTCTACTTTAGACTAAAGCTCAGATGAGTTGGGACACTAAGATCTTAACCTCTCCTTGACTTGAAAAAAAATAAAAAGCATTCCTCTTTGCATCAGGGAATTTCCATCTTTGAGCATCCTCCACCTTTGAAATTGTACCTTTTGCCACGATGACTCTCCCTATCTCAGTGTGTTGGCAGAGGAATTTTTGTTTTTGTTATGAGTGCAAGTGTGAACGTGAGTGTGTGCGTCTGTGTGCACATGCATGTGTTACACTCATGCACGTAACCATGTGTGTGGTCTGATGATTGGCACTGAGTACCTGATTACAAATAGAGAACGAACAGCTGGTAATTTCTCTTTTTAGTTGTTGCTGTTTCTCAGGATAAGGTGATAAGGAGATGAGGTGGAAACAATATCCCTGTCTACCCCCAAAACACAGAACAAGATTTAACGGTCCACCCCTCCTCCTTTGTTTTCTTTGCAACGTAGAAAGTTGAAAGAGTTCTCCCTTCATTAAGGATTTGTCAGCTAGAACACCTGACACAGCAATGTACCTTAATTTTCATACCTTCAACACTCCCTTCTGTCTAACTTTTACTTTCCCTCTCTCCCCCACACATACATAAGCACGTGCACACCACCAGGCGTAAACACACAATCATGTCAGGCGCAGCTGAACTTTTGCACTGTGGTACAGGGCAGGTTTCCCCCCCCCCCTGCAAATCCAGTTGCTAGACAGTCTAAGCCAATTACGGTGTGAGGGCAAATGGTTAACCTGCATAATATACATTTCTCAGCCCCTTTCTCTGCACTTGCCTGTCATCCCCCGGGCAGAGTTATGTACCAGGGCCCAGGGCCCAGTGTCCCAGGCGACCCAGTTTGAGTTGGCTCAAATCATTAAGCCAGGCCCCGTGCACAGGCCTGAGTTCACACGGCAAAGGCACTTGCAGCAAACAGCTGCCGCACATTCCTGATGGGAGGGCCAGGCAGATGTCCAAGGACAATCAAAGGGAGAAGCAGGGGAAAGTTTATGAGCCAGCGTTTGCCAGCCTCAATGAGCAGCTCTCCATCCGATCTCCTCCTCAAAGACAGGGTGCAGCTGGTGTGACTCAAGGCCCTGTCCTGGCTGGACTCCCTCTGCTCTGTCTCTCCCCCTTAAAACAGCACCACATCTCCACTTTAGCATCCTGACAATATCAGTTGACTCCACGGTGCACTCGACAAGTACACACCCCTGTTTCCTTGGCACCAGGAAAGGTGGTCCTAGCCAAGGGGTTGGGACAGAGGGATGAAAGGGGAGATTCACAGTGCTGAGAAACTTGATATCATCTGCATTGTTTTGAATAATAAACCTGAGCACAATACACAGGATAGCTGCATTATATTATTCTTGTTTTATTACAAAAGCCATCATGTATCTAATTTAAGAGGAAATGTTTATTATTGTTCAAAACAGTCTGCCTGCTAAATGATCTAGTTTAGCTTTCAGGATTAGTCAGAGTAGATTCTTGGCCAACATTAACCCTTGCTCTTACCTTTCAGTCACCTCACTTTATCTAAGACATGTTTACATTCATGTGAGGCAAAGATAAGGCAAAAATGTATATCATGACTTTTCATACAGTTTCAGTCATCCACTTTTACAACCAACTGATTCATCAAGTCTGAAATACACTGAGTGTACAAAACATGCTCTTTACGTGACATAGACTGACTAGATGAATCGAGGGGAAAGCTATTGATGTCATGTTAAATCCACTTCAGTCAGTGTAGATGAAGGGGAAGAGACAGGTTAAATAAGGATGTTTAAGCCTTGAGACAATTGAGACGTGGATTGTGTAGGCGTGCCATTCAGAGGGTGAATGGGCAAGACAAAATATTGAAGTGCTTTTGAATGGGGTATGGTAGTAGGTGCCAGGCCCACCGGTTTGTGTCAAGAGCTGCAATGCTGCTGGGTTTTTTACGCACAGCAGTTTCCCGTCTGTTTCAAGAATGGTCCACCACCCACATGATACCCAGCCAACTTGACACAACTGTGGGAAGCATTGGAGTTAACCAAGGAAGGGAAAAGTACCCAATTATCATACTTGAGTAAAAGTAAAGATACCTTAATAGAAAATGACTCAAGTAAAATGTTCTTGTTTTTTAACTTTACGGATAGCCAGGGGCACGCTCCAACACTCACACTGTTTAGTGAGTCTGCCAGATCAGAGGCAGTAGGGGTGACCAGGGATGTTCTCTTGATAAGTGTATGAAATAAACAATGTTCCTTTCTGATAAGCATTCAAAATGAAACAAGTACTTTTGGATGTCATGGAAAATGTATGGAATAAAAAGTACATTATTTTGTTTAGAAATGTAGTGATTAGTAAAATTAAAAGTTGTAAAGTACAGATTCCTCAAACACTGGTGTCAACATCACTGTCAAACATTTTCGACACCTTGTAGAGTCCATGCCCCAAGGAATTGAGTCTGTTCTGACGGAAAAATGTGTGTGTGGGGGGGGCAACTCGATATTAAGAAGGTGTTCTTAATATTTGGTAGACTCAGTGTATAGCTAGCATTTACACATTTGATTATATCTGATTGGATTTTGAAGTTGCATAATGAGGATGTCATGAAAGGCTTTCTCGTCTCCTACAGGATAAAGAGGAGTCAAGGGGGAGACCCCACTGAATTTCAAAGACGGCTGACAACTCATGAAATCCTCCCTGAACACTGTGAAAGACCACTCAGAGGGAATGGGCCTCCAAAACTATAGACACAGCTTAGTTCTTCCATTCATTATTATACATGCAAAGGCAAAAGATTAGTCATGAGTGTGTGTGTCTCTCTAGGTTTCTCTCTCACTCTTGGTTTCTCTCTCCCCCCTCTGCCCCGTCTCAATCTTTCTTTCTTTCCACTCTCTCAATTGTACACAAACACAGCATGGTACCAGTTGTAATCACCGTTGGACAGAATTTCAGGGACAATTTAAAAACTATAAATTATCCTATTTATTATCCTCAGACTCTCTGGATGTTCATTTGAAACCTAATTGATGAAGTTTTAAATGATTCCCAGCTATTTAAGTGGTTAGGTGCTGATGCTATCTTTTTTGTTTTGATTTCTTTTAAAGAGGCCTTTTGTTTCTGAACTGGATTTCAAATGTAGGTAACACTTTATTTGTATAGTCCCAAGTAGATGGTTTGTAGGTGTTCTATAACTGTCAGCAACATTTCAACTAACTATCCACTAATCCCAACCCTCATCCTAACCCCAACCTTAAACATTACCCTAGCCATAACCTTAAACTGTACCCTAGCCCTAACCTTAAACCTTACCCTAACCCTAACCTTAAACTTTACCCTAGCCCTAACCCTAACCTTACCCTAGCCCTAACCTTAAACCTTACCCTAACCCTAGCCCTAACCTTAAACCTTACCCTAGCCCTAGCCCTAACCTTAAACCTTACCCTAGCCCTAGCCCTAACCTTAAACCTTACCCTAGCCCTAGCCCTAACCTTAAACCTTACCCTAGCCCTAACCTTAAACCTTACCCTAGCCCTAGCCCTAACCTTAAACCTTACCCTAGCCCTAGCCCTAACCTTAAACCTTACCCTAGCCCTAGCCCTAACCTTAAACCTTACCCTAACCTTAAACCTTACCCTAACCCTAGCCCTAAACTGAAACCTTACCCTAGCCCTAGCCCTAAACTGAAACCTTACCCTAGCCCTAACCTTAAACCTTACCCTAACCCTAGCCCTAACCTTAAACCTTACCCTAACCCTAACCTTAAACCTTACCCTAGCCCTAGCCCTAGCCTTAAACCTTACCCTAACCCTAGCCTTAACTTTACCCTAAACTGAAACCTTACCTTAGCCCTAGCCCTAACCTTAAACCTTACCCTAGCCCTAGCCCTAACCTTAAACCTTACCCTAGCCCTAACCTTAAACCTTACCCTAGCCCTAGCCCTAACCTTAAACCTTACCCTAGCCCTAACCTTAAACCTTACCCTAGCCCTAACCTTAAACCTTACCCTAGCCCTAGCCCTAACCTTAAACCCCACCCTAGCCCTAGCCCTAACCTTAAACCTTACCCTAACCTTAAACCTTACCCTAACCCTTACCCTAACCCCAATCTAAGCAAGGAGTTGCTTATCAACAGATACTGTAGTTTGTTGATAGTATGACCATCTGTAGATCATCTATACAGTATGGTAGAATCCAAATAAAGTGTGACCTAAATGTATACCATGGCTCAAAACTCTTAAGATGCACCTCCACAATTTACCAATAGGCCTACCCTTTCAATAAAAAATTCTGCAAAACTGTCCCACATGAGAGGCATAATTAAATGCTTAAAAGAGTACCAAAATATGAAACTGGAAAACATTAGATATAATAGTCTAGAAGATTATAATACATTTGTTGACAAATTAGAACTACTACGAGAAATAGAAGAGACTTCAGCTCACAAGGCAGAATTGATATAGAAGGCATTTTGTCTGGTAGGCTCGCATCACTGGGAAGCGCACGGCTGGGTCTCCCTTTGTAATCCATAGTTTGCAAGCCTTGCCACATCCGACGAGAGTCAGAGCCTGTGTAGTAGGATTCGATCTTAGTTCTTTATTGACACTTTGCCTGTTTGATGGTTCATCAGAGGGCATAGGGGGATTTCTTATAAGCGTCAAGATTAGTGTCCCGCTCCTTGAAAGCGGCAGCTCTGGGCTTTAGCTCAGTGCGGATGGTGCCTTTAATCCATGGCTTCTGGTTTTGATATGTATGTACGGTCACTGTGTGTACGACTGACAATATACTTATTAATGAAGCCAGTGAATGATGTGGTAAACTCCTCAATGCCATCGGATGAATCACTGAACATATCCCAGTCTGCATTAGCAGAACAGTCCTGTAGCTTAACATCTGCTTCATCGGGCCACTTCCGTATTGAGAGCGTCACTGGTACTACCTGTTTGAGTTTTTGCTTATAAGCAGGAAGCGGGAGGATAGAGTTATGGTCAGATTTGCCAAATGGAGGGTAAGGGAGAGCTTTGTATGCATTTCTATGTAAAGGTGCTCTATTTTTTGGGCCTCTAATTGCACACGCGACGTGCTAGTAGAAATGAGGTAAGAATTAGGTAATTTCAGTTTTACTGCATGAAAATCACCGGCCACTAGGACCGCTGCCTCTGGATGATGCATTTTCTTATTTGCTTATGGCCCAATACAACTCGTTGAGTGTGATGTTAGTGCCAACATCAGTTTGTGGTGGTAAATAGATAGCAACAAAAAATATAGATGAAAACTCTCATGGTAAATTGTATGGTCTATAGCTTGTCTGAGGTTTTCCAACTCAGGGTTTCAGAACCTTGAGACTTCCTTAATATTAGAGATTGTGCACTAGCTGTTGTTAGCATATTGACACACACCTCCTCCTTTCAGCTTACCCGACGCTGTCGTTCTGTCCTTCCCATGCATAGAAATAAACAACTAGTTGTATATTATCCCATTGATAGGATAGTCTCGAATGGAGCTCATCCAGTTTGTTCTCCAGGGATTGTACGTTCGCCAATAGAACACTGCCTTTTTCTAATCCATGTCTATGGGATTTGGGCCTGGTCCGTTAGCAGTATGTCCTGCACCTACCACTCATTAAAGTAGAAGTCTTCATCCAAGTCAATGTTAGCGATCCCCGTTTCTGATGTCCAGAAGCAATTTCGTGTCATAGGCAGTGGTGATTTCAACATGTAAATCTTGGTTGGTCAAATTCAATTTGTTTAGATGTATGCCAGCAAAGTCATGACACAACACACTAAACAATAAACTAATTGCACTATAATGGTGAGAAACACAAACTGTTAGGGCCTACATAAAGCTAACACGATAGCAACGCTTTCCTTTCAGCATCATGGAGTGAATCCTTACCCCCTCTACACCTAGCTATCAACAGAACCTCGTCTGGCAGCGAAACAGTTCTTTCAGCCTCATTCACTGGCTTTTTAAAAGCCATAGCTTTGTGTAACTCGATAAAAACGCGTTTTGACTTTTGAACGATACACAAACATTGTTGCATTTATGTTTGCTACATTTGTAATGTTTGTTCTTATATCCTTAACACTTAGCTCTAAGTATAAGCAAGTGCAAGCAAACAAGCTGCAATTATTTAGGCCTTCGTTAAGCACAAAAAAAATAGATCCCGACAGAAGTTCAGATATGTGTTAGTTCAGATAAATTCAGCAAGGTAATGTAACACTTAGCTCTATGTATAAGCAAGTGCAAGCAAACGAGCTGCAACGATGTAGGCATTCATTCAACACTTTCAAAAGTTCGGAGGGGGAGAGGGACCACACATGGCTACTAACAGTTACTACACATCATACACTTTGCATTACGTTCTTGACTACAGTATATCCTGGCATATTACATCATTTATGCCGCAGCCTACATGTCACGTCCGTAGTAAGGATCGGACCAAGGTGCAGCGTGCATAGAGTTCCACATAATTCACTAAACAAAACAACAAAAAATTAAACGTGAAGCTACTTGAGTGCACACAGGCAACTTACTGTAGACAAGATCCCACAACACAAATGAGGAAATGGCTACCTAAATATGATCCCCAATCAGAGACAACGATAAACAGCTGTCTCTGATTGGAACCATATCAGGCCGACATAGACATACAAAACCCCTAGACATACAAAAACTATAGTACCCACCCTAGTCACACCCTGACCTAACCAAAATATATAGAAAAACAGAGATATATAAGGTCAGGGCGTGACAGTACCCCCCCCCCCCCCCCAAAAAAAAGGTGCAGACTCCCGCCCACAACCCTGAACGTATAGGGGAGGGTACGGGTTTGCATCTACCCTTGGTGGTGGCTCTGGTTCTGGACGCAGATCCCTCCACTTCTGTGGAACCGGACAGTGGATCATCGCCGGAGGCTCTGGACTGCAGCTCGTCGCAAGAAACCGTCGCTGAAGGCCCAGGACTGGGGACCATCGCTGGAGACCCCAGACTGGGGACCGTTGCTGGAGACCCTGGACTGGGGACCGTCACTAGAGGTTCCGGACTGGGGACCATCGCTGGAGGTTCCGGACTGCGGACCGTCGTTGGAGGTTCCGGACTGTGGACCGTCGTTAGAGGTTCCGGACTGTGGACCGTCGTTGGAGCTTCCGGACTGTGGACCGCCTTTGGAGGTTCCGGACTGTGAAATGTCACCGGAAGCTCTGGACTGGGAACTGTCCCTGGAAGCTCTGGACTAGGAACTGTCATTGGAAGCTCTGGACTGGGAACTGTAGCCGGAAGCTCTGGACTGGGAACTGTCACCGGAAGCTCTGGACTGTGGAGGCGCACTGGAGGCCTGATGCGTGGTGCCAGCACTGGTGGTACCAGGCTGGTGACAAGCACCTCAGGGTGAGTGCGGGGAGGAGGCACAGGACGTACTGGACTGTGGATGCACACTGAAGACCTGATGCGTAGGACCGGTACAGGTGGCACCGGGCTGTTGACACGCACCTCAGGGCGAGTGCGGGGAAGAGGCACAGGACGTACTGGACTGTGGAGGCGCACTGGAGATCTGATGCATGTGACCGGTACAGGTGGCACTGGGCTGATGACACGCACCTCAGGGCGAGTGCGGAGAGGAGGCACAGGACGTACTGGACTGTGGAGGGGCTCTGGAGGTCTGATGCATGTGACCGGTACAGGTGGCACCGGGCTGATGACACGCACCTCAGGGCGAGTGCGGAGAGGAGGCACAGGACGTACTGGACTGTGGAGGCGTTCTGGAGGTCTGATGCGTGGTGCCAGCACTGGTGGTACCGGGCTGATGACACGCACCTCAGGGCGAGTGATGGGAAGAGGATGGACCTGACTGGGGACACGCACTTGAGGGAGAGTGCGAGGAGCAGGAACAGGACACACCTGACTGGAAAAGCACACTTGAGGGATAGTGCGAGGAGTTGACACAGGACGCACTGGGTTGTGAAGGTATACTGGAGACCTGGTGCGTATAGCCGGCATTAATTGTTCCAGAACTTTAACACACGTTTCAGGACGAGTACGAGGAACTGGCACAGGTGGCATCGGACAGCTAACACGCTCCTCAGGTCGAATGCCGTGCATACTACGCCAAACCAACAGCTCTCTCTCTTCACTCTCCTTCAATTTGATCAACAACTCCTCGAAGGTCTCTAACTCTCCCCTCCATTCACTCTCCTCCAATTTGTCCAATAACTCCTCGACAGTCTCTGACTCACCCCTCAACTTTGCTGACTGCTCTATGTGCCTCCCCCAAAACAATTCTTGGGGTTTCTGTGGCCTATCTCCCCGACATCGTTGCTGTCCTCTCATGCTCCTAGGCAACTCCCGCCAAGGTAGGCAATCCTGTCCTGCCAGGATTTCCTCCCAAGTCCAGGATACTTCCCTCTCCTGGGCACGCTGGTTGGTCCTTTGTTGGTGGGATCTTCTATCACGTTCGTAGTAAGAATCGGACCAAGGTGCAGCGTGCATAGAGTTCCACATAATTTTAATAAAGAGAAACTCACTAAACAAAACAACAAAAGCACAAACGAAACGTGAAGCTACTGGAGTGCACACAGGCAGCTTACTGTAGACAAGATCCCACAACACAAATGAGGAAAATGGCTACCTAAATATGATCCCCAATCAGAGACAACAATAAACAGCTGTCTCTGATTGGAACCATATCAGGCCAACATAGACATACATAACCCCTAGACATACAAAATCCTAGACATACAAAAACTATCGTACCGACCCAAGTCACACCCTGACCTAACCAAAATATATAGAAAAACAGAGATATCTAAGGTCAGGGCGTGACACTACAAGACATCTTTTTGGACTCACCGTTGATGTGCTGTGCTCACTTGAACAGGAAGGTGGCGAGACTAGCTAGACGTGTTGACATGATCAGTTCAGTCAAAGCTACGGTAGATATAACGTGATTTGACATAATTTTATCTGTGGCCAATGACCTTTAGCTTTCTTGTATGGGCACTTCTAATGTAAATCTATGGCAGCACCCAAGGGGGCTTGAACTGCCTAGCTCTCCCTGTAGATTTTGTGGTGACGTAGTGTCCCCATGATTGACAGAACACTGAGTGACAGAATGCTCTGTGCTTTCGCTGGCTGCCCCTCCACCACAGAAAGCATTGGCTGAAACACCTGCATTTTGCAGCTGCCTTACTCAAGAAAGCGACCATGTTTGCATGCGGTTTTATTAACTCAAGGATTTTCTTTTTTTACATTGTTTGAAAACTGATATGTAACATGAATTAATGCCAAAATACCATCCAAAACAGGCAATTTTTTTGGGCTTAACAGGTAGGGCTCAAAAAAGGTGGGTCCTGCACTACCTACCCTGAATGGCGGGTCCCCACTGGTCCCCCATAGGAAACGATGGCGGAAACATTATGTACTCAAAAAATAAGAATTGGTCAGGCAACCTGGTCTAAGAGCAATTCGTATTATTCTGTACGTACATTCGAGTCTCTATTTAGTATGATATGTTTAATTTTGTATGCTATGCATTAATTTGCAGATTTTCATCACCCATTTTGTATGACATGTTACAAATTACAATTCATATTATATTCAAAACGTACAGAATGTTATGATTTCTAGCTAGGTTTCTAGGTGGCTAACGTTAGCTAGCTTGCCAACATTAGCTAGGCTAGGGGTAAGGGGTTAGGGTTAAGATTAGGGTTAAGTTTAGAAGTTAGGGTTAGAGGAAGGGTTAGCTAAAAGGGTTAAGGTAAGGGTTAGATAACATTCTAAGAAGTTGCAAAGTAGCTAAAAACTAGGACGTACAGTAGTTGAAAATTTGCTAATTAGATAAAATGCTAAAGTTGATTAGATTTAAATTCGCAATCTTTGGATTGCTAGGCATTTGCGTTATATGTCTACCCATCCACCAAGACCAACCACCCTGCTTTAATTTTTTGTCTTAAATAACCACCTGTCTTATGTAACCATACCAAACGTAACCTATCATACTAATTTGAGTGTCCTGGATTTACGTTTACTCACTAGAGGATGCAGCAAAAAAATAATAATGTAGAAATACACAATGTATCATTATGGGAGGAGAGGATTGCTTTAACCGAATGAATGAACAGCTTATGCATCAAAATAAACATTTGGGATTAGCTAGCTGTTGTGTATCTGTCTTTGGGAATTGTTCAGAATTAATTTGAAATGCTATTACAGTTGCTTGCAATAAGGTGCAGTCCTGCAATATGGTGGCAATACGGTATTACTCTTGAAGTATGCAGTGTGTGATAGGCCTAGGAGGTATCTATCATGTATTTATTTAGCTAGCTAGCTATATAATAACGTGTATATGTCTTTGTGATAGATACGCATTGTACATACCTCGGGCCTACTGCACATCATGCGTGGTGTCATGACTGTCCTGTGAGGATCACAATGGGTCAGATCAGCTTGGCGATGACTGACAATAACCAGACCTTCTCTCACCCGCAGGGGGGAGTAGGGAACTGTGGGGATTTTGACACCTCCACACCTGGTCATAAATTAAGCAGGAGAGAACTCTCTCTCTGCCCTTTAGTATCAACCAAAGGAATTCCTTTGTCTCAAGAGACTTTTGCCCGCCCAAAACGCTCACGTCCAAATGTGGATAATAGAACAATATATCTAATATAACAATGTGGGGAATGGTCAGTTGTGAACTATGACAAACAAATGCTTTGGCCAGAGTGCATAAACAGCATTGCCAAAGAAAATTGCATTACAATCAGGAAACGTGAGGTGGAGAGCTACACGTTTGAAATGATTGAAACTTTGAACCTCAACAATGAGATTAAGAAAATGAAGTTACCTACCAGACCAGGACACCGCCAGTCTGCAGCTGCGCGTGTAAAGTGGTTCAAACTCTGATTGTCCACATGAGGTGGAGAAAGGAGAAAACTCCCTTCTCAGACAGAGTGACTGGTACATCTAAGAGGAAGTTCTGAAGAAACACTCCAGTGAGACTGGACAACTAAGAAGAAGGACCTTGTGACCTCTGATGGACAAACAGAGCATGTACAAGTGGCCCACAGGAAGGCCCAATCAAACCCTTTCCAAGAAGGCTTGGTTCCGACAGAGATAAACAACAAACAAAGACAACTATTCGTAAATACATTAATGATTTCTTATCCCAACCGGGCGGCGGTTTGTGTGCAAACTTTATGATTAACGTTACTGTGAGAATAGTTCTGAAATGTCTTGACGATAAGTGTGCCTTTTTCTCCCCACCTCCATCTATGTTGTAACAAGCCGTCATATCTTGTCAGTCCGCTAGGGACCATTGTCTCATGTTAAGGGTGTATGCTTATTCTGTGTTATTATTTAGTTAGCTAGTAAATAAGTAATGAAACCAATTGGTGTAGTCCTGAATCATGAGCAAGGCTGGGGTTTTTGCCCATCCAAGAAGTTTACGATTTTCAGAACGAGTATATGATAATAGGTTATGATTAACATGTTGACTGTTTCATGGATGTTATAGGTAAAGACCTTATTGAGTTTAATTCGAGAAATGGTGACTCTTTAAACAACATCTTCATTGGTAACCCAGACCCCACCAGGCCAACATCCGGTGAAACTGCAGAGAGCTAACATTCTAAATACACCATTTGTTATAGTAAACATTCTTGTAAATACATGTATCTTACATCATTTAAAAGATGAACGTCTTATTAATCCAGCCGCTGTGTCAGATTTCAAAAAGCATTTACTGTGAAAGCAAACATGCTATTTTCTGAGGACCGCGCCACGCACACACAAGTCTTACTAGCATTTTCCAACCAAGCATTAGCGTCATGAAAGTCAGAAATAACAATAAAATAAATCGCTTACCATTGAAGATCTTCCTCTGGTGGCAATGCCAAGTGTCCTAACTACACAGTGAATGTTCGTATTGTTTGATAAAATCAATTTTTATAGCCTAACACGAAACATTTGTAAACCGCTTGAGTCATGATTTCCGTCTCATTCAACTTTGGAAGATGCGTTCGTGGTAATTACACACACTAAACAAACGTTTATCCAGTCATAGTTGGCTTCATTGCAATCCTCTGGTTGTTACTAACACAACCATACTTGATGGTTCTTTTCCTGGGACATATTGACCGAAACAAACCGATTTGAAGACACCAATCAATTACATCATTGCGCACCAATGGTAGGACCGGTCTATCGTTGATTGACTGTATTTTGGCCCAATGACCACTGGTCATCTTGAAATCTAGCTTGGAAGATAGCCAATGAGCTGAAGTAAACTCCAATATGTAATGGTTATACGTTTGAAGACCAGCCTTTGTCATAAACTCTGGCGTAAAAGAGGTTCATTCACCATTGCAAATCCTACTTGACGGAGCCACGGGTGTTACGCATAGCAGTACATATTCAATAGCATTTTCAATTTAAAAAATGGTGAATAAATCAGGAAAAGCAAAAACAAAGTCTAGGTATACAGTGTTAACGCAAATTATAGAGGAAATAGATAGATACGTCATCAGGCGTGTGAAGGACTGTGCCGGGGCATGGACCACAAAAAAATTCCCCATTCCAGCTGCTGTGAAGGACTACAACTCGAGCATGGGAGGTGTGGACCTGTCAGATGCGCTGATAGGATACTACAATGTTCTCCACAAGACCATGAAATGGTACAAGACATTTTTCTAAAATTCATTGACATTGCTTTCAGGGAGCTGCTCATCCAGGAGATTGCTAGCTACAGCAAGTCCACTGTACCACCTTCTGTCCCCTCTACCTCTGTCCCTTCTGCTCCAACCAGTGGTGTTCACCTGCCCAGATTAATCTCTGCAGGCACGAATGTGCCTCAGGGCAAAAAGGGCACAGTAGGGAGACGTCGTTGTGCCCTTTGTAACAGGAAATGCCCCATCACCAGCACCATCTAGAAGAAAAAGAAAAGCACACCTATTTAGGCGAGGTGCTTTAATTACCAATGTTTCGACAGCCAAGCTGTCTTCATCAGAGTATAAGGACCATCACCAGCACCACCTGTTCAGTAAGCCTTTGCTTTACAGCAGAAAGAGACTGCTATGGGCCATGGCACCAGCAGCACAATATTGTAAATAGAAAATATGTAAATAGTTACCTTTGTTAATTGTTTGTTTTATTATTATTATTATTATTTATTTATTTAATATTTTTTTATATATATATTTTTTGGGGGGTGGGTGTAATAGAATATCATTTATGTATTTTGTATATAATTATTTCCTTCAAAATGTATCACTGTACCAATTCGGCCACTTGGGTACATTTGGGTACATTTGTGTGGGATACCTGGGTGACTTCATGCTCAATGTCATGTAGCTCGCTCATTTTTGAAGATATCTGTCCAAAACTTTGCTCAGCTATATGTATGTTTGACTGTTCTTGGTCATTTGAAAGATGATGCAGCAACAATAAAAAACAGAAAACTGATGTTTATTTCCTTGTATTTTCTTCTACCATATCTATTGTGTTATATTCTCCTACATTCAATTCACATTTCCACGAAATTCAGAGTGTTTCCTTTCAAATGATACCAAGAATATGCATATCCTTGCCTCTGGGCCTGAGCTACAAGCAGTTAGATTAGGGTATGTCTTTAGGCGGAAATTGAGAAGAAGGGGGGGTACCCCAAAGAAGTTAAAGCCAGGAGTAGTACACAGCATTGTACGAGATCTTCAGTTTCTTGGCAATTTCTCGGATTTGGAATAGTCTACATTTCTCAGAACAAGAATAGACAGACGAGTTTCAGAAGAAAGTTCTTTATTTCTGGCTATTTTGAGTCTGTAAACGAACCCAGAAATGCTGATGCTCCAGATACTCAACTAGTCTAAAGAAGGCCAGTTTTATTGCTTCTTTAATCAACACAACATTTTTCAGCTGTGCTAACAGCTGTGCTAACATAATTGGTTTTTCTAATTATCAATTAGCCTTATAAAAGGATAAACTTGGATTAACTAACACAACGTGCCATTGGAACACAGGAGTGATGGTTGTGATAATGTTGATAATGATTCTTGCGACATGGGGCTGTGCATTATCATGATGAAACATGAGGCAATGCGGCAAATGAATGGCAAGACAATGTGCCTCGGGATCTCGTCATGGTATCTCTGTGCATTCAAATTTCCTTTTGGAAAAAATTTGCGTTAGTTGTCCGTAGTTTATGCCTGCCCATACCATAACCACACTGCTCACACACTGTTCACAATGTTGACATCAGCAAACATCTCACCCACACGACGCCATACACACTGTCTGTCATCTGCCCAGTACAATTGAATCCAGGATTCATCCATGAAGAGCACACCTTTCCAGCGTGTCAGTGGCCATCGAAGGTGAGCATTTGCCCACTGAAGTTGGATACGACGCCGAACTGCAGTCAGGTCAAGACCCTGGTGAGGACGACGAGCAGGCAGACGAACCGCCAAATTCTCTAAAACGAAGTTAACACAGTTTATGGTAGAGAAATGAACATGAAAATCTCTGGCTACAGCTTTGGTGGACATTCATACAGTCAGCATGTGAATTGCGTGCTGGAGACATCTGTTGCATTGTGTCCACAATATCTGAGAGAAATAAGCTTTTTGTGGAACATTTCTTGGGTCATTTATTTCAGCTTATGACACATTGTTTATATTGTTGTTCAGTAAATATTATCTCCACCTGTGTTATGGTGAGTTGATGTGTGTGTCCCCCTCACATTCTATTGATCAGCTGGGTCCAGACAGTCTGATCTGTTGGGTATTACCATCTGGATGGTAATTGTGATTGCTCTCAGGAACTCTGTCAGTGGCGAGTAGGTGCCAATGTAGAACCTGCATTTCCCTAAGGAACATGACAAAATCCTGAACTTATTAGTATCCATCTGCAATATGCCTTCAGAAAGTAGTCATACCCCTTCATTTAAAAAAATATAAATGGATTCAATGTATGTTTTTTCTCACCAATCTATAGACAATACCCCATCATGACAAAGTGAAAACATATTTTTTGATATTCTTTGAAAATGAAATACAGAAATATCCAGACCCCTGAGTAAATACATGTTAGAATCACATTTGGCAGCGATTACGGCTATGAGTCTTTCTGGGTGAGTCTCTAAGAGCATTGCACACCTGGATTGTACAATATTTGCACGTTATTCTTTGAAAAATTCTTCGAGCTCTGCCAAGCTGTTAGACAGACATGTTCTAGTCTTGCCATAGATTTAAGTCAAAACTGTAACTAGGCCACTCAAGAACATTAAATGTCGTCTTGGTAAGCAATTCCAGCACAGGAGGTTGTTGGCACCTTAATTGGGGAGGACAGGCTTATGGACATGGCTGGAGCAGAATCAATGGAATGGTATCAAATACATCAATCACATGGTTTGATGCCATTCAATTTGCTTGGTTCCTTTTATTATTACGAGCCGTCCTCCTCTCAGCAGCCTCCATTGATCTCCAGTGTATTTTTGGCCTTGTGTTTTAAGTTATTGCCCTACAGAAAAGTACATTTGTTTCCTAGTGTCTGTTGGAAAGAAGACTGAAATAGGTTTTCCTCTAGGAGTTTGCCTGTGTTTAGCTCTACTCCATTTATTTTTATCCTAAAAAACTCTCTAGTCCTTGCTGATGACAAGCATAACCACAACATGATGCAGCTACCACCGTGCTTGAAAATATGAAGAGAGGTACTCAGTAATGTGTTGTGTTGTATTTGCCCCAAACATAACAATTTGTATTCAGGACATGAAGTTAATTTCTTTTGCACATTTTGTGCTGTTTTACTTTAGTGCCTTATTGCAAACAAGATGCATGTTTTGGAATATTTGTAATCTGTACAGGCTTCCTTCTTTTCACTCTGTCATTGATGTTAGTATTGTGGAGTAACTACAATGCTGTTGGTCCATCACCAGTTTTCTCCTATCACAGCTTTTAAACTATGTAACTGTTTAAAAGTCACAATTGGCCTTATGGTGAAATCCCTGAGCTGTTTCCTTCCTCTCCGGCAATTGAGTTAGGAAGGACGCCTGTGTCTTTTTATTGACTGGGTGTTTTGATACACCATCCAGTGTAATTAGTAACTTTACCATGCTAAATGGGATATTCAATGTATGCATTTTTTTACCCATCTACCAGTAGGTGCCCTTCTTTGTGAAGCATTGCAAAACCTCTTTGTTTTTTGATCTGTGTTTGAAATTCAGTGCTCGACTAAGGGACATTACAGACAATTGTATGTGTGCGGTATAGAGATGAGGTAGTCATTCAAAAATCATGTTAAATAGGATTATTGCACACTTATGAATCCATGCAACATATGTGACTTGTTAAGCAATGTTTTTGCTCCTGAACTTATTTAGGCTTGCCATAACAAAAAGGTTGAATACTTATTGACTCAAGACATTTCAGCTTTTCATTTAAAAAAACCCACAAAAAAAACATGTCGATAAGATGTGGTTCATATTCATTTTTCAGTTTTAGTTTTACAATAAGGTTGTAACACAACAAAATGTGAAAAAAGTCAAGGGGTGTGAATACTTTCTGAAGGCACTATATGTGTTTCAGATTTATTACATGTTGCAGAGCTGCTGCCAAGCACCCACTGTCTGGACCCGGTGCCAGTCAACTAAGTGGTGGGACCATTGTGTTCCATAATTTACATACACCCGATGTATTGGTAACTTAAAATCAATGTCAAATAAAATAAAATGTTATTGGTGACGTACACATATTTTGCAGATGTTATCGCGGGTGTAGTGAAATGCTTATGTTCCTAGCACCAAATGTGCAGTAATACCTAACAATACAAAACACGCAAAAAAAAAATGTTAATAAAACAATGGAATTAAGAAAATGTATAAATATTAGAATGGGCAATGTCAGAGTCTGGAATATGAATACAATTATATATGATGGTGTGTATAGACAGTTCTGTATATGAATAGAAAAGGTCTTGTAGCAGGCTCAAGGGGGTGGGGTTTAAATAACCAAACACAAAGTACAACTTGAATACAAATGGAGAATTTATTAGGGAGATTTGCCTTTCATTTAACTTTCTAAAATCATTAGAAGCGAATGGTGCCATCTGGTTTTGGCACCAACACTATGGGGCTGCACCACTCACTATTCAACGCTTCGATAATATCAGCTTCCTGTATCGTTTTTCCTCAGTCCTGATGGCCTCTCTCTCTCCTTCCCCAGTGGCACCTCCACTGGCTTGGTTTCTGTGGTAGCCTTCTTCGGGGAAATAGAGTAGAGTACATCACATGCATTCCATTTCTTTAACTTCTTGCGACTAGGTGGCGCTATTCAATTTTTTGGATGAAAAACGTTCTCGTTTTAAACAAGATATTTTGTCATGAAAAGATGCTCGACTATGCATATAATTGACAGCTTTGGAAAGAAAAACACTCTGACGTTGCCAAAACTGCAAAGATATTGTCTGTGAGTGCCACAGAACTGATGTTACAGGCGAAACCCAGATAAAAATCCAACCAGGAAGTGCCGCATTTTTTAAAAACCGCCTCATGCCAATGACTCCTTATATGGCTGTGAATG
Source organism: Oncorhynchus kisutch (assembly GCF_002021735.2). Classification (NCBI taxonomy): domain Eukaryota; kingdom Metazoa; phylum Chordata; class Actinopteri; order Salmoniformes; family Salmonidae; genus Oncorhynchus; species Oncorhynchus kisutch. The sequence goes on from NC_034195.2 coordinate 26,527,891, forward strand.
AGCTACGAATGAGCTTACGTTTTCCACTTATTCCCCAAGGTGTCTACAGCATTGTGACATCTTTTTAGGCATTTCCATTGAAGAATGGCCGTAAGGGACCATGCATAGCATGTGGTCACATGGTGTCTCCCGCAGAAAATCTTGCGTAAAATACTGAGGTAGCCATTTTTCCAATCGCTTCTTATGAGAAACCAATTGCCTCAACGGATATATTATCGAATATATATGTTAAAAACACCTTGAGGATGGATCCTAAACAACGTTTGCCGTGTTTCTGTCGATATTATGGAGCAAATTTTGAAAAAAGTTTGGCGTTATAGTTGTAGCATTTTCCAGTCGATTTCTCAGCCAAGCATGATGAAGAAACGGGAGCTATTTCAACATACAAAAATAATATTTTTGGAAACAAGGAACATTTGCTATCTAACTGGGAGTCTCCTGAGTGAAAGCATCTGAAGTTCTTCAAAGGTAAATTATTTAATTTGGTTGCTTTTCTTATTTTCGTGAAATTGTTGCCTGCTGCCAGCAGAGCCTAGCATAGTAGCATAGCATTATGCCATGATAAACTTACACAAATGCTTGTCTAGCGTTGGCTGTAACGCATATTTAGAAAATCTGAGATGACAGTGTTGTTAACAAAAGGCTAAGCTTTGTGTTTGAATATATTTATTTCATTTCATTTGCGATTTTCATGAATAGGAAAAGTTTCTAGGGGTATTTATGTCCACTGCGTTATGCTAATGCATTTGAGGCTATGATTACGCTCCCGGACACGGGATTGCTCGTCGCAAGAGGTTAACAAATTCACATGGTAAATCTGGGTCAGATGCCTACGTCCCGGCTGTCTGACCCTATAGTTAACTTCAACCACCTTCTCAAGGACTTCATATGGCCCATTCCGTTGGGCCAAAAACATACATTCTGAGGTGGGGACCATCACCAACACTTTGTCTCCTCGCTGGAAGTCTCTTTGTTGTGCCCCTCTGTTGTACACCTGTGCTTGGTTCTCCTGGGCCTCCAGCATGTGTTCCCATACCAGGGGTCACAGGGTTGCCATCCGGTCTCCCATGTCTTCCAGGTGTTCCACCATGGTTTGATGGGGCAATGAGTGATGTTCCCAGGCTTCTTTAGCCACGTCCATCAGTCCTCGGGGTTGTCTCCCGTACAAGGACTTCAAAAGAAGAGAATCCTGTTGAAGCTCGGGGCACTTCTCGGATCGAGAACATCAGGTAGGGTAGCAGCTGGTCCCAATTCTTTCCTTCCGCCTCCATCACCTTTTTTAGCATCTGTTTCAGGGTTCGATTGAGTCTTTCCACCAACCCATCGGTCTGCGGGTGATACACTAAGATGAACAACTGGGTAACTTTCATTCGTCTTCAGAGATTCTTCATGATTCGCAATGTGAACATGGTTCCCTGGTCGGTTAAGATCTCGTCGGGAATGCCTACTCAGGAGAACAGCATGACTAACCCACATGCGATTCCCTTGGTGGACATGGTGCGTAGGGGACTGGCTTCTGGGTACCTGGTGGCAAAATCCAGAATCACCAGGATGTACTGGTGCCCTCAGTTGCTCTTGGGTAGAGGTCCCACCAGGTCCATTGTGATCCTGCTGAAAGGGACTGAAATAATGGGAAGGGGAAGGGGTAGGAGGGAAGGAGCTGCGAAAGTGTGGTTTTGGTGCCACCTGCTGGCACTCAGGGCAAATGCGTCAGTAATCTTCCACTGCTCTCTTCACACCTGGCCAGTAAAATCATGCCTTAGTCCGGTGTTCTCCACTCCTAGGTGAGCCCCATGAAGGTGGGAGTGCGCCAACTGCAGGGCAGATTGTACAAAGGGACAGGGCACCAACAACAACTACATACATTCATCATTCTTCTTGACGACCTGATACAACAATTTCTTCTTTATAGAAAATGGGGGTAGGTTATCTGACTTACCCTGTCCATAGGCTTTCTGTCCACCATGGTCACCTGCTGGAGAGCGCTTACCAGGTTGGGATCCTCCAATTGGGCCGAACCGGCCCACTAGAGAGGCGAGCTCTGGCGCCACCTCATGATCCATCGGGAACATGCCTTCCAGGCCTGCCACACTCTCCTCCAGTCTTGCTCCACCCGAGTCACCCGAAAGGGGTTCTGTTGATGCCTGGGGGTCAACTTGCTGGAAACCCACATCCGGGCTTCTCTCCTTTTGGCATCCCTTCCACCTCTCCGGCCTCCTCCTTCCTTCTGGTTCCCTCGGTTCCCCACATCTCCGGACATACCGGTCCACAGTTGGCGGGATGTTGGGAAAACACTTCCGATAAGGATCGGCACAGGCAGCTTCGGGACAACTCCCACTGGCCCCGTGTGTTGTCCCTTTGTGGTATGTAGGTGGAGGAGTGCGGTAGGGTAGTCCTTGCCACGGTGTCTGTCAGGTTTGGGGACTGGGCCGAAGTCAGGTCGGATCAGGGTCACCATACTCCCGGAGCCTACAAGTGTCATGGTGTCTTTTCCATTAGCTCTTACCGGGGTGACCGGGGAAGGACCACTCTCCTCAGCCCAGCATTCCATCAGCAAGCTGCAGGGACGCCCGGTGACTACCTCACTGGCTGAGGCCAAAGGCATCGGGACATTGCGGTTTGGACAGTTCTAGGCGATGTGTCCCGGCTCGCCACACTTGTAGCACTTCCTGCTGTCCAGGATCAGGAAGGGGCGTCATCTCGGGGAGCTGGCTGTTGGTGTCCCCCCATCCTCCGCCGGGGTCCCGGTGTGGTCCTCCTCCCTTTTCCACTGCTTCGGGCGAGTGGAGGATTCAGCCTTCCGTGGTTGTATGCTGCGCAGGAACTCCAAAGCCACCTGTTTACCTTCCACTAGTTCCACCAGCTGATCTGCACTCTGCGGGTTAGCTTGGCTTGCTAACTTTTTAGTTTCGAATTGGAGAGCGTGGAAATTTAGTGCTGTGAAAAAGTATTTTCCCCCTTTCCTAATTTCTTTTTTTTGCACATTTGTCACACTTAAATGTTTCAGATCATCAAACAAATGTAAATATTACACAAAGATAACGCAAGTAAAAACAAAATGCAGTTTTTAAGTGATGATTTTATTTATTAAGGGAAAAAAGCAATCCGAACCTTCATGGCCCTACGTGAAAAAGTAATTACCCCCTACACCTAATAACTGGTTGTGCCACCCTCGGCAGCAACAACTGCAATCAAGCGTTTGCAATAACTGGCAATGAGTCTTTCACATCGCGGTGGTGGAATTTTGGCCCACTCTTCTTTGCAGAATTGTTTTATTTCAGCCACATTGGGGGGGTTTCGAGCATGAACCGCCTTTTTAAGGTCTCTCCACAGCATCTCAATCGGATTCAAGTCCGGACTTTGACTAGGCCACCCCAAAATTCGTTTTTTTTAAGCCATTCAGAGGTGGACTTGCTGGTGTGTTTTGGATCATTGTCCTGCTGCAGAACCCAAGTGTGCTTCAGCTTGAGGTCACAAACTGATGGCCGGACATTCTCCTTAAGGATTTTTTGGTAGAGAGCAGAATTCATGGTTCCATCAATCACAGAAAATCGTCCAGGTCCTGAAGCAGCAAAGCAGCCCCAGACCATCACACTACCACCACCATATTTGACTGTTGGTATGATGTTCTTTTTCTGAAATGCTATGTTACTTTTCCACCAGATGTAACGAGACGCACACCTTCCAAAAAGTTCAACTTTTGTCCCGTCAGTCAAGATGTTTTTTGCCAAAAGTGAGGCGAGCCTTTATGTTATTTTTGGTCAGCAGTGGTTTTCGCCTTGGAACTCTGCCATGGATGCCATTTTTGCCCAGTCTCTTTCTTATGGTTGAGTCATGAACACTGACCTTAACTTCTTGCGTCATTAACTATTCATGAAAATCGCAAATTAAATGAAATAAATATATTCAAACACAAAGCTTAGCCTTTTGTTTACCTCTTAAGTCGACCCCCTACTTTTTCGAACATTCTGTAAAAAATCGCGCAACATTTCGGCGTCCTGCTACTCATGCCAGGAATATAGTATATGCATATGATTAGTATGTGTGGATAGAAAACACTCTGACGTTTCTAAAACTGGTTAAATCACGGCTGTGACTATAACAGAGCGTGTGTTTCATCGAAAAGCGCAAGAAAATCTGGTCACTGAAAACTGAAAAAAGTATCAATGCGCCACTTGCATGTATTGTTGAATGGAAACTAAATTAGATGGGGCCGAGATTGCAATTCCTACAGCTTCCACACGATATCGCCAGTCTCGTCATTCCCGGTGCCTTTGTTTCTTGGTCAAACATACTAGAGAGATCACTTTCCATCCGGTCTCCGACAGGAAGGTTTGGAAGAGAGATTTTGGAAGATGATTTGAAATCGTGGAGCTATTGAATACACATCGCCCCGTGATCATTTTGATAGATTATTAACGTTTACTGATACCTAAAGTTGGATTACAAAAGTATTTAGAAGTGTTATGTGAAAGTTTATTGTCGACTTTTTTAATAATAAAAAAATGACGTAGCGTTTTCAAACCGTGTTTTTTTCTGAATCACACAGTTTCCATAGATGGCTATTTTGGGTATATATGGACCGATTTAATCGAAAAAAAGACCCAATAGTGATGTTTATGGGACATATAGGAGTGCCAACAAAGAAGCTCGTCAAAGGTAATGAAAGTTTTATATTTTATTTCTGCTATTTGTGTAGCGCCGGCTACGCGAAATCTTTTGTTTACGTCGCATTCAGGTATTTCGGGGTGTTGCATGCTATCAGATAATAGCTTCTCATGCTTTCGCCGAAAAGCATTTTAATAATCTGACTTGTTGGCTAGATTCACAACGAGTGTAGCTTTAATTCACTACCCTGCATGTGTGTTTTAATGAACGTTTGAGTTTTAACGAGTGCTATTAGCATTTGGCGTAGCGCATTTGCATTTGCTGATGGCTAGATGAGACGATTGCGTCTCGGGTCGACGTAAGAGGTTAACAACACTGTCATCTCAGATTTTCAAAATATGCCTTTCAACCATAGCTACACAAGCATTTGTGTAAGAGTATTGATAGCTAGCATAGCATTAAGCCTAGCATTCAGCAGGCAACATTTTCACAAAAACAAGAAAAGCATTCAAATAAAATAATTTACCTTTGAAGAACTTCGGATGTTTTCAATGAGGAGACTCTCAGTTAGATAGCAAATGTTCAGTTTTTCCCAAAATATTATTTGTGTTGGAGAAATCGCTCCATTTTGTTCATCACGTTTGACTAAGAAAACCCCCCGAAAATTCAGTCATTACAACGCCAAACTTTTTTCCAAATTAACTCCATAATATCGACAGAAACATGGCAAACGCTGTTTAGAATCAATCCTCCAGGTGTTTTTCACATATCTATTCGATGATAAATAATTTGTGGCAGTTTGGTTTCTCCTCTGAACCAAATGGAAAAAATGCATGCAGCTGGAGATTACGCAATAATTTCGACAGAGGACACCAAGCGGGCACCTGGTAAATGTAGTCTCTTATGGTCAATCTTCCAATGATATGCCTACAAATACGTCACAATGCTGCAGACACCTTGGGGAAACGACAGAAAGTGTAGACTCATTCCTGGCGCATTCACAGCCATATAAGGAGACATTGGAACACAGCGCATTCAAAATCTGGGGCACTTCCTGTATGAAATGTAATATTGGTTTCGCCTGTAGCATTAGTTCTGTGGCACTCATAGACAATATCTTTGCAGTTTTGGAAACGTCAGAGTGTTTTCTTTCCAAAGCTTTCAATTATATGCATAGTTGAGCATCTTTTCGTGACAAAATATCTTGTTTAAAACGGGAAAGTTTTTTGATCCAAAAGTTAAAAGACTGCCCCCTATATCGAAGAAGTTAACTGAGGCAAGTGAGGCCAGCAGTTCTTTAGATGTTGTTGTGGGTTCTCTTGTGACCGCTTGGATGAGTCGTCACTGCGCTCTTGGGGTAATTTTGGTAGGCCGGCCACTCCTGGGAAGGTTCACCACTGTTCCAAATTTTCTCTATTTGTGAATAATGGCTCTCACGTGGTTCGCTGGAGTTGCAAAGCTTTAGAAATGGCTTTGTAACCTTTTCCAGACTGAAATATGTCAATTACTTTGTTTCTCATCTGGGCGGCTGTCAGCTGGCTAAGTTCAGCTTGCAGAAGAGCGGTCTGCTGACGCTGTTCCTCCAGCAGCTCCCGATGCATAGCCTGCTGCGCTATGTTCGCCTCCACCAGCTGTTTCACCAATGCTTTCATTGTGCTCCGTGTCTTTTTAGTTATTGAGCTTGGTTTGGGGTGCCCGCGTTCTCCACCAAATGTGCAGGCTCAAGGGGGTGGGGTTTCCTCATCACCAAATTCAATAACCAAACACGCACACGAAACACAACTAGAATACAAATGGAGAATTTATTAGGGAGATTTGCATACTGGGGAAAAGGGGGGAATCTGGCAACCAGTTCACTGTTCACAATCTGTTCTCGTTGTCCGTTCCGTTCTCCAGGGGTAATCCTAAAACTTGGGCCATCAGCCAAACAGGCTTGGTACACAGTGGGGTAGTCAGACAGTCCAGGTCACAATGGATAATCACACAGATAATTCTCTCTCTTTGAACTCCTCTCCATAACACAGGTTTCCCTCTCAGTCCTCTTCCTGTTTGTGCAGCCCGCTTCCTTTTTTATCCCCATGCACTCCATGGCTTAATGCTCCACAGGCTTGCCTCGTTGGGGCAGGAAATCCATATAAGGTTCGGGGGGGAGCCAGCGGGCTGCAACATATCTCCCTTCAATCACCACTCCCCTCACCTCTCCCTGCCGTCTGCCACAGTGTGTACAGCAGTAGTTACGTAGAATGAGCCATGACTGGAATACAGTATATACTGTAAATATAAAACAGTATGTAAACATTATTAAAGTGACCAGTGTTCATTGACTATGTACAGATGTGCAATCTCTAAGTCGCAGGCGTGAGTACCAGGTGTTAGCCAGCTAGTAACAGTGACAAAGTTCAGAGCAGTGTACTGGGTGGAGGCTGGCCAGTGGTGACTATTTAACAGTCTGATTGCCTGATTTGATTTGATTTTGATTTGATTTGAAGATAGAAGCTGTTTTTCAGTCTCTCAGTTCCAGCTTTGATATACTGTCGTCGCCTTCTAGATGGTAGCGGGGTGAACATGCTGTGGCTTGGGTGGCTGAAGTCTTTGATGATCGTCTTGGCCTTAGTGTGACACCGGTGCTGAATAATAATAAAAAGTATTTTACGTAAGAACTTCAGCTAGTTTACTCTAGTGTCTGCTTGACTGCTTTTGGTTGTCTGCTTTTGGTGTATGACGTCCTCTTATGGCCTGGACAAATACAGTTAAGAAGCTGTTTTTAAATTAGGTGGTCTGGGCCATCTCTGCCTCCCTGGCTGCCCTTTCTGCTATACTGGCTTCTACCTAATCTTCACATAGCTGATTGAAGTGCTGATCCTTCGTAGCTGAATCTCGGCCTCAAGTGTCTCCAGGTATGAGGCCTCGGTCTCCCTCATGAAGTTCAGGTATTCACTGGTTGTGCTCGCAAAGTATTTGGTCTTCCCTGGGAAAATATATAGACAGAAGTAATGACATGTACAGTACAGAAATGATAAGGTACAGGCATTTTTGTTTTCCAACCATGTATTGTATATCAAATTTATTAAATCTTATTCAGCAAAGACCAGTGTGGGACCAATCAGATCTAGCAATCAGATACCCCAATGGCGAAAAAATAAAGGTATTGGGTCAGAATATGATTAATTGAATCAGTGTGACAGTTTAATATTTAAATTTATAGATCCACACTCTCTCCTTGAATTATCTCATAACCCTGTCATGACAAAAACCCTCTGTGGATGAGATTGCTCACCCCTGATGAAGACAGCTAAATTGTGTGATTATGGCTGAACAAGTGAACATGACAATCAATTGATATTGATCTGTTTACTGACCGAGAATGGACCCTTGGCGCCTAGGGATGGCTTCACCATTCAAGCAAACAGCTTCCTCTGAGTCCGTACGTTCAGGAATGTCCTCTGAAAATGTTTGTTTGCAAAATGTAAAGTCAGTCCACAGCTTTGGCCTTCTATGGATGTTTATATAGCAAGTTATCAACCCTGGTTTGCACAGTGCTCACTCTCACACGCTACAGCTAGCTACGCTGAAGACAATGTATTACCATGCTGATCATCTCTGCTCAGTGTCAGTATGGCTTCCAATATCACTGTCGGTGATGTCGAATCCAGCGTCCCCTGACTAGACATTCCTGGTCTGCATCCTACCACAGCATAGATGGTGTCGAACCATCGCTGTGCTTTGCGGTCTGATCCACTTTTGTGGTGGTCTTTTATCTTTTTATACTCTTGTTCGTGTTTCTTAATATTTTTCCTGAACTGCCTTACTGACCAATGAATTACCATTTCGGGTAACGTATCCAGTATTTTTTTGAAGACCTTTTCATTCCTGGTGGAAGAATCCAGTTGCCTCTGGATACGTAACACTGTGACATCATTGCGTGGTGCCAATTATTGATTACGGCCATTTGTAATCTCACCCACCAAATATCCAGCTTGGTTCCAGGAATCAAGCGGGCCATGGACAAATGGGAATTATACAGGAAATGTGATATTTACGGCCCGGCATGTCCCTGTAGTGGAAAAGCGCCATTAATGGCCACTAACAGATGAGGTGGATGGGACAAAAAAACACCAAGGGAACGTTTCTCAGTAAGGCACCAGGTAACACAAACATCTTAATCACACATGACCCGGCATCCAAAAGAGAGAGCTAAGCAGCAGCATGGGGCCTAGCTCACAGTGGTCCCTCCTCTCAACCAATCATTAGCACAAGCACATGGCTGCACTGCATCGAACCCTCTGTTAAGTGTTTCCAAACATATGTACAAGTACGTGATAGTTTACGTGACTGGAAACCTGTGGCTTCATTTACCCAGACATTTTCTGGTAATGGACTGGAAACAATGACAACCCCATTTAGTCCCAATCCCCCTGCTAAATGAATAATGTCATAAAACTGAGGAATTTCAAGGGATGTCAACTAGAATGGAAATCCAGCTTTTTATAGATGTTGAAGCTACAGTATCATATTTGTTAAATGTTAATTAAGAATTAAGAGATCTACTGTAGACTACCATGTTTTTTTATAAAGAAATCAAATCAAGTATGATTGTTTCACTGAGTATGACTTGTGATAGCCTATAGCAGGTAAAATATTTGACCAACATATATCCAGAGGAAAACTATTTGTTGGAGGAAGAATATGTCATCAAATTATCATGTTATGCTAATGCTAAATGTTCACAGCTAGTAGCTGAACCAGACAATTTGATGAACTAAATCTGCATTTCCAGACATCTGAGGCAAGCTTTGATGCAACCTACAGCCCGCTAACACTTACATTGGGGAAATTGACTGTGCTTGTATAGCTGCCCACTTTTTACAATTCATACTGGGTGAGTTAACCTTTTTTTGAAAGAGATCAAAGGTCATTCCCAACATAACAGTTGTAGAGAATTGATTTATTGTGCTGGAAAAGTAATAGGGGGATTAGAACGTTAACCAGACTCGGGGCTGTCACTAAGCAGTCTCTCTTGTTTAGACTGCTGGTTGCAATTTTGACCAATGAGTTTCTTGATTTAACCAAGAGGCTACACTGAGAGACTAATAGGTATCAAAGGGATGTGAAATGTTTCAATTCATTGATACAGATCAACCAGAATCTACTCAAAACTGCGATGGTTAACCTGTCCCTAAAAAAACGAATAGAAATTCGATTTAAAGACATTGAGGTCTCAGAGAGTGGAAAGGTGTCAAATTGACAACGGCTCCTACTCATTTTTATGATGTTTAGAGAAACACACTGGTCTTCAAGGGGAGATTATCTTGAGTCCTTTAGGAGGACATGTGTGAGATGTGAAGGTCATATAACAAGCAACACTGCTGCCATAACTCAAGGAAGTATTATGTCGCATGTGAGCTGATAACAGAGGCCATTGCATTCCACTGTATGAAATTCAGTGTCAAGGATGTTATTGCCTATGTTGCTACCATGGAAGTATGCAGTAGGTACTCTAAACCAAACCATTTTGGGGTGATTTGTTTGTCTATTTGTGAGCATTCTGACGTGCACCATGTCCTAAGAAAAATATCTTTAAGACCTGGGGAAGTTTGTCCATCTGCTGGAATGCAGAGGGAGGCTTGTAAATTAGAGCCCCTAATGAAAACTCTCTGGTGTCCAACTGGAGCAATCATCTGGTTAAAATCAACCAGTAATTCCACAGATTTTCCTGCCCCTCTCTCCCAGCCTCAACGCCTAATTTAAAAGAAAAGTATATGGTACTGCTTCACACATGCATTTTGAACTCTGCAAAAATCTGTACCCCTTAGCAATTAAACCTTTAGCATTTATGTTTAAAAAGAGTAAAACATATATATCTGAAAATAGAACCCATGGAATGTTTTAAGCAACACATTTCTGAATCATACCAAATATTCTTACAACTAAACATAGCAAAATAATCAACAGATTATCATGAATAATCAAAAAGTAATATTGTCACACATAGTTTAAGGTAAAGGTTTTCCAGATGTAATTAAGTGATAGAAATGCTAATTGTAGTTATGGTTGATTGAGTGCATACAGTAACACACCTGTGCTCAATCAAAAAGGTATGCTTAGTGAATGAAATAATCAAGTGCTAAACATTAAAGTGTCATACATAACACAAGCACGGATTAGAGGGAGCCTGGAGTAGTATCTGGCTAAAACATAGAGAACTAGAGGCTAAACCTATTAAACATCTCCCCTCTGAAACAGCCACTACTTTCCTTGGAGTTATTCAACCTTTCACCCACTGAGCCCCCTGTCTGTGACCTTAAGCCAGATGCCATTTGCCCAAAATCTCTTCTGGTTTCAACCTCTGGAATCTGCAACACATTAAAGGAGGAGAGGGGAACACAGGCAATAGATTAGAGGCAAGCTTGGTTATTAGTTTGCTGATACTATTTTACAAGGGTCAAATGCAATGGCAGGGAAAACAAGTTGAGGAGGAAAAAGTGTTTTTATTACGAAGCCTTGTACTAGGTGGACTATTGATGGTGTATTAGATAACCTAGTCCAGAACACGCAATATCTTTCTTGAAATACTTCATCACATGTAGAGGGTCTCTACAAGATTGTCCAAATGTAACACACTGGACACTACAGTAAAAATCCCTAGTTATCTAAGGTAAAGGATACTACTGCACGTTAACTTTGCACTTGGGCTCAGGGGTCACGTCAGTGTGCGGAGAGGAGATGGGTCATCAGTTACTTCTCAGGGTGTGAAAGAGGCCTTTGTCATTGACCTCAGCTCAACCAAAAATGCAAGATATTTGCAAGATAGCGGGAACCTCCCAAAATCGAATCAAATCAAATTGTATGTCAGATGTGCCGCATAAAAGAGGTGTAGACTGTGAAATGCTTACTTACAAGCCCTTAACCAACAATGCAGTTCAAGAAATAGTTAATAAAATATTTACTAAATTAACTAAATTAAAAAATATAATAAAATGTCATTCCAATAGTAACAAGAAATGTACATTACAGTACCGAGGCTTTATACAGGGGATACCGGTACCGAGTCAAGTGACTATGCATAGATAATAAACAGTGAGTAGCAGCAGTGTAAAAACAAAGGGGGGGGGGGGGGCATTTGTTCGGGTGGCCATTTGATTAGTTTAGTTGTTCAGCAGTCTTGTGGCTTGAGTCTTTTGGTTCTAGACTTGACGCTCCGGTATAGCTTGCCGTGCAGTAGCAGAGAGAACTGTGACTTTGTCTTTGACAATTTTTTGGGCCTTCCTCTGACACCACCTAGTATATAGGTCCTGGATGTCAGGAAGCTTGGCCCCAGTGATATACTGGACCGTACGCACTACCCTCTGTAGCGCCTTACAGTCAGATGCCAAGCAGTTGCCATACCAGGCGGTGATGCAACTGGTCAGGATGCACTCGTTGGTGCAGCTGTAGAACCTTTTGAGGATCTGAGGACCCATGACAAATCTTTTCAGTCTCCTAACGGGGAAATGCCCTCTTCATGCCCTCTTCACAACTGTCTTGGTGTGTTTGGACCACAATAGTTTGTTGGTGATGTGGACACCAAGGAACTTGAAACTCTCGACCTGCTCCACTTCAGTCCAGTCGATGTAAATGGGGGCCTGTTCGGCCCTCCTTTTCCTGTAGTTCACGATCAGCTCCTTTGTCTTGCTCATAATGAGAGAGAGGTTGTTGTCCTGGCACCACATTGCCAGGTCTCTGGCCTCCTCCCTATAGGCTGTCTTATCATTTTTAGTGATCAGGCCTACCACTGTTGTGTCGTCAGCAAACTTAATGATGGAGTTGGAGTCGTGCTTGGCCATGAAGTCATGGTGAACCATGGAGTTCAGGAGGGGACAAATCATGCACCCTTGAGGGGCCCCAGTGTTGAGGATCAGTGTGGCAGATGTGTTGCCTACCCAGATGTGTTGCCTATATACGTATGTATATATATGTATACATATATATTACATTGTTTACATTGGCTCAGTGTTCTGTCACTCATGGGGACACTACATCACTGCCAAGTCTAAGGGTATAGCTAGAAAATTCAAGCCCCTTGTGTGCTGCCATAGAGTTACTTTAGTAATGCCCATCCATCTATTCAGTGAAGTGGCTGTGTGGTCCCAAGTCTAAGATTAAGGGTCTCTTTTCCTAGTTTAAAATGATAAACATTCAACATTGTTCATGCTGTCAATGTAGTACGATTTGTGCCGCACCTCAAAACAACTGTTAAATCTGACTTTAGTGAGTTCAAGACAAATATGTTACGAGTGGAAAAATATGTTTTGAACTTTTATCCAACAGATTGTAAATTCGGAACTCTTGCCTCTTTCTAGAGCTATGACTTGAAGATTGTGATTCAACCTTTTTTTTTAGATCCCAGTTGTCTTGAAAGCACCATAAGTCCAGAGAATGCCAGATTTTGATGACAAAATTAGCCAACGAAGGACCATTGCGCCACCTTAATGTTCAAGTGAGCACAGTACAACAAGGACAGTCCAAAAATGTCTTGTATGTAACTGCATAAATGACGTAATATGCCAGGGAGATATGTATACTGTAGCTAAGAAAGTAATACTACGTGTGTGTTGTGTAGTAAGCTGTTAGTAGCCCATGTGCCTCACCCTAATAATTTGGTCTATTTTCGCCTCTGAATTTTGCCTACTGTTCTGACGTAGTGGTGCACATGTAGCCTATAACCGGTTTTGGAGAAAAGTAGTCAACGAATATTGTAAGAGCTTTAATTTTCTGATTATATGCCCCCTTTATTTATCCCACGATTCTGACTTGGTGTACAGGGAGAACATTGTAAGAACGGTCCATGTTCTGAATTCTGTTGCTGTACATTTAAAAAGTGCTGAACAAATAGTTAAATTGACTCCATCTGATTAACCCTCTTTGGGCTGCAATCCCGTTACCGGGATGCTATGACAACTGCCACTGAAAGTGCAGGGCGCAAAATTCAAAACAACAGAAATCTCATAATTAAAACTCCTCAAACATACATGTATCTTCTACTGTTTTAAAGATATTCTTGTTGTTAATCCCACCACTGAGTCCGATTTCAAATAGGATTTACGGCGAAAGCTCAACAAACGATTATGTTAGGTCAGCACCTAGTCACAATAAAACACAGCCATTTTTCCAGCCAAAGAGAGGAGTCACAAAAACCACAAATAGAGATAAAATTTATCACTAACCTTTGATGATCTTCATTAGATGACACTCATAGGACTTCATGTTACACAATACATGTTTGTTTTGTTTGATAAAGTTCATATTTATATAAAAAAATCTGAGTTTACATTGGCACGTTACATTCACTAGTTCCAAAAACATCCAGTGATGTTTTTAACATTCATCTTCAATAAAGTTCCAACCGGAGTATTCCTTTGTGTTTTCAGGAGCCATGGAACGCAGGTCGCCATCATGTGCAATGCGCGTGACCAGAAAATGTCTGACTGCCAGACACCTGATTCTGCTGTCATTCAGTCCCACAACACAGTAGAAGCCTCATTCAAATTTCTATAGACGGTTGTCATCTAGTGGAAGCCCCAGGAAGTGCAACATCAATATCTCAAGCTGATTTCAATGGGAACTGTGTTGAGTAGATACCAGCCTCAGATTTCTCACTTCCTGTTTTGATTTCTCCTCAGGTTTTTGCCTGCCATATGAGTTCTGTTATACTCAATTGTCAGTAGAAATCAGCTATGTTTTTTAAAAGGCAGTAAACGAGGCTGAACAAACTGTTTCGCTGCAAGACAAGGCTCCGCTGATAGCCATGTGTAGTAGTGGTAAGGTGTTGTGACTCTGCTGTTGGGATAGCTTTATGTAGGCCCTAACAGTTTGTGGGCACCGTTTGTCATCATTATAGTGTAATTAATGTATTGTTCAGTGTTATATTTTGTGCTTTGCCCCACCAAGGTTTACATGCTAGAATCGCCACTGCCCACAAGACATGTTAACCTCCCCTGTTATTGTTAAATTATGAGACGTTAGCATGTCTTGGGGGTATGATCTCAAAGCCATGCATAAAAATGCCCACTTGCCTATTATTTTGGCTACCATGGTTAGAAGAATATATGTCAGTGACTTTGAAACAAGGGTATCTAAGGAACACACAGGGTTTATTAAAGGGTGTGTATATGTGTCTCAGTCAACAACCCGACTTATGGGAATGTCTGGAGTGGCGTGTCTATAGCCACATCTTCATTTATTCGATCACCGCCCCAAACGAATAGCCGGTGAATAACATGCTATTCTCAAGCTTATATTCAAAGTCAGAATACACATAGTGTCACGCCCTGGCCATAGAGAGGCTTTTATTAATTTTCGTTAGGCCGGGGTGTGACTAGGGGGTGGGCATTCTATGTTCCAGCCAGAACGGGTGGGGCCAGCTATGCGGTCGAGACCGCCAGTGCGCCTCCACGGCCCTGTGTATCCGGTGCCTCGGCCAAGGAAGAGGCCGCCTGTATGTCTCCCCAGCCTGGTGAGTCCTGTGCCTGTTTCCAGAACCAGGTCTCCTGTGTCTCCTTCCAGCCCGGAGCTGCCAGAGTCTCCCTCCAGCCCAGAGCTGCCAGAGTCTCCCTCCAGCCCGGGGGTGCCAGAGTCTCCCTCCA
Organism: Oncorhynchus kisutch; assembly: GCF_002021735.2. Classification (NCBI taxonomy): domain Eukaryota; kingdom Metazoa; phylum Chordata; class Actinopteri; order Salmoniformes; family Salmonidae; genus Oncorhynchus; species Oncorhynchus kisutch. The sequence continues at coordinate 26,543,121 of NC_034195.2, forward strand.
GCCCGGAGTTGTCAGTCTCCCTCCAGCCCGGAGCTGCCAGAGCCGCCCTCCTGTCCGGAGCTGCCAGAGCCGCCCTCCTGTCCGGCACTGCCAGAGCAGGCCTCCTGTCCATCACTGCCAGAGCTGCCCATCAGTCCAGGGGCGCCAGAACCGGCCCGTCAGTCCGGAGGCGCCAGAGCCGGCCATCAGTCCGGAGGCGCCAGAGCCGCCCGTCAGTCCGGAGGCGCCAGAGCCGCCCGTCAGTCCGGAGCTGCCAGAGCCGCCCGTCAGTCCGGAGGCGCCAGAGCCGCCCTTCACTCCGGAGCTGCCAGAGTCGCCCTTCACTCAAGAGCTGCCAGAGTCGCCCTTTACTCCGGAGCTGCCAGAATCGCAGCCCCTCAGTCCAGAGGCGCCCCTCAGTCCAGAGGCGCTCCTCAGTCCAGTGGCGCCCTCTACGAGAGTCTTCAGTCCGGGGCCCGCTGCGAGGGTCCCCGCTCCAGAGGCGCCGCCTAAGTGGGCCAAGACTGAGGTGGAGTGGGGTCCACGTCCCGCACCCGAGCAGCCGCCGTAAGGAAGGCCCACCGGACCCTCCCCTTTAGAGTCAGGTTTTCGGCCGGAATCCGCACCTTTGGGGGGGTACTGTCACGCCCTGGCCATAGAGAGGCTTTTATTCTCTATTTTGGTTAGGCCAGGGTGTGACTAGGGTGGGCATTCTATGTTCCTTTTTCTATGTTTTTGTATTTCTTTGTTTTTGGCCGGGTATGGTTCTCAATCGGGGACAGCTGTCTATCGTTGTCTCTGATTGAGAACCATACTTAGGTAGCTCTTGCCCACATGGCTTTTGTGGGTAGTTATGTTTTGCACCTAACGGAGCTGTTTCGGTTGTTCTCTTTTGTTGTTTTGTTCATCAGTGTTCAGTTCCATTAATAAAATGATGAACACGAACCACGCTGCGCTTTGGTCCTCACCTTCTTCCACCAACGGCCATTACACATAGAGACAAATGTGCATAAAAAAATGAATTACGCTCCATTTAAGCACGCTTAACTCGGGTCGGAATTCCATCCTAAGTGCTTAGGAATTTCCCCCTAAGTGCTAAGGTCCCCATGCACTTTCCAAAATAGAAAGTTATGCATGGCTTTGTCCCCAATGTGTTATTTTTTCCAGTGACTGATCCAATGATGATTGTGGGTTGCCTGTCAAGTCATTAACTAGTCCCGCCATGCTTTATTTCCTTTTCTTCACTTATTTCTTTGGGACCTCTTTGTGGATCTTATTTTCCCTCCATCCTCCATTAGAAAGTGAGTTTTTTGCAGGGGAGGGTTGCAGCGAGTAGAAACACTGATGTATAGAGCTCAGTTGCTTGTCTTTAGTGAAAGCTTTTGTTTCCTGGGGCTCCCTATTCATCACAAAGCCTTTGGTGGGAAGAGATATAAAGACAGGCCCTGACCCTGGTGTGAGCCCTTGTGACCTTTTTGAACCCAAGGGGACAGATTTCGGCAACTGTGCCATCAGTATTCGTTGACCGCAGGCCTCCCACTGGAGAATGGCCGGTGCCGGACAACATGAATGGAGGGATATGGTGGGAAAATTTGGTAATTTATAGAAGTGGGGAGTCTATTTCAAAAGACGCTATGCTGGATCAGCTGACAGGCAGGGTCAGAGGTCACGTTTGGGCCTGATTTTTTTGCCATGTTACTGTAACATCTGCGTGTTTAGAGACTTCTGGGACCCACATTTTTTTCACTCTTGGGGCACTGACAGGAAAAATCTACGGTTAGGACTATTGGATGTTAATAACCAATGTTTGATTTAGTATCCTGAAGGACTGTTTCCTTGAGGACTATTCACGGGAAGCTTTTCTCACTTTAGAAACAAATCCTTATTTTGGTTGCATACAGGTTGGTTTACTATTTACCATTTCCTAACTCTTGGATGGGGTCTAATTTTGCGAGCATTTTCCCAAAACGTACAGTATACCGTATTGAATACGAATAATGGTTTGAGTTGTTAAGTTTAAATAATTTTCCAAACTATACCTTTACAGTAAAATGTGATTGTACCTTAAACACATTGAAATCAACAAAGCCCATATGTAAACCTTCTCTGCATAGTTGATCACTTGGGCTCCCCAGTGTCATCTACAAGTTGCCAAGTGAAGAGATACTAGGAAGTCCCCAGCCTCAGGGCTAGCCATTAAGTAAATTGGTCTCTGTAGACTTATAGCTGTGTCACTGTCTGTGACGGCCTGCCACAAATTTGACCCAAGGACAAGAGTCCAGCGCTGACCAGCTGTTCTTTGGGCTTCTCTCTCAGACCCTGGGAAGACACTCCTAATTAGCCTCCCACATCCATAAACATGTCCAGTAGGTCAGTCACTCCAGGCTCATTGATTGGACTGATGTGTTCCATACCCATGTTTGACTTAGCCTTCACATCAAGAACAATGATGGCTACCAGTTGACACCAGCACGTTGATGAAACCCACATGCTCAAACTGAGAAGGTCTGTTATTGCAGCAAAAGACTGGGGTTAGTTGATCCTGTTGTTGTAGTATTACAAACAATATTGTGCTCATGAATTTAGCATAAGATGTAACCCTTGATTGTAGGGGTAACAAAACAACATATTTCTTCTGCTGCTTCAACCTTCACTGGTGTTCTCTTAGATTTATATCTGTTCTCATACAGACATCATGACCGGGTCAATACTTCTACAGTAACAACTGCTGGTTATGACTGTAGTGATTAACGGATGGAACTAGACTTTGCCAGAGGACAATATCATATATGGTGTGTCAGATAGGAGTTTGTCTTTTATTGAGGTCACAGGATACAAGTCTTGAGGGCCTGCCCTCCCAGATCACAGCTCGAGATATTTTTCTCGTCCTTTTCTGCCCTCCCTGAGTTGTTTTGCTTTCAATTTAGCTGGCCTCCCCCAATAAAAATGCAAGCCAATATTCCAGCACATTAAGCCAAGAGATCTTTAATACACAAGCGTTTTGGTGCAAAGGGGACGGCAAGGCCTCACAGAAAGATGGATGGGCCTGCAGACTAAGAGTGGGCAGTTTTCCCACTGCCCTGGTCTCGGCCAGGGACAAAGGCCTCATTGAGTGCGATGCTTGACATCAGCATCATAAACTAGTCATGGCTACAAAGGCCCTGACACTTTAAAGTACCAGCTACTGCAGCCTTCTTTTCTCTCCTTGTACAGCGTTGCTAAGGCTGGTCCAGTCACCAACAGTTGTGTCCTTTTTTTCCGCAGACATCCAATAAAACGATGTGCTACAGATAACCATTTTCCTTCTCCTCCTCCTCCTCTTGCTCCTCCTCCTCCTCCAGACTCTCTCCAGACACTCTCCACAGAAGTACTGGAGGAAATGAAGGTTGTTTCATTTCTACTAAGTCCTGCATTGTTACTGCTACATTGTTACAAACAATTTTTTTCTGTGACTTTTGTGAATTCAATTCAACCAATCCACATATCACAACATGGTTCACCTAACTCCATGGAATTGCTATTTGATTGTTCGTTTTGATTGCGGTCCCAGGTGAACCTGCTGGACTAAAGACTTCTATATCTGTTGTCATTATCAGGGTAAAGCTACCCTGCTCTTAGGATTCTCTGACATAGGAAAGGGAGCCATGTAAGTTTCACTGACCTCAATGTCAAGGCAGCGAGAGATGAGTGTGGCGAGCTGAATGACGGGTCAGCACAAAGCCAGGTTCAGAACCTCAATGTCAGGTAATAAAGTGAGGGGTGCACTTCAATGGATTAAAAACAGAGCCAAAATATGGCCAGGGTGCTGATAGATGGAATAATATGTCAGATGGTTTCCTGAAGAGCACGTTTGACTGCAACACAAACTGAATAAGCGTTACACAAAGATCTTCAAGCACTGAAGCCGCAATTTGTCAGGGTATGTACTCTACAAAGCGTTGAGAGCATGTTGACTACAAAATATATCCAGCCAACGTGACACAACTGTGTCACGTTGGCTGGATATCTTTTGGGTGGTGGACCATTCTATATACACATAGGAAACTGTTGAGCATGAAAAATTCAGCAGCGTTGCAATTCTTGACACACTCAAACCGGTGTGCCTGGCACCTACTATCATACCCCGTTCAAAGGCACTTTCAAATCTTTTGTATTGTCCATTCACCCTCTGAATATCACAATCCTTGTCTCAGTTGTCTCAAGGCTTAAAAATCCTTATTTAACCTGTCTCTTCCCCTTCATCTACACTGATCAAAGAAGATTTAACAGGTGATATCAATAAAGGATTTTAGTTTTCAACTGGATTTACCTGGTCAGTCTTTGTCATGAAAAGAGCAGGTATTTCAAATGTTATGTACACTCAGTGTAGGTTACAGTGCCTGAACCAACCTGATTTTGATATGCTGCTAGCTAGCCGTTGTTAGCTACAGTTAGCTAGCTAGAAATTCGAGGGGACAACATACTAGCTAGCTTTAGCTACATGTACCGCTAGCTACATGTACATCCTCCAGACATGACACTTAGGTCCATCCTCATATTTGGTCAAATCCAGAGAGAAGGGAGTTGGAAAATACATGCGGGGAAACAGCTGCTTCACATTTCTAACCCCTGGAACAATGTAAAGAAAGTATGTTTGGAAAGGTTCAGGCACGAATGGAGGTCACCAAGCTTCTGGGGGAGATGTCAGTCATGGCTGTCAACCTCGGGAAAGAAACTGTAAAATGACATTGGCCTTCATTGGCATGTATTTTCACTTTCCTCTTTGTCTGATCAAACCAAGTGCATTTTGGAAATGCAACGTTTCTTCTCACCCTGTCTTTATTTTACCTTAAGCTATTCATATTTTATCACACAATAACTATGACATAGTTATTATACAGTAATACCCACCTGTCACCGATGCAATGGTATCCAGCAGCACACTAGGTGACTACCCTTTGAGCCGGAGTCAGTCATATCACAGCCACAAAGAAGGGCGACACAATTCATCGCATGACCCACAACCCTGCAGCTGCCCTGTCGATCTATAGGTGAAGTACTCTACTGTGCTGTTGTCACCCATTCACCTAGCCATGTGTAATCGATCCCTCATATGTCTGAAAAAAGACTTCAAGGTCCAGAGATTATCACCCTGGTCAGCTGGCTCACATGCCGTCTCGTCTATATTTAAATACAGTAAAATCATAAGAGGAATGGGTTTGGAAAGAAACCATTACTGCTGGGCAGGTCAGGGTCAGCCCTAACTTACAGAGAGAGTAAGAGGTAGAGTAATTATCACACCATGTCTAAGTCTGGCCCGGCCTCCCAAAGACCCCTTGCCCCTGTGCTATACAATGTTCTAGTCTGGCCTACTCCTGAGAATCCTATCGTCATTTCCATCTTCTGAATATAGTTCAAATGTAATGTTTTAAATGTGTCTTCAATGACTTGAAAAGCATGCAAACAACATCGTGTGGTTTTGCACCAAATTGGTACCTCCCTATAATATATTTTTTTTTAGGCCAGTATCATGATGTTTATGCGGTGTCTTTGTTTACAAACTTCCAGGAGAATTATAATCTACTTTCCATTCAATTGTTTTTAGCATTTGGAATTTTTGATACATACTAAACTGTTAAAATACATACCATGTTGGCTATTTATGAAAGTCCTTTTTTCATACAATATAAAAAAAACAATGAATAATAGTATTTATTTATACCACAGTATACCTACAGTACTGTATGTCTAGCCACTCAACTAAAGGGCTTTCTATTTTTCTGGATGTCATGTGGGGCTTCAAATAAAACTAGCACCTGTATGTTTCTCCCTCTTGTGAATGGCTGTGGCAGGATTATTCTCTTAATAGTTATCTGTCCTCAAGTCCTTGACCTCCTTGAATTGTAAACACATTTTTTACACCCCTCTCAGCACTCTGGGACCGAGAGAGTTTTGTCGACAGTGGAGCCCAAAGATAAGCATGCAGGGGCTGAACCTGTTCCGGCCTGCAGTGCCCTCTGCAGCACCTCAGCACCACACTCAGTCAAATCTCTCCCAGCACAGCCATATCACCTCTGACCATGACTCTTCAACAGTGGTGGGAAAAGTATCCAATTGTCATACTTGAGTAAAAGTTAAGATACCTTAAAAGAAAATGACTCAAGTAAAAGTGAAAGTCACCCAATAAAATTCTACTTGAGTAAAAGTTTTTTTTAAGTATTTGGTTTTAAATATAAGTATCACAAATAAATATAATTGTTAAAATATATTAAGTATCAAAAGTAAAAGTATATATATTTTCACATTCCTTATATTAAGCAAACCAGAGACCACAATTGTCTTGTTTTTTACATTTACAGATAGCCAGGGGCACACTCCAAAACTTAGGCAATAATTTACAAACTAAGCATTTGTGTTTAGTGAGTCGGCCAGATCAGAGGTAGTATGGATGACTCTTGATAAGTGTGTGAATTGGACCATTTTCCTGTCCTGCTTAGCATTCGAAATGTAATGAGTAGTTTTGGATGTCAGGGAAAATGTATGGAGTAAGTAAGTACAATATTTTTTGTTAGGAATGTAATAGTAAAGTACAGATACCCCCAAAACGACTTAAGTAGTACTTCAAAATAGTAAGTACTTTACACCACTGCTCTTCAAGAGTACAAGCGCGGCACTTTTGGACTCAGGCCGAGTGAACTCTATGCAAGTGCATCCAAAGCCATGGATGTACAGCCCACACACATCCCTGACTGCTCACTGGCACCAGTTAGCAGACTACAGAAAATATGAGGTAAAAGAAGAGAATGTCAGGAAGTCCAACACCAGCGAACGGTGTAGTAAACAAACATTTGCATACTTCTGACTTATGTACTTTAAAAATATATATAAAAAATGATTTACACTCAAGGAAAACAAAACCCACACACTGTTTATGGTCCCAAATATACATTGATTACTTTTACGTATGTGGAACATTTCGTTTCCTCACATAGTTGTTTAGGAAGTGTTTAGGAGTAGATATCAGTTACATGTTATATCAAGTGTTAGTAAAAATACAGTCATAGGCCTTTTGTAAATGCACAAATAATTGTACAACATCCACAAATGCTTTAATAATTCTCTATTTATACTTTTTGTTTCATGTCACGAAATCCTTCAGTCTAACAATTTGCCAGTAGGGCCTTCATTGTGTAAATGGTTTGTGCGGTTTAAAGCCAGAAACAGAGATTGCATAGATAGTGTGGGTTTATAAGGTCAAATTGTTCAAAAGCAGTTTTACAAGTCCCCTGCAGAGACATATTTATCCCATGCTATAAATTCTCTTCTCTGTGTAAATATATGTCACAGGAATACATTGTATGTGACAGACCTGCAGAGATTTTAGATAGCTTTGGGAGGGAACAGTGACACTTATATATGCATTGGAATTAAAGGGAAATAGAGGAGCATCTCCATTGGGAGACGAGGTCTCTGATGTCCCTCCCAGGTACTTTGATCCATCTTGTGTAGTGAAGCAAAAACCCAATCATTCTTAACCACATAAAAGTTAACAGAGCATGGCCTGGTATTTAGCTTGATGTTTTTCTGTGTTATTAATGTGAGTGATAAGAGCATGGCTTGTCACTGCAGGTCAGATTGGCAGGTGTTGTGCTTTTCCAAAGCTCTGATTTCATAACCCTTTCCGCTTAGCCACCCACAATGCAGAGCAGCCTTTTGCTTAGGTGCATGAAATGGTGAAGACATCGACAGGGGGTGTGGTGACATAGACCTAGAATTCATCTGAAGATGACAGATTAACAGGCTATATATGAATTTGACCTTTTGAAAAAACATGCATTTTGTATAATATATTTTTCTTTCTTCAATGTTAATGACATCTAAATACCACTTATGCATGAGAATGAACTGTAATCAGCATGTTGAGGTTCGAAAGAGCCGTCTTTGATCTGTTGAATGGGTAGCGCTTTCAGGGCTCCGATAGTATCTCAAAGACTAGAGTGAGAGGCGGTGGGGGAAAGGAAGATAAAGAGCACACTCCCTCGCTGTACATTCTGTGGGACTACAGCTGATGAAGAGGATAGAGGCCCTCTGATTAACCAGCCAGTGAGCACCATGCATGTCCCTGCCAGGGCAAACAAATGAAACTATTGTAATGGTATGGCAGACCTTAATCACAGACGTGTTCACAATGATATCTTAGTCAGAAGTACTCTGCGAGGAAATTGTTGCTGGGAGGAGGGTCATTGCATTGCATTGGGTTTCATAGGACACACATGTGCAGTAACAACATTGTAGCACCATGTTTTGGGGGGTGTAAACTCTTAGGTTACAAATGCTGTCAGTCTAAACTCAGAACAAACTTAAGTCTGATTTAACATACAACAAACATAAGCCTGATTTAACATACAACAAACATAAGTCTGATTTAACATACAACAAACATAAGTCTGATTTAACATAAGTCTGATTTAACATACAACAAACATAAGTCTGATTTAACATACAACAAACATAAGCCTGATTTAACATACAACAAACATAAGTCTGATTTAACATACAACAAACATAAGTCTGATTTAACATACAACAAACATAAGTCTGATTTAACATAAAACAAACATAAGCCTGATTTAACATACAACAAACATACGTCTGATTTAACATAAAACAAACATAAGCCTGATTTAACATGTCTTATTTAACATACAACAAACATAAGACTGATTTAACATAAAACAAACATAAGTCTGATTTAACATACAACAAACATAAGTCTGATTTAACATACAACAAACATAAGTCTGATTTAACATACAACAAACATAAGCCTGATTTAACATACAACAAACATAAGCCTGATTTGTCAGCTCACTAACTTTCAATTGTTTATTTTTTGTCTTTCAAAATTGTCAAACATGCCCTACAGAAATGGATAAATTAATGCTATGTAGAACCTGTACATCTGCTTCCAGTACAACCACTACTACTGTAATATGTATTCCTAAAAGAGTACCATTTGAATGATGGAAGTGAAACTGTCCTGTCAGCTGTCTGCTGTAAAGCATTACAATGCAGAGCTGTATAAACCAATTGACCTCATCGTTGAAGACAGCAGAAAGTTTTCACAGCCAGCAGTCCCATCTGTACAGCTCCACAATGAATATGCATGGAGCCAGATATGTTATACATTGGGCCATTAATAATCTTGTCATCTGATTTGAGAGCTCAAAGTTATTCTGTACCCCCTCCCCATCCTCTCCTTGCATTCTTCCAACCACCGCAAATGCCAGGGCCTGATTCTCGTTCTGCAGAGAGAAGCTAGCACAGTGCAGAACAAGCCAAAATTTGAAAAAAAGCACAAGGGAATATATGGCCTTTTTTTAACCTTATTATTCTCCCTTTATTGGGATTAAACGGTTTGATATATCCAGCAGAGGACTTGCACATATACATGCAAAAATGAAGTTGGTTTGTGTGTCAGGAGGCCTACAGAGATGCCAGTAAGTTGGGATGTCAGGGTGTGCAAACTGACCTTGAATAGTGAGCAACTATTAGGGTGAGAAGGTGGGGGGCAAGATGACTGATCAAGGTAGCATTTGCAATTGGGGGGTTTTGGTTTCAGGCTCTCCAGTCATCAATCATCCAGGGCCTATTCTGTTCTTTGACAGCTCACTACAAGACTTGACATTTAACACTCGCAACCCTGGCCCAGGCTATGCCTAAGCCCAGGGACTTCAGAAACACAAAAATTGAATAGAATGACACTTTTGCCCCTTTGGTAAGTGGTAGAGCTGAAGCAAAGCAGATACAAATTAATAATTTCCATCTGTAATAGAGTTTAGTCTGGTGAAATTGCTGCTAAATGCCTCCCATAGCTCCCTTGCTGTTTACCCTCCCACACACAAAAGGGCAAAATGAAGCAGTCAAGAGGACTCAAGGCTTATTAGAATACATGAAAGTATGTTCCTGTGTGTGCTGGATGGGGTGATGGGTGGGGGGCTAGAATGCTAGAACGTACTCAGTGAACTACAAGAGATTGATAGGGGAAAGTGTAACCTGCCAAAGTCAACAATACCTAACCTGACCCAATTAACATTATTAATATTGTGAATTAGAAGTAAGGACATTGTTGATATTCTCTGGTAATGGCCATAGACAGGGGCATTAACAACTGTAAACCATCCTACTGTATCTCACAGTATGGTTTTTCCATTGATTAATTTGCCTTTGCATAGATCATAAACCAAAAATAAATGTTATTCAAATTATTTTGTCTTTGTCCTTTGGTTGGGTTTAAATATTCCAATTCTCTCCAGAGGGACTGAGCTCATGTTTATCTGACCACAGTTTGTTCCATCGTGTTTTTAGGTCAGTAGGTCGCTTTAAATAGCGCAATACTATTATGAGGGGCTAAAACAAGTAATGCCATGACTAATCTGCTGTAACTGTTTGGAGAGACTCCATGTGTGAAAGCAGATGTAACCAACATCAAACAGGACTTGTGTCAAGAACCTCTTTTATCAGCCCCCACCCCAAAAAATATTATACTTTTTTCCCTCATGCACCTTATTAATTGCCATAGAATTGTGATCTGTCAGAACCTCCCTTCTCTGGCTCAAGCATATGCATGACACAACCTCACACACACACAACCTATATGATATATATCAGCATTTCTTTCTTTTAAAGCTCTAAAGGTTTTAGGAGGCCCTCTCTGCCCAACAAAATGCTCTTGGTATCAACATGGTTTTAGCCTGTGGATGTTGATAGAATATCCTGGCTATGAGTAAAGTCATACTTATGTTGGGAACTTGATAGCTTCTTTAGAATTGTCTGGGCCACAGAGTAGACATTTTATCTTGTATCTTTGTGCGCGATACGCTCTGCTTGCCGAATACTAAACATGTTGCCAGACAACTCACTATGTCTTAACTGGGAAACTGGCAGCTATTGAACATGCCTTTAACGACTCCAAGGGCAACCTTTCAGCCTCCACAGGACTTATATGTATTGAATTGAATCATGTTGCAATCCCTCCCTTAAAGATCTACTTCTGGTCTAATAGACACATAATTTGAAAGTCACAAATAGTTTTGATTATAGTAAAACATACATTTGTCAACACAGTTGAAGCAACTTGAATCTGCAGTATGATAATACATTTTCTAAAATCTGAAAAGTGAAACTATTGGTTGGCTTTCTTCAGACAAAATTACTCACACATAAACACACACAGAAACGTACACAGAAACACACACAGTAACACACACAGAAACACACACAGTAACACAAACAGAAACACTCACAGAAACAAACACACATGCATTCTCATACATGGAAAGCCTGGTTCAGTCCAGCTGGCTAGCTGTGACGTCATCTCAGAAAAGAAAAAAAACATTTTCTGAGAAAGATTCATCAGATCATGGCCATCCCGAGCCTCTGCACACTCTGCTAGCAACACCATATGGCTGGGTTCTAAACCCACGGGTAGAGGCTTAATGACGGAGCGGATGTACACTGCACATGCCCAGGGATGTTGGGGGAAGGGGTAAAAAAAAACACTGATCAAGTCTTTGGCCTGGAAAGGCTGTGTAAGGTCAGCTGTTGGCAGGGGATAGGGGGGGGGGGGGGGGGGAGGCAAACGCTTGTCCAAAACAATAGGCAGGTGACCATGACTGCACATGTAATTTGGAAATACAGTATTTTATACCAGTGCATGGCTACATTGGTATGCTGTAATTCTAACATATGTACGACACCAATCCTCCTAATCCAGGGCTACTGTAGTACTATTGTTGACTTCTGCCTATTTTTATACTTGAATAAAGGTGTATCCTGTTATAGTCCTGTTTTGTAATGTTGTGACTTAATGTGTCTACAACATACCACATTGCTTACAGCCAGTGATAAAGGCATATCCAAAATATATGCACCAAAGACCCAATCACTTTGACAAATACACACAGCTGCTTGTGTGGGATCCTGGGATGAGTATACAAAGGCAAGCCCCCAAATAATGAATGTTTACTGAGGCTGATGCAACTGCATGCCATTTTTATGGTCATCATATCATTATTATGCTTTTTCTGTGTGCATGACCAAGTCATGATTCCCAAACAATGCATATTTGGATTTGTAAAACCATAAATATTTAAATGTATCCACAATCAGACATTTTGTGTAGAGCTTTCTTCAAACATAGGCCCTATGCGGTCCGGATGTATTCTCTCTCTACCAAACATGATGGATTAAAACCAAACACTTTGGAGAGGGAATCCACTCTATTCCGACCACGTGTGTAAAAGCTCAAAGGCAGTTTCCACAGACACAACAATATTATCCCAGCAGTGGTGAGGTGGGAGATGGGGGACATGATCGGGAACATTGGGGCAGCCCAAGGAGTAGGGAGGTAGACCCTGTGATTGATGGAGATGTGGCCGGTCTATAAAGGACTGCAAAGAGTGCTGGGAGAAAATCAGAGAGTGGGCATCTGCAGGCCCCCCCCCCCCCCGACTCAAGAGAGAGATGCCTCCGAATTATTAAGCAGTCAGGAGCGCTGATGATGAAATTCTGAAGGTCGGCCGTAACAAGAGGCACCTTACAAGGGTCGTAACCTTTTCCTTGCTGTGTATTTTGTTCTTTGTACCCCCCTCACAACATCACCTTCCCACCTCTGTGTTCATCAGGGGCGGCGGGGCGCGGGGCGCACGGGGAGGGGTGTTGCGTTACACCACTGTTTATCTGTTCCTGACCTCTAGCCGGCAATTCTGCACTTGATAAGACGAGGGCTCGCCTCATAATGTGCATGGCAGCTGATATCAGCCCTGTATCCTTGTGAAATGGATTATCAAGGCCTGAGGAGCGTGCAGAATATAATAAATAGAGATGACACACATGGAGTTGTGGGCTGATGGGCAACACCGCCTCAGCAATTACCTGCTGCCCACTTAAAACAGGGGTCACACAGGGCAGGCCGATGGAGAGACGAGTTATGGTTATATCTTATTTTCTCTGCAGGGCAGGCGCTCTATGTCAGTGAGCCACTGTGTGTGTGTGTGTGTGTGTGTGTGTGTGTGTGTGTGTGTGTGTGTGTGTGTGTGTGTGTGTGTGTGTGTGTGTGTGTGTGTGTGTGTGTGTGTGTGTGTGTGTGAGAGAGAGGGAGAGAGGGAGAGAGAGAGAGCAGGCTTAAGCTAGTTTGGGTACCAGTCTTTTTAGCTGACATTCCTCTCTTTGCCACTCTTGTCTTTGGAAAATGACAGGAGTGGCAAGGAGTAGAATGTAATAGGTGAACAGAGACAGCAACCAGGCTAGGCTTAGGTATACTGGTTACAGATATCATACCTAATACACCCCTCCTGTAGGGATCTGTCACTTTCGGAGCTCCTTTCTGTCCCGGCACCCCAATGGTGCAACTAGCTTCCCCCTGAAGCTAAAACAGCAGCGACCCTGCCCATCTTATGAAAACATCTGAAACTCTACCTCTTCAAAGAGTATCTTAAATAATCCCGCAGCACCCCCCTCGCACCTCCTCCCCACCCCTCTCCCCCACACACAAAAGAGGCTTTTGTCGCACTTGACTCTTTTCCCTTTACTAGCACTGACTTTGATGATAGCTACTTTATTGAGGAACAATGTACTTATGATGACTGTGATATATGGTTGTCCCACCTAGCTATCTTAAAATTAATGCACTAACTCTGAGTCGCTCTGGACTAAAATGTAAAAATGTGAACTATCAGGCCAATAAATGATTGAATGACAGATTTACATTGAATACTAATTGTGGCTTCATTGATGTTCAACCAAGACATACACATTTCTTCATTTACGGAGTATTGCCCAACAAATGTTTTTAGAAATAAACAAAAAATCAAGAATCAACCTCCTCCATGAACCAATACTCATGCCACTTAATGCATTTGACCAATGAAGCCCAGTGCCACTTGATCTGTGTGATAGTGTTTATGGCAGAGCGTAGATATGAAGGGCTCTCAAAGGTGTCCTTTTCACCTGACCACACAGCCAGGCCCCACATAGATTTGTATATATCAATGACTCTTGATTGAAAGCTGTTATCGCTACCCAGAGCAATTAAACAATTGATCTCATTTTCCCAACACTACTAAAGCTATTTCACCATCATGCCGCCCGCTTCATTGAATTGTCGTAAGATAGTTTTCAGTTGAAAAAAAATCTAGTATTTGGTATCACATACTGGCAGAGGGGCATATTTTTTTACCTTCTATCCAGGAATCTCTGGTATACTCGTTTGTATTGAACATGGGCATCTAATTTTAGTCACCAGACATTAATGGAATGATACAGATCCTCTTGAACCCTCTGAAGGGTCCTTGTTATCGCTCACCTCTTGGATTACCCCAGTTTCACTTTGATCTACGAGAGATCTATGTGTTTACTGTTAAAACATCTCCTTAATTTACATGGCCTGGAGGATCCCGCCCATTGAACCCACCCATACACCTTTCAGAAAGAGGATCCTCACCAACTTGACAAATATAGTCATTATTTGAGGGGGTGAAGGACTTGGATTCAGCTCATTTATTGGTCAAATTTGGAGACTGTTTTGACATCTGCATATTGAATGAATCAGCCTTATGATATCTCTGTACACTGTGTACATAGTTCATTCAGACATATAATCTATTGTGCATTTAGCCTATGATGTGTACATAATTGATCGTACAGCAGCAGTCAAGTTTATATTTTACCGTGCATTTGTATTAATCACTGGTCCAAGAAATGTATTTAACCATATAAGCCAATTAAACACTCTTAAAGTTTCCACCTGAGATATCTTAGAGTGTGTGAAGAATAATGTATGGTTCATTTCAGAAACAGGCAGTCCAGCGGCGTAATGTCAGTATAAAACAGACCTTGGAGACTAGGCTCTGTCTGTTTCAATGAAGAAATCTGAATGGCTGTAAGCTGCCAGGCAAACCTTTATATCTATTTGTTCCACTCGTCTGGCTCTCAATGAGTTTAATCAGCTGAGAAGAAACGGTGAAGGGGGTGTTGCCCTACCCGCCCATACCTTAGAGAGCTCCCCTCCGCCACACACTCACAGTCAAACACACACAACCCCACAACCTCATTCTCTGTGCATCGATGTGAGAGTTGAGGGTCTCCCTCTCCCCTGTTGCCTTGCGGATTATCAAGTACACTTCAATTACTGCCGATCGATACACTTCTGGCTGCAAAAGGGAGGGCGAGGGAAATTAGACAGACTTTGGGTATGGCTGTGACTACAAAGCAATGGATTAACACTGATATGCATCTCTTCATTTACATCAGGAACGGGCCCATTCTTCCCCAGCATACAGCACTCTCCTCTGCACGGACGCACATTCACACAGGCTTTAATTGAAAGGCGACTTTTTGAGAGATTGCTTCTTTAAGTGCTGGGCAAGGTGAGGGCAGGCCTGTCACATACTGTAGGGGGATTAAAGCTCTTACACCGAACAGTGGAATAGCTGGAAGCACCTTATATAGGAACATACTGTATAGTTCATAATAGACATTTGTGTGTGTGTGTGTGTGTGTGTGTGTGTGTGTGTGTGTGTGTGTGTGTGTGTGTGTGTGTGTGTGTGTGTGTGTGTGTGTGTGTGTGTGTGTGTGTGTGTGTGTGTGTGTGTGTGTGTGCGTGCGTGTGTGTGCGTGTGTGTGTGCACGCATGTGCACGTGTGTGTAGGGGTGTATGTGTGTATGTCAAAGAGATAATGATATTTTCATTTATAATGCATTTTAAGAATGGATATTAAGAAATATAAATGTGGTAATGTAGAAAAGGTTACAGTAACAACAAGAAAAACAAATTATCTCCTCTCTTAAAATATGCTTGTCAGCATATATAACACAATGGTTTTAAGTAGGAAATAATGCTAGAATCATTGTTCTCCAGAACTGGGAGGAAAAGGGAAATGAAAGCTGGACTGGGGAAGAGGATAAAAAAGAAGTGAAAGTGTAGGAAGAGATAAGCAGTGTCTGCGTTCCCCTGAGGCAGAGCATGAAGGTCTCTGGTGCCTGGCCCTTGTCTCTGAACCCCCTGCAGGTCATCTGCCCTCACTCCCCCACCCTTCCTCTCCGCAGAGGCAGTGAAAACACTCCAACACCTGGGTTCACTCTTCGCTTTGCTTCGCACTGCACATATGAGCCTCTCCAACCCACAGACACCGTTTATCATCTACATGGACAGCAGACACAAGCTTTATGATTAGCCGTTTGGAGTTCTACTCAGAATTATTATACTTTTTTTAGTAAAGAGGGCTTAATTAAGCCATTGGCTATTTTGGGTTGACATAATTCATGTTATTCCATACCGTGTGTAGACATTTGCTGCTCACTAGCCTATAGATTAGAGCACATACCAGTTTACAAGCAATGCTCAGTAACCCACGCTTTTCCCCCTTCTGCTACATCTGTAAATAAATATATGTTCTGTACGTTTTATTCATTGTAGAAAGAGTGAACACTGAGGGAAACATTGAAATGTTTTATTTGACAGAAAATAATAAAACAATGTTGATTAACAGTGTTCTTGTTTAGTGCTCCATTTCCTTATATTTTTTTGTATGTATAGACATCTTCGTCTTTCACAAAGCTGATACGAAGGACATTCAGATGCTGAGAGTACTTAGGAGTTTGTTGTGATCTTCTTAATTTAGGTTTATCTGCCACCAAAGCCTCAGGTTACAGGGACTGATGCAGCGTATCCACTTCTGTCCTCCCAGGGTCAGAGTCACATTACACATCACTACTCCTAGCCGAAGTGCAGCTCTGCCTCTGAAATGGCCTTCGCCCTCCAAATAAAGATGTCTCTCTGTTGAAAGCTTCTCACTCCACCATGAATTTGGTCTCCCCCCCTTCCCTCCCACTGCAATCTGTCGTGCCAGCTCCCACGGTTTGTCTTTGGAAGTGATCCGTCCCCGAGCGTTGAGCGGAGCCACTCCATGTTCACATCGCCCCCAGGGGCATTCCTGCCTGCCCACTACCCTTGCTTTCCTTTGTCAGCCAAATGGATACCAATTAAATCAACTGTTCTCCAATTAGAATTTGGAAGAATCTATCTTGTTCAGTGTTCTAAATCCCAATGCCTGACTCCCGATCTTTTTTCTTTCTCTCTTGTACCCCCTTTCCTGGAATCAGTTACTGGGAGAGTGAGAGTAGTTATTTCCTGCAATAGGATACTCCTGGGTTTTCTCGTCCTGTCTGTTTATAAAATATGTTACTAGTGTTTAGCCAAATGTTAGTAAGATTGAACATGTTTTATGTTGTGTTCCATTTAACAAAATCCCTGCCCAGACTAAATTGCACTTATGTTAAAATTTAAGTCATTTCAAATAATCAAATGTACTGTATCTGTGATGGATTAATAACTCAGGGTCAAAAATGACTAAACTGGATGAACTCTCATTACACACCCATATTCTCCTACCGCTGTACAGTCTGGGGCCCTCAGTCATTAATAAAGAGGTGGCATATCTTATTTTGCAGACATGGGCAACAAATTGCTTGGATGCAAGCCACGTCATTATTGCCTATTAATCGTGTTCAGAAAGTATGCCCCATTGTGTATCTTATGACCAGGCAACACCCTGCTGCAACTCCAAATCACATCCAGCTAAACAAACCAGCCAGTCAAGCTTCCTGTGGAGCTGTGCTTCAAATCCCAGGGCTTGGCATAGAGGAGCTCCTGAGCCTCCTGCCTCCTGCACGCCACCATCACAACATATGTGGATGGATGGCTCACCCAGCTGCCCACAACCACTCCAGTTCCAGATTAATGTAGATTCCTGTATTATTTTTTGAAACTGTGTCAAAACAGAGCAGGACTTGCATACCCTAACTCCCCTGGTTTACGTTAGCCAGCTTCCCTTGCCTTTCTCCATTGGTGTTGGCTGTATGACATGGACAAAGCAGCCAGGCCCAGGCCGTCAATGCTGTCACTGTGGTAGGCATGCATCACCAAATGCCATGTCAGAGGGGCCGAGTCAATGAAGTTATCAATATGACATTAAAAATGAAAAATAATTTAAAAAATAATCACACAAACAGGAATTCCTACCAAAATGTGTTAAAAGAATATATATACATACTGTATGTATTTTACGGGGATATGATTCAAATTACTTATGTTATCCTTGGTGGTACAGAGGAACTGAATATGCTCCATTCTATCAACTTGGAATATTAACCATAGGAGCTGCTCATAATGTAATAACACATTTAAAAAATAACAGATCCATTGTTTGGCCTCACTAATTCAGTTGTGTCATTCCTCGACCTTCTCTGTTCTCACATTTAACATTGGTTTTAAGGTAAATTAAGAAAGGGCAAATGTAAAAGGTTGCTGCATGGAACATGAAATTATTCACAAAGTTAAACTTTTTTTCCCAGATTTTCAAGACAGTCATGGCCAATGTTTTCTCTAAACTGCATGCGTGCACAGTTGCGTAGTATCCCCGAGAAATATCAGCCAAGTGAGATTGAACCTCACTCAACTTTCTAGAGTTTTCCCTGTTAGTTAACACTATCAACGTTTCACTTTTCTGTGGCAATTGTGATCGAATCAATGCATTATTAGCCAATTTCAATGGAACATTCCAAAACAAAATGAACGAAGCAAAATATTTTGTTGTAGGCAGAACGCACAGGTGTAGGATTCTATTGTGCATGACTCAGCCATACTCTACACATACCACTGCGGCATAACCAATCAGAGCTGCATTAGGCCTATATGCAAACAGACCACTGCCGAATATGGACCTGTGCCATTTACTTTGAACTGGACTGTGTTTACAGCTGTGGTCATGAGTAGATGAGCTTGTTTTGAGATCAAAGTAAAAGCTGCATGTAGCCACATGTGCACACTTTGTTCATATCCTTTGCTAGTTAGTGAGTTATTAGCCCAGTTATAGCTCATTTGTAGTCAGCAATAGGGGAGTGATTACTTCCTACAAGAGTACAAAATGGGTACATTTCTAGACATCTTTTATAAGCAAGTCAGGTACAGAGCTTAAAGGCACAGTGTTATATTTTGAGACAGGCTTGAATAATCTAAGTAGCCAATAGGTAGAGTGTAACATCATTTGTATAATTCTCTGTAATAATGGTATGGAAATAATAATCCATTTTATTTTGTCAAACAAAACAACAACATTTTCAGTCACCTCGTTGTCTCAAGGACAAGTGAATAAAGTCACCCAGTAAAATACTATTAACATGCTACTAGAAGTCTAAACGTTTTTGGTTTTAAAAATACTTAAGTATCAAAAGTAAAAGTAAAATTATAAACCATTTCAAATTCCATATATTAAGCAAACCAAATGGCACATTTTTTTATATACACTCAGACATAATTTACAAACAAAGCAATTGTGTTTATTGAGTCTGCCAGATAAGGGATGAGGCAGTAGGGATGACCAGAGATGTTCTCTTGATAAGTGTGTGAATTGGACCATTTTCCTGTCAAAATGTAACGAGTACCTTTGGGTGTCAGGGAAAATGTATGGAATAAAAAGTACATTACTTTCTTTGGGAATGTAGTGAGTAGTGAAGTAAAAGTAAAAGTTGGCAAAAAAAATTGAAATATTAAAGTACTGTACAGATACTCCAAAAAACTATTTAAGTAGTACTTTAATGTACTTTTACTTAAGTACTTTACACCACTGAGGACTATATTATTGTCAAATAGCCACGGTAGTCTACTTGGCCACTGTTAAAACTGTAATTTAAAACAGGTACAGCCTCAGTGTTCACAGTAAACACACGCTGGAAGTTACATAGAATTTTCAAAATGTTCAAGTTTGCATTCAGCAGACCTGAAAGTTGCTCAGTGCCACCCCAAAATTGAGGGAAGCCTAGTATAATGTTGAGGCTATCTTCTTTAAGATTGGGCAGAATTTATTAATCAGTATAGTTATTGAGCAATTTTCCTTTCCTTCCATCAGAGTTGACAATATGTAAATACAGTTTCTTAGACACATCTCTCTTTGCCCTATGATGCCCCCCTACCTTTACTTTGTTATGCTTATCTGCTAGAAGAATGGAGCCTTATTGTTCACCAGCAATAAAGGCCCTTTTAAGTCCATTACGGAACAAAGATGGTAAGTGACATTTTGTAACAACAGATTGACCTAGCTTAGTTCCGTTGGAGGACTTTAGTTGGACTGTGCAGAGAGAAAAAAAACAGACTATGTCTCGGTGATTGCCTACCCCTCCTCTGGGAATATAGGGAAGTCATCCACTTTTCAAAGCTATCCCTCTGTGTCACATGACTGCATCTCTTTGAAATAGTTCCTCATGAGAGGAATCATTCAATGCATTATCAACTTCTCACCATTACTGGGATATGTTTTCATAGAATAAATCAAATAAAACTGGGGGCTTTATATTAAACCCTTTTCCCCAAAAATGTAGTTTGAGTCTCCATAGGTTTGTTTTGTTTAGACTCCTTTGTACGGAACAATAAAAATAACCACAAATGCTCACTGCATTTCTTACCAGCAAACTCAACCACACCAATTGAAATTGGAGATTTCCTAAGGGTCTAATTCAACTTTTTGGTCCATTTGTTTTGACAATTGCAGATGGCTTGTTTGGCAAACAAATGGCTATTACTTTGTCAGGTGAGACCAAGCTTCTTTTGTTGAACTTTTTCATTGTATAAACTACAATGTTCTCACTTCACTTTGAATGAAATTCTGAATCCGAAGCACAGCTTGTAGTATGAACAAAGCTTGAAGTGTACAGGCAATGAAATACATTCCCCTGCATCAATGTTCAATATCCGTCCATACATAGCTATATAAATCAATCAGTTGATTGAGTCTTTCAGGAGTCACCTAGTGTGACACACTGGAGAGGATGTCTGGAATATAATCATTACAGATCAAGACAATTTAGCCAACAAAAATAACATCTGTCTCTAGACACCCATGAACTTCCAGAGCACCCTCCAAGTCCTCTACCCCAGAGTTTAACCTAAAAACGCTCCAGTCAGGAAACCATCTGATTGTGCATTTAATGAACCCAAAAGTACAGCATTTGTTATTCCAGCTGTTGTTACAGGCAGGTTCCTAAGTGTAAAAACATAGAGACTAAATATGCTCTCTTAAAAGTTAGCTGATTTATGAGTTACCCTTACATACTGTATCTTTCAAGAGATGTGCAGCACTATTACCATATTATCTTTGTCTCATTGAGAGAAAAAGTCCAATTAGTACACTGATGAAACAACAAACTGGATTTGACTCTACATCTATGTTCGTCATATTTTATGGCTACTCATTTTCAATCTTTGCCACCCACACTTTCATGACGTAAGGTAAATAAATGAACAATCACTACATTTTTCCACTGGCTAATTCCAGACGAAGAAAAAAAAACAATTAAAAGTCCCTTCCCCTTCCCATCCAGACTATTCCCACGCATTTTTTGGCAGAGGACTCTGACAATCTCCAGAGGCCTTGCTTCTTTTCCAGTCAGTGAGGAACTTGTCAGGAAAAGATCTACATTTCCCAGAGAGGAGTGTAGGCGAATGTGTGAGGAAAACTGCAAGACGGACCAGGAGGTTAAGTGAAAGCCAGAGAAAAAGAGAAAGAGAACAGAGAAGGA
Organism: Oncorhynchus kisutch; assembly: GCF_002021735.2. NCBI lineage: Eukaryota > Metazoa > Chordata > Actinopteri > Salmoniformes > Salmonidae > Oncorhynchus > Oncorhynchus kisutch. The sequence continues at coordinate 26,564,712 of NC_034195.2, forward strand.
AGAGAGTTTGTGTGTGTTATAACAGAGAGGGATGGGAGTGGGGGGAGGTTGGGGGGGTGTAGGGGATTTGTGATAGCCACAGAAAGAGGAAAGAAAGGACAGCTGAAGAGAAGGAATGGCAGAACTCTTTTAGGGGCCATCTTCCACTGACTTGTGTGTGCTAAAATAAATGATGGCATTAAGTAACCCAGAGGAGAAATACAGATCCTATAATAACACTTTTGTTCTACAAACTCTGACACACAGAGCAGAAGTGCATAGCTAATCAGTTTAACCCTGCATATACCCGCTTGACTCTCTGTGGTTTCACATGATCTGTGGGTGACAGCAGTGCCAGGCCCACTCTGAACTAGCTGTGGCCTGATGGTGGCCTGGAGCACCAGGCCAGGGCAAAAGCCTCGACCCCAGAGGCATACTGACCTGTCAGGAGAAACCTCTGTGTGGCATTTTGACTTGTAGTTCAGAGACAATAGAAATCTTTGAAACAGATTCTCATAGACTCCTCAAGCCGCCACTATTATTTCTGAGATGATATTATCTTTATTCTAATGAGGGTTGAATTCTTTAGTTTTTTTTATCTGTCTTGGGTTGACACTTTGTTGACATGTTGTTGACATTTTGTAGATGACTGGGTCAATAGTATAACCAATAGGTCACAAGCTGACAAAAATGTCAAAATTGATTCTTTCAGATTGGCAACCCCCCCCCCCCCCCCCCCCCCCCCCCCCAGTAACACCAGTTCTGTGTCTGACATCATGTGGAGCCAACATTTTGCAAGGCATTTCTTCTTTTCTCACATTTCTGTTACTGGATTCATCAACAATGGCATCAAAAAAAAGTGAACTAAAATGTAATGCCCGAGACACTTGAACAAAGAAGTTTGTTTAGACCTGACTATTCATGACAAGAGTGACAGTTCCATGAACTTTACTAACTAGCTGTTGAAACAGGTCAAACTATAAAGACATCTCATTCCTCCCAGGTCCATAATACTACCAGAGAATACCTATTTTATACAATGCCTGCTCTCAAATACAGCCACCCATTAGTATTAAGATTATAGTGTCCGTCTTTGAACCTATACACTGTCTTCCATTTCACTCCTCTGGAATCAGGTTTTAAATGACTAAGGTGTTGAGAACTCATAAAGCCCTCCAGGTTTTCCAGATATTGGTCTCGTGCCTTTGTTTGGTCTCTGGCCACCAAAGGCCAGTACATGTCAGTTTGTCTTTATTAAGCAACAAGCAGGTTTAATCAATGCTAGGGAAGCTGTATGCTTTCCTACCTCTAATGTGCCATTAAGTTCCATTCAGAGTGACTGGACAGTTGTCACACAAAGTGGAGAAGCAGAAAGTAATCAATGCTACTTAACAACTGTAATTTATCACCTTGCCACAGCCAAAGGTTTGTGAAATAAGGCCTCCTGTGTGTAGGGTGGAGTGTGCAGTAGGAAGCTGAGGTGATATGGTGGTCAAGGTGTTTCATGGACCAGGGCACAATTACTCTTCATCTACTTCTCAATTGCTGCATTATCTAGGTATATCAATAGTGTGGAATTAAAAGGCATTGATTTTTGCATGTGTTTTTGGTTGTTGAAAAGGAACTTGTAAGGGTATTTCTCTTTTAGTGACTTACTAAAACGCTCAACTATAGATCAAAGCTGTATTTCCTCACTAGAAGGATATGATGGGCAACATAATTAAATATTACTTTAATCGACGCTGTTATAACACCTATTTACTAGTTTAAGACTATATCTTCTACTTATGTTTTCTCCCATGTTGATATCAAGCCCACCCTCTAGCGTTTGAATCTTGCATCAGTCAAACATACCTGTTAATGATATGAAGGTATGTCTCTAACAATATCAGGCTATATGTATTTAAAAAAAAAATCAAAGTGGTAAACTGGTAAATAAGCAAAAATGAAGTAAATAGTATATTTCTATGTACAAATACCTTCTATTGATGATGGTCCTCCATTTCCAGCAGTGTCTTGGATAACAACACAGCTGTGATAACAACACAAGCATTTCTCGAATGGGATCGAGAAAGAAAGCAACCACCTCTCAGAATTGAAGGATTGGCATTGTCAGGTTACAAGTGTTGTCTACAGTAAAACATACTGAAAAACATATTCAAAGACATGCCACAGATGTCTATGTGAAAGAGGGAGAGCATCATTTGTGTAAAGGCCTCTTAAGCAATTACCATGACAACACTTAACATAGAGTACTGTTAACTCAGATTGTATGTACTGTACATGACATATATATTTTTTTAACTATTGTCAAAATAATGTTAACAATGTTCTGAATTCAATATTAAATTGTGCTCAATTAGAGTATAACATCAAGTTAACAAATCCTCCTATACTATATTGTATTTAAAAGTGCAGAAGATTCAATATAAGAATCAATAAAACAACTGAAAGAAACACATTTAAATTGAGGTCTGATTTAGTTTCTGTTAGCATGAACTTTCTGATGTAACAGACAAACTATTTCTACCAGATGCTGTATGTTGTAAATGTTTGGACACATTACCAGTGGTGAAAAATGGCTTTGGCTCAGTGGAATCAGATGGTGGAGATGCACAGCTACATTATTGGCTATTATGAGAGCAAAGTGATTTGTTGGGCAACTCTTGAGTTTGAACTGTGAACCAGGGACAATCTGAGGTGACCGCATGTCTTTTTTATGTGTGCTGTGGTTGCTGTGTAAATTGCACAAAGAAAGAAGGTCAATTCCTGAGGGCTGGATAATGGGTTTCATTTGAGATTGATTGCATCCCTCTGGTCTGCTTCTGTCCTCTTATTTTACCTCATAATTTGGGTTATGAAATATTTTCAGTGCAAATAATGTAGAGGACTTTTTTTCGTCAACGACATGGCCAGATGAAGCCCAATGGGAAGAATGGACCCGATAATAAAAAAGAAAAACCATGCAAGCAAATTGCACACAAATCACATCACGCATGAACAGTCAGAACGACCATGGAGGAAAAAGTTGAAGGGGCCAAAAAAAAAAGAAGAAAAATTTCAATTTCAAGAGCATTATTATTTTCATTAATCATATCTCTGTCGTCACCCCTTTCCTTATGCCTTAGCGAGAGATCTATTATACGCTCCATTTAGCCCCAGCCATATTACCTCATATGTTTTCCTGGCTGACCAAATAAGACTTAAGAGATAAAATAATTTACTGTTCATTATGAGCCATGTCACTGGAATCAATCTATTAACCTGCGTTAACTGGGCAGGGTGGCGAGATCTCATACCCGGCATCGACGGGAGGAAAATTGATATCTATCTATTGTATGTCTATGGTCATAAAGAGGAGATGGCATTTAATTTACCGACACCACCACCACCACAACCACCTTGGTGGATGGCTTTATTTTTCTGGTGGCCTCGTCGCCTTAAAGCAGCCTTTGACCTGTAAAAGATTCTAACAAATTAGCTTCTATTGTGGAGCCAAAGGTGCCATCATTGAGGGGACGCTCTGCTGAGCCTAAAGTATGATGGGAGAAGCGGGTGACAGAGCAAAGAGCCTTGACGTGATTGAATTAACCCTTTACAGCCAATGTGCTGATAAGAAAGGTAGTGGGAGGGGGGTTAAAGGATTGCACTGCTTGTCTCTTTTGAAAAGGAACAGGTGCCAAGGCCATTTTTTTCTGTTCTTGTGCATTTCCATTCACAAACATAGATGCCTGTACAGCTCAAACTTGGGTTCAAATAGTATTTGTTTTCTTTCAAATACTGCCCCTGATTGCCAATGGCACTCCAGGCAGTCTAAATTAAACACTCAACACTCAAGGCTGATAGAACACAAATGCAGCCCTGTTACACTCAATATTTTCACAGATTTACATAATATGTAACCCAATACCAATGCAAGTCTAGACATTGGTTACCCATTTGTTCAGTGATTCAGCCTGAACTCATGATTTTAGAGCTAGCCTCACAGACGTGTTTTCTCAGAGACAACATATTAAGTCTTCCTGGGTAACTTGCTGAGGGGGATTAGGGTGTTTGTTGATGTGTTTGCTGCATTACTGTGTGGTTATGGGCAGCGTTATAAGGATCCAGGATCAACACAGCTAGGTTCAATGACAATCTAGGGTCAACACAGCTCAATGGCGATCCAGGTTCAACACAGCTAATTTACGATGCAGGTTCATCACAGGTAGGCTCAATGATGATCCAGGATCAACACAGCTAAATTACAATGCTGGTTCAACACAGGTAGGCTAAATAATGATCCAGGATTAACACAGCAAAATGTATTGCAACTCATGCTCATAATAATACATAAAGTAGCCTGAATAATATCAGGACATTAGATTATTAGCAATGCTTTTTTGACCTTGTGGATAGTGTTAGAAACAACATCAGTCATGTATTCATAAAAATTATTTTTGAAACTGTGGTTAACGAGCTGTGTCAGTGTGTGGGCCTCAAGGCATGTCAGAGCAACTCCACTTCGTGCCCCAAAACTACCCGACCTCTGATCCCTACACATCTGTAAGGATACTAACAGAGATTTGCCTCAGGTGACCATGTTGTACTGTCAAGAGAGTTTAACCTTTCATATTAGAGTTGATGGTGGTTGAAAGCAGGGTTTTACTACTTTCATTTGTTCCCTGTGTTTTTAAAATTCCACCAAGCATAGGAACATTGCGCATGAGTTAATCATTTCTTTATTTTACAAATCATCTTGTTTACTTGAGAAGGTTAAATAAGCAGCTGAGCTCTAATCCAGTTTGTATGGTAGAATGTTGAAAGAAAATACCAATATTTCTGATGTGAGTTCACACAGCTGAAGGACAGTCCAGACTAAGGCTGTTGCAGTGACCATTTTACCGCCACACCGGCGATCACAAGTCATGAAGGAAGTCAAATTCCATGTGATCGTTAATTACCGTTAGTCACGGTAATTAGGCTTCTCCAAGCTCTAATGCTGCTGCTGGTCATTAGTAGCTTACCAAACTTGCTAACTGTCTGGTACTCAGCACTCTATTGTCCCTCCAATCACTTTGACATCAATGCAAATGTAATCGAAAATCTAATCAAACACTTCATGAGAACCCAAGAACTCATGTTGCGCAACAAAAGAAAACAGAGTGACGGCCTTTACTAAAAAGAGAAGTATCCCATCAGCTTTCTATAGGCTAGACCTACTATATTTATTTCTCAATGTCACGCCCTGACCTTAGAGAGCCTTTTTATGTCTCTATTTTGGTTTGGTCAGGGTGTGATTTGGGTGGGCATTCTATGTTCTGATTTCTATGTTTTGTCCGGGTATGGTTCTCAATCGGGGACAGCTGTCTATCGTTGTCTCTGATTGGGAATCATACTTAGGCAGCCTTCTTCCCTTTTGTTATTGTGGGAAGTAACTTTGTTAGAGGCACTATAGCCCTTGTAAGCTTCCCAGTCGTTTCTTTGTTACTTGTTTAGTTTGCGATTCAAATAAAGAGAAATGTATGCTCACCACGCTGCGCTTTGGTCCACTTCTTCAGACGGTCGTGACACTCAACTTTCCTAATATTAAGAACATTGCTTACATTTACAACAGGAGTATAATAGCCTACCTGGCTGGCATGAAAATGAACCATGGAAAAAGCATCCTCTATTTGCTAATTTAGCCTACCTGGCTGGCATGAAAATGAACCATGGAAAAGCGTCCTCCATTCACTATTTAAGTGCATATATTTTCCCCCACTGCCCCTGTTTTGATACAGGTGCATGATAATGGTCCATTCTAAATCAAAACAAACTTCACACATAGAGGCATCACTACAGACCCTGGTTCAATTCCAGAATGTATCACAACTAGCTGTGATTGGGAGTCCCATTGGGCAGTGCACAATTGGCCCAGCATCATCCGGGTTAGGGTTTGGCCAGGGTAGGCCGTCATTGTAAATAAGAATTTGTTCTTAGTTAACTGACTTGCCTAATTATTAAATAAATGTGTTTTCTACTGACAATTGAGTGCGGCACAAATCATGCTTCATTGACAGCATGGCCAATGTTGAATGTTTATCATTTTAAAATAGGAAAAGAGACCCCTAATATTAGACTTGGGACCACACAGCCACTCCACTGAATAGCAGGCTAATGATTGCTTTGCAATGATGGCAGTTAGCCATTGTTTTTTTCCAAACCACTCATTGTTGAATTTGAGATTTCCAACTTGATTCATGATGATGACTTCTAGCTAAGATTTTGAAAGTATGACGTTGACAATGATCAGTCCAATCAAAGCTACTGTAGATATAATGTGATTTGATGTCATTTTATCTGGGCCAATGACCTTGAGTCTTCTTGGATGGGCACTTCTAATGTAACTCTATGGCAGCACCCAAGGGGCTTGAATTTTCTAGCTATACCCTTAGACTTGGCAGTGACGTAGTGTTTCAATGAGTGACAGAACACTGAGCCGATCACGGCGCAACGTTCCGTATTTTCTGCTGGCTCGCCCCACCACCACAGAAAGCACTGAGCTAGGCTGAAACACCTGCATTTTGGAGCTGCCTTACTCAAGAAAACAAAAAAGAGACCATGTTTGTATGCGGCTGTATTAACTATGTTTGCAAACTGACATGTGACACGTATTTTATGCCAAAATAACATGCAAAAAATAACATCAAAATAATATGGGGCTCAAAACCCCACCTGCCCTGAATGATGGGTCGCCACTGACTGTATAGCATACAAAATTCTATTGCTGCTCTTGTCCCGTGATCCATCAAATGCATTTGGTGTGTCATCATAGTGGTCTCTGACTTCTGGTCAGACTTGCTCAGATGGAACAAACTTAAATGTGCGCCATTTTTCAATGATGATTTGAATGTCATTGAGAAAACAGAAATGTGTCATAATTTTTTACGCAAACATGCTTTCTGAATTCAAAACTTGTCCTAGAAGTATTCATTACATTTTTCTAAAGTTGTCTATCTGTAATCTGATTCAAATATTTTAACTGGTAACATAACGGATTTCAGTTACAGTTATTTTGTAATCAGTTACATGTTCCCAACCCTGTGAGACACGATGCTTTCCTTATCCTAACTCTTCTGTGATTGGTGTTACAAATATCTCATCTGAGCTAATCTCCCCTCACTCATATGACTTCAGACCTTCAGAGTTAATGTGACATTTCTCAAATAAAAAAACAGCCCTGCATCTGAGTTAAATGCCTGTCTGTGTTTCTAAAGATAGCTCATGTCCTTGGCTGTGTTTGCTTATTTACACTACCATCAGAGAATAACCCACACCACACCAACTCCCATTACTGACTGCTTGATGACCAATACAATTACTGAAAGTGAAGGAAAGGCTGTGGCTCTTGTAAAAAACTACCATTATGTCTGGCCATCCACAATACTTCAACAAATATCTTTAGATCGTATTTCTATTATCATATATTTCAAATCAGGCTTGGGCTGCAGAGACACTTATCATCATTGAGGGGGCAGATGCCACACATGGAAATGAGTTTGGATGGAAAATTAAGTTGAAAGGTCATTCTGGCGTGATCTGAAGGGTAACAGCAGATGAAATGTGGCTATTTGTTTTTAGCCAAGACTGATTTCATCTTGGTTGGAAAAGGTCAACGTGACATGAAAAAGGATTCATCTCCATTGGTATAGGCATTGCTGCCGGCTCTCCAGACGCCTGTGTTTACTTATGTATTTACACTTGGGCTAGCTAACCGGGTCATTATTCACTGGCCAACAGCCTCTCCAGGTTCCAAGGTGTGGCCAGCCAACCCAGTTTAAGGGATCTGTCTCTTTCTTTGTACTCTTTACAAGCAAGTATGATGATTTCTAGGAATTTCTACACACACAATTATTTGCAGTATGTACAATGAATATAAGAAAAATCTGATTGTGTTTTCACTGACATGGAAACTCACTGCCAGCACTTGTCTGGTTGAATATTCAGCTATCACAATGGGCAAACACCATTTAAAATGAAAATGGTAATAGGCTGTGGTCCTGAATGCCGGTTAGTTTACCCAAGGAAATGTATGTACCTTATGCCCTTAGCTGCAGCCACACAAAGGAACAAGATAAATAAAGTAAAGAAAGGATCCCATAACACAGCATTGCCTTTAGGGGACTAGGAGTGTGGATATGACAATGGGGTCAAAGCAACTTGATTTGTATCTCATGTCCTGTGGGACACGGGGATACACCAGTCTGATGCATGTTACCTGCCCTTTGGCTACCCCGTTGCTCCCAAACAATAAGCTGGAATACCGGTAGATGTTTACCCCAGAGGTGGAAAGGAGGGAAAGGATGAGCAAAAGAGAGAGAGAGAGAGAAATATTTGTACGATTATAAACCTATAATGCATTTTGAGGCTGGAATTCATCTGATAATTAAATATATATGTACTGTTCAAAGATAGTAATTGTAGACATTTCGTTTATACAAAGATTCACCGCACAATTCTTTAGTTACATTTATACTAATGTTTTAATAAATTACTTGCTTAGTATGGAAAACTAATTCAACATGCCGGATTGACTTAAATGTGTGCAATTAAGTGATGTAGGCAAGGCAACATTAAAACTTGTCCCTATACACAGGCAGTAGCGAAACTAGGGCAGGCCAGGGGAAGAGTGATTTACCACATTAGCCTCCTGGTGGGATGTCGTCTCTGAAATATGCAGCCACACATTGCATCCTTCCTTTTTCAGGAACATTAGCAGGTACAGTAATCACATGCTGTTTAACAAGACACTGGCTATCCCTTAACTGATCCCCACCAGTCCACCCGTCCACTCCCACACCCACATCCCTTACCACATCCTTATAACCTGATGGCGATACATTTATTGGACACCCGTGTTGTGTAACAGGGGAGTAATTAACAGCACAGAGGAGCAACTTGATGCAATCTCCTTGCAGGGCTTGCTTGGTCCTCTTAGTATGTGGTCCCGTTCATTTGAATTAAAATAACTCTGTGGAAACACCCTAGTAAAGCAGCAAAGAAAGGTCAAATAATTCAGAAGTTAACTGTTTACAAAGGTCCTCCTTCTGAGATCAGTACTTATAGTTGAAATGCATCATTGATTAGCTAGCCCTAACAAGCTATGCACCCCTAGCATATCACGTCACATGTCAAATCATTTGGAAAACCTAAGTATATTGTCACATCACATCACCTTTGTGTTAAGTCCCTTTGTGGATAAGAACATGCTAGAAAAAGGTATAAACAAAAATGTTAAAAACAATGTAATTTTGAATATATCTTAGCACGTTCACCAAATGAAAACAATGCGAAAAATTTAAACAACATTGCTAGTCCAAAAGTAACATGGGTGGGAATTTATGTCTACAGCGCTAATCCTATTATATCCAATCCCCCCACATATCTTGTTTTTTAAAATATCATTGCAATCCCAATACACAGCTATGATAATCTAAAATCCCTTGATGAGGTCGACAACAGTAATGATATTTTATGCTTCTCTTTGCTTTGCCACCTGAGTCATTAGCTTCATATTGACACCATTCTAAGCCTTTCAATGACAGCATCATTGAAAGCTTGCTGGAAAATCAATAGGAATAATATTAGCGAGTTCAGATGGGGTTAGATAGGTTAGTGGGCAATGTGCAAGGTTCACAGAGCAACACCTTGGTTCTTTGTATCCTAACACAAGACAGTGGGACCTGAAACAGCGTAAACACAGAGGAGAAGTGCTTAACAACATGGACTACATAAGGATGAGGACTGTGCACAGTTTCCGGTGCCACAAAGGTTTGAGGAAAATGCTAGAGAAAATCACCCATACCTAGCATAATGTATTTTATGGTAAAATATATACTACTTTCATACCTGTTAGCTGAGTAATGATTTATGTGAATCAAATATTTATAAATACAAGTATTTATAACAGATTCACAACACACTTGAACGCGACATAACATCTACATTGTAAAATAATCTATGAATGGAGTGGTTGAAGAAGCAACCCATACCAGTGTTAGCCAGCATAGCAATGCTGCCGCATCTTGCTACTATGTGAATGGAAAATGGTCTAGACTGAATGACAGAGGGAATGTCAAATACAAAGTAAAGTAGAAGTTCAGTGGCATTCACAATCATAGTTCCCATTTCAGCATGTGATGAAAAATTGTTGGTGAAAGGATAAGTTGCAGTTTTAGTTAACAAAATAAAGTTGAGGTAATTCAGGCATATTGACCTCTCTCACACACTCGCACGCACACAAACACACACACACACACACACACACACACACACACACACACACACACACACACACACACACACACACACACACACACACACACACACACACACACACACACACACACACACACACACACACACACACACACACACACACACACACACACACACACATACATACACACACATACAAACACACGCACAACACGCACACACACCAATGTAATCGATTGAAAGGAGGAGATGTGCTTATTTCCCATCTCCTGAATTGCCACTTGAAGTTTCTGCTCTGGCATAACAGCATTAGGGGTCAGTATCAGGGTGGCTAATGGTGAGCCCCTCAACACTCCTCATCCTGCAGGATACTATTTTTATGAAGTGTTCTTGTTGGTTAGAAATGATTGCATGGCACCAAATGAAATTACTCTGGGATGTGGTATATACTCTCCTCTTTTGTTGTGGGTTTGCTTATTTACAATATATACTTTTTCCATATAAACAACATTTAACTTCCAATCTTATCAAGATATGAATAAAAAAATAAGTTATTTTTAGTTTTTGGGATGAATTATTGGAAGTTCTAGATCAGGTTCAAATACAGGTTGTAATATGATATTGCCAATGCATTCATAGCAACTTAGTTGCCTTAGGAGTACACTGAAACCTACTCATTGTACAGTTTCATGTGGTCATTCCAATGTACAGCCTATTGTTTTTTTCCGGGGTTTGCTCATGAGAAAATGACTTGGGCATTAAATGGTGGACTTACCTATTTTTGTGTTTAATTGGCCATGTTGTCTCTGGAGTTAATTGGTTCTCCAAGTCCAGGTAGTTACTAAATGTTTGGCAGCATTAGAACCTCAGCACTTTTCCATTAATGGTGCGTGAAATGAAAGGTTTGATACTGCAAATAAAATCAGTGATATTCAAGGATGTTATGGTTGGTAATGCGTTGAAACTGCCATTTAATGGGTCCTGGAAGATTGGGGTAGTGTCAGCTGGAACCGCCTGGGCCCTCTCCTGACATTGCTAGTTGCCTCTTCATTCCCTTAACGATTGTCTGCACTGATTACACAGACACCCAAAAGCTTCAAAACTATAGAGACATGCTCTATTAGAAGTCCAATTAGAGTCATTAGCATATTCGACTTCGCTCTGCCCCAATGCTTGCGCGACACAAAATATAGAGCTGTTAGGGAAGCAAAGTACAGTCCGGAACAATTACTTAGTAAGAAAGATCATTATTTCATATGCATTGACCACAAATGCTAGCCAGCTAACTCTGCGTTGTAATTTCTCTAAATAGACCTCAACCCTTTGTTGACAAGATAAACTTTTGCTGTGGAAAAGGGATGTTATCATCAGCTCGGATAATATGTAATGCTGTGCTCCCCCATTCTATGAGGGATTTGTCTTGGTCCCTGGTAATACTGCCAATAGCTTTTCAACATCATCTGCATTTTCTAACATTACCCCTGAAGTCAATTATACTACCTGTGATGGGATATTCAAGTGTACAGTACTGAGGTGTCTTTATCTTTAACTCTTCATTGTTGGAGAAGGACCCGTAAGTTTCTAAAGTGTGATTTGATTTGCGAATCATCCCTACTGTAGGTACATTTTCCCATAACTGAGACTGAAGAAGAAACCATCAGAACAAAGACTTTCTAAACAATTTGAAAGCCATACAACCAAGTTAAATGCATACAAATCTCCAAACATCAAGTACTACCCTTTGTGTTTGTTTATCTAACATTCAGTTGCATTGGAAATGGGCATTGAGTAATTATGCCCCCCTTTCATGTGTGGAACTTTATTTCATCTTAGCTGTTGACAATTTTGACATTGATAAATGGTCTTAACAGAGCATGGCTGTTTGCATATGAGAGGGAGCGGAGTGACTGACAGGTTTTAATGAGTACAGCAGCGTGACAGTGTCATTATACCTTTGCAAAGGTTATGTCCCTTTTTCTTAACATCACAGTTAACTGTCGATGATTTAAATCCACCTGACAATTATATCGGCCTAATTGATTTTTCAGATTTAGAATAAAATTGGATTTACACATCACAAATGTATATTTCAAGAAAACATCTACTAGTTCTATCCCCCAAGAGTCTAAATGGATATAATATACAGCAGCTGAGAAAGGTTTTGAAACAAAAGTGTCCCCTCTTTTGTTGGGTCTTTGTTCAATGTTTATAATTGGGAAAGATAGCATTCCATTAAGCAGTAATGGTAACTAAAGATTAAGTATCCACCTCAAAAGCTACATGATACCTAGCTGTTTTCTTCCTCTTTTCGCAATGTTTTGGTTGTGATTGAGCATGGCAATTACTCCTCTTTCAAGAAATTATCTAATTATATCAAACACAGACACTCAATCAAATGATTGTGGTCTGTGGCTACATAAAGCAGCTAAATTAATGACGTTTGTAGAGAGCAGGGATGACTAAAGCAGTATGTATTAACAATACCTAACGGGGCTCCCGTAGGTCAATTATTATGCTAAAAAGCTAGGAGATCACAGCAAAATCTTTAAGGAGCTTAATTGCAACCTCTCCTTTATAAATAAATTGAATGTGATTGCTTGTGCTGCAATGATTTTTTAAAGAACGATAATAAATATTGTAGATGATTTTGTGAAAATCTCCAGCACCATCCCATCATCAACATATGTGAAAACACCCCATTTCTATGTTTTTTGGGAAAAAAAGATAGAGGAAGATAAGTGTTTCCAGTGACATCATCGGTGTGCATCAGGTGATTTCAACCAATTATTAATAGACATTACCTACTAATTGCCTACTAATTGGTTGATGATGTCATTGGAAACATTTAGCTTCCTGCCAAACATAGAAATGCGCTATTTGCACATGATGTTGTGGTGGTGTTGGAGATTATGAATATGAAAGACTAAACTCAACTTATATGATATTTGTATATACATTATACTGTATATCATTAGTTATAGGAACATTTCACAATTTTTCAACTTCTCTCTTGAGGTACCAATGCAAAGCAAACCAACAAAACATTGAACTTCAACTATTAATTCCTCTCTGTAAATGACATGCTATGTAAATCTGCACAGCATATGTACAGTCGTTGAGGTAATGTTTTCTCATTCATAGAATCAACAATTAACCTCTACTGCGTTTCATAAAAAAAGGCTTGACAAGGTGAACTTGACATAAACACTTGCACAAAGTTTTACGAAACACTAAATGTCACCAAATGGCCCTGTAGGCCAAGGTTATGCTTCAGTATTGCTACATGACCTAGTGAAGATGTTCTCCATGTCCTATCTTATGGTCTGAAGAATAATAGAATATGTCAGCTGGCTTGAAGTATGCAATGCTTTGAAACTGAATGTATGTTCCGTGCGCTCATTCACTCATGTTTCATCCTATGATCTGCAATATCAAAAGCATTGTATTTGTCTTAAAAGGAGGAGAGGAATTCTAGCTAGGCAGAATTTCTCCCTCCAAATTGGTCTCAGAGGCCCATTTAGAAGTCCACCTCACAGCACAGCTCAAGGGCAGCTTAGTGTTGTGATACTACTATGTAATGCACTCCATAACTTCATATCTGTGACCCTGCAAGGCTTTGGTCAACAGTATGCTGGACAGGATAGGAAATTAAGGCAACCGTTTGGACAATAACATAAATTTTACCTTTATTTAACTAGGCAAGTCAGTTAAGAACAAATTCTTATTTACAATGATAGCCTACCCTGGACAAACCCGGAAGACACTGGGCCAATTGTGCACCACTCTATGGGACTCCAAATCACAGCTGGATGTTATACAGCCTGGATTTGAACCAGGTACTATAGTGATGCCTCTTGCACTGAGATGCAGTGCCTCAGACTGCTGCGCCACTCGGGAGGCCAGTATAATATTAATCAACATCACAATTGGCACTAAACATACAGTTGAAGTTGGAAGTTTACATACACTTAGGTTAGAGTCAATAAAACTTGTTTTTCAACCACTCCACAAATGTCTTGTTAACAAATTATAGTTTTGGCAAGTCGGTTAGGACATCAACTTTGTGCATGACATAAGAAATTCTTCCAACAATTGTTTACAGACAGATTATTTCACATACAATTTACTGTATCACAATTCCAGTGGGTCAGAAGTTTACATACACTAAGTTGACAGTGCCTTTTATGTCAAGGTCTTGGAAATGAGCGGACCAAGGCGCAGCGTGAGTATAGTTCCACATATTTACCACCTCTCTATCTCCTCCCAGATGTTCTCTGGCTCTTCCCTCTGCTCAGCCGCCAGCTCCATGTGCCCCCACCCCAAAGAATCTTGGGGTTTCTGTGGCCGCGGTCCCCGGCATCATCGCCGTCCTTCCTGCGTCCTCTGCGACTCCTGCCAAGGAAGGGTCTCCTGTCCTTCAATGATTTCTTCCCAGGTCCAACCTATTTTTCCCATCATTGCACGCTGCTTGGTCCTTGTTTGGTGGGATATTCTGTCACGGTCTTGGAAATGAGCGGACCAAGACGCAGCGTGAGTATAGTTCCACATATTTATTTAAGTGAAACTAACAAAACCAAAATAACAAAACTTACAATTACCACGAGGACGTAGTGCCCAAACATACTAACGAAAAATCAATATAAACACAGGTGTGGAAATAGCTACCTAAATATGATCCCCAACGATAAACATCTGCCTCTAATTGGGAACCACATTAGCACCAACATAGAAATAGATATACTAGATCACCCCCTAGTCACGCCCTGACCTACTATACCATAGAGAACCAAGGGCTCTCTATGGTCAGGGCGTGACATTTAAGCAGCTTGGAAATCCAGAAAATTATGTCATGGCTTTAGAAGCTTCTGATAGGATAATTGACATCATTTGAATCAATTGGAGGTGTACCTGTGGAAGGATTTCAAGGCCTACCTTCCAACTCAGTGCCTCTTTGCTTGACATCATGGGAAAATCAAAAGAAATCAGCCCAAAAATTGTAGACCTCCACAAGACTGGCTCATCATTGGGAGCAATTTCCAAATGCCTGAAGGTACCACGTTCATCTGTACAAACAATAGACTTACTGCTCAGGAAGGAGACGAGTTCTGTCTCCTAGAAATTAACGTACTTTGGTACGAAAAGTGCAAATCAATCCCAGAACAACAGCAAAGGACCTTGTGAAGATGCTGGAGGAAACAGGTACAAAAGTATCTATATCCACAGTAAAACGAGTCCTATATCGACATAACCTGAAAGGCCACTCAGCAAGGAAGAAGCCACTGCGCCAAAACTGCCATAAAAAAGCCAGACTACAGTTTGCAACTGCACATGGGGAGAAATGTCCTCTGGTCTGATGAAACAAAAATAGAAGTTTGACCATAATGCCCATCGTTATGTTTGGAGAATAAAGGGGGAGGCTTGCAAGCCGAAGAACACCATCCCAACCATGAAGCACGGGGGTGGCAGCATCATGTTGTGCGGGTGCTTTGCTGCAGGAGGGACTGGTGCATTTCACAAAATAGATGGCTTCATGAGGAATGACAATTATGTGAATATATTGAGGTAACATCTCAAGACAACATTCAGGAAGTTAAAGGGTCGCAAATGGGTCTTCCAAATGGCCAATGACCCCAAGCATACTTCAAGCATACTTTGGCAAAATGGCTTAAGGACAACAAAGTCAAGGTATTGGAGTGGCCATCACAAAGCTCTGACCTCAATCCCATAGAAAATTTGTGGGCAGACTTGAAAATGCGTGTGTGAGCAAGGAGGTTTACAAACCTGACTCAGTTACACCAGCTCTGTCAGGAGGAATGGGCCAGAATTCACCCAACTTATTGTGGGAAGCTTGTGGAAAGCTATTCGAAATGTTTGACCCAAGTTAAACAATTTAAAAAGGCCATGCTTCCAAATACTAATTGAGTGTATGTAAACTTCTGACCCACTGGGAGTGTGATGAAAGAAATAAAAGCTGAAATAAATCATTCTCTCTACTATTATTCTGACATTTCATATTCTTAAAATAAAGTGGTGATCGTAACTGACCTAAGCAGGGATTTTTTAAACTAGGATTAAATGTCAGGAATTGTGAAAAATGGAGTTTAAATGTATTTGGCTAAGGTGTATGTAAACTTCCGACTTCAATTGTACATGAGCATACCATATCAAATTACACTGTAAATTTGGACACTTGACAGTTGGGTAACACTATACAATTATTTCCCCCCTATTACTATGCAACTACACAGTAATAACTGGAGTAAGAACATAGTAGTTACATAGGTTTTACTATGTAATTACATGCTATTAAGGTTTTAGCGCTATCAGTTCTCACACAATTGGAAAACGGAATGTGTAATTACACATCCGCTCTCTGAAGATTATTACTGTTATTACACATTTTCTTGTTCCACTATATAAGTAATGTTTCGTATTTACACGTTTGAAAGTTACCTGTGAATTACCATGTTAATAACTGTCAGGCTGTGGGTAACAGGTGCATGGAATCAGGCACAGGAGAGCAGAGATGAGTGTACAAGGTAATTTATTCCAGGAAAAGCACCAGTATAAAACAAATACTAAAAGTGCGTGAAATTACCGGTCACTCGTAAATAACGGGCGTAGTAACGAACCAGGCAAACAATAGCAGCCAACAAGTAACGACCTGAACATTATATACAAACACACACACAAACATGGGGGAAACAGAGGGTTAAATAATGAAAATGTAATTGGGAAATAGAAACCAGGTGTTACGGCATTCTTCCGTCGAAGGAGAGTCGGACCAAAATGCAGCGTGGTTAGTTCGATACATGTTTAATGAATGAAAATACGAACAAATACAAAAACAACAAACGGAAATGTGAAAACCTAATACAGCCTGTCTGGTGAATACAAAAACACTGAGACAGGAACAATCACCCACAAAACACACAGTGAAACCCAGGCTACCTAAATATGGTTCCCAATCAGAGACAACGAGAATCACCTGACTCTGATTGAGAACCGCCTCAGGCAGCCATAGACTATGCTAGACACCCCTACTCAGCCACAATCCCAATACCTACTAAAACCCCAATACCACAACACAACACAAAATAACCCCATGTCACACCCTGGCCTGACCAAATAAATATATAAACACAAAATACTAAGACCAGGGCGTGACACCAGGTGTGTAGAAAACAACGACAAAACAAATAGAAAAGGAAAATTTGACTGAATTCGGCGGAAGTCGTGACAAAAACTCAAAACAAAATAACTACAAGGTGCCACTATCATCAAATCCAAATGCAATATCAGGGTTGATAAATAGACTAGGACCTTTTAACTGCAATTGTAACAAGGCACACCCTGTCATTAACTACAGGTAATTTTCAATAAGTTTATTTCTATGTTATGACCTGGCTCAAAGGATATACTGAATCAAGTGTAATTTATGAACAATGTAGTTACATAGAATATACTTGTAATTATAATGTACCTACTGTACCTAGGACCAAGCAACTTAACCCTTGTGTGGTGTTCGGGTCTGTGGGACGCATTTTAAATGTTTACGAAAATAAAATGTATTTTTTCAATCTGAGACGCATTGGCGTTGGCTCATTTTCTGTGAAGAACATGTAAAAGAACACATTTTCATTGAGTGCACACTGTGAACCGCCTACACATTTATATTAACATATGTAGTGTTCGGGTCCACCGGACCCGAGGGTAATAAAAGTGTGGAAGAATGTGTGTGAAGGTGAAAACAAGTAAATATTAAACAAAAATCTGTGTGCCTTCACTCTGTCTTCCTCCTCCCTGCTGTTTCAATGTAGCACCGGTCTGAAGAACCGGTCTGTCTCCCTGCCTGTCTGCCTGTCTCCCGCTTTTCTCGTACTCTTTACCCTTTGTAGTGTGTGAAACTACACAATGTCTTGCAAGAACCTGCACAATGTTATTACAATACATTATTTCAATACATTATTTCAATACATTGTAAAAAGAAAAAGTATTGTATTTTCCCCCACTTCTACCCCAGCCAGATGCGAATTGTGGGAGGGTCACAACATATAAATAGCTTTGCATGTGTGGCTCCTTACCACAATCAATTAGCATGGTAAAAATTAATCTCTGCTCAGAGGGCCTGGGATTTTTTTTTTGCAAATAGAGAAGCTAGTGTGGAAGGAACGTCTTCCACTTTGGAAGATGAAGAATTCTCAAAATATGAGGATCATGTCTCTGTCAATTCAGAGTCTGACAGTGAGTTGGAAGAAGAGGATGAGATTGACCCTCAGCCAGCCCCAGGACCAGCCCGTCAGCAGCCAGCCGGAGGAGAAATATGATGTAAAAAAAAATGAAATTGAGTGGTCTTCTTGCCCAAGGAATGAGCCACCCACATGGCTGCCAATATGACAAGGATGCAACCAGGGCCGACGCGGATGGCGGTTACAGATGTGCAGGACATAAAGTCTTCTTTTGAACTGTTCAACCCAGACACCATCCAGAAAATCATTCTGGACTGGACTAATTTGGAGGGAAGGCATGTTTTTGGAGAGAGATGGAAGGAGATGGACCAAACTCATTTACATGCATACTTTGGAGTTCTTATCCTTGCTGGTGTTTTCAGATCCAATGGGGAATCCACAGAATCCCTGTGGGATGCAGAAACTGGCAGAGAACTTTTCAGTGCAACAATGTTTCTGGAAAACTTTCACATTATTTTCAGGATTATCTGCTTCTATAACCGAGACACCAGACCAGCTCGGCGGCAGAGAGACAAGCTAGCTGCAATCAGGTCAGTGTGGGACAAGTGGGTGGACTGCCTTACCCTGTTTTACAACCCTGGGCATAACGTTACTGTTGGTGAGCAGCTTATGCCATTTAGGGGCCGCTGCCCCTTCAGGCAGTACATACCGTCTAAACCCGCAAAATATGGAATCGAGATCTGGGCTGCCTGTGATCCTACTTCATCATATGTGTGGATTTTGCAAGTGTATATGGGGAAGCCAGATGGAGGAGCCCCTGAGAAGAACCAAGGGATGCAGGTTGTCCTAGACGTGACACAGGGACTCCGTGACCACAAGATCACTTGCAATGACTTTTTTTACTTTGTACAAGCTGGGACAGAAGCTTCTCAAGTGGAAGCTGACGATGGTAGGAACAGTACGAAAAAACTAGCCAGATCTCCCACCTCAGCTGTTTAATACACGGAACAGACCTGTTTGAACTTGTTATCAGTATAAAAGACTCCTGTCCACAACCTCAAACAGTCACACTCCAAACTCCACTATGGCCAAGACCAAAGAACTGTCAAAGGACACCAGAAACAAAATTATAGACCTGCACCAGGCTGGGAAGACTGAATATGCAATAGGTAAGCAGCTTGGTTTGAAGAAATGGGAGCAACTATTAGGGGGAACAATTATTAGGAAATGGAAGACATACAAGACCACTGATAATCTCCCTCGATCTGGGGCTCCACGCAAGATCTCACCCCGTGGGGTTAAAACGATCACAAGAATGGTGAGCAAAAATATCCTGAACCACACGGGGGGACCTAGTGAATGAGAGCTGGGACCAAAGTAACAAAGCCTACCATCAGTAACACACTATGCCGGACTCAAATCCTGCAGTGCCAGACGTGTCCCCCTGCTTAAGCCAGTACATGTCCAGGCCGGTCTGAAGTTTGCTAGAGAGCATCTGGATGATCCAGAAGAATATTGGGAGAATGTCATACGGTCAGATGAAACCAAAATATAACTTTTTGGTAAAAACTCAACTCGTCGTGTTTGGAGGACAAAGAATGCTGAGTTGCATCCAAAGAACACCATGGAAACATCATGCTTTGGGGCTGTATTTCTGCAAAGGGACCAGGACGACTGATCCGTGTAAAGGAAAGAATGAATGGGGCCATGTATCGTGAGATTTTGAGTGAAAACCTCCTTCCATCAGCAAGGGCATTGAAGATGAAATGTGGCTGGGTCTTTCAGCATGACAATGATCTCAAACACACCGCCCGGGCAACGAAGGAGAAGCATTTCAAGGTCCTGGAGTGGCCTAGCCAGTCTCCAGATCTCAACCCCATAGAAAATCTTTGGAGGGAGTTGAAAGTCTGTGTTGCCCAGCAACAGCCCCAAAACATCACTGCTCTAGAGGAGAACTGCATGGAGGAATGGGCCAAAATACCAGCAACAGAGTGTGAAAACCTTGTGAAGACTTACAGAAAACGTTTGACCTCTGTCATTGCCAACAAAGGGTATATAACAAAGTATTGAGAAAAACTTTTGTTATTGACAAAATACTTATTTTCCACCATAATTTGCAAAAAAATTCATAAAAAATCCTACAATGTTATTTTCTGCATTTTCTTTTCTCATTTTGTCTGTTATAGTTGAAGTGTACTTATGATGAAAATTACAGGCCTCTCTAATATTTTTAAGTGGGAGAACTTCCACAATTGGTGGCTGACTAAATACTTTTTTGCCCCACTGTATGTGATTGAGTGAGTGAGATGTTAGTAAAATTCCTGAACAAAGTGTTTTCATCATTCTAGATTGCAGACGGTAGCAACAAGATGAAGCACTGTGATGTGTGTGGACCCAAGAAGGACAGGAAGACACAGTACAAAATGGTCGCTCATTTATCATTGCTATAAAATACTGTATGTAAAATTTGTTCAGTTCAAAGCAATAAACATCAGCAGTGATGAAAACCTTGTTTCATTTATATTTGTTCAAGATAAACATTATTCAATCCAACCATGTCTTGATTATATATATATATATTTGTTTTTTACAAAAATCATATTTTATTAAAATGTCTTAAGGTTAGACACCTTTTTTTCCCCAATTTTTGCCAAAAATGACATAACAAAGTCTAACTGCCTGTAGCTCAGGCCTTGAAGCAAGGATGTGCATATTTTTTGATAGCATTTGAAAGGAAACACTTTGAAGGTTATGGAAATGTGAAAGGAATGTAGTAGAATATAACGGAATAGATCTGGTATAAGATAATACAAAGAAAAAAACAACTGTTCTTTTGTATTTTTTTGTACCATCTTCTTTGTAATGCAAGAGAAAGGCCATAATGTATTATTCCAGACCAGGTGCAATTTGGATTTTGGCCACTACATGTCAGCTGTGTATGTGCAAAGTTTTAGACTGATCCAATGAACCATTGCATTTCTGTTCAAATTTGGTTTCAAGACTGCCCAAATGTGTACATTTTTTTAATCAATAACTTTTCACGTTCAAAATTGTGCACTCTCCTCAAACAATAGCATGGTATTCTTTCACTGTAATAGCTACTGTAAAATGGACAGTGCAGTTAGATTAACAATAATTTTTAAGCTTTCTGCCAATAGCAGATATGTCTGTCCTGGGAAATGTTCTTGTTACTTACAACCTCATGCTAATCACATTAGCTGAACGTTAGCTCAACCATCCCGTGGAAGGGACAACGATCCCGAAGAATCTTTGTATTAATCTTTGTTTTATCTTTTACCAGATGTAATGTGTTATATTCACCTACATTAATTTTACATTTCCACAAACTGTTTCCTTAACTCAACTATTTCCCCAACACAACTTCCTTCCCATCTTTTTTTTATGTCTCCATAAGAGTAAAGAAAACACATACACCAGTGGAGACTGTTGATGGGAGGGCGGCTCATAATAATGGCTGGAACAGAGTTCATGGAATGGCATCAAACATATGGAAACCACGTGTTTGATGTATTTGATACCATTCCGCTTCAGCCATTACCATGAGCCTGTCCTCCCCAATTAAGGTGCCACCAACCTCCTGTGACTTACGCCTACACGTTAACAGATATAACTAATATCATAGGCCTAATAGTACTGTAGAGCTCTTTTTATTTGCACACAATATGGCTGGTCACCCAGTCCTGTTCCTAGGGATCCACGGCCCTGCAGCATCCCAACCCAACACACCCCACTCAGCTTTAAGGTCTTAGTGAAACATACATTATTGGTTTAGGTGTGTTAGGCCAAGGCTAGAGTGACAACCAACAGTACGGCAGACCGCCAGGGCCAGGACTGAGCAGCCCAGCAGCTAGGGACTCTTTATGTCGTTCTATATTACATATAAGGCATTCAGACTTTATAAAAGTTGTAAAGTATATTTAAACTCAGCAAAAAAAGAAACGTTCTCTATCTGTAAAGTGCGTTTATTTTCAGCAAACTTAACACGTGTAAATATTTGTATGAACATAACAAGATTCAACAACTGAGACATAAAACTGAACAAGTTCCACAGACATGTGACTAACAGAAATGGAATAATGTTTCCCTGAACAGACTCCTGGACATTTATTTATATATTTCACCTCTGGGGGAATGGCCCTAGTCCTCACCCTCTGATACAACACTTCCGAAGACACTCCTGCATTGTCTTGGCTGTGTGCTTAGGGTCATTGTCCTGTTGGAAGGTGAACCTTCACCCCAGTCTGAGGTCCTGAGTGCTCTGGACCAGGTTTTCATCAAGGATCTCTCTGTACTTTCCTCTGTTCATCTTTCCCTCGATCCTGGCTAGTCTCCCAGTCCCTGCCTGTGAAAAACATCACCACAGCATGATGCTGCCTCCACCATGCTTCACTGTAGGCATGGTGCCAGGTATCCAACAGATGTGATGCTTGGCATTCAGGCCAAAGAGTTCAATCTTGGTTTCATCATACAATATAATTTTTTTCTCATGGTCTGAGAGTCCTATTAGGTGCCTTGTACTGAGGAGTCTCTTCCGTCTGGCCACTCTAACATAAAGGCCTGATTAGTGGAGTGCTGCATAGATGGTTGTCCTTCTGGAAGGTTCTCCTATCTCATGTGTGTGCCTTTCCAAATCATGTCCAATAGATTGAATTTACCACAGGTGGTCTCCAATCAAGTTGTAGAAACAGCCCAAGGATGATCAACGGAAACAGGATGCACATGAGCTCAATTTCGAGTGTCACAGCAAAGGGTCTGAATACTTATGTAAATAAGGTATTTCTGTTTTTCTAAAATCCTGTTTTCACTTTGTCATTACCTGGAATTGTGTGTAGATTGATGAGAAAAAAATAATCAATTTTAGAATAAGGCTGTAACGTAAGAAAATGTGGAAAAAGTCAAGGGGTCTGAATACTTTCCCAATGCATTGAAGTCCAGTTCCAACGTAGCTACTGTTGTAAGTCTAAGATGTGTGCTGGAAAACCTCAGTTGAACATGGGTGGAATAGGCATTGTGGTGCTCAGCTTCAGACCAATGCCCATTCTCACTTAAAATGTAGTTTTTTATTTTAGTTGACATTTTGTTCACTCTATTTACTGACATTGTATGTTTGTACATTCAAAAGAAGAAAAACTAAAAGTCAGTAGAACAGTGAGCTTATACCAGGAGGTGACATCACACTGACCTCTCACCTCTCACGCTCTCCTCTGTAGCCAAAATTGAAGCAACATGATATTTCTGTCTCTTAATTTGTCATGGTTTTAAAGGTACGCTATGTGAAAAAGTGCAATGTAAGTAAAATTTGTTTTAATTAATATTGTCAATTAAATGTTTCATGGGTTTTATGATGATTTAGTAACACTTATTGACTGAGTTGGAAAACCTCTTGAAATGGGGAATTGAATTTGAATGGTTTGAATATGAATCTTTGTCAAATCAATTAAAGAAAAGTCAAACAGATTTTTTTCTTCTGTCTTCATATTTCTTCTGGTTAGTCTATTGTCTGCAAAGGTTGTTACATTTTAACTACAAAGAAATAAAACATCTCACTTCACTTTACATTTAGGTAAGTCGTTCTCAACTGGCCTACCTGATTAAATACAGGTTCAATAAGTTGCTTGCTCCTGGGTAAATACATTGTAAATACATGTATATCCCTTCTACAAGGGGGAAACATGTACAAGGGATATACAAATACAACATTGTAATTAAAGAGTTGGTTGTTAAAGATTGTTACATTGCAAGTACAATTGAACTAAAATGGTTATACCTAATGTTCTCATTTCTCCTCATTTCTCCTGGTCAGCCTATTGTCAACAAAGGTGGTTACATTGTAACTTCATGGAAATTATAAAGGTTATACCCCACTGAGTTTCACTTTACATTAAGTTGCTTGCTCCTGGGTAGGTACATGATAGATCCAAGTATATGCTATGTAACTACATTGTTCTTACATTATACTTTATTCAATGTAGCATTTGAGCCAGGTCATAACATAGAAATAAACAAATTGAAAATGACCAGTAGTTAATGACAGGGTGTGCCTTGTTAAAATTGCTGTTACCAGGTCCTATAGCCTATTTGTCAACCCTGATATTACATGTGGATTCAATGGTAGTGGCACCCTGTAGTTACATGTAACAAGGTCAGATTTGGTTTTGAGTTATTAACATGGTAATTCACAGTTGACATTCAAATGTGTAATTACAAAACATGACTTACATAGTGGAATAAGTCATAGTGGAATAAGTCATAGTGGAATAAGTCATAGTGGAATAAGAAAGTGTGTAATAACGTCAGTAATTACTCATGTGGAATAACCTTCAGCCATTGTGTAATAACTGATAGCTCTACAACCATATTAGAATGTAATTGCATAGCAACATCTATGTAACTACTATGTTCTTACTACAGTTATTACTGTGTAGTCACATAGTAATAGGGGGGAAATAATTGTATAGTGTTACCCAACTGTCAAGTGTCCAAATGTACAGTGTAATTTGATATGTTTAGATGTGCTTAATGTTTAGTGTTACAGACAGCTGTTCTATATATCCAGCATGTAAAAAAATTACACAAAAAAATGGCATGGGACTACAGCGGCATTCCGGAAAATTGCAAATGTGCAATCATATATTTAATGGGTTTTGTTCAATCTGTCCAATGTTTTCTTAAGAGAGCAAACCCCCATTTACCCTGCAGTAAATCTACTACAATTGTCAACCAAAGTATTGCCCTCACATTTAACTGCTATATGGGTTCTCATATTGAAGGGACAGCAAGGTTCAACATTAATTTAGTTTATGTTTGACAAGAAAGGCCTCCCCTATATATGAGGGCATGCTTTAAGACCTTTCCATTTCCCTGTGCGTGTCAGTCATTGAAGATTGAGATTCCCCTGACTAGACAGAATAAACAAACCATGTTTTCATATTATTCACACCTGACATTTTTGCCATAGGTATATGGTTTTCGTTTTTAAGACTCACTATTCACCAGCTTTTACACCACCCATTTCAATATGTATGTGTGTGTGGTTGTGTGTGCACATATGTGCATGCGTGTGTTTGTGTGTGTGCCTGTATACATGTGTGTATGTGTGTTTGATAATGCGGTGGTTATTTGTTGATAGATTCACATCTTTTCGGAAAAGATAACATGTCCCTTTCTTGTATTAGCTGGTAAACATGCAGGCATAGTGATACAACAATGAGTCTGTTTTTAGCGATAAATATCCAGTTGCTGATGACTGGCCAAGATAACCAACATGTCTTCAGAGGTTATCTGTTAGGCTGTCACATTTGGCTATATTTTATCACAGTTTATCTTTTATCTGTTTGGCTAGTGGCTACCAATAGAAATCCCAACAGGGAGATGTTTTGGGCTTGGAAGGAGCAAAGCTGTACTTACTGAATCAATAGAACTTGACGTAACCTTTTTGCCTCTGAGAGGGGCAAAATAGCTATATTTTTCTATACTTCTAAATGTTAATAGGGAATTTGAAGCAATGTAAATCTAGTAATGGAAGCTCATCATAATGGAATGGCTAGTTTAATTTGTATTAAGGAAATGTTAAGTATGCTCTATTGAATAGGCTTGTCAATATCAATATTTTGTTATTGTATACTATCGTCAAATTACAAGACTTTAAAGGTTGAATGCTGTATGAGATTACATGAATCTTCCAGAAGAAAATAGAACAGAACTTACCTTTTCTAATTTCTGTTGGAAAAATGGCATGATATTGTCTTGAATTCCAATTGGAAAATAAGTCAATTAAATGCATATACAAAAAACATATTTGTTGTTACCCACACTTTAGTTATAAAATAAAACTCCAATTAACGAAGCACTCTAGTCGCAGCATCTCAGATGTATTTCTATCCATTTTCGCCCATTAGGCCTGTGAAGGTGGGACTCCTTTTGAGAGAGGCTTTTAGATGAATCATATTATCTGTAGGTTCTGACACAAGAAGCCTTCTTGACCTCCCCTTCTAGAATAATCCATTATCTTAAACTATCACAGTAATCCTGGCTTTGGGAGGCGAGAGAGGGAAGCTAGAATCAAGCCTAATAGATAGCAAATAAGATTAATCTATGATCTAAGTGCCGATTACACTTGGACCTGCCCTTGAACACTCAGGTGTAACCTTGAGATCTGCATCTACTCTTGGCCAGCAATTGGATTGAAGGTCCCATAACACCTGGGGTTGTAGGAGGGGCACTTTGCCAGGACCTCACCCCTGAGAGATCAAAGGCCAAGCAGCTTAACCATTACAAAACCAAAAGGTGTTAAATATTATGGGTAATGGCTGGCCGAGACAAATATATGAAGACCACCTATTTTGTATTGGTAAATGTTTCGCAGCAGTGAAATGGCACTACTAAACATTGTGTAGATATGATCCCTATACAATGATACAGAATGACACATTGTAGACCAGTATACTATACTACAAAAGATCTGTTTGCAGTCATTTGCATATAAGAAAACTGTGTATATACTGCATGCAAATTGCCAGAAAATGGTGGAATATCTTGAGAAATGACTGAAATACAGTACTTTGTGTGGTAGGTTATAGGTTTCAGAATAAATCAGAAAAAGGTCTGAGGATAGTCACATATTTTGACTCTGAAAAACTGTCATGAAATGGTCTCATGAAATGCATGTTTAACATATGGAGATCAATAGTTAGTAGGTGTCTCTCACTCAAAGTTCAGATCTCCCTAGCTACACGTAGGAGCCTCAGACACCACACAGACTCGTGGATCGATGGTCCCTCCAGTTTGACTCCGAAGCTGACTATTTGATTAATCTGCTGGGGCAGCCAGGGAAGAGACAAGGCACACAACAGCAGATAGTTTCATGCCATTAGGGTGGCTGGAGTAATGAAATTTCATTTAATTTGTCAGGGAGGGAGTGCTAATGTTAAAAAGCTTTTGGATAATAAAAAAGTCTGAGAGATCTGAAGGAAAGCCTTAAGTAATTACTCCAAGTGTCTTGGGTCCTCTCAGTAGAATATTTACATTACTGTCATAGAGGTCCTGAGAGTAATTAAATTAGTGAAGTGGGTAAGCTCTTTATTCCTAGATGTTTCAACTATTTTTTTGACAGAAATGGCTAGCATGCATAGACAAAGGCTTTGTCCTTTATGATATAATAGTGAAGCAGTATATACAACAGGCTATGTTAGTCGGGTGTAGACCTTTTAGAGGAGGACAGTATTTCATAGCAGACTACCTATGCACCAATCCACCCCGGGAGTCTGTGATATGCCAACCATTCACCGGTCTTCCTGCATACTGTTTGTCTCCATTGATGCTATTTAAAGTGTATGCAATTTGCATTGGCAGGAAACTCCTGTAAGGTAACAACTGTACATCAGTGGACATTTGTTAAAAATAAGTCATTTTAATCTCTCAATTGAGTCTTACAAATTAGAGCTATCAGCTGAGTAAACATTGTAATACATGTACCTTGAGGTCATTCCAGTTTTTTTCTCTCATTCAAGCATATGCTTGTAATCACTTGAATTTGTTGAACTATTTTTTATTGGAGATAAGTTGATGATGAGACAAGTACATAAAAGTAATGATTCTCATTGAAAAGGAACTTGGTTCAGCTTAGGCCATTCCAGTTTACATTTCAAGTTAAAGGCTCTCTGGCAGTGTTAAAGAGGTCTTTAGAACAAAACAAGAATAAATCCAACTATGGATGCGTACAAACTGACATCTCTATCAGGGTATATCAGCCTCCTTTCTCACTCCACTCGGGCCGTTCTAAGATAGATGAGTGAAAGGGCCTGGGAATGTATCTGACCGCAGGCTTACTCTAATGAATAACTTCCACTTTAGGTCCTGCAATGTAAGCAGAAAGTCCACCTTGCAAGTGTTGAAGCACTGTCATGAATCTAACCCAACAGCCGACATAATATCAGGGCGACAACACTTGTATGACTTCCATTTTCTTAGCTTTCTATTGATTTTCAGTTAATAACTGGAGGAAATACTAAACGTCTGTGCTGAGTACCTAATAAATCCTGTCTGAGCTTTTTTATTGAGGAGAATTTAATAAAAGCAACGGTCTGGGCATGGGGATTTGTCTCTGGCTTGAGAGGACAAAAAGAGGATGGGAGGAGAGGGAAACATGCAGAGAGAGGCTAAACCCCCATCTTCATTAAGTTGACATATTTGAGGACCTTGACCCGGATGCATGAAACACCATAAGTTCATTTCCCCCTCATCTATTCGCTTAAAGTTTCCTTAACTTTAAGTCAGTTGCACTGTCACGGGTGTTAAAAGAAGAGGACCAAGGTGCAGCGTGGTGAGCGTAAATTTTCTCTTTATTTGGAAAATGCCGAACAAAACAATAAACACTACAAAACAAACCGTGACGCTACAGGCTATGTGCCATAAACAAAAGTCAACTTCCCGCAAAGACAGGTGGAAAAAAGGGCTAAGTATGGTGCTCAATCAGAGACAACGATAGACAGCTGTCCCTAATTGAGAACCCTACCCGGCCAAAACATAGAAATACAAATAATAGAGTATAGAATACCCACCCCAACTCACACCCTGATCAAACCAAAATAGAGACATAAACAGGATCTCTAAGGTCAGGGCGTGACATGCACAAAACATTTTAAGGTGAATTTCACCTTTAAATTAAGTGAAAAAGTTAAGGGTGCTCATGAGATCCCTTTACTACTTCACTCAGTATGGATATGAATATAAACAGCACTTGTGGAGGTGAATGTTGCTTTCATCAGCTCTGGTAACAAAAGGAAAACATCAACCAGCTAGCTACTTAACTAAACAATGGAAGGTGCACAATCCATGGCTACAAAGCTAGCTGGTTAGTTAGCTATAGCTACAATGTAAACTATATTGACGTACTTGAAAGTTATATAAACCAGTTGTGAAAAAAGTAACAAGAAATGTGGTTTATTATATTATGAAGCTATTTGGTTATCCTGTCTTGATTGTAGAAGTTCTATTACGCTATGTCACAAAATGAAAGTGATCTCTTTGACGAGATGTTTAGTCGGTGTCTGGCTTAACATGAATCCATGGTAAGCCATACTTGCCTTCAAACTACCGTAAAACCCCTTGAGGATGCCTTACCTAAGGCTCTATGCAATGCCCTTAAACAATATCCCCTTAGGTAAGGGAAATTATTCCTTAAGGTAAAAACCTAAGATGTTTTATGCAACCGGGCCCTTGGCTATAATGCATTCCACATAAGGTAAACAAAGCTAACCTATGAAACTTTATGTAACATATATGTATGCATTCATACAGCCTTCATAACAGCTATGTAAGACATAGCGCCTGTCATCGAATATTATAAAACTCGTTATAATGGCCGGTATAGCTGACAAATGTGTTGCCATGTAACCTTAAGTAAACTGACACTATAACACAGTCCACTTGACCACAAATTCCATGCTCTATAACAGTTTAACTTTGTTGCTGTTGAACTTTGTTGCTGTATTGAACTTTGTTGCTGTTTTAAAATTACCATGGTTATATCGCAAGCAGTTTCCTTTCTCTCCAGCAGCTCAGTTAGGAAGGCTGGATCTTTGTAATAGCAGGGTGGTATGATACCAGGAGTTTAAATGATCATGCTTGCAATTATGAGTGATCCTTTCCTGGATCCATTCAAAGAAGCATTGGCATGCTGTAACTCCTCAAACTTCTGAAAATCAGAGAAATGTGGTAGCTCAGAAATGATATGATGTTATAGTCAACAATGGATAACTAATGATATACTTGTTAATGGGATTCTATATATTTATTAGCATAATAACAATAATCCCAGAATAAAACATCTTCCCTAAGGCCAGGTAAGGATGGTTAATATGTCCCCGTCTGCGTTTTATGTGAACCATCCAAACATTTAATGAATTCTTACCAAAGAAAAAGTGTACTGACAATGAGAATTCAACATAAAATCTCCACTTCATTCATATCAAGGTAGGACATATTAATTTGCCATTCACATTGACTCCTATATAGCAGCATCACTCCCTCGTGTTTGGTAACCATACAATATACTTACAGGAAAGAAAAGTTGAATCAAGGAAGCAACCACTCAAAGCAGGTTATACAAAATAAAAGCAGTCATGTAAACATAAAGTCTGCTAGGATAAGCAGAGGATGATTGAACCAAGGGTATTTGAACATCAGAGCATCTAATGGTCTCCAGAGGACTACAAAAATAACAATTGAACTATTGGCTTTATAGTGTTGCAGATTTTTACAGTACAGTGTACTTGTGCCAATATACTCAGAGGGAATGTTGAACGGACTCAGATTGTCAACCTCATTATGTATACCTATTTTAACACGCACTGGCATTTGGATTATCAAATATTCATTTACAAAGGGGAACTGGTTCCATATAAAGGACCAATGCTCCCTCATGAAACAACAGGGTCACATTTGATCATTTGGCTTATCTTTCTCAGTGTATACTTAATAATAATGTCTGGCGTGTTAGGTAAGACTTAAGTTCACCTGTCTGCTATACTTTTTATGTGTTATTGCCACTGGAAATAAAAGGTGCAAACTTTGCCACAGTTTTAATAATCAGAGCTACGTATATAATTCCCAAGTACAGATGTTATTCCCCTGCATATTCCCCTGAATTTGATCAATAAAATGATGTGAATTAAGATATAAGCCACCATGGGTAAATTATAAAATACAAAATACACACAACATCCCTTTGCTGGTTCAGAGCAATGTTGTAGTCAAACTGAATACAGTGTGTGTTCTTTATCAGTAATAGCACATTTTTTAATGTGGATTCTAACTCATCTCCTAAAATGCACTTACATGTTTGATACATGAAAACAGTAATGTCTGTGCCTTGGAGTTTATTCAGGTCTATTGAATGGTGGTAGAATAAAACACTTCCTGGTTTTATGAGATGTCACAAGAGGCTTCCCTGTTTAAGGATTCTATACACAAAAGGGTGGTGTAACTGTTTTCTTGAGGTGAAGGAGTGGTGGACCAAAATGCAGCGTGGTTTCTATTCATGGTTCTTTAATGAAGAAAACTATACATGAACAGACTAACAAAAACAAGAACCGTGAAAAGCTAAAACAGCCCTATCTGGTGCAAACACAGAGACAGGAACAATCACCCACAAAACCCAACACCAAACAGGCTACCTAAATATGGTTCCCAATCAGAGACAATGACTAACACCTGCCTCTGATTGAGAACCATATCAGGCCAAACACAGAAACAGACAAACTAGACACACAACATAGAATGCCCACTCAGATCACACCCTGACCAAACAAAACATAGAAACATACAAAGCAAACTTTGGTCAAGGTGTGACAGTACCCCCCCCCCCCCCCCAAGGTGCGAACTCCGGCCGCAAAACCTGAACCTATTGGGGAGGGTCTGGGTGGGCATCTGTCCGCGGTGGCGGCTCTGGTGCTGGACGTGGCCCCCACTTCACCATAGTCTTAGTCCTCCACATTGTCCGCTTCCGTGGCCTCCTAACCACGGCAACCCTTCTAAATAACCCCACTGGACAGAGGGGTAGCTCGGGACAGAGGGGCAGCTCGGGACAGAGGGGCAGCTCGGGACAGAGGGGCGGACACTCTGGAAGGTCTGGGCTGAGGGGCTCTGGCGCCTCAGACTCCGGCAGTGCCGGACAGGCGGGAGACTCCGGCAGCGCCGGACAGGCGGGAGCAGTTGTAGGGATGAGACGGAGAGACAACCTGGTGTAGAGGGCTGCCACCGGAGGGCTGGTGCGTGGAGGTGGTACCGGATAGACCGGACCGTGCAGGCGCACTGGAGCTCTTGAGCACCGAGCCTGCCCAACCTTACCTGGTTGAATGGTCCCGGTCGCCCTACCAGTGCGGCGAGGTGGAATAGCCCGCACTGGGCAATGCAGGCGAACCGGGGACACCATGCGCAAGGCTGGTGCATGTAAGCCGGCCCAAGGAGACGCACTGGAGACCAGCTGCGTAGAGCCGGCTTCATGGCACTTGGCTCGATGCTCACTCTAGCCCGGCCGATACGCGGAGCTGGTATGTACCGCACCGGGCTATGCACCCGCACTGGGGACACCGTGCACTTCACAGCATAACACGGTGCCTGCCCGGTCTCTCTATCCCCCCGGTAAGCACAGGAAGTTGGCGCAGGTCTCCTACCTGGCTTCACCACACTTCCTGTGTGCCCCCCCCAAGAAATGTTTGGGGCTGACTCTCGGGCTTCCTACCGCGCCGCCGTGCTTGTCTCTCCAACTCCATTCTCCTATACCTCTCTTCGCACTGCTCCAGCGAAACACCAGGCGGGCTCCGGCACTCTCCCTGGGTCGACCGCCCACCTGTCTATCTCTTTCCAAGTCGTATAGTCCAGACATTGCTGCTCTCCTGCTGTTGCTGTTTTTCAACACGCCGCTTGGTCCTGTTGTGGTGGGTGATTCTGTAACTGTTTTCTTGAGGTGAAGGAGTGGTGGACCAAAATGCAGCGTGGTTTCTATTCATGGTTCTTTAATGAAGAAAACTATTCATGAACAGACTAACAAAAACAAGAACCGTGAAAACCTAAAACAGCCCTATCTGGTGCAAACACAGAGACAGGAACAATCACCCACAAAACCCAACACCAAACAGGCTACCTAAATATGGTTCCCAATCAGAGACAATGACTAACACCTGCCTCTGATTGAGAACCATATCAGGCCAAACACAGAAACAGACAAACTAGACACACAACATAGAATGCCCACTCAGATCACACCCTGACCAAACAAAACATAGAAACATACAAAGCAAACTATGGTCAGGGTGTGACAGGTGGATATGACGTTTTTATATGTGTCACGTCCTGATCTTAGTTCCTTTTTTATGTCTCTATTTTAGTTTGGTCAGGGCGTGAGTTGCGTTGGGCATTCTATGTTTTGGTTCTGTGTGTTATATTTCTAGGTGTTTGGCCAGGTATGGTTCTTAATCAGAGGCAGCTGTCAATCGTTGTCTCTGATTGAGAACCATACTTAGGCAGCCTGTTTTCCCACTATGGGTGGTGGGTAGTTGCTTTCCGTTTTTGTGTCTGCACCAGACAGAACTGTTTCGATTGTTCTCGTCGTCGTTTTGTCATTCAGTGTTCTGTTCTATTAAATAATGATGAACACGTACCACACTGCACCTTGGTCCTCGCCTTCTTCCACCAACAGCCGTTACAGAACTACCCACCACAAACGGACAAAGCAGCGTGGTAACAGGGAGCCGAGGGTTCAGGACTCCTGGACTTGGGAGGAGATATTGGACAGCAAGTGACCCTGGGCACAGGCTGGGGAATATCGCCACCCCAAAGAAGAACTGGAGGCAGCGAAAACTGAGCGGTGGGGTAAGGTAAGGCAGCGCAACAGGCACGAGAGGCAGCCCCCCAATTCTTTGGGGAGTGGCACACGGGGAGATTGGCGGAGTCAGGCGATAGACCTGAGCCAACCCCCCATGCTTACCGGAAGAAGCGTAGTACTGGTCAGGCACCGTGTTATGCGGTCAAGCGCATGGTGTTGCCAGTGCGTGCTCAGCCCGGAGCGCTATAGGCCAACCCCCCCCGCAAGTGCCATGCGAGAGTGGGCATCCAGCCAGAGAGTGTTGTGCCAGCTCAGCGTGTTTGGTCTTCGGTACGCCGTTTTTGCCCAGGGTATCCTGCACCGGCTCTGCGTGCTGTGTCTCCGGGGCGCTGGGAGGGTGCAGTTCGCCCTATGCCTGCGCTCCACCCGTGCTGGTCGAATGTGGGCATTGAGCCTAAGGGAGTGGTGCGAGTGGTTTTCAGCAGATCTCCAGTGCTCCCCCACAGCTCGGTTCAACCTGTGCCGGCACTCTGGATGGTCCGGGCTAAAGTGATCATCCAGCCTGGAGGAGTGGTGCCAAGGCTGCTCACCAGAGCTCAAGTGCTCCCCCATAGCCCGGTCCTCCTCCACGCAACAGGCCTCCTGTAGGTCTCCCCAGCCTGGTGGGTCCTGTGGCAGCCCCACGCACCAGGCTGTCTCTCGGTCTCCTCCCTCCAGGTTCTACCGCCTGTCGGGAGCTGCCAGAGTCTCCAGCCTGTCGGGAGCTGCCAGAGTCTCCCGCCTGTCGGGAGCTGCCAGAGTCTCCCGCCTGTCGGGAGCTGCCAGAGTCTCCCACCTATTCTGGGCCCGCTGCAAGGGTCCTCAGTCCGGGGTCGGCGGCGAAGGTCGCCGCTCCAAAGGCACCACCTAAGTTGGCCAAGACTAAGGTGCAGTGGGGTCCACGTCCCATGCCAGAGCTGCCACCACGGACAGATGCCCACCCAGACCCTCCCCTATGGGTTTCGTTTTTGCGGCCGGAATCCGCACCTTGGGGGGGGGGGGGGGGGGGGGGGGGGGGTAGTTTGGGGTAGTTTGGTCAGGGCGTGAGTTGGGGTGGGCATTCTATGTTTTGGTTCTGTGTTATATTTCTAGGTGTTTGGCCTGGTATGGTTCCCAATCAGAGGCAGCTGTCAATCGTTGGGTTGTTGTTTCCTGTTTTGTGTTGTGTCACCTTTCAGGACTGTTTCGATTTTTGTTGTTTCACTTGGTTATTTCGTGTTCAGTGATATTAAATTAACATGGACACTTACCACGCTGTTTTGGTCGGATCTTTCCTGTTCCTCAGATGAAGAAGATCATTAAAATATGTTTATTCCTTGATTATAAGACTATAAATTGTAACTTGTGTCTCAGTTAAGTGAGGGAAATGCAACTATATTTCAAAACAGAACAAATTGTATTAAATTGTGTTGTCTGATTAGGTATCAAAAGCACATTCCTGAGATCATCAATCTGTTTCATGCGGATGTTATACAAAAAATACACGTGCTTTAGACAGACACAGGTGAACCTTGTGCTGGGGGAAATAAAAGGTCACTCTAAAATGTGCAGTTTTGTCACACAACACAATGACACAGATGTCTCAAGTTTTGAGGGAGAGTGCAATTGGCATGCTAATTGTAGGAATGTCCACCAGAGCTGTTGCCAGAGAATTTAATGTTCATTTATTTACCATAAACTGTCTCCAACATCGTTTTAGAGAATTTCGCAGTACGTCCAATCCGCCTCACAACCGCAGACAACATGTATAGCATCCTGTTTGCTGATGTCAACGTAAACAGAGTTCCAGATGGTGGTGGTGGTGGTGGGGTTATGGTATGGGCAGACATAAGCTACGGACAATGAACAGAATTAATTTTATCGCTGGCAATTTCAATGCACAGAGATACCGTAATGAGATCCTGAGGCCAGTTATCATCGACGGGGAAGTGGTGGAGCAGGTTGAGAGCTTGAAGTTCCTTGGTGTCCACATCAACAACAAACTAGAATGGTCCCAAAAAAAAAAAAAAGATTTGGCATGGGTCCTGAGATCCTCAAAAATTTCTACAGCTGCAACATCAAGAGCATGTTGCATCACTGCCTGGTTGCATCACTGCCTGGTACGGCAATTGCTCTGCCTATGACCGCAAGGCACTACAGAGGGTAGTGCGTATGGCCCAGTACATCGCTAAGCTGCCTGCCATCCAGGACCTCTATACCAGGCAGTGTTAGAGGAAGGCCCTAAAAATTGTCAAAGACCCCAGCCACCCCAGTGGGGTTCTCTCTACTACCGCATGGCAAGCGATACCGGAGTGCCAAGTCTAGGACAAAAAAGGCTTCTCAACAGTTTTTACCCCCAAGCCATAAGACTCCTGAACAGGTAATCAAATGGCTACCCGGACTATTTGCATTGTGTGCCCCCCCAACCCCGCTTTTTACGCTGCTGCTACTCTCTGTTTATCATATATGCATAGTCACTTTAACTATACATTCATGTACATACTACCTCAATTGGGCCAACCAACCAGTGCTCCCGCACATTGGCTAACCGGGATATCTGCATTGTGTCCCGCCACCCACCACCTGCCAACCCCTCTTTTACGCTCTCTGTTCATCATATATGCTTAGTCACTGTAACCATATCTACATGTACATACTACCTCAATCAGCCTGACTAACCGGTGTCTGTATGTAGCCTTGCTACTTCTATAGCCTCGCTGCTGTATATAGCCTGTCTTTTAACTGTTGTTTTATTTCTTTACTTACCTATTGTTCACCTAACACCTTTTTTGCACTATTGGTTAGAGCCTGTAAGTAAGCATTTCACTGTAAGGTCTGTTGTATTCAGAGCACGTGATAAATAAACGTGCTCCGATTTGATTTGATTAGATAAATATACAGACATACAGTGTGCATCCCTCTAAAAGTGTGAAAGAACCCTGTGGAATAATACTAATAACATTGTTCTAGTGGTTAGTATTGTAGCAAAACAGATTATTATGATAAATACATATTACAAATCAGTCTGTAGAAGCTTTACAATTAGCTATTGGGTATATCAGTACCTGGCACACATTAAGTCTTTCAACGTGATTTCCAAAAGGGCATATTATATGTGTACGACTTGACCGGAACTTGAACCATGGCATCCTGGAGTTAATGGATTACATTAGGCTTTAAGTGATCCTCTTAACCGTGTTAACAGCTAATCACTGTACAGGATATGTGATGCAAAGAGACTTTTCATTCCAATTAACAGGTTGAATCAAAGTGATGGGACATTGAGAGTCAGTACGGAGTAGAAGGATAAACAAGAAAAGTACATGATCATTTGTAATGATTATTTCACTGTATGTGGTCGACACCATTGTCATAGGTAGGTGTGTTGATTACAATTGAACATGGCTGTCTGTCCAATGTTACCCCAAAACTGTATGTTCTGAGAAAATACACAAAACAGCCCTATAATACACATTGTTAAATGATAATACATGTTAAATGTTCTAAAGGACATGTGGTATAGTGAACGGGACACATTTAATTGTTATCCACTGACTATTAAGATAATGAAATCAAATGTCTTCAAAGTTGTGCATTAATCAGTGTTGTCAGGTTAGCACTTGCGATTGAGGCCCCCAATGCAAAACACAATAATTAGTAATACAGTCATGATAGATTCTGTCAGAAAAGTGTGCTGCTCATATTTCTTTGATTTTGTTTTCATCATTAGTCTGCACATTAAAATGCATTACCCTTACCTAGATTGGGTATAGTAAGCTCAACATTACAAGCTTAAATTGTACCTATTTGAATGGACCCTCTGTGTAGTATCGCTTCTTTTCTTCATATGAGAAAAAGCACTGTGGGTTAAGCTATTGAATGGCTATTCTGTAATGGATATTGTTTCTCACAATTGTAACCTGGAGTCAGAGATTACCAGACAATTGATTAACGGGAAGCGGAAAACTAAGTATAGTAGAAGATAACCCACACAGGTCAAGGTTTAACATCAGAGACTAATAACACTGCAAGTATACCTCATTGTCCAGTTTTAAACAATAAACAGGGAAGGAATGTAAAGATAGAGTATCTAAAATAATCCGAATGCACCCCTAACATTGCAAACTGTTACCTGGACCCTTTTGACTCTCCCAAGATCTGAACTACTTCTTTGGTGTGGTGTTAGCCTTTATGTGTATATTTCAATTAAAGATAAAGTCTGCATTAAAACCAAAGGCACAGCCAACACTCAGGGAAAACAAACCATGTAGGCATATCCCATAAAGACATTGTTAAGCTATACTGTAAAATAGTTGTTTGGTGAATTCCTGTACTAGTAATTAACATTTACATCTGCACCTATGAGCTGCTTTATAGTGTATGCTAAGAACTCTGTAAATAGCTATTGGTAATTGTGAAAGTTATGTTGACAACTTATTTGAGATTTAAACAAATGTTGCTTACTATTCATGAAGTAACTTTAATAACTTAGCAAATATAGTTTTAAAAAAACACCAGCTTACTATGGTAGGTTAGCTAGCCAACATTAAATTATCTAGGTACTAACATATTGTGTCGTAGTCCTGATTGCAATAGACAAGGAAAGTGCAATTTTACCAATTGCAGTCAATGTGAAGCATGATATATGTTTTACTTGAGAGCTTATTCAATACTTGGTAAGTCTATGGTGGGGC
Organism: Oncorhynchus kisutch; assembly: GCF_002021735.2. Taxonomy (NCBI): domain Eukaryota; kingdom Metazoa; phylum Chordata; class Actinopteri; order Salmoniformes; family Salmonidae; genus Oncorhynchus; species Oncorhynchus kisutch. Next base: position 26,603,177 of record NC_034195.2, read on the forward strand.
ATTAAGTTAAGCAAAAAAAAACCAAAAGGTCATTATTAGAAATATAGCGTTGGAAACAGAGTTTTCCGTAATTAAGTCAGGACATTTTAATAATCCTAGTTATCAACTTCAAGTACATCATCCTACACGACTGCCAAACATACGGTAATTAAGTTTGACTATACTGATATATCAGGCCTGTATTAACATATTACAAGGGAATAATCATTTAGTTGATTGAAAACAGCTTTTAGACTGCATCTGAAGAAGACCTACCTCTTAGCATTCAACACACAAACAGACACCTATGTGAAAGCTTCATCATATTTACGCAGAATTTCAGGTTTGTGTTACTCTTTACTGAAATAACAGAGCTACTGATTGTGAATACCAATGCTTTATTAAGTCAAACAAGTGAACGACTTCTTAAAAATAAACAGACATGTTGGCAATCAAAAAACTAATTGCATAATATTTGTTATTATAATACAGTATAATTATATAATCAATATGCTAATGTTAACACAGTGATTAACATAAATAGGTTACCATGATGTTTAAGATGATAATTCAGTGACCAGCTTCATTAGCTAGTCAACTGGAATGCATTTCAATTAACAGGTGTGTCTTGTTAAAAGTTAATTAGTGACATTTCTTTCCTTCTTAATGTGTTTGAACCAATCAGTTGTGTTGTGACAAGGTAGGGGTGGTATACAGAAGATAGCCCTACTTGGTAAAAGACCAAGTCCATAATATGTCAGGAACAGCTCAAATAAGCAAAGAGAAATTACAATCCATCATTACTTTAAGACATGACGGTCAGTCAAGAACTTTGAAAGTTTCTTCGGGTGCATACGGAAAAACCATCAAGCGCTGTGATGAAACTGGCTCTCAGTTCGCTACAGGAAAGGACAACCCAGAGTTACCTCTGCAGCAGAGGATAAGTTCATTAGAGTTACTAGCCTCAGAAATCGACAATTAACTGCACGTCGATTGTAACTCACAGAGTTCAAGTAACAGCCACATCTCAACATCAACTGTTCAGAGGAGACTTTGTGAATCAGACACCAATAATAAGAAATGACTTGCTTGGGCCAAGAAACATGAGAAATGGACATTAAACCATTTAAATCTGTCCTTTGGTCTGATGACTCCAAATTTGAGATTTTTGGTTCAGACCGCCATGTCATTGTGAGACGCAGAGTAGGTGAACGGATGATCTCCACATGTGTGGTTCCCACTGTGATGCATGGAGGAAGAGGTGTGATGGTGTGGGAGTGTTTTGCTGGTGACACTGTCTGTGATTTTTTTAGAATTCAGGGCACACTTAACCAGCTTGGCTACCATAACATTCTGCAGCTATACGCCATCCAATCTGGTTTGTGCTTAGTGGGACTATAATTTGTTTTTCAACAGGGCAATGACCCAAAATACACTTTCAGGCTGTGTAAGGGCTATTTGAACAAGAAAGAGAGTGATGGTGTCACGTTCTGACCATAGTTCTTTTGTGTTTTCTTTTTTTAGTGTTGGTCAGGACGTGAGCTGTGTGGGCATTCTATGTTGTGTGTCTAATTTTCCCGTTTCTATGTTTGGCCTGATATGGTTCTCAATCAGAGGCAGGTGTTAGTCATTGTCTCTGATTGGGAACCATATTTAGGTAACCTGTTTTGTGTTGGGTTTTGGTGGGTGGTTGTTTCCTGTCTTCTGTCTTTGTGTCCATGCACCAGATAGGACTGTTTCGATTTTTCACATTTGTTGTTTTGGTATTTAGTAGTGTTCACGTTTCTTGTCTTTTATTAAACATGTTAAACACTAACCACGCTGCGCTTTGGTCCGATCCTTCATCTACAGAAGAAAGCCGTTACAGATGGCGTGTTGCATCAGATGACCTGGTCTCCGCAATCACCCGACCTCAACCCAATTGAGATGGTTTGGGAAGACTTGGACAGCAGAGTGAAGGAAAAGCAGTCAACAAGTGCTCAGCATATGTGGGAACTCCTTGGAGAAGCATCCCAGGTGACTACCTCATGAAGCTGGTTGAGAGAATGCAAAGCTGTCATCAAGGCAAAGGGTGGCTACTTTGAAGAATCTCAAATATATTTTTAGTTGTTTAATATATTTGTTTAACACTTTTTTTGGATACTACATGATTCCATATGTGTTGTTTTATAGTTTTGATGTGTTCACTATTGTTTTACAATGTAGAAAATAGTACAAATAAAGAAAAACCCTTGCATGAGTAGGTGTGTCCAAACTTTTGACTGGTACTATATATATATATATATATATATTAGTACCAGTCAAAAGTTTGGACACCTAATATATATTTAAACTCTTAAGGTGCAGAATGTTTCATAGCTACTAAAGAAAAAACGTATACAAAAATTGATTTGTTTGTGTTACTATGCACAGCAATGGCAGGAGCATATAGGGCAGCCTATTGGGCTTAAAACTAGAGACAACCACACGGTATCCTTGTTCAGATACACATTACGTCACCAAGGCTAAAGCAATGAAGCGAGATTTGCAGCGATAACAACGCACTTCTTGGTTAACCTTTCTTAATTAACACCTTCGGCTGCAGAGTCCTCATTAAAGATGTGCCAAAGATTTATCAGTCCCTATTTTCCTAATAGGAACCCGACTCCGGAGATCCTGGCCTTAGCAGTGAGTGTGTGAAAGTAAAGGTTAAAGAGAAATGGCAGTGTAAGAAAATGCAAGTTATTGGTTGTCCCAGCAAATACAACACCTATTTTCCATATGAATGAAAGACACTTCTAAATTATACTTAGGCCACCTCTCCATTTTCTTCCACAGCTAAAGGTTACAGTAGCCATTGTGTTGCAGAAAATCAAGGATTCATTGTTTTAATATTTAAAGGTATGGGTGTCTAATTCATGATGGTAGAATAGGTCTCTTGACAAACTGTTCTATGTACTACTGTTTGTTCGCCTGTGCGAGTACGCATGTGTTTGAGTCTCTCCGCCTGTTTGGGAGTGCGTGTGTCCGTTAGCTTTTAACAAGTCAGGCAGGCGACTGGAGTTTCCTGTGTTTGTGGGCCAACGCTGCCGGACTCTCTCCCTCTCCTCAACTGCTATTATTCTGTCAGGAGCTGCTGTGTTTTCCTGAGGAAAGGAAGTTATTTCATTTCCAGCTTTTGTCTGCGGCTGAATGCGAGCGACGCTCTTTCAGCAATATTCTCTCATTTCAACTCCGTTCTCCATCCTAACAAAAATATACACCCAGTCTTGGCCTATAACTCACGTTGGGCCCAGAAAAATAGCCACTTCCTCAATTGGTTTAATTTCCCTCACCAGATTCTCGACAGACGTTTCTTCTCGCTTCAGCGGATCCTTATCTTGGACTTTCCATCAGCTTCACAGAATCATGCCAGCAGATTCACTAGAGAGGGGGGCCCGGATGTGTGATCGCTTAGTGTAGGTAATGGACGCCAACAGAGGGCCTGGAATGTATTCTACCTGGTCGTCTAATGTTTCTTGAAACACGCTGCACTGAGACAGTTTGCAACAACATACTACACCTTTTGACAGACATTTACAAGGGGAGATGGGTTACTAGGGTATATGGTAATGGCCTGTGAATGTAGTATAGCTTTCAGTAGAAGAAACTAAACTCAGAGTTATGGACTGACCAGTGTGACGAGCAATTACTATTCAGTTCTGTTCACATTGTAAATTATACTTGTACTGTTGGTCTCTGGCAGATACAGTAGGGCAAAAAAGTATTTAGTCAGCCAATTGGCCTGTAATTTCCATCATAGGTACACTTCAACTATGACAGACAAAATGATACTTTTTTTCTCCAGAAAATCACTTTGTAGGATTTTTTATGAATTTATTTGCATATTACGGTGGAAAATAAGTATTTGGTCACCTACAAACAAGTAAGATTTCTGGCTCTCACAGACCTGTAACTTCTTCTTTAAGAGGCTCCTCTGTCCTCCACTCGTTACCTGTATTAATGGCACTTGTTTGAACTTGGTATCAGTATAAAAGACACCTGTCCACAACCTCAAAAAGTCACACTCCAAACTCCACTATGGCCAAGACCAAAGACATACAAGACCACTGATAATCTCCCTCGATCTGGGGCTCCACGCAAGATCTCACCCCGTGGGGTCAAAATGATCACAAGAACGGTGAGCAAAAATGTTGCTAAAACTTTTTGGTAAAAACTCAATTCGTCGTGTTTGGAGGGAACATCATGCTTTGGGGCTGTTTTTCTGCAAAGGGACCGGGACGACTGATCCATGTAAAGTAAAGAATGAATGGGGCCATGTGTCGTGAGATTTTGAGTGAAAACCTTCTTCCATCAGCAAGGGCATTGAAGATGAAACGTGGCTGGGTCTTTCAGCATGACAATGATCCCAAACACACCGCCCGGGCAACGAAGGAGTGGCTTAGTAAGAAGCATTTCAAGGTCCTGGAGTGGCCTAGCCAGTCTCCAGATCTCAACCCCATTGAACATCTTTGGAGGGAGTTGAAAGTCCGTGTTGCCCAGCAACAGCCCCAAAACATCACTGCTCTAGAGGAGATCTGCATGGAGGAATGGGCCAAAATACCAGCAACAGTGTGTGAAAACCTTGTGAAGACTTACAAAAGAAGTTTGACCTCTGCCATTGCCAACAAAGGGTATATAACAAAGTATTGAGATAAACTTTTGTTATTGACCAAATACTTATTTTCCACCATAATTTGCAAATAAATTCATAAAAAAATCCTACAATGTGATTTTCTGGATTTTCTTTCTCATTTTGTCTGTCATAGTTGAAGTGTACCTATGATGAAAATTACAGGCCTCTCTCATCTTTTTAAGTGGGAGAACTTGCACAATTGGTGGATTCACTAAATACTTTTTTGCCCCACTGTATTAGTGAACTTTTCAGGTGACTATTTAGATTTTAAAAAGCGCATGTGATATTATCTTAATGTACCTGAAACATTGTGCTCAATGTCAGTCATAATACACTCTGGACTCTTCATTGAGGGTGCCTTCTTGCAATTCCTGCTGTTCTGACAGAGGAAAACCTGAACTGATTTAGCATGGCTCATTACATAACGAGTACTTGACCTATTTTATGCAGCTTAGTTCTAAGAGCCATCATGTCCATATGTCCTGCACCCACAAATCATCCCCCGAACTTAATGCTTTCACCTCCATTTGCTCCTCTGACTGTCTTCACCAACTCTGACAGCTCTCACCCTATTATGGCTTCAGAGGCTTATGCATAAAGCTTGTCAATATCGCTGAGATTCTATGGGGACTAGCGATGACATATGTTTGAAATGTCCATGAGTTGCCATGTATCGTAGGCGCTGAGAGATTTATGCGGGGATATCATCAAGCCTAACTATATACTATAGTACAAAAAACGACTGCGGCAGATACTGTACATCCTCATGCTGCTTGTACCTCTGTTACAGCAACTCATATTATGTCTACAATTGAATGATGATGTGCTATATCCTCCCGCAAACTGTCTGTGGTCCTGGGGTTGCTGACTTTTAGCTTGCTCAGATGTAGTATGTAACTGTCAGAGCAGAGCAATAGGAGTTGGCATGAATTGAGGAAGATGCCATTAGCTCTTAGCACTCTGGCAGGGTTCATGGCGGAAACACAGACTGATTTAAATGTGAAAATATGAAGGTCAGATACTTGTTTTTGACAAGACTTTGCTGCAACACCCTTTTATAGTGCAGTCAGCTAAGTGGCAAAATGTCAAACCAGTTAACCTGTTATCTCCCATCCGGGGAAATACTGTTTCAAGTTACTAAGATGATGAAATATTATTTTTTAGAAAAGGAAACACTGAAAACATGAGAACCTTAATTCACATGAAGAGTTATGAAGTACAGTACTCGTACATACACGTCTCTGTATTATGGGGGAGTGAGCTTTCTGCTCCCTTGCCCCTCACCTATAGAATGCACTCCCTGACCATCTGGGAGGCGCTCCTTCAATCGGAGACTATAAAATGGCCGAACCTTAAAACATATTTCAACAGACTATCTTTCTCATAGTCCTAACCTGAAAAGTACTTTTAGCAGAACTACTGTTGCTATTACCCGCCTATATTATAAATGTGTGTTGTTTGTTATTGTATTTTTATTTTATTATTATTATGTTTATTTTCACCTATTTAGAGCTTCGAAATAACACTGTAATGAAAAGCGCTAAACAAACAAAATGTATTATTTGAATGGATTATTATTATATATTACAAATTGTATACTGAACAAAAATAGAAACACAACATGCAATAATTTAAACGATTTTACTGAGTTACAGTTCATATAAGGAAATCAGTCAATTGAAATTAATTATCTATGGATTTTACATGACTGGGCAGGGGAGCAGCCATGGGTGGACCTGTGAGGGCACAGGCCCACGCACTTGGGAGCCAGGCCCAGCCAATCAAGAATCCAAGATGGCGTAGCAGTCAGACGTCTTTGTCTTGTCGTGTCCCGTGTATATATCTTTTTTTTCTTCGTATATATTTCGCCTTTCCTTCCAGTTCTCTGAAAAAATCACTGAAGCTGGAGACACCCCTCACTAGGTGTAAGCACCAGCTGTCAGAGCAGCTCACAGATCACTGCACCTGTACATAGCCCATCTGTAAATAGCCCATCCAACTACCTCATCCCCATACTGTATTTATTTATTTATCTTGCTCCTTTGCACCCCTGTATCTCTACTTGCACATTCATCTTCTGCACATCTACCATTCCAGTGTTTAATTGCTATATTGTAATTCCTTCACCACCATGGCCTATTTATTGAATTACCTATCTTATCTTACCTCATATGCACATGCTGTATATAGACTTTTTGTATTCTTTTGTTCTACTGTATTATTGACTGTATGTTTGTTTATTCCATGTGTAACTCTGTGTTATTGTACAGTATGTGTCGAACTGCTTTGCTTTATCATGGTCAGGTCGCAGATGCAAATCAGAACTTGTTCTAGCCTACCTGGTTAAATAAAGGTGAAATAAATCAAATAAAATATATTTTTAACCTCAATTTCAACATACTCTACTGCAACCCGCCTCACCCAATGTGGTATTGATCTGCTATTTTTTATACTTTAGAACCGGAATCCCCAGCAGAAGCTAGCCAGCTAACTAGCTACTAGCTAGTAGTCAGTTAGCCACTTCTAGTGGTCATCAGCTAGCCTCAGCCCGGTCAACTCCTGCCAGTCTGCACAGCGCGTATCGGACTGCTTTTTCTCTACTACATCTCCGGATTCCTAGCGCAAGCACTGAACCTTATCACCAGGACCATCACAGCTAGATAGCTGCTATCCGAGTGGCTACTCCTGGCTAAAGTCTCTGTCCCGACGCAAGCACCAGTTCGCCTGGAGCTAGCCTTGTGCTAGCCCCATCTCCCAGCTAGCTGAAGAGGTTCATAAGCCACTTCTCTGGCTACAATACCTATTTTGCCAATTGGCCTGGACCCCTTTTACTGCCGACACGGAGCCCCGCCGATCCATCACGACTGGTCTGCCGACATATTCCGCCCGAGGAGGTTTCAACAGGCTCCTCTGTCGTGACGTCCCCTGAAGGCCCATCTGCTAGCCTGCTATCCACGGCCCACTAGTTGTCTAGAGCATATCAGTTTGTTTTCTCTCTACCACATCTCCGGATTCCTACCTCAAGCTCTGAACCTTTACACCGGATAATCACAGCTAGCTAGCTGCTATCCAAGTTGCTACTCCTGGCTAATGTCCCTGTCCAAAAGGCAAGCCCCAGTTAGCCTGGAGCTAGCCCTGAGCTAGGCCCATTTCCCGGCTAGATGAAGAGGTCCATCAGCCAATTTCTTGGGCTACAGTACCTATTTTGCCAATTGGCCTGGACCATTTCACTGCCTACACGGAGCCCCGCCGATCCACCACGACTGGTCTGCCGATGTAGCCGCCCGAGGGGGTTTGAACAGACTCTTCTGTCGCGAAGTCCCCCTAAGGGCCTTCTGCTAGCCTGCTAGCCCCGGCCCGCTAACTGTCTGAATCGCCATGTCTCCAGCTCGCCTAGCTACTCACTGGACCCTATGATCACTCGGCTACGCATGCCTCTCCCTAATGTCATTATGCCTTGTCCATTGCTGTTTTGGTTAGTGATTATTGTCTTATTTCACTGTAGAGCCACTAGCCCTGCTCAATATGCCTTAGCTAGCCCTTATGTTCCACCTCCCACACATGCGGTGAACTCACCTGGTTTAAATGGTGTCTCTAGAGACAAAGCCTCGCTCATCGTCACTCAATGCCTAGGTTTACCTCCACGTATTCACATCCTACCATACCCTTGTCTGCACATTATGCCTTGAATCTATTCTTCCGTGCCTAGAAACCTGCTCCATTTTCTCTCTATTCTGAACGCACCGGACGACCAGTTCTTATAGCCTTTAGCCGTACCCTTATCCTATTTCTCCTCTGTTCCTCTGGTGATGTAGAGATTAACCCAGGACCTGCAGCGCTTAGCTCCACTCCCATTCCCCAGACGCTCTCATTTGTTGACTTCTGTGACCGCAAAAGCCTTGGTTTCTTGCATGTTAACATTAGAAGCCTCCTCCCTAAGTTTGTTTTGTTCACTGTTCTAGCACACTCTGCCACTCGGATGTCCTAGCCATGTCCGAATCCTGGCATAGGAAGGCCACCAAAAATCCTGAAATGTTCATCCCTAACTGTAACATTTTCCGACAAGATAGAACTGCCAAAGGGGGCGGAGTTGCAATAGCCTGCAGAGTTCTGTCACACTATCAAGGAATCTACCAAGTACAACCCTAAATCCGTTACCATGTAACCCTGTTAGATATCATTCTGACCAACTTGCCCTCTAAATACACCTCTGCTGTCTTCAACCAGGATCTCAGTGATCATTGCCTCATTGCCTGTGTGCGTAATGGGTCCGCGGTCAAACGACCACCCCTCATCACTGTCAAACGCTCCTTAAAACACTTCAGTGAGCAGGCCTTTCTAATCGACCTGGCCCGGGTGTCCTGGAAGGATATTGACCTTATCCCATCAGTAGAGGACGCCTGGTTGCTCTTTAAAAGTGCTTTCCTCTCCATCTAAAACAAGCATGCCCCATTCAAAAAATGTAAAACTAAGAACAGATATATTCCTTGGTTCACCCCAGTCTTGACTGCCCTTCACCAGCACAAAAACATCCTGTGGCATACTGCATTAGCATTGAATAGCCCCCGTGATATGCAGCTTTTCAGGGAAGTCAGGAACCAATACTCTCAGTCAGTTAGGAAAGCTAAGGCTAGTTATTTCAAACGGAAATTTGCATCCTGTAGAACTAATCCCCCAACATTTTGGGACACTGTAAAGACCATGGAGAATAAGAGCACCACCTCCCAGCTGCCCATTGCACCGAGGATAGGAAAATTGCCACCACCGATAAATCTACAGTAATTTATCATTTCAATTAGCATTTTGCTACGGCTGGCCATGCTTTCCACCTAGCTACTCCTACCCTGGCCAATATCTCAGCACCCTGTGTAGCAACTTGCCCAGCACCCCCCCCCCCCCACCCTGCTTCTCCTTCACCCAAATCCAGAGAGCTGATTTTTTCAAAGAAAAAAAAACTGGATCCCTACAAATCATCTGGGCTAGACAATCTGGACCCTCTCTTTCTAAAATTATCCACCGGAATTGTCGCAACCTATATTACTAGCCTGTTCAATCTCTCTTTCGTATCGTCTGAGATCCCCAAAGATTGGAAAGCTGCCGCGAGACACTCTAGACCCAAACTGTTACAGACCTATATCCATCCTGCCATGCCTTTCCAAAATCTTCGAAAGTCAAGTTAACAAACAGATCACAGACCATTTCGAATCCCACCGTACCTTCTCCACTATGCAATCTGGTTTCCGCACTGGTCATGGGTGCACCTCAGCCACGGTCAAGGTCCTAAATGATATCATAACAACCATCGATAAAAAACAGAACTGTGCAGCCGTCTTCATCGACCTGGCCAAGGCATTCGACTGTCAATCACCGCACTCTTATCGGCAGACTCAATAGCCTTGGCTTCTCAAATGACTGCCTCACCTGGTTCACCAACTATTTGGTGAATATGAGTGTGTCAAATCAGAGGGCCTGTTGTTTGGACCTGTGGCAGTCTCTATGGGGGTAACATAGGGTCCAATTCTCGGGCCAACTCTTTTCTCTGTATATATCAATGATGTCACTCTTCCTGCTGGTGATTCTCTGATCCAACTCTACGCAGACGACACCATTCTGGATACATCTGGCCCTTCTTTGGATACTGTGCCAACAAACCTCCAAACGAGCTTCAATGGTATGCAACACTCCTTCCGAGGCCTCCAACTGCTTTTAAGTGCAAGTAAAACTAAATGCATGCTCTTCAACCAATTGCTGCCCGTACCCTCCCGCCCGACTAGCATCACTACTCTGGACAGTTCTGACTTAGAATATGTGGACAACTACAAATACCTAGGTGTCTGGTTAGACTGTAAAATCTCCTTCTAGACTCACATTAAGCATCTCCAATCTACAATTAAATCTAGAACCTATTTTGCAACAAAGCCTCCTTCACTCATGCTGCGAAACATACCCTTGTAAAACTGACTATCCTACCGATCTTTGACTTCGGCGATGTCATTTACAAAATAGCCTTCAACACTCTACTCAGCAAACTGGATGCAGTCTATCACAGGGCCTTACTACCCACCACCGCGAACTGTATGCTCTCATTGGCTGGCCCTCTACATATTCGCTCCCAAACCCACTGGCACCAGGTCATCTATAAGTCTATGCTAGGTAATGCCCCGCCTTATCTTAGCTCACTGGTCACTATAGCAACACCCACCCATAGTACGCGCTCCAGCAGGTATATTTCACGGGTCATCCCCAAAGCCAACACTTACTTTGGCTGCCTTGCCTTCCAGTTCTCTGCTGCCAATGACTGGAGTAAATTGCAAAAATCACTGAAGCTGGAGTCTTATATATCCCTCTCTAACTTTAAGCATCATCTGTCAGAGCAGATTAACGATCACTGTACCTGTACACAGCCAATCTGTAAATAGCACACCCAACTACCTCATCCCCATATTATTACTTCTTGCTCTTTTGCACCCCAGTATCTCTACTTGCACATCATCATCTGCACATCCATCACTCCAGTGTTAATGCTAAATTGTAATTATTTTGCCTCTATGGCGTATTTATTGCCTACCTCTCTACTCTTCTACATTTGCACACACTGTACATAGATTTGATCTATTGTGTTATTGACTGTACGTTTGTTTATGTGTAACTCTGTGTTGTTTGATTTTGTTCCCCTGCTTTACTTTATCTTGGGCAGGTCGCAGTTGTAAATGAGAACTTGTTCTCAACTGGCCTACCTGGTTAAATAAAGTTAAATAAAAAATCTGAAATTTTTCCCTCAAAAGGGCTTTATTACAGACAGAACTACTCCTCGTCTCAGACAATTTCGCAGGTGAAGAAGCTGGATGTGAAGTTCCTGAGCTTGCGTGGTTACACGTGGTCTGCTGTTGTGTGGCCGTTTGGACATATGGCCAAATATTCTAAAACGGCTTATGGTAGAGAAATTAACATTCAATTCAATGGCAACAGCTCTGGTAGACATTCATTCAGTCAGCATGCCAATTGCACGCTACCTCAAAACTTGAGACATCTGTAGCATTGGGTTGTGTGACAAAACTGCACATTTTAGAGTGGCCTTTTACTGTCCCCAGCACAAGATGCACCTGTGTAATGATCATGCTATTTAATCAGCTTCTTGATATGCCACACCTGTCAGGTGGATGGATTATATTGGCAAAGGAGAAATGCTCACTAATAGGGATGTCATTAAATTTGTGCACAAAATTTGAAAGAAATAATATTTGATACTTATGGAACATTTCTGGGACCTTTTATTTCAGCTCATGAAACATTGAACCAACACTTTCCATGTTGTGTTTATATTTTTGTTCAGTATATATTGTTGACATATATTTACAAATTGCATTATTGCTGTTATGACATTATCAATTGTCATTGTTATCGAAAACAAAAGCAATTCAAAATATACACTAAACACTGTACCTACTATTTTCTGTATGCTTACTTCCGTAATCTCTGGCTCTTGGCTTTTGCCCACCTATTTGCACAATATATGACCTGTCTTCCAGCTGAGGGGAGACATTAGGAGCAATGAAGCTAATGATATCAGAGCACTCTACAGAGCACATCAGTGCACAGCGATGACAAACCTGTCAAGTGGCATAATCTAGGAGGCAATCGTAACATCCTCAGAAAACCATAGTGCCTTTCCCTTCTTTCCCTGCAATCCCCTAATAATGAAGAACCAATAAATTTGTGGCCTGCCAAGAGACAGCGAGTTCACGCGTAATAGCCAATGGCATGGAGAGATGATAAATATCAAAGAAAATGGTTGTCAGACGAGGAGCCCGGGACCTTGTTACAGAGTCTTAATTTTAGCCCGTGCCCAGAAACCCTTTATCACTGGCTTGTTGGGAGGTGATGTCTTTTTTTATTCTCTCAGTGATGGAGTTTGTGTGTCATGAGATGTCCTTTCAGTGCAGTCCAGCACAATGTTCCCAAAGGTCCATGGAGTCCCTTCAGATTTATAGGCAACGACTTATGTTTTGGTGGAATAGCTTTGAGCATGTCTGGAGCCAAGACTGCACCTTGCACAATGATGTCACTGACCCTGACTTATCCCTTTGCCACTCATAGTTTGAGGAGTGGCTATATGCTTCTGAAAATCAAGGTTATATTTGATTAGCATATTCTACTCAGAGGGCACACCCTTCTCACCGGGTGCAGTGGCACATGTGATGTGGCAGGCAAACACACACTTGAAGCACTTGTGAAAATAGATGCACATAGATAATTGTTGACGAAGTGTCACATATCTACATAGGCTCTTTTGAAGATCACACAGTAAGTGTAAAGTATAGATTATAGAGCTGAACAGGGAATGGTAAATCCCAATGGAGCAGCGTTACCTGGACCTCACAGAAACATGTTGCTGCTGTATCATTCATAGTTAAAAAAAGGCTATTGACCTTTGTTGAGGAAAGCTGACACCATAAAATGCAGTTTGCTGGTGACCAAATAGGAATGCCATCGCAGATTAAGGACTTTTTAAATTATGCATTTGGTTCAGGCTCCTGGGGTGAAGCAGTGCATGAGAGATGGAGCTGTGGGAAGATAATGCATTAAGTGCACACAGCTGAAGTCGGGACACTCTAGAGAGAAGCTAACTAAGTCAGGTTTACAGTATATGGACTGAGCAAGTTAACACGAGGCTGGCAATCAATAATAGGGTGTAAAACTAAATCGAGGTGCATTACTAATGACTGCTTGACTGCCAAATGAAAGAGAATGTGTGATATATGTATGTGTATGCTTATTTCACGAGGTTAACAGATCACCTGATTTCATTCCCATCTTCTTTAAACGTATGATTGGGAAAGTTATGGGAAATGCATATTGGCACCATATTATGTTATTTTATCAACCTACACCGCAGCTAATGAATCAACTTCATTTAGTCAAACTCAAATGTCTTTTCAAGTGATTTCAAAAATACTATTTGCTAAATTATTCAAACGAATTCTTAATGTTCGCTGTGCATTGATTGACTGTTAGGAAAGAGAACACTCAGCCATATTTTTTCCACATCAACAAAGAAGTTTCACATTAATAGATATGATGTTCAACACACCTTTCCAAATGCCAAGAAGATGTATAGATGTCAGAAGAATATACAAGGAAGAATAAAAACCTAAATGAAAAAAATATAGTTGTTATCTCTTACCACTGGGAGGTATCTGGTATTCTTTCTGAGAGAATCTGAAAAGGTCACTGAGGAAGGAAAAAGTGTACTGTAGCTCTATAATTTACACCTTGAAGGACATCTTAACAACCTAAACTTCTTGTACTGCGAAGAAACAGCGTATATCCTAAATCATGTTTACTGACAATGTAAAGGTAAAAGAGTGTGCTGAATGAATAAAAGCTATTTCCCAGTGGTTCAGGTAAATCTTGAAAATGATCTTTATTTGGGAATTCATCAAGTGAGATTGGTGATATTTTGTCCAAGTGAATAATTGTTGGAGTGATGTGTATCCCAAGGCACACATAGAGGAGAAATTAATGGGCTATTAAGGGAATAAAGAAATCCCTTAATTCATACTTAAGGAAGAGGTGGACTCTGTATACAAAGAGCATGGTAAGAGTACTAAATGCAGTTAGGATTAATGTATAGACTGCAACTGTACAAAATACTGCAGTCATAACTTACAGTATGACTCTAATTAAGATTCTGAATCACAATGTTTAATGGCATAGTTTTCTCCCCTATTAGTCCAACAATATGCATGGCTATAGCGAAAATTGCTAATTTTCAGTAGTAAACATATAGCGTGACACTGTGAAAAATGTTATGCTAAGTGTTAGGTTAAGTTCAGGCATGATAGAGTGTGGTTCATGTTATAGTTAAGGGTTATGTTTAGTGTTATTTTATTGTTTAGGCCTGCTAGCAAGTGGTCAAGGTATGGGTTAGGTAAGGTTAGAAAACAAAAACAGGCCTGGATTTGAACTGTAGCCACTCGCAGATTACGAACCCTGCCAGTATGGCCTACTGCCACTTGAGGACGCAGTTTCAGGAAATGTAAATATTTGCTATATAAAGACCAACCATCAGTGAAGTAGTCAAGTCACTAACCTCGAGATCCAAGTGGAATCCCAAGTCGCTAGCGTTCAAGTCCAAGTCCTTTATGCTCAAGTCCCAAGTCAAGTCACGAGTTCCTTGATAGTACTAAAAGCTGCATTCCAACAATCTTTGAACCTACATTACTTAAACCTAAACGCTAGCCTTGTATAGTCTTACACATTAGTCAGCTATAGTAATTCAGTAGCTATTGTACCTAGCATGTTGAATTAAGCAAGGCTGAGATACTTTCTAACAACAAAGTCATCACTGGTCGAGTCCGAGTGGAGTCACGAGTAAGAGAAATCATAACTTAAGTCCAAAAATCCAGAGTCCTGGACTCAAGAACTACAACACTGCCAACAATGAATCAGTCTTTCTTACGCCTCTAGTGCCTGTTTTCTCACTGTTTGCTCAGTGAAGATCACCCGGGGAAAATTGATTTACACACGATTCATAATCACATAAGCACTAATTTGAGAAATCATTATACGCTTGTATCGAATTCAAGTATCAAATCATTGATGCAAATGTGTCATTTTTATTTCACTGAACACTGACATATAAAAGTGATGGAAGATAACAAAGGGAAACATCACAACATGTAGTCTTCAGTATCTTAAGTACAGTGGATTTGAGGGGGATAAAAGATATGTTGGATTTCCCTCACGTCTGTGGGTTGTCAGGGATAATAGAAAAGATTGGTGAATTGGTCTGAATCTGAGAGCAGAGTCGTTTTGTTAATCCTGCTCCACAGTGCTGCGCTGAGACTGCTTGTATTTACATATGCAGAGGATCCCGCTGTTTTGAATAGCTCCATTCACAAGACAGAGCAATTAATCATTCCCAAATACTCCCGTCGAGCAACAAACGACCCCAGCCGAACATGCTGCCACAGAGAGCGTGCAGGTATGAATAAAGCTGCAGGAGAACTCCTCGAAATCACCATCTCCCTTTATCTCTGTCACTCCCTCTATCACTCTGTCTATCTCTATTCCTTCCCATCTTTTACTGTGAGAACCATACAAACCACCTGATATAAAGTGTCTGAATCATCAAATGCTGCCATGGTGTACTTCTATATTTCTCCTACATGTTGTGTGAAAGCACTGAGTGAACGAAGTGTATCTGCAATTGAGGTCTAAGTCTACAATCACAAAAGCCAACATAGGTAGCCAGCTAGATAACTAAGCTACTAAGCTGGTTAGCTGGCAGTGACCATAATACAAGACCTTGTTGTGCTAGGTAACATAGCTTAGTAGTTATTTAAATGCTAACATTGTCAGACTAGCTAGCTTATTACCACACTTGTTATCAAGCACATTGAACACTAGTACGTGTATGTGCTGCAAAAGTCAAGAGAGACTTTGACTCCCAAAAGCCACTGTTGGACCCCTAAACAAGACAGGCTCGTGGTGTTTCTTAGAAAAAACATCTCTTTGTTTCAACGGAGGAATAATAGCAATGTTTGAAGCAGGTTCCCCTGATAGATTTGCCATTGTTTCTGATGATGTTACCGTTAACTTTCCTTCTGGCTACCTTTGTTTAGAGGCTTCATATCCCAAAAAACCTGTTGGAGGTCAGGGTAATTATCTAATAATGTCCCTGTGCAGTTTGTATTGTGATTGCTTGACCATAGTGCAGGATGATTATGTCAACCACTCTTCCTACTACCCATCTTAGCATAAATACATGATACTGTAGGTCTAACGATGCGGGGTTTGAGATCAATAATTACTTTCATACTTGTGTAGCAATCATAGCATAATCAACAATAGGTCATAGAAAGTAGATTGCAGGCTATCTCTCAGCCTAATTATTTAGTTTTGGTTCGGATGATGAGAAAAATGTTTCAGTAGCTGACCATTTTGGCATGTCAACTTTATAACCTCTGTCTTGTATTATGCTACATGTATTATTCGATGATATTCCATAGTTTTATTTAACATACAGTATACAGTTTCCATCTCATTCACATGAGTACAGAAAAATACAGGTAATGTATTTTACAGTAATGTTCTGTATTGTTTTTCCATGCATCTGAAAGACACACACATGTTCTAATCCTGCTGTACACTACCTGTCTCTCAACAGAGTTACAGTGAAATCCCATGTCATGCAACATGCAATGAAAGGCATACCTTTCCAGTACATGTTTAGCCCAAGGGCACTTCAAACTCCAATAACAAACAGAAATGGCAGTAGGAGCATCTGTTCCCTTGGCATTTGACTTCACAGACAGATGTTTGATTCCAGCTGTTAACAGAATAACATTTGCATGTTTGAGGAGAGGGATCCCATTTGGGTTTTATATTGATGGATATTTTCCACTTTTCATCAATATCAGCCAGCATTAATGTTTGAGTTTGTAATACTCATTGCCCCATACCCCCCCCCCCCCCCTCCACTCTTTCTGCTTGTAGAGTTACTACTAATGATAGCTGCTTCATTGGGAAACTGTTTTACCTACTATGAATGTGATATGTGGTTGTCTTACCTAGTTAGTTAATTAAGATGAATGCACTAACAGTAAGTCTCTCTGGATAAATGCCTCTGCTAAATGACTAAAATGTCAAATGTAAATGTACTAACTCTCCAACTAACTCTCTCTCACTAACTGGGTGTGATGATGACCCTGGGAAGTAGATCCGTCTTATTTTTAGCCAGGAGCCACTCATCCTCATCATCATCATCATTTGTATGTCAATTACTGTAACCTGACCACAGCAATCCTTTACCATGATTCCCTCTTCAGAATGAAGGTAATGCCGGGATAGCACCTGCAGCAGCTGCTCCCATATTAAGAGGCCAAGATAAGTTCAGAGAGCTGTGGAGTAGGCCTATTTGATTCAGTTCAGACGTCATTTTCCCTCCTGAAGGTAGTCAGAGAGCTGATTATTTACAGATTATCCTTGTTGTAGCTAGTTAATGGGCAATTGGGATGAATAAGTATGTCGCATAGTACAGTAAACATCTGTACATGGCGAAGGAATTTGACTATAATTCAGGAAAATCACAAAAATAATTTCCTTCCAAGCATAATATGACTTCACCACATTCCCACATATCAATGCAAGGGACACTAATCACACACTGTATGATAATATCAAGCAACTATACAATTGTGAAAACACAATATTTTATCAAATAGAGAGATAAGACGTTCACTGTCTCTCAAGCTTTCCATGTCCACATTATCATTTACCCATAAATTGTAGCATTGTATTTTAAGCTGATTTCCTTGGCAAAATACTTTTTTGATCATGAGAGGAGTTACTATAGAGAGCTCCCACATGGTTTTTTCTTTCCTGTCTCTGACCACCACCACCTGCAGGCATGAATAAATTATACACAAAGCAGTAAGAATGGGATAAGGGACACCTGCGGCTGCCATGTTTTGTTTATGCTTCATTATGTGGCGGAACTGTGGTTGAAGCCATTAGCCCACTTGACAGGGCACTTTAAAATGACAAGACAACGGTCTATGTGTAAAGGGAAGGAACATTGGAAAATATATATTCAAAGCATTGGTAGCATGTAGAACCTAACTTATATATGAATTTTCAGTCCAAGTCAAGTAGCACTGCGTGTGTAAAATCATTGGGGAAGTCAAGACAGAAAAAAGCCCTATTACAATCTGTTGTGATAACTGCCTTGTTTGCTCTATAACCTGTTAGTTCATATGCCTTGCCACTGTGATATATAGGCCTAAGGCCAAGAAAATAAGAAGACACAGACATAGAATAAACTCAACCACAACTTTGTTTCAACATAAAACCAGAGCGCACCCTCTGTCCAATGAAGTCCACAAAACAAATTGCATGTAACGAAATAGTGAAATAGTTACATAACGTA
Organism: Oncorhynchus kisutch; assembly: GCF_002021735.2. Taxonomy (NCBI): domain Eukaryota; kingdom Metazoa; phylum Chordata; class Actinopteri; order Salmoniformes; family Salmonidae; genus Oncorhynchus; species Oncorhynchus kisutch. The sequence goes on from NC_034195.2 coordinate 26,621,743, forward strand.
CAGCATCGTTTCTGACATTTTCTGACTACTAAACAACTGTTGATTTAGAACCACAGAGTTACCTCAAGTCGCAAAGAAAACAGGATCTGCCTCCACGATTCCAGCACTGTTTCAACTTCAACATTTCAACATCATCAAATCACCTATGCTTAGTCTAATACAGTGACAAATAAAAGATACCAAAAACAATTTAGTCCAATCAAAATAAGCTAAATATGATGTGGCTGTCCATGGTTCTGATATATGGTTCTACTCTGTGAGGACAATGATACAATGAGATGCAACAATTCAATTTTTTTTCTGTCAATGACATTTTGCTTTTGATTTGAATGGTGTGAAGCCAAATCCAAACTGACTTCCCCTGAAACTTTTATTCTGTGTGCCAGGACCATTCACAGTTAAGCTCACTCAATTTAGCTCAACACTGATTGGCTATTATTTGATACTTTTTTTTATCAAGTGAGGCCAAATGCTTGCTGGCTTCCCTTTCATTCAATGCTACAGGTAGCAACAATGTCATACACATTTGACCAGACAGCATAAAATAGATGGGCTGCACGTACAGGGACAGAGGGGCGCTCTTTCTCTTGCTCAGATGCTTTCTCCAGTGAGATACATTCAGCCTCTTGCGAATTGAAGGAAAATGATGGTATTTGGCTTCCCTTGGCATTTATGTATACATGGCACTGCCCAATCATTTAAATAATTATTATATGCTAATGCTTTTAAAACACACCCACAAGGCCCTTTGCTGGCCCTTCACGCCCCTAGTGTTGTGCTGTAGTTTTAAATCCCTACTGTGACCAGGTTGGAAAGCTGCCATAGACACTCTTAGATCAGTTGGGACCAATGGGCCACATGATATCATCTAAAATAACCTGCTCACCAGTAGGCCTGTTCTCACAATGACATATTTTCCAGAGACAATAGCAGTTTTATGCAGGTGTGTCCAAAACAAACAGTCTGCCCCTTTGGCCCTAGCACTCAGCGATTCTGACTCAAACAGGAGGGATAAGGGCACAATTTGTAGCGGGCAGAGGACCACAAAGACTATGAGGTGATAACTGAGAAGATTTCAGGCTAGGCTGCTACCATGCACTCTTGACAACATTCCCAGCGAGGCTTCCCCTCTACCCGACACCTGGCGAAAAAGGTGCTAGGTAGGAGAGCCTCATAGGTACTACCTGTCCCCCGTTCACTTCCTCTGGATGTTGGGGGCTCTAAATTCTCCCCTCCCAAGTTCATAGTCGATTTGTTATCAAATCAAGCGTCGAGCATCTGATTCATTGCTATTCAGCGCTCTGGCTGATTTATATGCAGAATGTAAAACAGATGCCTTATGCAATGCATATTTATGGTGAGCCCTGCTCTCACAAGATTTATTATAGGTTCTTTCATCGGGGTGTGCATGAGCAGCGCTATGATGACTTGTATTTCCTCTCAGCTGCCAATGCCAAACTCATTAAAAAGAGGTGTGACTATTAATATACATTGTAATACTGACAGCTCCTAACTTATAACCCCACTGCCGGGTATGATTTTTTTCTTTCTCTCCTCTCATTGTTGGGGTGGGTGTATGGGGGTGCCTTTTTTGTGTATCTGCATCTATCTATGTGTGTGTGTGTGTGTGTGTGTGTGCGCGTGTGTGTGTGTGCGTGTGTGTGTGTGTGTCCCTTCTAACATGTGAAGTGCAGAGGCTTTTCAAAATGTTCCCCTTCTCTCTTATTTTCTCACATATTGATTTATTGGTTTTACTCCTTGGACATCCCAGGGTTTATAGGCCTCAGCCCCGAGCCTGACTCCCATCTCCTCTGGGAAGTGGAAGGACTATACACCCCTTTATGAGCTCAGTGCTTCTTATGAGCTGTACCCCAGGCTTATGACAACAGGGTATGTTCATGGCCCAGAGCATCAAGGCTTTACTATGGACTACAGTAACTTATGCCACGATGCACAACGCAACATCCTCAGAAGGCTTTTTTTTGCCGGCTAACAGCATTGTTTGACCAAATGCTGTTTGGCTGGCAGATGCTTTGATTTGTTGATATGACTCTGTAGACACCAGTATATGCTGCATTGTGGTAAATGGCATTATATAAGGGCTATTTTAGGTCCCTAGATGCAGTATATCAGATGTGGTACCAATCAGTCCAGCAATTCTGGAAAATAATACTTTTAAATGAAGAGCTCATCCAAGCGCTATGATTCCATGGTACATTGCTTGGACCAGGGTTGGTAAGTGTAATCTGAAAAAAAAAAAAACTGTAATCAGTTTGTAACTGTAATCTATGTTACCAGCAAAAATATTGTAATCAGATTACATATACTTTTGAAAAACGAGATGATTACTTTCTTGGATAACTTTTAAATTCAGAAAGGATGTTAGTGAAAAAACACATTATGACACCTTTCTGTTTTCTCAATGAAATTCAATTCAGCATTGAAAAAGGTGCAAGCTTAAGTTTAAGACACTATGACAACATATCAAATGTGTTTTATGGATCATTTTTGTCTTCTTCTAATGCCTCTTAAGGGGAAAGTAATACAAAAGTAACTGAAAGCCATCAAATTATGTTGCTGAGTTTGGGTAATCCAAAAGTGACGTTACTGATTACAATTTTGGACAGGTACCTACTAACTGTAAAGGATTAGATTTTTAGTAACCTACCCAACCCTGGCTTGAAACCCAACAATGGCTGCTGACAGAGCTAAGCTATAATGTACAGGAGTTTTGATGATGCTGAATGAGTTTGGTCAATCAATCCAAATCCACTAGCTAATCAACCAAACAATCAACATATTTGATTTCCCAGTTGGAAGATTCCATGTGCAGTCAGAAGTACACATAGCAGATGTTTTTTTTCTATTGCACTTAACATTGGGTAGTGCAAAACTTCGATATTCTTACTACAATAGATGTCGTCTCTTTCTAAGATAATATTGGCTCTTTCAGAACCACCTTCACTCAATATTATTAGTTCATAAACTTTACAAACTAGGCAGCCATGGAAAATATTAAAAACAGATATCTATAAAACACTGTTACCATAGTTCTACTAACATTAAAAGGTAATGAGTGATGAGTACTTTGTGCAGTCTACCTTTTTCCATGACCGCAGGCAATTTGTTTTTGAATGCTGATGTAGGCTAATGATATTTTAACCAACGAATCCTCTATTGAGGCGACAGGGTACTCCCTCTATTGGGTCTAATGTGAGGACGGTGGGTTGTTCAGCCCTGCTGGCAAGCTATTCAAGCACCAGGAACGTTAAAAAAAAGAAGAAAAAGTTTCACTACCAACAGCCTGTGATGGGTATTTTAGGCTGTGCCATTGTGGACTAAGCCCTTCAAATGAGTGAATATTGGGGTGCTTAACTCAGCCCATCCTGTGTTCTTTTATGTGAGATAGGTGACAGCTAGCTGTGAGAAAAAACTCCCGTTTCAATTTCTTTCTTTCTCTTTCTCTTTTGCTCATTGGAGTGAAGCCGGCAATTTGGGCCTTTGGTGAAATCCCCTCAAGATGTGTTCATTCCCACCCTGGGTGATTAGTTGTCCAGCTCAGCCTGCACATAGACTTGCAGTAACTGTGTAATGGTGGAACTTACAATCTGGGCATATCATGCAACAGCCCTTCTTCCTCTTTGAGGACAAATACATTTTTTTAACCAAATCTCTATTTTTGTCATAAATGGCATGTTATACCACATGCGCAGGCAATACAGAGAAGTATCGCTCGAGTCCAACAAAATAATGTCATGTTGCGGATAAAGTTCAGAATTACACAATTTCATGTATACAACATCTAAAGACCTGCATCACTATACTAAGAGCATTGCCATTTCTAAAATTACATATTTGTGTGTTTTTGGAACCTTTGTTCATGTTTTATATGTGCCCCTGCACCTGCAAAACAAGCATGAAATCAACTCCAATCAAATGTTATTGGTCACATACACATGGTAGCAGATGTTATTGCGAGTGTAGTGAAATTCTTATGCTTCTAGATCAGACAGTGCAGCAGTAACTAACAGGTAATATCTAACAAATTCCACAACAAAAGGAAAGGGATGAGAATATATACGAATAAAATATATGGATGAGCAGCGACAGAGTGGCTAAGATCCAATAGATAGTGAAGGATACGGTATACAGTATATACATATGAGATGAGTAATGCGAGCTATGTAAACATTATTAAAGTGACTAGTGTTCCATTCATTAAAGTGGCCAATGATATCAAGTCTGTAAGTAGGCAGCCGCCTCTCTGCGCTAGTGGTGGCTGTTTAACAATCTGATGGCCTTGAGATAGAAGTTGTTTTTCAATTTCTCTGTCCCAGCTTTGATGCACCTGTACTGACCTCGCCTTCTGGATGGAAGCGGGGTGAACAGGTAGTGGTTCGGGTGGTTATTGTTGGTCTTTTTTGGCTTCCTGTGACATCGGGTGTTGTAGGTGTCCTGGAGGGCAGGTAGTTTGCCCCCAGTGATGCATTGTGCAGACCGCACTACCCTCTGGAGAGCCCTGTGGTTGTGGGCAGTGCAGTTGCCGAACCAGGCGGTGATACAGCCCGACAGGATGCTCTCAATTGTGCATCTGTAAAAATGTACGAGGGTTTTCGGTGACAAGCCACATTTTTCAGCCTCCTGAGGTTGAAGAGGCAATGTGTGCGTGGACCATTTCAGTTTGTTGGTGATATGTACACCGAGGAACTTAAAATGTTCCACCTTCTCCACTGCTGTCCCATCGATGTGGATAGGGGGGTGCTCCATTTGCTGTTTCCTGAAGTCCATGATCATGTCTCTTGTTTTGCTCATATTGAGTGAGAGGTTATTTTCCTGACACCACACTCCGAAGGCCCTCACCTCCTCCCTGTAGGCTGTCTCGTCGTTGTTGATAATCAAGCCTACCACTGAAGTGTCGTCTGCAAACTTTATTATTGAGTTGGGAGGCGTGCATGGCCACATAGTCACGGGTGAACAGGGAGTACAGGGATGGCAACGCACACTTGTGGGGCCCCAGTGTTGAGGATCAGAGGAGTGGAGATGTTGTTTCCTACCTTCACCACCTGGGGGCGGCCCATCAGGAAGTCCAGGACCAAGTTGCACAGGGCGGGGTTGAGAGCCAGGGTCTCAAGCCTAAGGATGAGTTTGGAGGGCACTATGGTGTTGAATGCTGAGCTGTAGTCAATTAACATCATTCTTACATAGGTATTCCTCTTGCCCAGATGGGATAGGGCAGTGTGATGGCGATTGCATTGTCTGTGGACCTATTGGGGCGGTAAGCAAATTGGAGTGGGTCTAGGGTAGAGGTGATATGATCCTTGACTAGTCTCTCAAAGCACTTCATGATGACAGAAGTGAGTAGTCATTTAGTTCAGTTACCTAAGCTTTCTTGGGAACAAGAACAATGGTGGCCATCTTGAAATATGTGGAGACAGCAGACTGGGATAGGGATTAATTGAATATGTCCGTAAACACACCAGCCAGCTGGTCAGCGCAAGCTCTGAGGACACGGCTTGGTATTCCGTCTGGGCCGGCAGCCTTGCGAGGGTTAACACGTTTAAATGTTTTACTCATGTTGCCCACGGAGAAGGAGAACCCACAGTCTTTGGTAGTGGGCCGTGGCAGTGGCACTGTATTGTCCTCAAAGTGTGCAAAGAAGTTGTTTAATTTGTCTGGAATCAAGATGTCGATTTCCGCGACGGGATTGTATGTAGACCCTGCCACATACGTCTCGTGTTTGAGCCAATGTTTGAGCCGAAGTCTATCGCTGGTGGGCTAAGTTTCTCAAAATCAAGTTAAATTGCAAAAAAGGGTTTGGACACTTCTTTAACATGCAATTTACACTGAAATTGCTAGTTTAACAAAAAAAATAGTTTCATCCCAAAGTCCCCATCTTCCTGACAAACATGCCCGACCGTGTTGCAATGATCTCTGTTGGTACACAACACTATGAACATGTCTTAGCAAGATCAGATGGTGACCCAGCAGGGTCAAACAGCCAGGGAAGACCAGTCTACGGAGCACAGATGAATTTTGCAGTATATTAACAATATCAGTCAATGATACAAAGTTCCATCTTGAATAGATGGGAAGACCTACAGTAGCTACAGGACAGCAGCTTAAAGCTCCACTCTGGGATCTGGGAATAATGGTCATTTCAATTATTGAACCATTGATTATATTCTTGGATAATATAATGTATAAATGTAAACCAAGGTAATTCTATGACATGCCTCATTTTAGGCGGATCAGATGGTGACAGTGGTCTCAGCAGGATCAGGCAGCCAGGGAAGAGGTGAGGTCAATGTTTACAGATGCAACACTTTATTCCCTCTGTGCTGCAAACACTGGACAAGCCAGATGCTATTTTAAGGCAGTAAAACATGTCAAACAAAAATGTGAGGAAGAGCTGTTAGAAGCTATTGATGGTGATGAATGGATACAGATTTGTTTGAATGCCCAGTCATATTCATATCATCTCAGACATACATTACTGCAGTTTAAGGCCATCCATAGAATGTACTATATGCCAGTGAAGCTGAATATCATGCACTCAGAAATGTCATTCCTCTGCTGGAGGTGTAAAACACAAAAGGTGACATACAGTATTTGCATATGTTATGGTCTTGTGAAGGCTGGCTGAATTCTGGATAAGAGTATGTTCTTTTATCTCAGCATGTCTACAGATTCTCCCTTCTCCCTGTTTTTGTTTGCTTGGAAATGTTGATACTGGAGAAACTGTGTAACCTAGCATTTATAGTGGTTAAGAACTGCATCGCCATTCATTGGAAGGTTGGTTATCCTCCCACTATGTCAAGTTATGTATCACTCGATTTGATTTATTACAAGATTAAGGGTATACTGGGCAACGTTCTTAAGGTCTGGATGCCTTACATGGAATACAGTAAGACTAAATGAGTCTGTATTGAAAATATGCCTACTTCAGGGGAGATACCTATTTAGGAAATCCCTAGCTGCTGGGCTGCTCAGTTATGACCCTGGGGGTCTGCCATCCTGTGGGTTGGTGGTCTGCTGTCCTGTGGTTTGTCACTCTGGCCTTGGCCTAACACACCCAAAACCAATAATGAATGTTTCACTAAGATCCTAAAACTGAGTAGGGTGTGTTGGGTTGGGGGGCTGCAAGGTGGTGGACCCCTAGGGCAGGATGGGGTAACCCAGCTATATTGTGTGCAAGTAAAAAGAGCTCTACAGTACTATTAGTCCTATGAGATTAATTATAAGGAGGATTTGCTGTTTCTGTGTGTTAATGTATACACTACTGGTCAAAAGGTTTTTGAACACCTACTCATTCAAGGGTTTTGATGCTGAATGCCAAGAGTGTGCAAAGCTGTCATCAAGGCAAAGGGTGGCGATTTGTTTACCACTTTTTTGGTTACTACATGATTCCATATGTGTTATTTCATAGTTTTGATGTCTTCACTATTATTCTACAATGTAGAAAATAGTAAAAAGATAAAGAAAAACCCTTGAATGAGTTCAGTGGGGCAAAAAAGTATTTAGTCAGCCACCAATTGTGCAAGATCTCCCAATTTTCATCATAGGTACACTTCAACTATGACAGACAAAATGAGAGAAAAACATCCAGAAAATCACATTGTAGGATTTTCTTCATGAATTTAATTGCAAATTATGGTGGAAAATAAGTATTTGGTCACCTACAAACAAGCAAGATTTCTGGCTCTCACAGACCTGTAACTTCTTCTTTAAGAGGCTCCTCTGTCCTCCACTTGTTACCTGTATTAATGGCACCTGTTTGAACTTGTTATCAGTATAAAAGACACCTGTCCACAACCTCAAACAGTCACACTCCAAACTCCACTATGGCCAAGACCAAAGAGCTGTCAAAGGACACCAGAAACAAAATTGTAGACCTGCACCAGGCTGGGATGACTTAATCTGCAATAGGTAAGCAGCTTGGTTTGAAGAAATCAACTGTGGGGGCAATTATTAGGAAATGGAAGACACACAAGACCACTGATAATCTCCCTCGATCTGGGGCTCCACGCAAGATCTCACCCCGTGGGGTCAAAATGATCACAAGAACGGTGAGCAAAAATCCCAGAGTCACACGGGGGGACCTAGTGCATGACCTGCAGAGAGCTGGGACAAAAGTAACAAAGCCTACCATTAGTAACACACTACGCCGCCAGGGACTCAAATCCTGCAGTGCCAGACGTGTCCCCCTGCTTAAGCCAGTACATGTCCAGGCCCGTCTGAAGTTTGCTAGAGAGCATTTGGATGATCCAGAAGAAGATTGGGAGAATGTCATATGGTCAGATGAAACCAAAATATAACTTTTTGGTAAAAACTCAACTCGTCGTGTTTGGAGGACAAAGAATGCTGAGTTGCATCCAAAGAACACCATACCTACTGTGAAGCATGGGGGTGGAAACATCATGCTTTGGGGCTGTTTTTCTGCAAAGGGACCAGGACGACTGATCCGTGTAAAGGAAAGAATGAATGGGGCCATGTATCGTAAGATTTTGAGTGAAAATCTCCTTCCATCAGCAAGGGCATTGAAGATGAAACGTGGCTGGGTCTTTCAGCATGACAATGATCCCAAACACACTGCCCGGGCAATGAAGGAGTGGCTTCGTAAGAAGCATTTCAAGGTCCTGGGGTGGCCTAGCCAGTCTCCAGATCTCAACCCCATAGAAAATCTTTGCAGGGAGTTGAAAATCCGCCCAGCAACAGCCCCAAAACATCACTGCTCTAGAGGAGATCTGCATGGAGGAATGGGCCAAAATACCAGCAACAGTGTGTGAAAACCTTGTGAAGACTTACAAAAGAAGTTTGACCTCTGCCATTGCCAACAAAGGGTATATAACAAAGTATTGAGATAAACTTTTGTTATTGACCAAATACTTATTTTCCACCATAATTTGCAAATAAATTCATAAAAAATCCTACAATGTGATTTTGTGGATTCCCCCCCCCCCCCTCATTTTGTCTGTCATAGTTGAAGTGTACCTATGATGAAAATTACAGGCCTCTCTCATCTTTTTAAGTGGAGAACTTGCACAATTGGTGGCTGACTAAATACTTTTTTGTGTATGTGTTTTAAAACTCTTGACCGGTAATGTATTTGAGGTGTATGTGGGCTTTTTTTGTTTAGTTTTTTGTTTCCAACCCTTTTGCCTTGAGAATTTAAAAAATGAAAGGTGGTGAACTGGGATGGAAATTGTGTTGGGAGAGAATTGACAAGATTGTTTCGGTTCGGTTGTGCAGGTGGCTCGGGCTGGCTTGTCGGTCTGGCTGAGATTTGATATAGAGGATGTGTTAATAAAGACAATCAAAAGTATTTGTATTTTTCATGAGTTGTCCATTTGTTAGGGTATTGGTTAAAAGTGCAACACAATATTTATTCTTGAATGACTGTGGGTATTTTTGCTTTTGTTCTAAATAGAGACAGCATATTGAATTGTTTAAAAATGCAGGAAATAAGTTTTAGATGCCCCAAAAAAATCTGAGGGAAGGAACCCCAGACCCCACATCAGGTTATGTCCCCCCAACTTCTAAAACCAGAGTGGAATCCCTGCATTTAAATATAACAAAAATAGAGATTTGGTTAAGAAAAAGTTAACTTGTCCTTGAATTCTCTGTTTCTTCTCGGGTGACAGATAGAACTTGACAACCTCATACTTCTACCCAGTGCTTGATGTTGAATGCTCAACAAGATAGCAAGGTTCCTCACAGATTTTTTTTTTTACAACATGTCTGCATAATTTAATGCATAAATGATTAACTGGTGAATTTAACTAATCCCTCATTGAGTTAAATAAAACATGTTTATCACCTACTGTATTTGTGTTATTGTAATATACTGTATGTTTGTACAAAACATACACACTCACTGACCAGTTTCTTAGGTACACCCATCTAATACTGGGTTGGACCTCCCTTTGCCTCCAGAACAGCCTGAATTCTTAGGTCACAGGTTTTACAAGTCGGAAACGTTCCACAGGGATGTTGGTCCACACTCAGTCTTCTTGTTTTTAGCTGATAGCAGTGGAACCCGGTGTGGTCATCTGCTGCAATAGCCCATCTGTGACAATGATCAACGAGTTGTGCATTCCAAAATGCAGTTCTGCACACCACTGTTGTACTGCACCTTATCTGTCTGTTTGTGGTCCACCTGTTAGCTTGCATGATTCTTGCCATTCTCTTTCGACCTCTTTTATCAACAAACTGTTTTCGCCAAAAGTACTACCGCTGATTGGATATTTTTTGTTTTCCGCACCATTCTCAGTAAAACCTAGACACTGTCATGCATGAAAGCCCAGGAAGGCGGCCATTTCTGAGATACTGAATCCAGCGTGCCTGGTACCATATCGAGTTCAAAGTCGCTTAGGTCACTCGTTTTGCACATACTAATGTTCAATTGAACATTAACTGAATGCCTCAATGCCTGTCTGCCTGCTTTATATAGCAAGCCACGTGACTTACCTTCCGTAGTGATGGTGTACCTAATAAACTGTCTGGTGAGGGTTTATGGTCTTCATAGATTTTGTAAACCAACTTGGCTCTTTCTTATAAAAATTCAAGGTTTCAGGTTTCATAATACTAATAATGTATTACATTTCTATTGCGCTTTTCATAACAATCTCAAAGAGCTTCAAAAGCAAAAAAACAAACAAGCAATACATCATCATGTGCAGCCTAGCTATAGTTAGGTCAACCAATAGAGGCCAAGTCTTTTGAGTTCATGCATCCTCCAAAGATGGAGAGGGACATTTCATAGCTTAATCAGAGGAAGGTGGTCAGGGAGATGGTTGATGAAGTGTCTGGTGACGATCATGTAGAGGACTACACTGGGAACCAGCCTGAGTCGTGTAGTTATTGGACTTCTCCTCCTTCACAATGTGTAGAACCCACTTAGATGATGCCACAGCAGCTCTGTGCACCAGAAAGCTCACTACACACAGTTCAGAGTAGTAGTAGTCCTCACTACGAGCCTTCTGCCTCAGCACTGCATTCCTTTACTCCATTTTCCTTTCATCTCAAGCTTCAGGTGACTCTTCAGTTTATGTTTTCAAAAGATCAGTAACCAGCAGCGAGGTGAAACAAAAAAAATGGTACAGTGCCCAGATGCATCATTCAAACAAAAACAATTAGCCAGTAGGCTAGCTATCCAAGCCAATAAGAGTTGACCTGCCAGGCCATCTGTAAATCTGTGGGTCAAAACCACCAGCAATATGCAATAAATAGGCAATAAAAGTCAATGTCATCAAAAACAAAACAGTTGATGAAAAAAACACACAATTAACAAAAATAATTAAATATGTACATATTTACAGGAACTCTTTGCTTAGGCTACTCCTTAATAATGAAACTGAGGTCTAAAAATACAATAATAATAAAATAAATGCAATAATTACTGTTGCATAGAACAGATTTAAATAGATTCCTCCTGATCCCATTTTATAATGAGTATGTCAAGTTGGCTTCTAAATTTCAGATGTAAATTGGAGGCCTGACCCTGACACAGAGAGCTGATCCCACACGTGATGATGACCCAGAAGAGAGGCGCTTCCAAACGCTCAAGTCAAACAAGATGATGTAGCCTGCCTGCCTGCCCCCTCCTTGCTTTACACTCATCCACAAGTTGAACCAACGCCGCTAAACATTGGCCCTCAGGATCAGGTTCCATAACATTGGAACATGAGCTCTTGTAAAAACAGTAACCAGTATGGACATGCTACTACTACCAATCATCAACCGACTGAAATCGGAATCTTCTGATGTACTGCCCATTCATAAAAACATATTGATTTGATTGAAAAATGTTTCTAAAGCCAGAGGAGTGGGAGGCCCTGGTGCACAGTTGAGCAAGTTGTTGAGTTGTGCACCAGAGCCTCCCACACATATTTCTATTCTGGTTAGAGCTAATTTGCACTGTTCTGTGAAGGGAGTAGTACACAGCGTTGTACAAGATCTTCAGTTTCTTGGCAATTTTCTCTCATGGAATAGCCTTCATTTCTCAGAACAAGAATTGACTGACGAGTTTCAGAGGAAAGGTCTTTGTTTCTGGACGTTTTGAGGCTGTAATCGAACCCAGAAATTCTGATGCTCCAGATACTCAACTCATCTAAAGAAGGCCAGTTTTATTGCTTCTTTAATCAGAACAACAGCGTTCAGCTGTGCTAACATAATTGCAAAAGGGTTTGCTAATTATCAATTATCCTTTCAAAATGATAAACTCGGATTAGCTAACACAAAGTGCCACTGGAACACAGGAGTGATGGTTGCTGATAATGGGCCTCTGTACGCCTATGTAGATATTCCATAAAATAATCTGCCGTTTCCAGCTACAATAGACATTTACAACATTAACAATGTCTACACTGTATTTCTGATATATTTTATGTTATTTTAATGGACAAAACATTTGCTTTTCTTTCAAAAACAAGGACATTTCTAAGTGACCCCAAACTTTTGAACGGTATTGTACATATTTTATTAATTGTCAATTAGTTTTGTAAGTTTGTAAGTTACATTTCCACATTTTGCCTTGAGTTATAATGGTGTTGAGAGAATGTAAGGAAAAAAGCAAAGTAGTGGAATGCTTTTCAGCTTTCTCCTACGTTTCACATTCCCGGTCTCTCTCCCCCTCTCTGGCACTCTGTGTGTCTCCGTCAGCCCACACTTTGGGCCCTTTTATGTTACACGATCACTTGAATTTGAGCCCAGGAGGAGACGATGGGTCCCTGAGTGAGAATTCCCCAAACAAGCTATAGACCAGATGTATGATGTTATGTGGTCAAACTGGCAAACACAAAAGGGCCAAAAACAATAGCCATGAATTAAGGGAGAGGCTTTCAAAAGTGTGTTTTCAAAACAGCCCAGCTGAGAGCTCAGATGCCTCTCCTCCCTCTCAGTCACTCCCTCCCTCCCTCCAATTCTCTCCACCCCCACTCTCAGCATCACCCCCCTTTCTCCCCCTTTCTCTCCCCCCTTTTCTTTCTCCCCTCCTCTCTCTATCTTATTCTCTCTCCCTATCCCCCCCGAGACTAAATGGTTAAAAAGAAAAGAAAGGAGACCATTTTTGCTAATTAGTTGAGGACTTAACCGGCGCGGGATATGCCGCCTTACTTTTTCATCTGCTGTCCACAGGCTGTCAACTGTCCTGTGAAGTCGAGCCTGTGTGGTTAAGAGCAGAAGAATGGAGAAGGCTAGGCACACACAAATGCCTCACTGGAGATCCTGAACAGGTCTCCAGTGGGGGTTGAGCCACAGAACTGAAAATGGGGGGTAACCATTAGTATTTCAGATTTGAAAAAGGGGTCTAAATAAGAAGTGTAAATGGCTCCACCCCCACCTCCACCCCTATACAAATGCTCAGAGGCAAGACCAGGAATAGTCTAAGTCCAAGATAAACTGGGCTCTTATTGTGACAGTCACAGTTCACTGATCACAGACTTTCTTTTTCATCTGGACTTTATTAGAATTATGCACTTACACATCTCAAAACGAAAAGCCAACTATTGCATGGAACTTTATGAACTACCATCAGCCATGTAATAAACATTTAGAAAATATTGTTTATAATTCACTGAAAGTCAATCTAGTATTTATTATAAACTGTAAATATATGTATTGTGTTATATTCATGAAATCACACCAGTGATACAACTACCACTAGTAATGACACATTTGAACATTTACAATGTAATATCTGAATTGCTATTTGTATTAACGTTTACATATGGGGAGTGGGTTTAAAGGTGGATGGTAGGCTACACTCCAGCATAGAGGGGGTTAATGTTGGGCTTGTGCAGTTAATGAAAGAGGCAGTTTAGAGGAAAATGCAAGCAACAACAAGAAAACAGAGAAACTGAAACTGGAAAGTAGGGGTCATGGCTGCTAAACAATGGGATTTCAATGTAATGGTCTAGTGCTGCCCACTGGTTCAGCACATTGCAAACAGTCTCATGTTAAAATGTAGTATATATGTTTAGGATTGTTTCTATCAGCATTAAGGTAGATACAACTACAATAGAAACACACCCCACTAACACAGCAAGATGGGGCCATACAAAAAAGATATATCTGCTATTTGGTGTTTATTTACCGTCTTTCTTTACAAGACTGTCTGATAAAGTACAATAATCATAATACAAATCCCAATAATTAGTTAAAGAACACACTGTCGTATCAGTTTGATCTACATTCCATATCTGCTGATTCGAACAGTTGTCTCTATGCCACAACATTTTAATAACCAAGTTCATGAATAATACCTTATAAAGGCCTCTCACAAGTATTTGTTCGACTTTCCGAACACCGATTGAGGTAATTCAACATTTTCAGATGTTTTGTGTACTCAAAGGGTCCAGCAATTAGAGACTTAGTGTTGAGGTGAACTTTGAGTTTTGGGCCACATGGTTTTTGTCTTTCTGAAACATTCCCATCTGCTGTCACTGGAAATATTTACATAGTATATATAGTATTTGAAGTCATATTTTCAATTCAGGTTCATAAATACTTTTTAATTTAGAAGTTGTTCACCTTTTTATCAATAAAATTCATAATTTGTACTTTGTACTTCTAACAAAAAAGCATTGTTTTTCTGCATTTAGTCCCTTTCCTAAGCCCTAGAACCATGCACATTATATGAAAAACAGCTATTGAATACATAAAGAAGGAAAAAGCATAGGTTCAAGGCATAACATTGATTTACATTTCAGAAACTGTCAGGTCATTTACAAGGTTGTCCCTAAAATATGTGTTAATAATCACACTGAGTAATATATGCGCAGCTATGCCAGACAGCATTCCACTCTAAAACCTCTTAATACCCATACTGTATTTCATGTCATATATCAGAGAGTCTTATGTGGATACTGAATGGGAGATCCTGAGTGTGCAAAGTCTACAGAAAGACAGCAGAGCATAGATACTTAACATGAAATCAGTTCGATGCAACACAACTCTGAGCAATTCCTGGCAGAAGAAGAGAAAGGAAGAGCAAAGGGGAAAAGAGGGGGTGCACAGTAGAGCCATTCCCTTTAGTTTAGAACAGAGTGAGAACAGGAAGTCAGGGGTGAGGAGAGAGATCCTGAAAGCCAAGGTTCACTGATCACCATTAAAAGGGTCACAAAGTCTCTAGCCGACAATAACAACATTGCTTTCTTCTTCAACAAGGACATGTTGAATCTTATCTTGTCCTAAAGCAATGAGTAGAGAAAAAAAAACTGTCACTGGCAGTATTGACGGTATTGTTGGCCTTATCATAACCACTACCTGAAACACTAAGCTACAATTTTATCAGTAAATGAGAGGGAATGAAACAAGAAGAGTGTCTGTATTTTCTGATACTTTTTTTCATTTGGTGTATTCTACAGAGATGTACGACACACAGGCCATTAAACCAAGGGCACTGAGGAAATTCCTCACATGATCACTAAAGCCCCATAACTGTCTGGAACAGAAATGGAAGCTGTGCCGTATGTCAGTTATATGGAGCTATAACGGACTTAAAGAAGTGGTGGTAATAGAACCATTTACCTGATCCTGACAAATGATCAAAAATCACAGAGCCTCACAGAGCCCGCAGCAGTTTTAAATTTGTATTTATCTCCATTTTATTTTCCTGTAATTTATATACCTGGCCAAGACATTCTAAGATGACAAAGAATGAAATCATCTGAGGCACAAGAGGCAAAGAGAGCCATATTGTTTGCTATGTTTCCTTGTTTTTGGTGTACCCTTGAAATGAGACAAGACAGGAAGCCAGTGAAAGAGTGCCAGGAAACATGTTAGTGCAAAGTCAGCTTCTGATTAAAATTCACTCCACTAATGGGCTACATCGTGTATGATCAGCGTGTCTCTGCACAGGAACAGATCAATCTTCATGTAATATCTCTGTGTGCTAAAAGTATTACTTACAAATACTTTAATACACCCATGCCATATAGCTGGACATATTTACAAACCGGCTTGTAATTTAGTCAACATCTCAACATTTGCGTATTTGAAAATGTTATGTGGTTATGTATGCCAGAGAGATCATGTCGATTCGATTGGAAAGGCCTGTGTAGGTGAAACAGGTAATCATTGCTGAAATGATGGTGAGAGCACAGTTCACAGAGGTCCATTCATCCTTTGACTGACAGAATGAAAGCGCTGAGTAATCTGACTGTATTAAAAAAGACATGGGTGTACAGCAGTCTACAATAGAGCACACACAAGTGAAGGTAAAATACTAAACCTACTACTTATGTCATCTCCATCCCAGCTGCCAGTCAGTGCTGGGTCTGGGGCAGAAAGACCATCGCAAAATGACAGTCACAGTGGTTGTCAATTTCATTAGGATTTTGTTGAAAGGAGCAGAATTAACTAAAATTCATTGGATATTGGAGTGGATAAGTCAGCTTTTTAATGAGCGGTTGACGGGCAGGGGTATTTAATTGTTTAGATGATTTTGTTTTCACAGAAAGAGATGAACTGTTAGTTTTACATGTCAGCTTATAAGCTTATAGATCAAGCAGTGGACTATCATTTTGTAATGAGTCCCTCAAACCGTACAGAGACACAGAGAACAGGACAATGACATACACAGGACAACAAGGGAAACCACAAAATCAAAGCAGTGTGTTCAGAGCACTCATGCAGGATTTTACTCTTGAATGCTCTGATACATGAGTAGCGTCCACTTCATCAGTCTGGCGGGCTATGGAGCCGGCCTCTAGACTAAACGTGCTTATTTATGTAATCATGCAAGAAATGTCCATTTTTCTGCATGTGAAAGCATTTAAGGCAGGAAACAATGAGATGCTCTGCTCCCAGAAGTGCTGCTAAACTAGCAGTATAACTGCTCCCCCTGGTGTACTTACTGAAGAGGTGCCAGAGAAACTCATTTTTTTTGTGGGGTGCTAATGGACCCTGTGGGCAGACTGATAATTGGATAAGAGAATAAGAGCCATTATCTACCCATATATACTGTACTTTTCCAAGCCTCTACTGCGCCACATACTGTACAGGCGTGGGTCAGTAGAACGATGATACATATAGCAGGAGTGCCCAGATTGTTTACATGTACATTGAATACCATTTGTAAGGATGGTGTCACTTCACCGGTAACACCTCTTTTTAAAAATCTTTTTTTCTATTTACCCATGTCAGCACAATTTTCATTTTTTTCTAAAGCATTTAAATAGTAGATTGGTGGGATATTTGCACAACAATAAACAAGCAAGTCATTACTTGGGTATTGTTTCTTTCCTCTACCACTTCACTTTCAACTTTGACTAAGAAACTCTATTAATGCACACCTCGCATAGTATGTGTGATACCTGTGTCTTATAAGAAGATCATTAAGATTCATTAGTGTGCCTAACACCTAAGCCCCACTCTGGGACAATGGGAGGAGAATAGTGAAATATGTCATAGTCACAAGGTCCCTAAATGTTTAACTCTCTCTCTCTCTCTAAGTGATGTACACAAGCGGCTGGGTCTGGTTGTGCATACAGATGCACTCATCATAATTCATTTAAGCCCATAAATCTCAGCAGGCTAATGCCCCACAAAAGCCCCTCAACATGCTTAAAGAGTTAAATCATCACTTTGGGGACAGGAGAGAAACGTGAGAAAGGGGGCAGGCTAGCTAGGGAGTGCAGAGTGAGAAAGGGGGCAGGCTAGCTAAGGAGGGAGTGCAGAGTGAGACAGGGGGCAGGCTAGCTAAGTGAGTGCAGAGTGAGACAGGGGGCAGGCTAGCTAAGGAGAGAGTGCAGAGTGAGAAAGGGGGCAGGCTAGCTAAGGAGAGAGTGCAGAGTGAGAAAGAGGGCAGGCTAGCTAAGTGAGTGCAGAGTGAGAAAGGGGGCAGGCTAGCTAAGTGTGTGCAGAGTGAGAAAGGGAGCAGGCTAGCTAAGGAGAGAGTGCAGAGTGAGAAAGGGGGCAGGCTAGCTAAGTGAGTGCAGAGTGAGAAAGGGGGCAGGCTAGCTAAGTGAGTGGAGAGTGAGAAAGGGAGCAGGCTAGCTAAGGAGAGAGTGCAGAGTGAGAAAGGGGGCAGGCTAGCTAAGTGAGTGGAGAGTGAGAAAGGGGGCAGGCTAGCTAAGGAGGGAGTGCAGAGTGAGACAGGGGGCAGGCTAGCTAAGGAGGGAGTGCAGAGTGAGACAGGGGGCAGGCTAGCTAAGGAGAGAATGCAGAGTGAGAAAGGGGGCAGGCTAGCTAAGGAGAGAGTGCAGTAATTTTTCAGGGATGATTGGGAGTGCTTGGACCAGTCCCTTCAGTTAAGTATGTTGACATGCAAGGAATTAGAGACCTGTGAATCACCAGGTCTTGACCTGCAAGCCTTGGAGCCAGGCAGTAACCTGACCCAATACCAGGTGTATGCCTTCAGGTCAAAGGGTTGAGAAAGCATGCAACAAAAGACAGCTCCTCTATAAAAACCCATGCTGCTCCAATTAACCATTTTCAAACCATTTTAAAGCCCTAAACAAGGTCCCTCCAATTTCAAAACACAAGCAGATCTACATGGAAACATGCATGTTCTGTGTACAAACTGTGTGCATGTGTTCACATGAAATGCAGTAGCACAGACAATTGACAAATAAATTAAATGTGTGGTTTATATATTCGAATACATTGAATGTTAATAGCATGCTTACCCCCTTTCTCCCCCCAGGCTTTGCTTTTACTTTCTAAATAATTTACTGCGTCTTTAAAACACCCTGTCATCTGCAGCCAGAGACCTATAACTGTCATGTGAGTCGATCATTTACCCAGCGATCTTCTAAGTGTTACGTGTTAATGGGGAGAAGCTGTACAAAACATAGGGAAATGACTTACACCTACGGTACCACCACATCATATTCAGAGGAAGGGAGAGCAGTATAATTTCATACTGTAAGACATTAAAGAAACTGCAGCAGTTAATCAAGCATTCTGCCAAGTGAATTGCAGTTTCTCAAGAGCATGTCAGTGGACGTCTCAGAATACCCCATATGGAACTACTGAACTGAGTGTGGATGCTCTTGCTCCCACTAAATTAGCGTTAACACTATGTATGAGACCACTGGATGTTGACACTGGAGAAAGTTGAAGTACCTTACTGGGTGATGGTATGATGATGGATACAACAGGAACCACCAATCTTCTGTTCCATAGCTGGCCAAAGCATACTGGACCTCACATCTAATTCCCTTTTTTTGAATAATACACCAATTTCACATAACTAATCTGTAAACCCGGGGAAGATGCTTGGTAGTGTTTTCAACCTATTGATCTTGCTTTAGAGCCTGAAAGGGAAAAGTCTGTTTAGTCAATGTCCAGGTCAAGCACTGAAAACGAAAGGCCTCTCATTACATCATTATTATTTCGATATTTAACAGAGACTCAAACACAGGATGACTCACGAGTGCAAGCTGTGCCCAAAGGTGCTGTACAACATAGGGAAAAGTCAATCTGCAAGCCCTCACTGGCTTCGGCAGGTTAATTGCTCAGCTTTGCCCTGATGCAATGTGTTTGGATAGGTGCTTCTTGTGGCAAACAGACAGCCCTTTGTGTCGCTTCACTTTAATCTATGACTTCATTAGGGAAGGAAATGGGAGTAAATACAAAAAGCCATTGTCTCTCTCCATGCAGGCCACAGCTCTTGCCTGAGATGTTGTGTAACTATCATGTCTGTAATATGCATTACACACGTAGGTCTGGACCTAACGGTCTCAATTATGCCCAGCTGAAAGAAAGATGAAGAATTCATGAGCCAGTCAAGGTGTCAAGGCAATAATTGCACGTGTACAGTACGTGTTCATCGCTATATTGCATGATATTGTTCTGGTCTTGTTTGACTTCACTTGTTGTGGCCAAGCATAGTCTTATTAACAAACTATTTTGGAAAGGCCTAATGGTTTACAGCCATAACCAGACATGATGTACATACACATTTTAGAAAGACATGCTGTCCATGCAGGAAACACAATAGAAACACAGCCAAATCCATTGACAAAATGATAATGTCATGCAAATTATACAGGTTTAAAATGCTCGCTCTCTTGCTCTCTCTTATTCTCTCTCTCTCATCCCATTCCCCCCCCCCCTCTCTCATCCCATTTCCCCTATCCTAGGCTCTGAGAGGAGGTTCTTAGTGAGATGAATTCTGATGTGCACTTGCCAAGTGACCCGTGACCATGGGCGGACAAGGTTAGTAGTCCTGGCTTTTACTGCCTCTGCTGTCTCCACACTAGTGTCTCCCTCCCTGAAATAAAAAGGTGGATACCAATGAAAAACAAAAGTCCAGGCAGACAAACCTTCAGCTCTGATGCCATCCAGGCTCAACTGACAAAAACATCAGGACAATGAGAGCAACATATGAGAGGTGAACAAAGTCCCAGAAGATGTTAGGTAGGGGAAGAGAGGGAATGGTGACTGCCCATTAGAATGTGTGTGATGGAAGAAAGGGCTGAAAAATAGCTATTACAGTATATACTTTAGGGTAAAACTCATTTTTCTCAGACTGCTGTAAATGTGTATGTTCTCTATTCAGACACTGTTAAAAGACAGTGTTAGAAAACCCCTAAACGGGTCCATTCTGATTTCCTGCTGTATTACATTTAATGGAATGGTTATTGTTAGAATTTCAATCCACTGTGTTTTCGTAGAAAATAACTCGGACTAAAGTCGCCAAACAGGGGTTGATTCTTATCTCTCATTGGATGTTCTATAATCCTAACCCAAGCTGTATAGCGGCAATACATCAAAGCTATAATAATGAGAGCTGAGGTTTACAGATGTCCTCTATCTGGAAGAGATGTAGTAAGGTTAGATGGTCAGGATTATAGTCATTATTGTTACAGTGATCCATAGTTTTAAGGTACAGATGAAACGCAACAGATATATTCCAAGTACTCAGAAACACTGTGAGGTAACCACGTAGTTCTTCTATTAATTTAATAAATAAAACGTGTCAATAAACATGAGTACAAGTAACACAGGTCAGACATGCTTTGTGTGAGCATGAGAGAATGTGTCGAGTATGTGGAATATTTTGAGCAAAATCTATTATTTCAATGTAAACATAAATGAGTCAGGCAAAGAATCCATTTATATACATGCAAGGCAGTCCACGATATGCAATGTTCACATTGAAACAGCAATAAGGCCTTCCTTTAGCTTTAAGGGACAAAGAGTCCATACAGATGTAGGATCTTAATTTGAGAGTTTGCTACAACAGGGCATGTTTTGTAGGGGGGTTGATTAATTTTTCATTGGGGAAAATCAAGTCTGACACTTTAAAGTGGAAATAACAAACTTTAGAAGCCTTTAAACCTTGAATACACTACAAATGTGCATTTTCTGCTGTGCAGAAAAATCATCAGTGTCAGCAGAGTGATCAAATTAAGATCCGACATCTAATATGACAAAAGAAGTGTTACCCTGCCTAAAGGTGATGAATATCAATGGCATGGAAGAACTTCCTACAGAGTCAGATTCCTCTGCAACTCACCTCAAAGCCTGTAAACAATACTGTGAAAGGCCTCTTCTAGTCTACAGCTCTATGTCAGTCTTTCTGAATGTACAGGCTAACTCAAAGCTTATCATATTGTATTACACTCCACTTCACTTGATTTTGTTTCCCTAATCTGATGTCTGGGTAGCCAGCAATCTCATTTGTCAAAAGTCTCTGTCAACTAATGCTCCATGGTAAATTATAAGTGTCAGTCCTACTTGGACTAAGATGATACTGCCAGCAGCCTTAACATTGGATGTACAGTGGATTAGTAAAAGTTAAGGGACATCACATTATCTTGCTGTCCCAAATGTTTTTGTTCAGGTTCACTCAAGAAAATGTAAATCCATTTATGTGTAATGCTTTGTGACAGCGTGGGCAGAATATGACATTATACTTAAGCCTGACGAGGACTTCAATCCTGCAAAGGATGTGCTTTCGACAAAGAATGTCAACAGGTAAAGAACTAAGCCTGACTGCTTGGATTTGCTGTACATACAGTGCTTCTTTAAAACGGATATGTGTATTGCAAGGACCATATGCCATTTATAGAAAGTACACTATAGCAGAGCTGCTATATAGTACAAGCACACAACAATGAGTAGGGTATTTTTTTTCTTCTCAAATTGATCATTGTGAAACTAGAAAGTAGATCCTCTATAACCAAATATGTGTGTAGGAAAAGAGGCATGATAGCCTTTACAGAAAACAGAGAAACAGAGTGACATATTGCTGCTACTCCTTGTGCAAATAATACTGGCTATTTTTGTCAGATTAAATCACAGTTTTCTTGCAGACATTTGCACCATGAAACCATGAACATGACACAAAGACAGTTCACTGAAGCCCCATCAGTCCTCCTCTTGTATCAGCACTTGAGATCTCAATCTGGAACTTAAAGGGCCCTTCTTTCACTTGCTTTGTTTCTCCAAAGAGAGGTTACCTCAAGGGGGAGAGGGAGAGGAAAAAGAGATTGTTATATTTGAGAGAAGAGATGGAGGGAGAACAAGGGAACGAGGAAAACATGCAGGAAAATCAAAAGTGGGGGGGTGGGAGAATGGTGTGGTCTGTGCATGTGTGTGTATTAGTAAGTATGAGTGCTTGCTTGTTTGTATTTGCCTTTGTCTTTCTCAGTGTGTGTGTGTGTGTGTGTGTGTGTGTGTGTGTGTGTGTGTGTGTGTGTGTGTGTGTGTGTGTGTGTGTGTGTGTGTGTGTGTGTGTGTGTGTGTGTGTGTGTGTGTGCGTGCGTGCGTCTGTGTTTGCACATTTCTGTGTGTGTGTGTGTGTGTGTCTGCATGTGCATGAGGTTGTAGCCCCCTAGGGAGCAGACCCTGTCATAGAGATCACAACAAACTGTCACCATACAGCCAGGAGCTAAGGATCCGTGCTGCTTCTGAGACCACAGGAAGAAGAGGAAAAGAGGAAACTAACCGATTCCGTGTTTGAAGAGACAACATCTGCGCTGTGAACAGAGGCTACAGACCAAAATCTGAGCAGAGCTGTGATTTAGTGAATGAAAAAGGTTTTCAACAGCAACAACCGAGGATTAACGATAAGCCCTGTGCGGCCAAGTCACAAACACAGTGTGTCTGTCCACAGCTGTCTCCCAAAGGCACCAGGGTCGACATTGATAACATTGTCAAACCATAAAATAAATTTCCCTTTTCTGAATGTACTCAACACTATGATCAGATACTGCATGAATTTGGTGAACAAATAATCAATGTTCATGTTCTGGAAATCAATATTTGCTGTTGCTTTCTCTTCTTGATTAATATGATAAGTACTATCTTACCCAATGGTTGTACTGTAAGAACCTATTGACTTTGATTTCCCTTTGAGCGCTGCCTTCCGTGAGCTTTGACAGAGGAATGATGATTTCTAGAGGTGAATCTCCTCTGTCAATCTTTTCAGTTGGGTTTTTCCTTGTATCTGTCTGCATTTTGTACAGATGACAGAAAACTGTCAAGAGTTTACATTACTCAATATGCAGACCTATCATCGCAGCCTCTATCAATTATACTTAGCAAGCGTCCAGCAGTGGAGGTTCCTCAGAGGAAGAAGGGGAGGACCATTCTACCCACTGAATGTCAGAAACATTTAAAATAATGAAACATTTTACAAGTGATCCTTTTTAGATAAAACTATACTTAATATATTTACGTCACCAAATAATGGATTAAAACACACTGTTTGGCAATGAAGGTCTACAGTAGCCTCAACAACACACTCTAGGCTAGCACCATGGTGTAGCCGGAGGACAGCTATTGACTTCAACACAAAACCTACTGTAGGAGGCTCGTATGCCTTACCCCCTTCAAAAGACCTACATGGTAATTATGACCACTTCCGGAGGACGTCCTCCAACCAATCAAAGCTTTTGCTGTATCAACTGATATGTTGTCCATCCAATCATAGGATTAGGATCAGAGAATGAACCTAGTGTTGTGTATTGGGGTTGTGCCACAGAGTATTATGGGAGTTCTATGTGTTGTAAAGCTTGGTGAGTTGGTGACATATTGGATAGAGATTAAGAGTGAAGAGTGATAGCTGAGCATTTCTAGGATATCATTCAATTCAGATTTGTTTATTCAAACTACAGCAGACGGAGGAGTTAGATTCTATATTTTTTTCCTTTGTTTTAGAACTTTATTTTTGTGTGGAGTTTGTGCAATTTATTTCAATTTGCCTATCTAACTTTAGTTTTCTCCTCCTGAATGGCTAGCTAATGCTAACAACAATGTAGTGGATTTTTGTTGAAGAACCCCTTTTATTGCTCACATCAGATTCAAGCTTCATGAAGAAGCATCTATCATGTAATGGACAAACGTCTGCGTATTCAAACTGCGCAACACAACGAGAAGGTAAGAAGAAACAGGGTCACAAGCAGCTTATCGGCAAGAGTTGGCTTTTACTTAGGAGCATGATGAGAGGGAAAGTTCAGCTAACAAGGGAAACTACAAGGAGCTTGCAGAGGTAATTACACGTTACGGTGCTTTATTTGCTGATCATATGGACGTTTCTACTGTCTTCTCTGGGATGTCGAAATCAATTCAGAATGATTTGATCACTTCAATCGCATCATCCATCAAAAGTGAGATTTAAAAGACAGGTTGACGCAGTACATTTTTTCCCACGCTTTATGTAGGCTTTCCACTTTCCTGTGGTATGTATTTAGCAAAGGTGATAAGACATAATCACTCCGGACAGACCCAAGCAAAAACTCTTTACACAAATGTTTTAGCAGCCCAGGCTACACCTAAACATTAACAATCTGACATGCTGTATGGGATAAAAATGAGACGATTTTCCAGTCTGATCAACTGTAGACTAAGCCTATGTGCCTGGTCCATCTGGTCAGGGTAAACAAATTGGTAATGTGATGTATTTATATTTATAGGAGAACATGTGAATGTGATCAAATTTGGTTTATGTTCAAACTTGGGCTGGCTAGGCCGCCTATACCTTTTCAATCCAAAATTATTCACTGGAATTAATCAATCAACATACTCGTGATGACATAGACTGTGAGTAAATGTTTTTGTTGCATAGGCAATGATGATGCAAATATGCATAAAGCAAGCTCAGCCCTGTGAGTTCTATTGTCTATCAGTTGTTGCCTCTGTGTCTGGGTAGAGGAAAACCCTCTGTTTAGTCTAAATATACTTCATATGAACAAGTATAAGGTTGCTGCAGTTCGACAGGGTTTTCATCCTCCCCAGGGCCAGGAGTTTTTCCAGGAGTTTTTTTAAACCATGTGAACTGATTAGAAAAATGTGTCCTATAATAACCAATATAAAACGTTTTTACAGCTGATTAATCAGTTTTTCTGGTTAGGTTACCAAATAAGGGAAAACTTCAGGCCCCAGGTGGAAAGAATTGCCCCACCACTCTGGGACCTATGGTGCCACCCGTCTGCTTGCATTTGTCAGTTATCGTCAGGTATGTTGATCATCAGGGCTTTATTCGAGAACATTTCTTGGACTACAGTACATTGATGTGTCAAGTGGGCGAGATGCGAAGTCTGTGTTTGACTTTGTGAATTCTGAGATGTCTGAGTTTAACTTCATGGAGAAACTTGATGCCCAAACCTACGATGATGTAACATAATGAATCTGCTATTTGTATTTCCAGCTGCAGTGGCTTGCGAAAGTATTCACCCCCTTGGCATTTTTCCTATTTTGATGCCTTACAACCTGGAATTAACATGGATTTTTGGGTGGTCGTATCATTTGATTTACACAACATGCCTACAACCTTGAAGATGCAAAATATTTTATATTGTGAAACAAACAAGAAATAAGACAAAAAAACAGAACGATTCACCCCCCCCCCCCAAGTCAATACTTTACAGACACTTTTTTTCAGCAATTACAGCTGCATGTCTCTTGGGGTATGTCTCTATAAGCTTGACACACTGGGATGTTTGCCCTTTCTTCAAGGCAAAACTGCTCCAGCTCCATCAAGTTGGATTGGTTCCACTGGTGTACAGCAGTCATACCGCAGATTCTCAATTGGATTGAGGTCTGGGCTGTGACTAGGCCATTCCAAGACATTTAAATATTTCCCCTTAAACCATTCGAGTGTTGCTTTAGAAGTATGCTTAGGGTCATTGTCTTGCTGGAAGGTGAACCTCTGTCCCAGTCTCAAATCTCTGGAAAACTGAAAACAGGTTTCCCCTCAAGAATTTCCCTGTATTTAGTGCCATCCATCATTCCTTCAATTCTGACCAGTTACCCAGTCCCTGCCGATGAAAAACATCCCCACAGCATGATGCTGCCACCACCATGCATCACTGTGGGGATGGTGAGAGGTGTTGGGTTTGCGCCAGAAATAGCGTTTTCCTGACCAGAGTACTTTCTTCCATATGTTTGGGGAGTCTCCCACATGCATTTTGGCGAACACCAAACTTGTTTGCTTATTTTTTTTCTTTAAGAAATTGCTTTTTTTCTGGCCAGTCTTCTGTAAATTCCAGCTCTGTGTAGTGTACGGCTTAAAGTGGTCCTATGGACAGATACTCCAATCTCCGC
Organism: Oncorhynchus kisutch; assembly: GCF_002021735.2. Taxonomy (NCBI): domain Eukaryota; kingdom Metazoa; phylum Chordata; class Actinopteri; order Salmoniformes; family Salmonidae; genus Oncorhynchus; species Oncorhynchus kisutch. The sequence continues at coordinate 26,648,242 of NC_034195.2, forward strand.
TGTGGAGCTTTGCACCTCTTTCAGGGCTATCTTTGGTCTCTTTGTTGCCTCTCTGATTAATGCCCTCCTTGCCTGGTCAGTAATTTTTGGTGGGCAGCCCTCCCTTGGCAGGTTTGTTGTGGTGCCATATTCTTTCCATTTTTTAATAATGGATTTATTAATGGTGCTCCGTGGGATGTTCAAAGTTTCGGATATATTTTTTTTAATCCAACCATGATCTGTACTTTGTCCCTGGCCTGTTTGGAGAGCTCCATGCCGCTTGCTTGGTGGTGCCCCTTGCTTGGTGGTGTTGCAGACTCTGGGGCCTTTCAGAACAGGTGTATATATACTGAGATCATGTGACAGATAATGTGACACTTAGATTGCACACAGGTGGACTTTATTTAACTAATTATGTGACTTCTGAAGGTAATTGGTTGCACCATATCTTGTTTAGGGGCTTCATAGCAAAGGGGGTGAATACATATGCACGCACCACTTTTCCATTTTTCAATTTCTTTTAAACAAGTTATTTTTTCCATTACACTTCACCAATTTAAACTATTTTGTGTATGTCCATTACATTAAATCCGAATAAAAATCAATTTAAATTACAGGTTGTAATGCAACAAAATAGGAAAAACGCCAAGGGGGTGAATACTTTTTCAAGGCCCGGAATACTTTCCCCCCTCCTGTTCCCTGATTAAGAGGTGATGACCATTCCTCTCTACTACCCTTGTCAACTCTCTGCTGACGTGAACTGAAGCCACGTCTCATGTACCCGCTCATCCACTGGCACTTTGAATGTTTCCTCCCTCAGCACTGTGAGTAGACTTGTCAATTGTCTCTCGTTACTGTATGTAGAGTTAATCACATACACAAACACAGTCACATTGCTACACATCAATGATTGTACTCCTTGCTTGGAGTAACTCATTATTACCTATTTTTTCTAATGTTGTGTTATTGTTTTTTGTATTCCCAGTCAAATCCTGTCCTTCCCTCAGTGGAAGAGTTGAGCTCTTCTCCAACACCATCCATCCATGATGAACCTGTCCTACACTGAAGCCTGTGAACACCTCAACCACTGTCCTGCACTGAAGTCAAGCCTCTGAACACCTCAACTCATGTCTCATACCCTCATTCAATCACTGCTGTCACCCCTTCCCAACATTGTGTAAGTAGCCCTCTTATTCCCATTCCCCATAACATTGTACTATAAATGTCTTTATGAAATGCTATAGGTTAAAATAATTTGTCTTTGACGATTTTTTAAACACGCTTTGTCATCTCCGTGTGTTGGTGCTTATACCGTTGATCTCCCATCCTCCACAATTGTTCAAGTCACCAGCCTCCACTGGTATCAAGTCTAACAAAAGCTCTCCTGTCAAACCTGGTGTCACGGCCTGACCTTAGATATCTCTGTTTTCTTAACATTTTGGTTAGATCAGGGCGTGACTAGGGTGGGTACGCTAGTTTTTGTATTGTCTAGGGTTTTTTGTATGTCTAGGGTTTTTTGTATGTCTAGGGAGGCCTGATATGGTTCCCAATCAGAGGCAGCTGTTTATCGTTGTCTCTGATTGGGGATCATATTTAGGTAGCCATTTCACTTTAGTGTTTGTGGGATCTTGTCTTTGTGTAGTTGCCTGTCAGCACTCGTTTGTATAGCTTCATGGTTAGTTTTGTTATTTTGTTAGTTTGTTCAGTGTTTCAGTCTTTAAATAAATAAGAATGTACGCATACCACGCTGCACCTTGGTCCGATCCTTATAATGAATGTGACACCTGGCTACTTGTGTCAATTCACAGCCTGTTATTATCATTTAATTCACCAAGTAGCTAAGATAATCACATACCATTAGAATTATAAACCTGCCATAATGCCTTCAATAGGCCTTAGGTAGACATTCTCAGCTTATGATTTGTCTCAGGCATCTATGAGAGCTGTGTTATTAATTACATAATAATGTGTTACGTAAGTAATTACACAGCTCCCATTGATACCTGACAATGCATTAGGTGGAGCTCTGTTGGCCTCGAGAAGCAGGCATTACACAACTTTATTATCTACTAGATTTTGATACTGTTTGTGAAATTAATGGTTAGCAGAACAATTTAAGTGAGTCCCATTTCCTCCCCAACAGCCATCATTCCCCAACTCTCCCTAGCTATACCAGTCAATCTGAAGTCACCATTAATGTAATGTGCCAACCTAGTCTCTGTTCCCGTAACCCCATGTTCAATCCAACATGTCCCTAGGTTTGGTCTTGAGTGTGTGGTCTTCAAAGAACACTGGCTGTGTCAAAAAGTCAGATTGATTTTAAAATAAGTCACGTCACATTATAATGGATTTAGAGAGGCTGATATATGACCTCTTGTTCCTCAAGCCCACCCACTCACACTAGCACAAAAACAGGGAATGTCACTCCCAGGCCATGGCTCAGATGTCAACTGTACGCATTCAGTCATTGCAGCGTCATGTAAGGAATTCTTTTCAAACCAGCTCCCAATTTCATGGCAAATGTCCACCAAAGAATACATCTGTTTAGGGAATGTAAAGCGAGCCAGTGGGAGTGGGTTCTCCTGGATTAGGCCTGCTCATCAGTTTATCATTCATCAGTCAGCCAGAGTGTCTGTACAGAGGGGAAAAGGAAGGAGGAAAAATTCCTAATTCTCTGCAGCCGTACCTTCCTTTGTAGCTGAGGATTAACGACAGGGCTGAGAGAACCTGATGAGTTTTAAGCTTCAGATGAGAGCAGGCTGAAAGGAAGCCAGATCACAACAGAGATACCATTAGAGAATCCCATAAATCAAGGCTGCTTATGGAGGGGGAATACAGTTTAAAGACCGTCTGGACTTTCTAACCTCAACATTTATTCCCAGCACTCTACACTGTGATTATGGTCCAAAGAGGACAGGACAATATTTCCCCTTTGTACATTTCATCAGTACAGTACATGAGTTTCTTCACCTGGCTATATCTGTTTATAGTCTATATATTTCATGCAAACAGACTTGATCCAAAGAGATCATGTCTCATAATCCAACAGAGGTATCTTCAAGAGAATCTACAGTATATGACTGGGATAATAAGTAGGCCTGTTCACAAGTACATCTTTGTTAACATCAATGCAGCCGTCTGTACAGAATGTAGATGAAACATTGCACACATCGTCAAAGGAGAACATTTTCAAATGTGTAAATGTACTTTAGAATTTTGATTGATTTCTTGAAATGTGGGTAGGCACAGAATATTTCAAATGTCTCTAAGTACTGTTGGAATTGAAGACTTAGTGCCACCCTGGGGTTATTTACCATGAGCGTTTCCTCATCTTTAAGTACAGTCCGATTTTAACAGGATCATCACTGAGGCAGAAAAACCTTGTTAGGCCAATTAATCAGTTCCCCTGGTTTCTTCTTTCCATTTCAGATTTACAGGCCTAAAAAGAGGGGAAGTGGGAGAGTAAAGGGAAAAGGAAGGTAAATGGTCTCAGCTGGGAGACGTCAGGCGGTTTACTTTACAAGCCTGCTTCTAACACACTGCTATGATTTACCACTTTCTAAAACACAGGTTGAATTCACTCTCATGATGGCCATAAATTAACTCTAGGTTAAGTTTCTCCAGGTTAAGATCTGTGCCATTTGTCACTATGAGGGATAGAACAGAATTATTGCTCATGATTTTCAGACTTTGATGTTTCTCAAATTTAGACACATTATTAAGTACAAAGTACAAAAGGACAGTGTTGTACTATAGTAATAAGACCTTGAATATAACCACAAAGACAACAAGGGAAAAATAAAGGAAGATAAAAAAGAATGTGTAAGTTTTCCACTCCTATACGCTACTAAAATACAGTCAGGTGATAGTACATGGTACAATCTACTATCTATGTTAGGTCACAATCATTTTGTGAGGTATGCAGTCTTGTGGGACACAGAATCAGGACACAGATTAAGTGGTAAATTGTGATGACAAACATACTGTAGGTCCATGCCGCCCATCCTATGGCACGACACAGAGACACAGGGGAGATGACACCCAGCCTCCTGGCTCCTCTGGGAGATAAGTGATTCCATGGGCCTTCCTTCACCAGCCTTTCCCTTTCCTGCAGACACCTCTCCCCTGCTCTGCTCCCCTTCCTGATGTTATCACAGTCCCAGACCCAGAGTGGCTCTTTGTGGCCCATGGCCCTGTCTTCCGCTAGCACACGTGTGTGTCACATTATCTGTCAAGAGACCAGACACCATTTCCTGTGTATTGGGTGTGTGTGGAGTGTTGTGGAGAACAGGAAAAGGAAGTACAGACCAGCACAGACCAGAATTGAGCCAGAAGGTGGGAGAGAATGAGTACAAAATGTATCTCCAGTCATGTTTTCCCAGTGATTTATAACCAATATTGTCAGTACAGCATAACATCAAGGATTACACATCCATTAAATGCTATGTCTGTGGATGTCAGTACATAAGAAAACAGAGCCTGGAGTAGAATAAACATTGCTCTTGACACTGCCTGCAATGTAGAACCTAATGAGTTATCTAAGTCACAACAGTTAAATGTACTTTGACCTCAATAAGAGAGCTATTTCACACATGGGAGAGAACGTGTGTGTGTGTATATGTGCAGCCGCTGCTTGGCTGGTGTGTAAGTTACAGCTTGGCCATGAGTTGGCTGTGCATCCTTGGCTGGGCCTGGGGCTCTTATTTCAATGGATGCCTAAGTAGAGTTTGACTTTGAAGGCTTTGATCCTGGGGCAATGCTATGGCATTTGACTTCTGGCAACGTAAAAAAAAAAGTGGTGTGTCAGACCTCTGGGGTCACTGGGATCACTTATCGCCGCTGTAAATAACCAGTGGCAAGCCACGATTTGGGCAATCTAAAAGTGGGCTGACATTAGCAGGTGCCCTGAGGTGGAATGGAGACAGCTACAGAGCAGGTCATTGACCTTGGATCACAGAGTACATCTCTTTCTTTTTTTATTTCTCAAAACCTGGGGGCCTGGCTTTACTTAGCTGCATGCTCTAGCACGGTAGAACAAAATGAAATAAACAATGATACTCTCAAGTCCAACTGTAACATAATACATAAGAAACTTTGCAACCACTTATTTTTGCTCCCATAGCATCTAAGTGCTCAGTGAACACACATGAATAATTGAACACACCATCAAGTTGGGAAAAATGTATTTATCCTACACTGAACAAAAAATATAAATGAAGCATGCAAGAATTTCAAAGATTTTGCAAAGTTACAGCTCATATAAGGAAATAACTCTATTTAAATTAATTAATTAGGCCCGAATCTATAGATTCCACATGACTGGGAATACAGATTATGCATATGTTGGATACCTTTATGCATAGATACCTTTTTTTAAGTAGAGACGGGGATCAGAAAACCAGTTAGTATCTGATGTGACCACCATTTGCCTCATGCAGTGTGACACATCTTCTTTGTGATATAGTTGATCAGGCTGTTGATTGTGGCCTGTGCAATGTTGTTGCAATCCTCTTCAATGGCTGTGTGAAGATGCTGGATATTGGCGGGAATTGGAACACACTGTCATACACATTGATCCAGAGCATCCCAAACATGCTCAATGGGTTACATGTCTGGTGAGTATGCAGGCCATGGAAAAACTGGTACATTTTCAGCTTCAAGGAATTGTGTACAGATCCTTGAGACATGGGTCCATGCATTTTCATGCTGAAACATGAGGTGATGGCGGCGGATGAACGGCACAACAATAGGCCTCAGAATATTTTTTACCCCCGATAAAATGCAATTGTGTTCATTGTCCGTAGCTTAAGCCTGCCCATACCATAACCCCACGCCACCATCCGGCACTCTGTTCAGAATGTTGACATCAGCAAACCGCTTGCCCACATGACGTCTGCCATCTGCCCGGGACAGTTGAAATTGGGATTCATCCACACTTATCCAGTGTGCCAGTGGCCATCGAAGGTGAACATTTGCCCACTGAAGTCGATTATGCCGCTGAACTGAAGTCAGGTCAAGCACGCAGCACACAGATGAGCTTCCCTGAGACGGTTTCTGACAGTTTGTGCAGAAATTCTTTAGTTGTGCAAACCCACAGATTCATCAGCTGTCCAAGTGGCTGGTCTCAGACGAGCCTTTAGGTGAAGAAGCTGAATGTGGAGGTCCTGAGCTGGCATAGTTACATGTCGTCTGCAGTTGTGAGGCCGTTTGGAAGTACTGCCAGATTCAAAGGAGAAATGCTTACTAACAGGGACAAACACATTTGTACCAAAAATATGAGAGAACTAAGCTTTTTTAACATTTCTGGGACATTTCATTTCTGGGACATTTTACTCCAGCTCATGAAACATGGGACCAACACTTTACATGTGGCGTTCATATTTTTGTTCAGTGTACATCTCCTGTGTTTGGTTACACTGTAATAATCTGGTTATTAGAATAGATATGAGAAAATGAAGTGCAGTAACCTTCAGTAATGGGAGACCGCTATGTGTCAAATTTGACACTAACTTTAGCCACCAGATATCTTACCTAAGGTCACCATTTAACTGAGGAACATCCAGTGACACAGATTTCCTCTCCCGGACACTCCTCTGAGATTGAGCTGTCATTTCAGATGTGTGTTTCATTTTTCTCTCTCCAGACTGATTTAACTATGCATTGGCTCACAAAAGGAATACACATTCAATAATGGCAGTAAATATCATTTTTTTATACCAGAATATGGCCAAATTGGTATATATTTATTAGCAAAACACTGTAGATATAGCCCACTGAATATTGGCTGCTTTGCACTATATATAAGGGCACAGGGCGAGTCCCAAATGCAGACACAGGAGGCAGATGGTTGAGCTCCGATATTTATTATACCAAAAGGGGTAGGCAAAAGGCAGGTCAGAGTCCAAACAGTACCAGGGGATAGGCAGGCTCGAGGTCAAGACAGGCAGGGATTCAGTGAACAGCGAGTCCAAACAGTACCAGGGGATAGGCAGGCTCGAGGTCAAGACAGGCAGGGATTCAGTGAACAGCCGAGTACAAACAGTACAAGGGGATAGGCAGGCTCGAGGTCAGTGCAGGCAGAGTGGTCAGGCAGGCGGATTCGGTGTCAGGACAGGTAAGGGTCAAAACCAGGAGAGCTCTGAAAAAAGCTAGGAGAAACGCTGGTTGACTTAGCAAAACAAGACAAACTGGCACAGAGAGACAGGAAACACAGGGATAAATATACCGGGGACTAAAGGGGAAAATAGGAGACACCCGGAGGTGGGTGGAGACAATCACAAAGATAGGTGAAACAGATCAGGGCGTGACACTCTAGACCATCACAAAAGTCATATCAAGTACTGGTGAATAGCCTTGTGAATAACATTAGTGGACTGTAAACGTATAGAGAATGCCATTGTTCAGTATTGTTCATTTAATAATAAGGGACTGACAAGTCAAACTCACAAAAATAGCAACAATGGTGGTTTTCAACATGCCTCAAGTCACAAGGATCAATTTACATCACTGAAAATCACCCTAGCATCCATGCCTTCCTCAAACTCTGTACCTCTCCTCACCCTAGCCCCAACCACCATACTACCATACCCTCCGAGGCTGTGAGACACCAGCATGTACTCTTTGTCAATAGACCTTTAGTAAAGGCACTTTTTTTTGTCTCCAGAATAGCTACCCAAAGACATCTTTTGTCTTTTGTTTTCTGACCTCATGTTTCTGACCTCACTGACCCCAATGTCAGTTACTGTATGTTCCCATGTCAAGATGTCTTTGAGACAAGAATTCTAATGTACTATCCAGAGGAATGGAAACCTAGAGAACCACAGCATCTCTTGTTCTATATGATAATTACCATACCTCGTGGAGAAAATGATTCTAACCTTTGCCCCGACCTTTGCCCCGACCTTCAACACATCCAGTGCAATCCATGTCGGCTCTCGCATGCAATGATGTCTTTGATCTATTTACTTACTTTACTTTACTTATTTACTTATTTACGTAAGTAAATGCTCAGTCATAACCATCTCACTCTTTTGACTTTGTGGATTTGACATTACATGTTTTGACATGTTCATTCAATTCTGTTGTTTTAGCTTTTATCTCACTACTAAGTGTGCTTATTTTGATCATGTCACAGACCTAGGTGCTCTTGTAACACAAGGGCAACAACACACACTCCTATTCAACCTCTGTTTCACCACTATCTGGCTCCCCTGTTGTTGCATGAGAAAATCAATATAGGTTCACGATCTAACTGTGTCTGGGGCACAGATGTAAACAACTGTGTTTACAAGTTCAACTGAGGACACATTGCCACAGAGGATTAACCCAGCCAGACAGCCCTCTATGAGGAGTCTAGTGTGTCTGGAGTTACTCAGCTGTATTTCTCTGTTATGGTACATTAAGGTACGTTGTTTTTTAATATATTTTTTTATAGATATATTAATATATCTCAGGACTAATTTCTTATAAAGTCAATTGCCAAATCTGTGAACAAAGCATAAAGAGATATAGTTTTGGCTGATTGAAAAGGTTATTCCTACGGTAATCAGTGCCTAATTGTATTATTCATTAGTCACTAATAGCAAGACATTATTTAGCTGATGAGCAACATGCCGTTAAAGAAAGTGTGACCATAAAAGCGTACAACCTAACAAGCACTTGTTTGTATTAGCAAGGGAAAGAGTCACATCACAGGGCACATTTATCACAGACAGGCTGGTCTAACGGAGTCTTAGTGTCATCACAAGGAAAGGGCTTGATAATCACTCAAGTTGGAGTGGGATCTACACAGGCCAAAGGAAATCAATGCCAGTTAACTGGACACCAACCTTCACAAAGTAAAGAAGGGCGCAGAGTTTTTAGTCATTTAGGATCTAAACTTGTCTTTTTATTAGGCAACGTAAGCAGATCGCTCTACACAGGTGTGTGTGAATTTGCATAAACATAACATGACAGGATAATGTGATCGCATGGCCACGTTACAAGGTTGCTACGTTATTGCTTCTCATGAATTTGCAAACTCACCATATATCTATCTAACATATACTGTTCTGTATGAACAAGAAGATGGATCTTATCCTAACCAAGAGACTAAATGAGGTATAAGAGCATGAAAAGAACCCATGACATTTACAAATGGTTCAATTGAGATTGAGATTTATTTTCCTCTCTTTTTGTAAAGAAAGACTTTACAGGAATACGTTTCAGAGGAAATTACAGAAAAATGTTCTGACACAAAATGCCACTTTACACATCTAATATGAAAGTGGTTGAAGATCACATGCTGGTTGAAAAGCAAGGAGACATAAGGAGGGATGGAATGGAGACTGGGTAGGAGGGGAAGAAACGGATCGATACTGCTCGGGAAATAAGGTAGAAAAGGTTATTTACTTGACTTTGATCCGTTGTCGCAGCAGCAGAGGTAGACCTGCTTCTCTTTTGTTAACCTTTAAGCCTGAGTATACTCACAAACGATGGGGGAGTCAACTAACAGGTGTAAATTATGGATTGAAGGACGTCGTAGTAACTCTGTCACTGCCCGGTGCCCATGTAGTTACAGGCCTGAAGAAATTTAAACATCAATAGGGATAATAAGGATACATTTATCAAACTCAGGCCTGAGCTTTTTTTCCAATCTTGCCCACTGTCCTGAGTAAATGCTCAGGCCAAGACTCGATTGATTCAGACATTCCTTTTCCCCTCAAAGGATGATCAATTGTGACATAGCACATTTATTTAACTCATTGTGCGTCTAAATCTTAGATCAGTGATGTACATGGCTTCTAAATGGGATAATCTAAGGACCCAGGACAGAATGAAGACTGAGACGACAGAGTAGGTCCTGTGACTGATCTAAGTCTCTATCGCTGTTGTCACCCGGAAGGATATTTTGGCTTCAAGCAATTTAGACAGGCAGTGGCTTTAGGGAAATATTTATTTAGTCTGAATGAAATTGACATGTCCTGTGCACAGTTCAAGTAGAGAGGAAGGGAGTAGGGACATTTTAAAAATCTATTGAGCAAAATGTAAATTTACCACAGTACAACTATAGCACTACATACTGTATGTGCATTGTCTAAAGGACATCCTTACAGTGCAGGGTCATTCACAGCTAAGGGTGTCCTGCTGCTTGTACTGCCCATTGCTTATTATCTTGATCATTCCTAGCAATCACTCCTGTATAAGAATCATGTTTCTTTATTTGTCCATGAAGAAGATGGCACAAACCTGATACACTGAGTGGGGAGTTGCTTGTCCTTCCATATGCCAGATCTTGTAATCGGTTGTTCTGTATCTTGCCAAAATGTGTCCTGAGCCAGCGATGGACATGTTTCCACAAAGGAAAGTCTGGCAACTCGTCAGCTGATTGTTTTGTCATTTGGGTGGAACACTCTAGGTGACACAAAAGTCAAGAGGAAACACTTCAGACATGTAATTGCTTCAAGGACCTGGAACATGTTGAACCTGAACGCTTATACCAACAGCCTCCCACACCTTTCTGGTTATAATGCATTGTAATCTAAGGTTGCAGTTTTTCCATTGGTCACACAAAAATACAAAAGCATTCTGATGCAGTCGGAAGGGGTGTTAAATAAACATACATTGCACCGTCTGGTTCACGACCTCTCTGGAAGGTACAACATGTGCAGTAATGGAAACCTTAAATTATTTTCCTACTCAGGGTAGCTTGTTTCTTTTTCACATTGGACAAGTCTGATTCATTTGAATTTAATTTGGTCACTAGAAAAACACCTACGAAAGGATGCATATACTTATACAAAGTAGTAGGATAAATGTTGGTATGTGGATGTGCTAATATATTCAAGTGTTAATACATAAATTGCCTTGCCTTGAAGGTCAACCCTGGCCACCCTGCTTTGCAATAAAAACAGGAAGGTAAAAATCAGATATTAAGTGTCAGGGCCTTGGTGCTAGTGGAGGCACTTTGAGAATTCAGTCCAGTGTGTATTCGGGTGATTCATTTTCAGAGAGGAAGTAGGCCCATGGGGTGAGGTGACCCCAAAAAGCCAGGAAATGTGTTTTTTCCCCCCCTGAACTGGCTATATCTCACTTCCTGGAAGTGCCTGTCCCACTCACTCACTCTCAAGGACCCAACCAATCTCCCTTTGTAAATAGAACTATGTTTTATCATTCTCTCTCTCACTGAGATGACCGTATCAATAATGCAGGGTACCGCATCTGTCCAGAGCGATTAGATTATTTTTCTGATTTGGGCTGACAGTTATGGTAATAGTTTGGCAAACAATCTACACTGGCAACAATGACCACAGATTACAGCTGTTTTCAGATCAAAGTGACTGAGGAGAGGCCCATGATTGATTACATGCGAATAGACAGAGGCGGGCAGTTTAGCCCTCACATCTCACTTGTACCTACCTCACTGGTCTGATGAAATTATTATTTTATTTTTTTCATTTGGGAAAATTGGAATATTTAAGATAGTGAAAAAGTACTAAATGGTCTGAAGAAAAGTTCAACAAGTGCACTTTTACAGATACCAGCAACACTATGATGTGGCTTGTAGATCAGTCATTGGAAAGATATTAGCGTTTTGTTTAAAGCTATGATTAGTTGAATGAAGTGTGTGAGTACTAGAGAAAAATCAAAAAGGTGTACCCCATTGGGTCCCCAGGACCAGGATTGAGAAATATTGGTTTAAAGCAATGGTTAAACTTATTTTCATGGTTAGGTGAAATTAATCTTACCTTATTTCAAAAGGTTGAGTAAGAACTTTGTCCAAACATGTACCACAAAGTATATTATATTTAAATAGTTTATGATTAGTAAATGCCATAATGTATACTGAACAAAAATATAAACGCAACATGTGAAGTGAGCTGAAATTAAAGATACCAGACTTTTTCCATACGCACTAAGTGCTTATTTCTCTCAAATGTTGTGCACAAATTTGTTTACATCCCTGTTGGTGAGCATTTCTCCTTTGCCAAGATAATCCATCCACCTGACTGGTGTGGCATCTCAAGAAGCTGATTGAACAGCATGGTCATTAAACAGTTGTACCTTGTGCTGGGGACAATAAAAGGCCACTCTAAAATGTGCAGTTTGGTCACACAACACAATGCCACAGATGTCTCAAATTTTGAGGGAGCATGCAATTGGCATGCTGACTGCAGGAATATCCACCAGAGCTGTTACCAGATAATGTAATGTTAATTTCTCTATCATAAGTCGCCTCCAACGTTGTTTTATCGAATTTGGCAGTACGTCCTACCGACCTCACAACCACGTGTAACCACACCAGCCCAGGATTTCCACATCCGTCTTCTTCACCTGCAGGGTCGTCTGAGACCAGCCACCCAGATAGCTGATGAAAATGAGGAGTATTTCTGTCTGTAATAAAGTCCAGTTGAGGGGAAAAACTAATTCTGATTGGCTGGCCCCCAAGTGGGTGGGCCTATGCCCTCTCAGGCCGACCCATAGCTTCCTCCTGCCCAGTCATGTGAAATCCATAGATTTGGGCCTAATAATTTTTTTTCAATTGACTGATTTGCTTATATGAACTGTAACTTAGTAAAATCATTCAAATTGTTGCATGTTGCGTTTATATTTTTGTTCATTGTAGTTATTTTGTTAGATACTTCTCCCTATTAGCTGAAATCTTGAAATTGCCCGACTAAAGTGTAGCATCATTAGCTAGCTAGCTATCTTTCTACATTACAAACTGTAGCCTCACAGATTATCAGACCGCAAACTTTAGTACTAGCAGGGAGCGTGTGACTTAAGTGTGAAGGACTCAGACTCAAACTCGGACTAAAACACTAGGGACTTTGAACTTGGACTCAAGGTTAAGTGACTTAACTACAATATTGGCTCCAGGCACTATATTATAGCAATTTACTTGTAGGCACTAGTGGGAAGGCAATGCGGATAATGCTATATTGAGTAAATTGAAATCCAGTATTTTTGGGCGGGCATGTTTGGGTATGTAGGGCCTGAAGGAAAGTAAAGAACATATGATCAAGGATGCTTTCACTACTGGCATAGAAAGTGAACTCAAGGTCAAATGAATTTCAATCACTCATGAAAAAGGGAAACCTTTCATATAACTCAAAAGTATGGGTAAATGAGTGATGTGGACTGGTGCTAGCAACCAAAGAATGGGTATTATGTAATTGCCTTACAATATTTAAGTAAACTTTAAATAATCCACAAGTAACAGGAAGCTAGCATACAAGGTCAACTGAAGCAAAGGCCTTTAGTGCTCTGACCCGGCTGTGCAGGTTAAAGGGTGAGTTAAAAACCTATTAGAAACTCACAGAAATAATGTGGTGGTCGGTGTCTGACTCAAACATAAACACAATCTACTTCCTGGCCCAAGAGGTCTTAAAAAGGCCTGGAATGTACTTGTCAGACATGATGACCTAATTACACTCGTAAATAAATGATGATACTTTCCAATATTAAGTCACATGCTGTGCCTGTGAACTAGGGTTGAATTGAAGTGGACCTCATTAAGTGGATGAGTTACTTAAACATATATTCACAAGACACATTTTCGCAATACATTAATTAAATGGGCTCTAGTTCTATAAAGCTAGTCACAGTAGCTACTGTACAGTATCTAGACTGCATGATCTTGTTTTTAGGAAGTGTTTGTTCCTCAAAATCTTGGCATGCAAACAACGAAGAGGCTCATGATTTATTAATGGCACATTAGCTGTAACACCAATCGGCTAAAATTCATTTGCATTTTTATTAAAAGGAAGACATTTGTGATTAATGGGATTCAGCCATATCACATGGAAATGAGGGAAGGACTGGTAGATGAGTGAATCACTGATCTTGTATTTTTGGTTTGTACTCCTCCTTTAAATAGTTTGGGTGTGTTTACATTCTTGTGGGTGACAGGAATCACAACACCTTTGCGTCTCTCTTAAATTCCCTAGAGTCTAAGAAGTAGGGGAGGGGAGTGGCAGGGCAGGTGGGGATTATTGTTTTAAGATCATTTGTCTATTTTATTTAGAATCTTTGGATTTTAGGTATATAAAATGTGGTCTTTAGTACCAAATCCCATAGAAACACAATGAATAACACATTCATAAACTGCAAACAAGACAGTCAAATACTAAATCATAAGGTAACAAGGTTTTGAAGTGTCTGTCATTCACTGTATCTAGGAGATATAAGAAAGATCAAGAAATACATATACAGTACCATTCAAAAGTTTGGACACAACAACTCATTGAAAGGTTGTTATTTATTTATTTTTATGAAAACTATGAAATAACACATGAAAGCAAGTAGTAAACCAAAAAGTGTTAAACAAATCACAATATATTTCATATTTGAGATTCTTCAAAGTGGCCACCCTTTGCCTTGATGACAGCTTTGTACACTCTTGGCATTCTCTCAACCAGCTTCATGAGGAATGCTTTTCTAACAATCTTGAAGGAATTCCAACATATTCTGAGCACTTGTTGGCTGCTTTTCCTTCACTCTGAGGTCCAACTCATCCCAAACCATCTCAATTGGGTTGAGGCCGGATGATAGTGGAGGCCAGGTCATCTGATGCAGCACTCCATCACTCTCCTTGGTCAAATAGCTTTTGGGTCATTGTCCTGTTGAAAAACAAATGATAGTCCCACTAAGTGCAAACCAGATGGGATGGTGTATCGCTGCAGAAGGATGTGGTAGCCATGCTGGTTAAGTGTGCCTTGAATTCGAAATAAATCACAGACAGTGTTACCAGCAAAGCACCCCCACACCATCACACCTCTTCCCCCATGCTTCACGGTGAGAACCACATATGCGGAGATCATCCGTTCACCTACTCTGTGTCTCACAATTACACAGCGGTTGGAACCAAAAATCTCAATTTTCAACTCATCAGAGCAAAGGACAGATTTCCACCGGTCTAATGTCCATTATTGAGGCGGCAGGGTAGCCTAGTGGTTAGAGTGATGGACTAGTAACCGGAAGGATGCAAGTTCAAACCCCTGAGCTGACAAGGTATTTGTTGTTCTGCCCCTGAACAGACAGTAAACCCACTGTTCCTAGGCCGTCATTGAAAATAAGAATGTGTTCTTAACTGACTTGCCTAGTTTTTAAAAAAAAATCGTGTTTCTTGGCCCAAGCAAGTCTCTTCTTCTTATTGGTGTCCTTTATCAGTGGTTTCTTTGCAGCAATTAGACCATGAGGGCCTAATTAACCCAGTCTCCTCTGAACAGTTGATGTTGAGATGTTTCTGTTACTTGAACTCTGTGAAGCATTTATTTGTGATGCAATCTGAGGTGCAGTTAACTCTAATGAACGTATCCTCTGCAGCAGAGGTAACTCTGGGTCTTCCTTTCCTGTGGTGGTCCTCATGAGAGCCAGTCTCATCATAGCACTTGATGGTTTTTGCGTCAGACATTTTCCGCATTGACTGACCTTCATGTTTTAAGTAATGATGGACTGTAATTTCTCTTTGCTTATTTGAGTTGTTCTTGACATAATATGGACTTGGTCTTTTACCAAATAGGGCTATCTTCTGTATACCCACCCCCTACCTTGTCACAACACAACTGATTGGCTCAACATCATTAAGAAATTAACTTTTAACAAGGCACACCTGTTAATTTAAATGCATTCCAAGCTGGTTGAGACAATGCCAAGAGTGTGCAAAGCTGACATCACAGCAAAGGGTGGCTACTTTGAAGAATCTCAAATCTAAAATATATTTTGATTTGCTTAACACTTTTTTGGTTACTACACGATTCCATGTGTGTTATTTCATAGTTTTGATGACTTCACTATTATTCTACAATGTAGAAAACAGACAAAATAAAGAATAACACTTGTGTGAGTAGGTTTGTCCAAACTTTTGACTGGTAATGTGCATCTCTTTTTACACACATTTAACCCCTTTTGGGGTAGGCACACAACTACCTCCATACTTTCATTCCTTTTTTAAACCGGTACCAGTTACCTTCCGACCAGTCGTGTTCGGGAGAATCTCCCCTTTCCACAGTGGGGTCACATTAGTTTGTTGCCCAAACGGTTCAGACACTACCAACAGTTGTCATGTCGATGTGGGGCTCGTGAGTCTCATCAATTTTTGTTGGCCAAGCCGTTTTCGTGTGAAGATCCGATTTTCGGGATGTCTCATGGTTTGACAAACACTGCTGTAGCATGGCCACCTTCAATCGCAGATGTAGAAGGCCGCCATAGGCAGATACGGTGGATTAAGACTTAGCCCATGCAAAAAACAGATATCCCTTGTTTAAACTGACAGATTTTGATGGGGATTGTTTTTATTATGTTACTTATATTGACGCACCTGTAGGGGGATTATTAAAAGGCTTTGCTCATCAAATCAAATCAAATGTATTTATATAGCCCTTCGTACATCAGCTGATATCTCAAAGTGCTGTACAGAAACCCAGCCTAAAACCCCAAACAGCAAGCAATGCAGGTGTAGAAGCACGGTGGCTAGGAAAAACTCCCTAGAAAGGCCAAAACCTATGAAGAAACCTAGAGAGGAACCAGGCTATGTGGGGTGGCCAGTCCTCTTCTGGCTGTGCCGGGTGGAGATTATAACAGAACATGGCCAAGATGTTCAAATGTTCATAAATGACCAGCATGGTCACATAATAATAATCACAGGCAGAACAGTTGAAACTGGAGCAGCAGCACGGCCAGGTGTGACTGGGGACAGCAAGGAGTCATCATGTCAGGTAGTCCTGAGGCATGGTCCTAGGGCTCAGGTCCTCCGAGAGAGAGAAAGCCCCCCGACACATAAACTACTGCAGCATAAATGCTGGAGGCTGAGACAGGAGGGGTCAGGAGACACTGTGGCCCCATCCGATAACACCTCCGGACAGGGCCAAACAGGAAGGATATAACCCCATCCACTTTGCCAAAGCACAGCCCCCACACCACTAGAGGGATATCTTCAACCACCAACTTACCATCCTGAGACAAGGCCGAGTATAGCCCACAAAGATCTCCGCCACGGCACAACCCAAGGGGGGGCGCCAACCCAGACAGGAAGATCACATCAGTGACTCAACCCATTCAAGTGACGCACCACTCCTAGGGACGGTATGAAAGAGCCCTAGTAAGCCAGTGACTCAGCCCCTGTAATAGGGTTAGAGGCAGAGAATCCCTGTGGAAAGAGGGGAACCGGCCAGGCAGAGACAGCAAGGGCGGTTCGTTGCTCCAGAGCCTTTCCGTTCACCTTCACACTCCTGGGCCAGACTACACTCAATCATATGACCCACTGAAGAGATGAGTCTTCAGTAAAGACTTAAGGGTTGAGACCGAGTCTGCGTCTCTCACATGGGTAGGCAGACCATTCCATAAAAATGGAGCTCTACAGGAGAAAGCCCTGCCTCCAGCTGTTTGCTTAGAAATTCTAGGGACAATTAGGAGGCCTGCGTCTTGTGACTGTAGCGTACGTGTAGGTATGTACGGCAGAACCAAATCAGAGAGATAGGTAGGAGCAAGCCCATGTAATGCTTTGTAGGTTAGCAGTAAAACCTTGAAATCAGCCCTTGCCTTGACAGGAAGCCAGTGTAGGGAGGCTAGCACTGGAGTAATATGATCACATTTTTGGGTTCTAGTCAGGATTCTAGCAGCCGTATTTAGCACTAACTGAAGTTAGTATGCTGATGCTTTTCGGCAACAGAGAAATAACATTGTTGATAAATGGTAGACTCCTAACATTGACATTCATGTGTTATGATATTGATGAAATTAAAGTAGGTGCAAATAGGACATCATGATGCCATGTGACAATTAACTGTGAATAAGAATGCTTTTCTATCTAACTGTACACCATAAATTCTGTCTCATCTCTTTATACTCTTTATATTGCATGGAATTGAGGATGCAATATCAAAACACTAATTACGTGTGAGCAGACTGTATTGGACAGTAAAAAACATGGGACAAATACTGTCCAATCTGCTGTTGATTAAATTTTGTCTCATAAAAATATAGAATAAAAAAAAAGAGAATCAAAAGACAAGGACATTGTCAGATAAGTGGAGAAGGGCAGTCGAGAGAGCTATTTAGAGAGAGGGTAAATGGCCTTTTTACCATTCCGGCTCCCCTCGCCCTCCCTCTTCTGTTTCGGGATGGCATTAGAGACTGTAGACTGACATACATTTTTTATAGCTTCATAAAGTCGTCCAATGACCAGGTCACCCTTCTCATAACTAGGGAGCAGAACGCTTGAAAAAAGCCATTCATCAACGTGAAAGGGCCTGCTTGTCCAAGCGCCTTCAAACATGCACACAGTCTGGCAAGAGACGCTCAGCGCAAATGCTAACGTACTTTTGCCGCTAATGCCAGATGACCTCCTCACATCTATTAGCGGGCTGGCTGACGCAGAGGGCAGACACGTGCCCTACTTGTCTCCTGCAAAGATCTCAACCACAAAGAATACAAATATCATGCATGACAATAGATACTGCCCCCAACAAAGCTATGATATGTTATACGTATAAGGTAATAGTGTAAGGTAGATATCAAATAGCGAAGTCATTTTGATATCCTCATTACCAATAGATTTCAAGATATAACAGAACGTAAATGTAAAAAATGTAGGCTATGGGGTTTAATATTGGCATCTGTTTCAATACACTTGCATAAATTGCTTGTTATTGCAGAGGTACTGTGCAGTTTAAAATGATTTAACAGAATAACATTACACGCTTTTAAATATGTCCCCTTTGATTTGGCAATCCAGAAAGACCACCAGTATAGACTTTGAACGCCCCTCACAGACAAACCATCACATCACCCAAACCCATTAGTGGGCAATTAGTGACAGCTGGTGGGTTGTCAGCCTGCTAATGGCCTCAAAAGGAATACCCATGGAATACAAAAAACTATGTGAGGGACACAATGGCCAGTTTAAACCTGAGCCGTTAGGAGTCAAAGTATTTGTCCACAGACTAGAACAAGATCTGTGTTCAATTATACATAGTGATGGAGATTGCGTCTGATAACGCTTCCTGTCAAAATGTTTAATGTGGAATTTTAATGGATAATGTTTATGGAAATAAAATAAAAAACTATGTTTTAAGTGAGAAGTGAATACTTCACCCAAGATTTTCTAGCACACAGTTTTGACCCACTACAGTAGTTATATTGGTCTTCTTCCAACAATGTGTAGGCAGGTTGCTTTGGATTCAAACATACTCAAACAGCCTAATTCATACGTGTAGAGGAGGTGCTCTCACAGTAATGTGATTTGTACAGCATACAAGGTAATGTATTGCATTCCTCCCACCCCACACATTACCCATTCCACTACCTTTTCAAGCATTTTCTTTATATATGAAAGCATGCTTTGCTTTTGTACTTACAGTACAACACCATCAGGTTTGATTGAGTGCGCTGTTTTGTCTCTGGTGCTTGCCTGTATTCCCTTAATCCTTTATTTTAACAATACATGTCATTGAAAAATACATATTTCATAACATCTTTTTTGGTCCATAGGTACCCTACATAACAACAGGTGGTGGTGTGTTAGACCTGTCTGCATTCCTGATTTCTGTAACCATTAACTTACGTGTGTAATGTTGACATGAGCTCAGATCCACTTGTTTTATCAACTGCTGTGCTGAACAATGGGCAGTTCATTCCCTCTGTCAAATGGCTATGTAGCTTAATGTTGTGTGTATTTGTATTTATTTTTTGCAATAAAGATGACGACGTTACAATAATACACGTTTACAATAGGTCTAGATCTAAAAATACATACAGCCTAATGATATACACTACCGTTCAGGGGTCACTTAGAAATGTCCTTGTTTTTTAAAGAAAAAAGTCCATTAAAATAACATCAAAATGATCAGAAACACAGTGTAGACATTGTTCATGTTGTAAATGACTATTGTAGCTGTAAAGAGGCCCACTATCAGCAACCATCACTCCTGTGTTCCAATGGCACATTGTGTTAGCTAATCCAAGTTTATCATTTTAAAAGGCTAATTGATCATTAGAAAACCCTTTTGCAATTATGTTAGCACAGCTGAAAGCTGTTGTACTCATTAAAGAAGCAATAAAACTGGCCTTCTTTGGACTAGTTGAGTATCTGGAGCATCAGCGTTTGTGGGTTCGATTTCAGGCTCAAAATGGCCAGAAACAAAGAACTTTCCTCTGAAACTCGTCAGTCTATACTTGTTCTGAAAAATGAAGGCTATTCCATGCAAGAAATTGCCAAGAAAATGAAGATCTCATACAATGCTGTGTACTCTCCCTTCACAGAACAGTGCAAACAGCGCAAACTGGCTCTAACCAGAATAGAAAGAGGAGTGGGAGGTCCCGATGCACAACTGACCAAGAGCACAAGTACCTTAGAGTGTCTAGTTTGAAAGTCCTCAACTGGCAGCTTCATTAAATAGTACCCGCTAAACACCAGTCTCAACTTCAATAGTGAAGAAGTGACTCCGGATGCTGGCCTTCTAAGCAGAGTTGCAAAGAAAAAGTCAAAGCTCAGAATGGCCAATAAAAATTTAATAATTAGACGGGCATAAGAACAGACACTGGACAGAGGAAGATTGGAACAAAGTGTTATGGACAGACAAATCTAAGTTTGAGGTATTCAGATCACAAAGAATAATATTTGTGAGATGCAGAAAAAATGAAAAGATGCTGGAGGGGTGCTTGACGCCATCTGTCAAGCATGGTGGAGGCAATGTGATGGTCTGGGGGTGCTTTGGTGGTGGTGGTAAAATGGGAGATTTGTACAGGGTAAAAAGGGATCTTGAAGAAGGAAGGCAATCACTCCATTTTGCAATGCCATGCCATACCCTGTGGGCGGCGCTTAACTGGAGCCAATTTCTTCCTACAACAGGCAAAGCACAGCTTCAAACTATGCAATAACTATTTAGGGAAGAAGCAGTTAACTGGTATTCTGTCTATAATGGAGTGGCCAGCACAGTCACCGGATCTCAACCCTATTGAGCTGTTGTGGGAGCAGCTTGACCATTAAGGTACGTAAGAAGTGCCCATCAAGCCAATCCAACTTCTGGGACGTGTTTCAGGAAGCATGGGGTGAAATCTCTTCAGATTACCTCAACAAATTGACAACTAGAATGCCAAAGGTCTGCAAGGCTGTAATTGCTGCAATTGGAGGATTATTTTACAAAAGCAAAGTTTGAAGGAAACATCCCCACAGCATGATGCTGCCACCACCATGCTTCACCATAGGGATGGTGCCAGGTTTCCTCCAGACAGGCATTCAGGCCAAAGACTTCAATCCTGGTTTCATCAGACCAGAGAATCTTGTTTCTAATGATCTGAGAGTATTTAGGTGGCTTTTGGCAAACTCCAAGTGGGCTGTCAAGTGCATTTTACTGAGGAGTGGCTTCCGTCTGGCCACTCTATCATAAAGGCCTGATTGGTGGAGTGCTGCAGAGATGTCTGTCCTTCTGGAAGGTTCTCCGATCTCCACAGAGGAACTTCAGTGCTCTGTCAGAGTGACCATCGGGTTTTTGGTCACCTCCCTGACCAAGGTCCTTCTCATCCGATTGCTCAGTTAGGCCTGGTGTCCAGCTCTAAAAAGTCTTGATGGTTCCAAATGTCTTCCATTTAAGAATGATAGAGGCCACTGTGTTCTTGGGGACCTTCAATGCTGCAGAAATATTTTGGTACCCTTCCCCAGATCTGTGCCTCGACACAATCCTGTCTCGGAGATCAGTAACACTTCCTTCGACCTCATGGCTTGGTTTTTGCTCTGACATGCGACGTCAACTGTGGGACCTTATATAGACAGGTGTGTGCCTTTCCAAATCATGTCCAATCAATTGAATTTACCACAGGTGGACTCCAATCAAGTTGTAGAAACATCTCAAGGATGATCAACGGAAACATGATGCACCTGAGCTGAATTTCGAGTCTCATAGCAAAGGGTCTAAATACTTTTCAAAAATTCTAAAAACCTTTTTTCACTTTGTCATTATGGGGTATTATGTGTAGATTACTGAGGATTTTTTTTGTATTTAATCTATTTTAGAATAAGGCTGTAACGTAACAAAATGTGGAAAAAGTCAAGTGGTCTGGATACTTTTACAATACCAGTTAAAAGTTTGGCAATACCAGTCAAAACTCATTGAAGTGTTCTTCTTTATTTATACTGTTTTCTACATTGTAGAATAATAGTGAAGATATCAAAACTATGAAATAACACATACGGAATCATGTAGTAACCAAAAACGTGTTAAACAAATCTAAATATATTTTAGATTTTTCAAAGTAGCCACCCTTTGCCTTGATGACTGCTTTCGGAGAACCAATGCGAAGTGTGGTAAGTGTCCATAACATTTATTTTAAGATATAAACTGAACACTATGAAAATACAAAACAATAAACGTGAACATGAACGAAACCAAAACAGTACCGTGTGGCAACAAACACACACACGGAAAACAAACACCCAACAAACAAAAGTGAAACCCAGGCTACCTAAGTATGATTCTCAATCATAGACAACTAACGACACCTGCCTCTGATTGAGAACCATACTAGGCCGAACACAAAAACCAACATAGAAAAACAACCATAGACTGCCCTCCCCAACTCACGCCCTGACCATACTAAAACAAA
This sequence comes from Oncorhynchus kisutch, assembly GCF_002021735.2. Classification (NCBI taxonomy): domain Eukaryota; kingdom Metazoa; phylum Chordata; class Actinopteri; order Salmoniformes; family Salmonidae; genus Oncorhynchus; species Oncorhynchus kisutch. The sequence goes on from NC_034195.2 coordinate 26,670,802, forward strand.
GAATAAAATAACAGAACTATGGTCAGAACGTGACAATAATTTTGAAATGACTACCTCATCTCTGTACCCCACACATACAATTATATGAAAGTTCCTCAGTTGAGCAGTGCATTTCAAACACAAATTCAACAATTCACAAAGAGGAAGGAAACCGCAAAGGGATTTCACCATGAGGCCAGTGGTGACTTTAAAACAGTTACAGAATTTAACGGCTGTGATAGGAGAAAATTGAGGATGGATAAACAACATTAAGAATACTAACCTAAATGACGAAGTGATAAAAAGGAAGGAAAAATATTCAAAAACATGCATCCTGTTTGCAATAAGGCATTAAAGATAAACTGCAAAAAATGTGGCAAAGAACTTCATCTCCTTAATACAAAGGAAAATCAATTGAATAGAGCTACGTACAGGCATAATCCTAGAGGAAAACCTGGCTCAGTCTCCTTTTCAGCAGACACTGGGAGAGAAATTCACCTTTCAGCAGGACAATAACATAAAACACAAGGCCAAATATACACTCGTAAGACTTAAAAATGGCTGTCTAGCAATGATCAACAACCAACCTGACAGAGCTTGAAGACTTTAAAAAAATAACAATGTGCAAATATTGTACAATCCAGGTGTGCAAAGCTTTTAGCGACTCACGGATGCAATCTCTGCCAAAGTTGATTCTAAAATGTATTGACTCAGGGAATTGAATTCTTATCTAATCAATATTTATTAACATTTGATTTTTCATATACTTTTTTTTTTTTTCATATACTTTTTTAGACTTTTTCTTCCACTTTGACGTTCCAGAATATTTTGTGTTGATCTTTGACAAAAAAAATGACAATTAAATCAATTTTAATCCCACTTTGTAATGTCACAAAATGTGGAAAAAGTCAAGGGGTCTGAATACTTTCAGAATGCACGGAACAATATGTTTTAATAGCAGGACAATACAGTATGAATTAGACTTTTGATCTTCTAACATTTTTCAGAGAGAGAACTTGAAAATCGGTCCAATTCGACCGGAACACAGCAGGAGGGTTAAGCCAATATGTAGTAAACTGGAAATGTTTCCCCAGATCTGTTTTAACAATACAATCAAGAAAGCTCCTGGAAAATACATAAAATAATCAACATGAAGCCATTAACTATTTACCTGAAAATGTACTTTAAAGTTTACTGATTAAAGGCCTAGTATTACATTACCTTTAAACAATAGTGAGTTATTACAAAATAAACTTACAATCAAACATACATTCATCAGACATAGTAAACTTTGTATAAACATTTCAGGGATGACCAAAATTGCTTTTGAAGAGCTACAGGGTTATGGATGCTTTCTTGTTCAAGCCCAGCTTTACCATACATGATTCTACCATTCAAGGTATTGATGAACAGCTGAGGTCTTGATGAACAGCTGAGTAGTAGAATCAGTTGTATTAGTACTGGGCTTGAAGAAAAAAGCCTGAATATGTCTGTGTCTCGTCAATAGCAATTTTCGTAACTCCTGATACAAACACTGTGACTTGACAAACTGCTGAGAAGTCATTAGACAAGTACAAAACACTTAAGAATACATATTTAGTGTGTGATGTACTACTGATAGTGTGCGATGTACTGTGCATATGAATAAGCATAAGTCGTTTTTCAGCTCCACGTGGGTCAAATTTCTTAACTTCTCGAATGACAGAAAGTAGCGCCTGAAAAGGAGAAACATTTATAACCTGTACAACCTGTAAATTTCGGTGTTCCTCAAGGTTCCGTTTTAGGACCACTATTGTTTTCACTATATATTTTACCTCTTGGGGATGTCATTCGAAAACATAATGTTAACTTTCACTGCTATGCGGATGAGACACAGCTGTACATTTCCATGAAACATGGTGAAGCCCCAAAATTGCCCTCGCTAGAAGCATGCGTTTCAGACATAAGGAGGTGGATGGCTGCAAACGTTCTACTTTTAAACTCGGACAAAACAGAGATGCTTGTTTTAGGTCCCAAGAAACAAAGAGATCTTCTGTTGAATCTGACAATGAATCTTAATGGTTGTACAGTCGTCTCAAATAAAACTGTGAAGGACCTCGGTGTTACTCTGGACCCTGATCTCTCTTTTGAAGAACATATCAAGACAAGACTGTTTCAAGGACAGCTTTTTTTCCCCATCTACGTAACATTGCAAAAATCTGAAACTTTTTGTCCAAAAATGATGCAGAAAAATTAATCCATGCTTTTGTCACTTCTAGGTTAGACTACTGCAATGCTCTACTTTCCGGCTACCCGGATAAAGCACTAGATCAACTTCAGTTAGTGCTAAATACGGCTGCTAGAATCCTGACTAGCACCCAAAAAATGTGATCATATTACTCCAGTGTTAGCATCCCTACACTGGCTTCCTGTCAAGGCAAGGGCTGATTTCAAGGTTTTACTGCTAACCTACACTTTAGGTTAGCAGTAAAAGGTTAGGTTAGCAGCTCTACTTTGCCGTACATACCTACACGTACGCTACGGTCACAAGACGCAGGCCTCCCAATTGTCACTAGAATTTCTAAGCAAACAGCTGGAGGCAGGGCTTTCTCCTATAGAGCTCCATTTTTATGGAATGGTTTGCCTACCCATGTGAGAGACGCAAACTTGGTCTCAACCTTTAAGTCTTTACTGAAGATCTCTTCAGTGGGTCATATGATTGAGTGTAGTCTGGCCCAGGAGTGTGAAGGTGAACGGAAAGGCTCTGGAGCAATGAACCGCCCTTGCTGTCTCTGCCTGGTCGGTTCCCGTCTTTCCACTGGGATTCTCTGCCTCTAACCTTATTACAGGGGCTGAGTCACTGGCTTACTAGGGGTCTTTCATACCGTCCCTAGGAGGGGTGCGTCACTTGAGTGGGTTGAGTCACTGATGTGATCTTCCTGTCTGGGTTGGCGCCCCCCCCCTTGGGTTGTGCCGTGGCGGAGATCTTTGTGGGCTATCCTCGGCCTTGTCTCAGGATGGTAAGTTGGTGGTTGAAGATATCCCTCTAGTGGTGTGGGGGCTGTGCTTTGGCAAAGTGGGTGGGGTTATATCCTTCCTGTTTGGCCCTGTCCGAGGGTGTCATCGGATGGGGCCACAGTGTCTCCTGACCCCTCCTGTCTCAGCCTTGAGTATTTATGCTGCAGTAGTTTATGTGTCGGGGGGCTAGGGTCAGTTTGTTATATCTGGAGTACTTCTCCTGTCCTATCCGGTGTCCTGTGTGAATTTAAGTATGCTCTCTCTAATTGTCTCTTTCTCTCTTTCTTTCTCTCTCTCGGAGGACCTGAGCCCTAGGACCATGCCTCAGGACTACCTGACATGATGACTCTTTGCTGTCCCCAGTCCACCTCCAGTTTCAACTGTTCTGCCTGTGATTATTATTATTTGACCATGCTGGTCATTTATGAACATTTGAACATCTTGGTCATGTTCTGTTATAATCTTCACCCGGCACAGCCAGTAGAGGACTGGCCACCCCACATAGCCTGGTTCCTCTCTAGGTTTTTTCCTAGGTTTTGGCCTTTCTAGGGAGTTTTTCCTAGCCACCGTGCTTCTACACCTGCATTGCTTGCTGTTTGGGGTTTTAGGCTGGGTTTCTGTACAGCACTTTGAGATATCAGCTGATGTACGAAGGGCTATATTTATACATTTGATTTGATTTGAACTTATCGTGTGCATTTGTACCGTAGGGATGGCATGCATCTGACAAATGAAGGCAACGGCATCTTCCTTGAAAGTTTGAGAGCTGGCCTCTCCACCGTTCTCTCCTCCATAGTAGCAACACATATGACCTAGTACTAGTACATGTCACACTCCCTGTCCCTTGCCACTCAACGATGTGGCAAGAGACACCTAATAAATGACAATAAGCACAAACCGTTTTTGCGTGTGCACAACAGTGTGTGTGTTGGGAAAGGGAGGGGGATGTAAAAAACTATGGATGAAAAAGAATGGTCAAAATATCTCCTCCGGTAGTCAAACCCAGGACCTTCAAATCCCAGGGCGGTGACGCTAACCGTTATGCTACAAACCCTCTTATACTGTACATACATCAACTTATTTAAATGGATAGTCTGGAGATGACAGCTCACATTCTTTCCAAAATGTTTTTGTTCATTCACTCATTACTGATTGACCGTTTATTTTTTTTGCTTGGTAAAAAAATATAGTTGATGTGTTCAAAACAGTATAATTTGATCACATAGCTAACCAAGTACTTTCTTTTGACTGTGCACAGGTCACGCAAGCAAGCAATGATCATTATATGATGTTGTTGTTTTACCTGGATGCTTCATATGCAATCCACACCCCTGATACTTTTTATTGTTGGTGGTGACTTCAGGATTCTGGAAAGACATTGAAATGTAACTTGACACTTTGTCAATCAGCGCAAATTTGGATTATAATGACAAGAAGAAAATTGCATTGACAGAGGAGGGAGCATACTGAAATAATGCATAAGTTAAGGGCTAGAATTAGCTTTGGATCTTCTAGCATCTGTTCTGGTGTGTGCATTTATTATGAATTAGCAGTATGGCAATTTTCCCCAAATTCCCAAAGTTTGGTGTATCTAACTGGCTATAATAGCAGCCAAGGGCATTTGCTAGCTTATTAGTTTGTGCTCTGATTACACGCAAGTGTCCTGGGCCCGGTTTCCCAAAAGCATCTTAAGGCTAATTTCATCATTAGAATCTTCATATGAGCATCGTTAAGTCTCGGAGCTGTTTCCCAAAACCATCGTTATTAACATTGCACTTGAAAATGCACAAAATCTAACACTTTCCTCAGAACACTTAGAACATCTAAGTGCGTCGTTAGATGCTTTTTTGCACCCCCCGTGCCACTTTATACACAGAAGATCAAATCAAATCAAATCAAATTTTATTTGTCACATACACATGGTTAGCAGATGTTAATGCGAGTGTAGCGAAATGCTTGTGCTTCTAGTTCCGACAATGCAGTAATAACGAACAAGTAATCTAACTAACAATTCCAAAAAACGACTGTCTTATACACAGTGTAAGGGGATAAAGAATATGTACATAAGGATATATGAATGAGTGATGGTACAGAGCAGCATAGGCAAGATACAGTAGATGATATTGAGTACAGTATAACATATGAGATGAGTATGTAAACAAAGTGGCATAGTTAAATTGGCTAGTGATACATGTATTACATAAGGATGCAGTCGATGATATAGAGTACAGTATATACGTATGCATATGAGATGAATAATGTAGGGTAAGTAACATTATTTAAGGTAGCATTGTTTAAAGTGGCTAGTGATATATTTACATCATTTCCCATCAATTCCCATTATTAAAGTGGCTGGAGTTGAGTCAGTGTCATTGACAGTGTGTTGGCAGCAGCCACTCAATGTTAGTGGTGGCTGTTTAACAGTCTGATGGCCTTGAGATAGAAGCTGTTTTTCAGTCTCTCGGTCCCAGCTTTGATGCACCTGTACTGAGCTCGCCTTCTGGATGACAGCGGGGTGAACAGGCAGTGGCTCGGGTGGTTGATGTCCTTGATGATCTTTATGGCCTTCCTGTAGCATCGGGTGGTGTAGGTGTCCTGGAGGGCAGGTAGTTTGCCCCCGGTGATGCGTTGTGCAGACCTCACTACCCTCTGGAGAGCCTTACGGTTGAGGGCGGTGCAGTTGCCATACCAGGCGGTGATACAGCCCGCCAGGATGCTCTCGATTGTGCATCTGTAGAAGTTTGTGAGTGCTTTTGGTGACAAGCCGAATTTCTTCAGCCTCCTGAGGTTGAAGAGGCGCTGCTGCGCCTTCTTCACGATGCTGTCTGTGTGAGTGGACCAATTCAGTTTGTCTGTGATGTGTATGCCGAGGAACTTAAAACTTGCTACCCTCTCCACTACTGTTCCATCGATGTGGATAGGGGGGTGTTCCCTCTGCTGTTTCCTGAAGTCCACAATCAATGCTAAACATAGAATTACATGGTTCATCCGTCTCTCTGGGACCTCTGATAACGTCAGAACAAAGTTGACTACAAATACAAAATTGTCTTTTAAAATGATACAAACAACCGACGTATAAAAATATGCTTCAAATGAAACCCGAGATTGCATTAACATATTATCAGTAAGCTATAGGCCTATTTCATTCATATTGAAATACGGTACACGGTATACGGTATACGGTTTTTATTCCATCAATTGAGTTATATTTTGCTACTTGTATGCTACTGTCTGTAATTTGTCTCAATATATATATTTCATTATGTGTATCCTATTGTGTGCAAGGACGTGCCAAATCTGGGATTTTAGAGCATTTCTATTGAGTAAGAATAAGCCGCCTCGGTATTTGCAGCCGTAGATAGTAATAGGAGCTGATCCGCCGTCAGTATTGTGAAATCATTCTAATGTTAAGGTAAGATTTCAATTGAGAAAGCTGATCCAAGATCAGTGCTAAAAAAAAAAAATCCTACAAATATTGACACATGCTCCAATGACGCACTTAGCGACCGTCCACTCTGCGTAGTGTTTTGGGAAACGCATTGTTAAAACACTTGTAAGCCTAAATTACATCGCTATCGGGAAACCATGCCCATGTTAGCAGTTTACACAGGTGACTTCAGTCAAATGAAAAACATTCCTTAGCAAAATATACTGTACCTAGATACCTTCCTTTTGCTTCTCATCCAACTGGTGAAAGCTAGCTAGCTACAGCTGCTAACCTTCTACTATCTAGCTGCTACTGTTGCACAGCAACCAAGTTTTAATCCACCGTCTAGAATTCGAGCTAGGTTTGAACAAAAAATTGTCTGGCGACCCTAATGCTAACGACCCTGTCAAAAATCCAATACAGAGGTTCTCGGTAACTACTGGACGGATCATAGATGTTGTGTACATCCAATCAAGTTGATTTGTGAATTTCATTGATATTGGTGTCATATTGGCTTCCATCTGATGATAGGGATATTTGAATTACATTGAGCCAACGACTATAATGTTAGCTACTTATCAACTCAAAAGTGCATAATTATGCAATGACATATGCATATACATCCTCCAAACTTTACCGTAAGTGCCATACAAAACATGATGATTTGTACACTTGGCCAGCTTGTACCTCTTATACCGGCCAGCTTGTACCTCTTATACCTCTTATACCGACAATTAAGCCAAAAAGGGTGTTAGTTTGCAGGTCTGTGTGGATCAGCTAACCCTTCTCTTGCTTCTTTTTCATTTCAAATGGTGTGGCTGAACTATGAGGCCCAAGCGGTGAAGAGATGGAGGGGGAGGGGTAGAAGTCCTTTAATAATGTATTTAAGAGGGGGAAAGGTAGCCAAGGGGAACAAATAGTGTTTCTCCCAGAACCAGGCCCCTCTGACCCTGGCTCCGCGTACCTGAAGCCCCAGCCCCATCGCATTAGTGAAATTCCTATTTGATGGCATTTTAATATTCTGCCTTGATGACTTTTTAGCAACATTTACTTTCGGAGGTCTCGAGCGCTTACCCCAGAGGAAATGAAACATGTCAAAACCCATTACGAAAAAATCAAAATGTAAATACCTCGGCCGTGTTAGTGGTAATACACACAATCCCCGCCGCTCAGAGGCAAGGCTCACAAACACTCATCTGCTTGCTGGCTCGTAATGAGTCTGTTTGATGGGTAAGCGATTTGTGGGTCACAGAGCATACGTTACAGATCCAATTTAACCCTTGATTGCTTGTACTCTGCAGGACCCCAGGAAATGTGTTATTGAAATTCAATACCAGATCATTTCTTTTTCCTCCCATGCTGGCACAAAGGTATACTAATACAACTCCTTCCATGGCCTGAGCATGTGGGGGAGGCAGTGTGAAATGCAACCAAGAGAGAAGGGGAGAGAAAACGACAGTGAGAAAACAAAGACAATTTTATGCATGAACGAAGTCCCTGCCTCCTCTCGGAGTCTTGCTAAACACCAATCCAATTAGCCTGTGAAGATGTTACAGTGGGTTGCAACTCAATTGGGTTTTTCCATCATGTGATGTATGACTTTTACAACGCAACAATGTGATATGCATGGTGGTTCTGAGGGTTCAATACGACAGAAACAATGTAGGGACATTTCACAGACAGGCAGAGTATGCAGTGGTGTAGGGATGTTAATGTCCCAGATGAATTGACAGTTAAATCTCACAAGTAGTGTAATATGGTACCAAGGTAAGACTTGTACTTTCAACTGCTAGACTACATCAAATCATAGATTGTTGCATTGTTTATTCATTTTCTTGAAAAGGAAATTGAGTGCCATGTAACACAATGCAGCTGTGAAGAAGACCCTGTGTGCTGTGTCATCTCCAGGATATAGTGCTAACAGAGGAACAGCCATGTGAGAAAGTGAGGAGGATGTTAAGTGGGGTGATGACTAATCTTTACCCTCTGAGTAACACAGGAAAGGGAGGCCAAACATCACTTCACAACATAATGTAGTCATAGATGACATGTGTTTTACCGTCTAGGAACCACCTAGGTAAAATTGTATTCATTTTATTTAGGCAAGTCAGTTAAGAACAAATTCTTATTTTCAATGACGGCCTAGGAACGACAGCCTAGTGGGTTAACTGCCTGTTCAGGGGGTTTGAACTTGCAACCTTCCGGTTACTAGTCCAACGCTCTAACCACTAGGCTACCCTGCCGGCCAAGAAAATAAGTGAATAGCAAACCACAGTGTTGTTTGTCATCCTAAAAGTGGGCTAAGTGTAACAAAGTTATCGTTATAAGATTATGAGGTAGTCAATGGAATTATCATTCACTTCTTCTAAATACTAATTCAAAAACTACTTTTGCTACTATACTTTTACTACTACTACTAATACAAATACTGACGTGTTCATAGTCCTCTTTACATTTCCCCTACAATATATAATCTGATACAGCTATGCAATCTAAAAGTATACAGGTGTGTATGCATTGTTTCATTTAATTGTTTATTATTGTTTACATTTCCTATAGCCTTGTTGCTGTATCATTAGCTGGCAGTTTGAACAGTCTCACCCCAGCAGGGCCGTATACAGGCAGAAGGCCGGAGGACTGGTAGTGCAGAGGAGGGTAAATGGTAAGGGGGCTAATTGAGAGCTCAAGCGTGCAGTCAGCAGGCTGGCTCAGGCTCAGTTCATTCACAGTGTTTGTCATTAGACCCCACTGTGGAGAGAGAACAGTGTGCAACACCACTCATGTGTAACCAAGATTTATGCTAATGGACCCTGCATATGCTTATTCCACATATCTATATTAAAGTTAATAGACTGTTACATTGCTTCTTAACCCCGGCTTCCATACATGATTACCTTTTCTGATTTCTTTGCAAAACGCGATAGAAACACAGGGCAGGGATTTTGTCAACGTGTCAGTGGGTTTGTTTCCAGTGGCAGCTCAAGGCTGTCATAATCGTTTTGTAACTTTAGGGACTCCGTCATAAACGCCTGCCTAAAGAGCTGGGCTCTGTCTAATGTTCCCAGGCTGCAGAACAGAGCAACCTCCTGGATTTATCACTGTACTATATAGCCGACAGGGAATCTGCCGCCGTCAGACCAACTGATATTACCACTGCTCAAAGGAGAGCATATCATACAATATGAGTAACATACCCATTGTAAATGTTCTGCTTCATAGATATTGGATGAACCGCACAATAAGGACATTTTACAAAGAAGCCTCTTCAACATTGCCTTGAATTATAGGGTCCTATTACTATAGATAAGGCTTTTCCAATTGTTACCAAACTGAATTAACATCTGAATGAATATCCACTATCACTTTCCACTAATGTGCTGCTGGTGCCTGACCACATGAGCTAACCACAGGACAGGAGGCCAATGAGGTGGCAGGCAAAGCTGCCCAGTTTTACTCGCCCCTGAATAGACCCTAGGCCCTAACTTCACTCGCCATCCCCGTTCAACTCCCTCCCCCCCACAGAAATCCACTCAGCCAGGTTCTTGACTTACAAATTACTGCTTTAGACTTGGTTTCATTGTAACAACTTTCTTGGGAGAGAAAAAAGCAGGTGAAAAAAGCACAGACAGGACACTTATTTCCCCATGCAATACAGTAAACCGGTCCTTCGATAACAGTCAGCACATTGTTTCCGCTTGTCTCTCAAAGTACTGACCACAGCGCTGTCAATAACCTCTCTTTCCATTCTCTATCCTCCCCATCTTTAGAATTTACTTGGCTGGATTTCAAATAATGGCCATGAAAAAAACGTTAAAATGCTCAGGACATAAGCCCTCAATAGCTCTGCTTAATTCCCTCTTTAATATGTTAGACAAAAATATCAGGGCTCTTTAGCATGCCAATGAGAGTGCACACAGAGAGAACTGTTCCCAGTGGTCTGCTGACAGGGAGAAGGGCAAGTCCTTGCCTAAGCATAAAGAGCCACTGTGTGCTTCAAAGCCACTGAACTACCATGTGAGTAACAAGGGGAAGGAAATCTCAAACAGGGGAATGCTCAGGCGCCTACAAACGTTTGTTCGTACAGTACATACGCAGGCACACATGCACATGTACATGCAGTGTACACATAGTGTATGTATGCGTCATCCCCTGGAATTCACATACTTTCCTCTGTCAAATAAAGTCCACAACAACGTTGTGCTAATACGCTTTATCACATAAGCTATCTCAATGTCAAGGGTCAAAGTCTCATCTTTGAAATGTTTTAATCACCCCCTGAACATTCACCTCTTGGTTCCCAGCTGATATCTATATAACAACAGGCTGTTGAAGCTCCAATCTCATTGAGAGCAGTAAAGGCAGTTTTTTTCTCTGAAAATACCACTTCATTCAACAGCATACATTCCATCACATCCTCCATGGGTAAAAATGTAATGAGTATTAAAATAAAATATTAATTAAATTATTGCAGGGTTTTCACTTAAGCGCACCATTTTCATAATTGTTCCATAAATTATATTTTCCAGTACATTGGCTTTAGATGGATAATTAATTTCTGACTTTACCCTTTTCAATTTGGATTTGTTTGCAGAAACTGCTGAACACAAATGTTTGTGCCTCAGTGTAAAGATAAGAAGGATGGGGGTGTGGTGGGTGAAGAGGGGTAGCGGGTACAACAGTGATTAGGGCTACAGACAATGGCAGCAGTCTGAGAATGAGGTTCCAGCTCCACGCTTAAGCCGCCACAGACACTGCATCAGAGAGAGGACTCAATTTACTAATCAACGTTAAACTCAAGTGGTAATTGGGATTTCATCATTGACTGATTTGTGCAATATTACAGTGTTAACCCTTTGCAATGCCTCATGCCAGGTAAAGTTAATGTGGAATATTTAGCCAGGAAGCCATTGAATCTTACAGAGGTCCAGTTTTCCTTTCCGACAACAGAAATGCGTTTTTTATTGCTTGTCACCCAAGCCCCCAAGACACACATACCCTGAGGGCGTTGGTACCATCCCTTTTCATGCTTTAAAACTGCAGGGGTTAATGCTATCTGAAATGGCAGTTCTATGACTTCAGTATCCAGTTGATGTGTGGCTGTTTTACCATTTCACAAGGCAAAAACAGAAGGTGACATATGCCCAATACCGTCCTTTGGTCCCTCAGACTCAAAACATTCATCAAAAAGCACTGCTCTCCCATGAGCTCACTGCCATATGCTGCTAGAAAATGTCACCAGTGAAAGTCATATTAATTCACCAGTTTGAGGACACCATTTGATATTCATGCTTTCCAAATATTCTGACCCAGATTCTCTGCTGTGGTGTTAGATCCTGTCCAGCACAGAATACAAGACAGCTGTTACCATTGGCCTGTGTGTGCGTGCGTGTGTGTGTGTGTGTGTGTGTGTGTGTGTGTGTGTGTGTGTGTGTGTGTGTGTGTGTGTGTGTGTGTGTGTGTGTGTGTGTGTGTGTGTGTGTGTGTGTGTGTGCGTGCGTGCGTAGTGTGCCCGTGTGTGAGCATGTATAAAAAGTAATATGTTGCTGACAAAAAAAGCAAAGAAGGGAAGTGACAGTTGGTAAATACTCCCAAACTCACGATAGAACAATATGCCTATGGCCAGGCAAACAAAGGGAGGCATCAGAGACTTGCTTCCACTAATTATACACATATACACTAAGTCACAGGATGAACCTTGGGGGGTTTATTCTGGATAATACTGGACATCACACACACATTGGTGGGAGCAATAGTATGGTTATCTTTGAAGTGTGCCAAACAAAGTCCCTTTCCTCTGACACATTTCTGCAATGACTGAACATGTACTAACTGAAGCAGAGCTAAAACAAATCCTGATTGAGATTTGTAGAAGTAGGCTGAAAATTCAGGTTTTCCATCCAGTTTCAAATAGTATGTGGCAGGAGCAAAGGAAAAGTCGTTAGTTCCAGAGTGCTCCTAACAGCATGGATTGAGGCCTCTCTAATCAAAGGAAACAGAGAATGTCCTTCAGACTGCCGGGTTTTGGGGTTAGCTCCAGTTCAGTGACTTCATCTCATGAGAAAGAATCTCCAGTCTCCACAATCATCCACTTCCCTCATTCTTTCCCCTTAACTGTGTAAAACACAAAAATAGTCCGAATTTTCTGAGCTTTTCCCTCCCCCACAGCCCTCACACAAAAACGTTTTTTTTTGCTTTGGGTATCAGTGGGCTCATTGAGATTTCAGAGGGCCACCAGCTTTGCAAGGCCAAAAGATTTCCACAATCGACTTCATTAGTCTACCATTTCCGCAGCCCAGCCATGAGTTGGCGTTATATGAACCTGCCTTTCAGAAACAGCGAACTGAAAGCATCCTGACCTAACACCCAAGCAAACTCCACCAAAGACTAATCCCAAAGTTCACTCAGACTAAAAACCTCTTTCACCATGTAAAAACATGGGTCACCCTATGTTCCTACGCAATCACACCCGAGAGTTCTTGTCAGAGTGTCTTAAAAACTATTACCTGACATCCAGTGTTAACTCTTTTTTCACCACACCTGCTTAGTTTGTTCCTCTGTGTATGGGGTTCTGTGCTTCTTCCATAGCTTTCATGAGTGTTGCAGACAGAAAGAGGTTGTACTGACACAAAATAGAACGATTAACTTGTGGTGCCAAGCCATTACATCACATCCAGGACCGTTGAGGAGAGAGATTATTATAACCTGGCAGGATTGGTGAAAGCAGCTGGAGAAGCCTGTAACCTGAATGCATTAAGCTCTGACCAAGGAACCGGCATTTCTTGTTGCCTCTGTAACATGTTGTGAGAAGGTAAAGTGTTCTAGCTTGACCCATTGAGAGTTTCCACAATGAGTTTCTACCATGTCCAGAATAAAATTGTATGACATTGGCTAACAATAAGTATGCTATCTAATCTACACGCTGCCAAACATACCCTCGTAAAACTGACAATCCTACCAATCCTCGACTTCTGCGATGTCATTTACAAAATAGCCTCCCACACTCTGCTCAGAAAACTGGATGCAGTCTATCACAGTGCCATCTGTTTTGTCATCAAAGCCCCATTTACCACCCACCACTGCGACCTGTATGCTCTCGTCGGCTGGCCCTCGCTAAATATTTGTCGCCAGGCCCACTGGCTCCAGGTCATCTATAAGTCTTTGCTCGGCAAAACTCCACCTTAGCTCAGCTTACTGGTCACCATAACAACACCAACCCGTAGCAATCGCTCCAGCAGGTATATCTCATTGGTTACCCCCAAAGCCCCACCTCCTTTGGCAGCCTGTCCTTCCAGTTCTCTGCTGCCAATGACTGGAACGAATTGCAAAAATTGCTGAAGTTGGAGACCTGTATCTCCCTCTAATTTTAAGCATCAGCTATCTGAGCAGCTCACCGATCGCTGCAGCTGTACACAGCCCATCTGTAAATAGCCCATCCACCTACTTACCTCATCCCCATATATTTTTTATTTACTTTTTGCTCTTTTGCACACCGGTATTTCTACTTGCACATCATCATCTGCACATCTATCACTCCAGTGTTAATTTGCTCATTTTTAATTACTTCGCTACTATGGCCTATTTATTGCCTTACCTCCTTACTCTATTTGCACACACTGTATACTGGTATGTAGATTTTTCTATTGTTATTGACTGTATGTTTGTTTATCCCATGTGTATCCCTGTGTTGTTGTTTTTGTCGCACTGCTTTGCTTTATCTTGGCCAGGTTGCAGTTGTAAATGAGAACTTGTTCTCAACTGGCCTACCTGGTTAAATAAAGGTGATTTTTTAAAAATGTATTAATTAACTACCTATTTATGTTGTTCACTCACTCAATTATGCAGACACTAATAATACCCACACCTGGACAATGTCTACATGTGGTTCTACTTAATGATAATATTCAAACTTGCTCTGATCCAGCCACAACTCATGTGAGTATTAGAGTATATCACTGGAAAGCTAGGTGCAATGGTGTCAGAACTAAAATACCAATGTCTAGTCCAGGCCTGGAGGCTCTAGCACTATTACAGTACATCACACCACTGCACTCTTATCCCCTGATACATCTTTCCCTGGGAGGATTTTTACACTTCAGCTAACAGCATGATTCAGAGGTATATCAGGTGCATGACCTCAGGGTTAGTGAAATCTACAACCAAGCACACTCAGTGGAGAAAAGTCAGACAAAGAAACAGACCTACATGCGCACACAGTTACACACACACAGTTACACACACGTGCACACATATACACACATATACACACATATACACACATATACACACATATACACACAACACGCTTTCTTTCTCTTCTTAGTCGTTTAGAAGGCGATCTTATTTCAAGGCATGTCCGAAAACTCCAGCATTTTTATACAACCTGTGTGGTCCTTCCTTAGTTCTTGAGTCGACAAAAACTGATGACTATCAAGTGTCTGCTCAGGTGGAGGCCAACATCTAAGTAAAGTCAAGGTTCATCTCCAGTGTGATGCCTAACAGAGGCCTCTTCATCCTCTGCTTGTTCAGTCTTTGTTCCATGCATTCCGTTGTAAGTAATTTCTTGAGATAAGTTAAATCTGTTGAGCTTGGTACCATGGTAATGATCTATTTCATATGCTGTATTTGGAAGAAATATTTTCCCTTATTAACCTTTAGTTCATTATTTAATGTATCACAGGTCAAAGGGTATTGTAATCTCTCTCAGTGGACATGATGTACTTGATCAGTAGGCCTCTTGGTCAGCAAACTGCATTGTTTTATTTTTCCTGCCTGTTTCAGAGAGAGGTGTGAAAAGATCATTGCAAGACTCGAAGGGGAGGCTTCCCCCAATATCCTCAAAGTAGCAGAACCCACCCGCTCAATTGTTCTCTGCATGATCATATAAAAAGATTCAGGAAGTGTTGTGTTTTTTAATTGTTGTTGTTGTTGGTGTTTTTCCTCTCATGAACAATGCCAATCCGGCACAAGGTCTCATAACAGCCCACCCCTCCCCACTCTGCGCACCTCCACCCCTCACCCCACCCATGCTATCTCCTTTTCCTCATCTGGCCCAGGCCCACTTCCACATCCCCATTCCATTGTCTGGGTTGTGGCAGCACGCGCAGGACCGGGGCCAGCCCAAACATACTCATCTCATTCTCTGGAGGACTGCAAGCATCCTCCCAAAAAGGTGAATTATGTGACCTTCTAAATCAATGAAACAGTTGTGTTCTACTTATAGACTAGATTTTTATTCACTCGTTAATAATAACTAAACACATTGACCTGAATACATTTTGTGTATATCTCAATCACTGTAATAGATAATCTGTGTGTGTGTGTGTGTGTCTTTCTCTGTGTGTGTCAAAGAAAC
Source organism: Oncorhynchus kisutch (assembly GCF_002021735.2). Lineage (NCBI taxonomy): Eukaryota > Metazoa > Chordata > Actinopteri > Salmoniformes > Salmonidae > Oncorhynchus > Oncorhynchus kisutch. The sequence goes on from NC_034195.2 coordinate 26,686,557, forward strand.
TAGATCCAAGTCCGTAATGCAGTCCCTGAGGTGGCCTGTCCAGTGTGTGTGTTTGTCACTGTCCGCTTTCAGGAAGGAGGGTTGGAGTGTGTTCTCCAGACTAACCTCCTTTGGTCGAGGAAGTGCTCCTCTGTTTCGGCCTCTTTGTGGCACGCTAATCGAGCCTTCCTGTCAGCCGGCAGCGTGGTCCCTGTGCAGGGTGCACTACGTGAGACAGACCTACTCCGGCGCTCCGGGGGAAGTTCTGGGATCAGCAGATAACAGCCCAGCTCCCACATCTGACACGCAGTCGGTACAGGGCGGCCTCCTTTAGCTGTCTCTCTCACTGCTCTCTCTTTCACCCTCCCTTTGCTCTCTTTCTCTCTCGCTATCTCTCTCTCTCTCACTTTTTCTCTCTCTCTCTACCTATGACACACACACTCATGCTGTATCTTCCTAGCATGTACCATTTGCTTTTAATGTGCTGCACCACTCACTGGTATTTCAGAGGTCTATTGTGATGTTATCGTTATTGGGAGAGAATTACACAAAGATTCAGATTTTTTTTCCTTTGGTTAGAATCATTTCATGTCTTAATAGCTAGCTACTTAATCCAAGATTGCAAGAAGGTGGCCATTGAATAAGATCCAACTCTTCAGAGATCAGTCAAGCTCACAGTGCTCATAGTACTCTAACTTTATGTCACTTGTGGAATCACCACCTTACAGTGTGTAGCCTTTAGATTTCACTCATCCTAGCTCCCAGTATGCACCCCCCCCCCCCCACACACACACTTTGGTACCATGTCTGCCGGGGAGTGGCGAGCCAGTAATTAGAACAGACTGTTATCCCTCCCACCTGAATCCCTCTACTCCTCTGTGGTCCATCCTGCACACGGTACAGCTCTATTCAAATCTAATCGGATTTAAGTCCTATCTGTGAAAAGTGGCCTCCCAGGACTCACAGTGTAATATTCAAAGTCTTTTTGAAAGAATCTCAACGGGCACCTCTTTTTATCTGTTTAAATATTAAGGTTATTCAGGCATTTATGGATTTGTGTCAGGGGGGATTCTTCAAGGACTTCACTTCTCAGAATGGTCCAGGCATCACATTGAATATAGAGGAGGCCAGCCTCACAAATAGTCCCTCTGCCATTGTCTATTGTTTAAGTGATTATACTGTATGTGCGCATTTAATGTTGTCATTTTTTATTGTATTTCTTGTAGATCTTGTAAAGCAATAATTCTACTAGTCTTCTCATCATTACACATTCAAGCAACAGGGACACTAACATGCATAAGCAGCATTCACAGTCTCACACTGCATGTAAACCTGTTTTTGTGCGAGCATTTTCATGGGTTTATTAGAGCGAGAATGAACCATACATCCTTCTCTTTCTAAAGTACATTTTCCCAGACACACGTCTTCTTCCTATTGTCATTATGCCTCTTCACCTTCATTGTACACCTCTGTAAATGTCTGGCAGGAATACATTTCATATGAACAGATATCACAGCTGGGGAATGGATGGGAGAAAGTTTTTCACCTTAGTGTGTATTTCTTCTAATGTGATTTGTAGGACAAATTGTGCCATTAATCTGGTTCTGTTTGACAGAGTGAGTGAAAGGTGGAGGAAATAAGCACCCCGTGTGCAAAACCCCCCCTTTCATATATATATATATATATATATATATATATATATATATATATAAACTGAGTTCATAGACCTCTTTCTTTAAGGTAAACATTTATTACTTGAGGGTGGCCGGCGAGCTGGAGGCAGTCACTTCACAGGGCTGTAAATGTCATCTTTCCTTCGACACAGTGGTGACAAATGAGTCAAGGCTCCAGTGGCATGAGAGATCCTTGGCCTCCTCTTCCTCTGTCTGGGCAGCTAGAGGGCTAACGTCACTGTGTTTGTTTTATAGGTTAAGGATAAGAAGATGACTTTCTATCTCAAGGGCAACATTCCAGCAGAGTATGCATACATTGTAATTGATCGGTCAGTTGAAGTAGCTTCAAGCAACTGCTAGGGAAAATAAATACTATTCAATCAAGCTGCTTTACTAATAAATATTGGGAGCTAAACTGATATATATATTTAAACTAAATATTTACAACATTGACTTAGTTGTTTTTGAAATGGTGGCTTCCCTTCATGAGGTGAGTGAGTAACTTGACATGCAAATCAGAAGCCTATTTCACACACTGCTGCTTTTCCAAGTTCAGGATGTGTCACGTCAACTAATAATACAGTGATTCTGTGAGCTTATTGGACTGTTCACCTCAATGACAGGTTAAGGTGGAATAACTTCCCATTCATTGATTGATCAAGCTATTTTTAAATAATTAACGGGAGTATCATTGCTAAAAAACATTTCAGTTTATTTTCTGTTTGTTGTTGTTATATGGTCGTTATATGGTCGTTCTCACAATGCTGTGCGGAGAGTGATTTGTACTGGGCCAGCTCCATACTGCCGGGTGCATGGTTCTGACCTGAACCAGACAGCAAGGCTTCAGTGACATAGCAGCACTGGCAACTGTCTCTCCCCGCCATTAATCAGACACAGAGAGGACTGTCTTCCCTCCAGATGGGGAGGCTTTCGAAGACTAAAGAAAAATATATAATAAGCAGGCTAATTAATTATTATCAGCACTGGGAAATTAGATGAAGAGCCACCAAATTAAAAAAATGATGTCACCTTTAACTGGGCAGTGGACTTACGATAAATTAGCATAGATGAGCATCCTTCCTGCATGAGAATGTATTGTAAGTCATCAAATGGCGAGGGAATGAATGTTGGGAGGCCAGAATGACACCACAGTTGGAGGTTAATGAATGATAAGCAGGGTGGTGCACTATGGGACACTGTGAAACAACGATTACCAGGGCCCAACTATGAAACAATCAGACTGTAATCCTACAGTGCAAGGGCAAGTGGTGTTACAATAGAGCATCCTTCCACTTCCTTCTTCATTCCTTATTACTGTTCAGGCTATAGTGATTCAGAGATATCCTAGGCCTTCACAGAGTCATATTCTTTGGAAGCAAGAAGAGCTAGTTGCTACAGTCCATCCATTTTTGGCCTTAATTAATTATATGTACACATTGATTCTTGAAGAATATAATAATAAATGCCTAGTGAGCTTAGTTCAGCTGTTGTACCCCATCAGAATCCACAATATAAGCTTGTTTTACTCCAATGATTGTAAACAAAGTTAATGAAAAACAAACACTATATAGCCTCAAAACATGGTTAAAACTATAATTGTGGATGGTAAGTCCCTGCATCCATAGCTATATCTATGAATTTGAGAGGGGTTAACTTTCTCCAGACCCATCTCTTAGCTTTTTACCGAAACAAGAGTGGGGAGAGCGCTGCTCTGTTATTGTTTCTACTGCTGATTGTTGCTTTCATTACTCGGCGTACAGTAAAGATGGAAACTCTGGCATCACTAATACACATATTTCGGGACAGAATCATTAAGGGAAGAAATTACATTCACATCCTCTGTAATCAACCACAAAACTCAGCGGGATTCAGTGGCCTAGTCTTCAGTACTCTAGATTCACATAATTTATAGTTCTGCCAATACAGACATACTGCTAGTGTTACTGTGTTACTGTGTGTTTAGTTTGACTATGGTACTTTTCTCATTTTGATATTGAATATTTGGTTCCTCCCAGAATGAATAACAAAAATGCATCCCCGTACATTTTAACCCTTTGTTATATCTGTCATTTGTGGATCTGCACTTTTCAGCAGACTTTGTGTCGTTCAATGGATGAACTTAATCATCATCCCCCAACATCCTCTGTCCATCAAGCTTGTCAGAGATAATAAAGACACTTTGAGACTCTTTAGTCTACAGTCAAAATATACAGTTGAAGTCGGAAGTTTACATACACCTTAGCCAAATACATTTAAACTCAGTTTTTCACAATTCTTGACATTTAATCTTAGTAAAAATTCCCCGTCTTAGGTCAGTTAGGATCACCATTTTCTTTTAAGAATGTGAAATGTCAGACTAATAGTAGAGAGAATGAATTATTTCAGCTTGTATTTCTTTCACCAAATTCACAGTGGGTCAGAAGTTTACATACACTCAATTAGTATTTGGTAGGATTACCTTTAAAATAGTTTAACTTGGGTCAAACGTTTCGGGTAGCCTTCCCAAAGCTTCCCACAATAAGTTGGGTGAATTTTGGCCCATTCCTCCTCACAGAGCTGGTGTAACTGAGTCAGGTTTGTAGGCCTCCTTGCTCGCACACACTTTTTCAATTCTGTCCACAAATTTCCTATAAGTTTGAGGTCAGGGCTTTGTGATGGCCACTCCAATACCTTGACTTTGTTGTCCTTAGGCCATTTAACCACAACTTTGAGAGTTTGCTTGGGGGCATTGGCCATTTGGAAGACCCATTTGCGACCAAGCTTTAGCTTCCTGACTGATGTCTTGAGATGTTTCTTCAATATATCCACATGCCTCATGATGCCATCTATTTTGTGAAGTGCACCAGTCCCTCCTGCAGCAAAGCCACCCCCACAACATGATGCTGCCACCCCCATGCTTCACGGTTGGGATGGTGTTCTTCGGCTTGCAAGCCTCCCCCTTTATCCTCCAAACATAACGATGGTCATTATGGCCAAACAAGATATTTTGTCACGAAAAGATGCTCGACTATGCATATAATTGACATCTTTGGAAAGAAAACACTCTGACGTTAACAAATCTGCAAAGATATTATCTGTGAGTGCCACAGAACTGATGCTACAGGCGAAACCAAGATGACATTTCAAACAGGAAATGCCCCAGATTTTGAATGCGCTTTGTTCCAATGTCTCCTTATATGGCTGTGAATGCGCAAGGAATGAGCCTACACTTTCTGTCGTTTCCCCAAGGTGTCTCCAGCATTGTGACGTATTTGTAGGCATATCATTGGAAGATTGACCATAAGAGACTACATTTACCAGGTGTCCTCTTGGTGTCCCCCGTCGAAATTATTGCGTAATCTCCAGCTGCATTCATTTTTCCATGTGGTTCAGAGGAGAAACCAAACTTCCACGAATGATATATCATCGAATAGATATGTGAAAAACACCTTGAGGATTGATTCTAAACAACGTTTGCCATGTTTCAGTCGATATTATGGAGTTATTTTGGAAAAGAGTTCGGCGTTATAATGACTGAATTTTCAGGGTTTTTTCTTAGCCAAACGTGATGAACAAAACGGAGCGATTTCTCCTACACAAATAATCTTTTTGGAAAAACTGAACATTTGCTATCTAACTGAGAGTTTCCTCATTGAAAACATCTGAAGTTCTTCAAAGGTAAATGATTTTATTTGAATGATTTTCTTGTTTTTGTGAAAATGTTGCCTGCTGAATGCTAGGCTTAATGCTATGCTAGCTATCAATACTCTTACACAAATGCTTGTTTAGCTATGGTTGAAAAGCATATTTTGAAAATCTGAGATGACAGTGTTGTTAACAAAAGGCTAAGCTTGAGAGCCAATATATTTATTTCATTTCATTTGCGATTTTCATGAATAGTTAACGTTGCATTATGGTAATGAGCTTGAGGCTATAATTACGATCCCGGATACGGGATTGCTCGTCGCTAGAGATTAATGACTCCAACCTAAGTATATGTAAACTTCCGACTTCAACTGGATACACTACATGAACAAAATAATGTGGATACCTGTTTGTTGAACATCTCATTGCAAAATCATTCAAATGGAGTTGGTCCCACCTTTGCTGCAATAACAGCCTCCACTCTTCTGGGAAGGCTTCCCACTTGATGCTGGAACATTTCTGCGGTGAGTTGCTTCCATTCAGCCGCAATAGCATTTGTGAGGTCGGCACTGATGTTGGGGGAATAGGCCTGGTTCGCATTTGGGATTTCCAATTTATCCTAAAGGTGTTCGATGGGGTTGAAGTTGGGTCTCTGTGTGGGTCAGGAAAGTTCTTCCACAACGATCTCGACAAACCGTTTCTGTATGGACCTCGCTTTGTGCACGACAGCATTGTCATGCTGAAACACGAAATGGCCTTCCCCAAACTGTTGCCACAAAGTTGGAAGCACAGAATCGTCTAGAATGTCATTGTACGCTGTAGTGTTAAGATGTCCCTTCACTGGAACTAAGGGGCCTAGCCCGAACCATGAAAAACAGCCACAACCATTATTCCTCCTCCACCAAACTTTACAGTTGGCACTATGCATTGGCGCAGGTAGCGTTCTCCTGGCATCTGCCAAACCGAGATTTGTCCGTCGTATTGCCAGATGGTGAAGTGTGATTCATCACTCCAGAGAATGTGTTTCCACTGCTACAGAGTCCATTGGTGGTGAGCTTTACACCACTCCAGCAAATGCTTGGCATTGCACATGGTGGTCGTAGGCTTGGGTGCTGCTGCTCTGCCATGGAAACCAATTTCATGACGCTCCCGACAAACAGTTCTTGCTTTCAGAGGCAGCAACCGAGAACAGTTGATGTTCATGCTCTACACACTTCAGCACTCGGCAGTCCCGTTTTGTGAGATTGTGTGACCTACCACTTCGTGGCTGAGCCGTTGTTGCTCCTAGACATTTTCACTTCACAATAACAGCACTTACAGTTCACATACTTTTGTATATATAGTGAATCTTAAGATGGAGTGAGCCCTTAAAAAGGGTTGATGTTTTTCTGACCTTTACTCTTTAACAAAGAAAAAGATCTTCAAACAGAGTCAGTCACAGTAAAAGGTTAGCGCCATCATGCAACAGATTGTGTGAAACACTTTCACAGAGGACACTTTAGGGAAACCTTTAAGGTGTCTGGGACAAACACAGAGCAGCAACAATCAGTGGTTGATGATGGAGAAGTCTTCAGAGACCTAACCTAATTATCTCAATTTCCATCGCCCCGGAGCCTCGCTTGGCATCTGTGGCACCTGGTGTGAATGTCCACCTGAGAATATGACACATCTGGAGGGCTATGTTGTCAGAATACAAATCACATAGACCACATACTTTGGTGATAGATCCTCAACCAATGGCCTGTGTGTGTGTGTGAGGTATGGGTGTGGCGGGCGGGGTAGAGTGTTCGAAGTGGGCTGGAAGGTGACTTGGGTGGAATACATTGGACCAAACTACTGCAAGTTTGTGTTCTGTATGCATTGTTGCTCAATAGGCCAAAGCCACTTGCTCCTTTTCATGTGTAGGCACTGCTCTTCATGATCCTGTGAAGGCATTCCTCCACCCTGCATGTCGATGTGGGGGAATCTATTATTTCCCAATCCTGAGGGAAGGAGAAACGTCTCCAGCATCATTATTTTCCTTCAAAATGTAACTGACTTTACTGTACACCCTAATTTGCTTGCCGTAATTAGAGGTCATGATCCCCTTTTGTAATATATAAAACCTTTTGTTCTTATCAATAATGAAAGGGCTTTGGCAAATCACGGCGCTATAATATTTTGATATTATGAAAATGCTAATGCATCAGGGACCTCGAGCCTTATCGGCCAGGTCCGATGCGCTATTAAGCAGCCAGCAGAAGAAGTTGAACGCAAATTGCTTATGTTAATGCCCCTGTTGTACCCAGACAGGATGAGGAGTCTGCAATTAATTTCTTCCAGGCGGTGGATGGACAGGCACATTTATTTCCCTTCCACAGGATGGTGCCTCCCCCTCCTTTTCCTCAGGTCTCTACGCAGAGTTGAAAACATGTGTGAGAGAAAGAGAGAGAGAGAGAGAGAGAGAGAGAGAGAGAGAGAGAGAGAGAGAGAGAGAGAAAGAGAGAGCGAGAGAGAGAGAGAGAGAGAGAGAGAGAGTGTAAAGGGGAAAGAGAGAAGGGAGCTGCTGCTCAGAAACGATCCATGACCTAATAATTGAACGGCCACAAAAACCAAAGGCAGAGCAGCAGCAGAGAGAAGAGTGGCAGCATCTTCATTCATTCCGCTGACAGTGTTTTCACAACTTAAACCTGTTTTATTAATTATGTTTGTCATTTCCCTAATTAGTTTCATTTACATCACATCAGCTCCTAGCAGATGATTGCACTGTACATCAATTCACTGTAGCCTTAGAGCTTTGTGAGCAGCAAGGAAAGAGTGAGAGAGATAGCAGATGCCTTATTTTATTACAAAAGGTAAGCAGTGAGAAATTGAATATACCTAATTATGGTACATATCATTTCTTATATCCCTACATACAACCATTACCTTATTAGAACCACGTCTGGCAGAGCAGGGGACTACCAAATGTCTCTAGTCGAGAGTACTTGTGGTACTTCCATGGCAATTGCATTGTCCTATTTGTCACTTATCTGTGATAGAATGAGTCACCAGTGTGCCTTAACAAAAACAGACAACATACAGCACCTCGGGTGCTTACCTTCAATCAACAGACAGGACAAACCTTGAAGTTACAACAGTAGGCCACAGTGCTACAAATAACCACTCTCCAAACTTCTCCAGAGTAGTAGACTCTGATCTTTCCTGGAGAGAGACCAGTAAACACTAATTGACACTACTGTTGCATCACACGAGCCCTGGCTTTGAGTCGACCAACCCCGGTTGAAAACCATAGAGAGAGCCCTATTTTTACCCGGTCTCAACATCAAAGGCATCTGCTCTCAGGGACCATGGTACAGGAGACAACATACGTACTGTATTGTAACTATGCCCTTAATTTTCATCTTGTTAGAAACCCCTCAGTGGGGCTCTCAGAGGAATAGGCGGCTGGAGACCCCACACCCTCTCCACCATACTGGCCTCTTATCTGTTGTGGTAGCACTCTCCCTGGATGGTTCAGCTACAGCTGCAGTGATGGGGTTGTTTAAGTACACCCTCTTAAACATGACTTGTGCTTGTGTGTACCATTGACTGCAGCGTATGATGTCCCCATCTGGCTAAGAACAATCTTTGTATAGATTTTGCCCTATGTTATACAGTAGCTTCATAGTTGGGGTTTACTCCTCTCCTCACTAATAGTTTGAGAAAGTATGGAGTATTACAGTCCCTGCTTAACCTTAAGGTGTGTAAGACGTACATTGTGACTTGATCCAGGGATAATACAGTGTAATTATAATGACTAAGAGCTGATGTCATTGAAGCACTGTAGGACCAGACTCCAAACGTATAGTAGGGTTTGCGCAACAGTTCCAAAACAATGAACTACTCTGATGCATTGTATTTCCACCATGCATTATAGTGATTTCTCATGCAGCTCATACTCTAAAGACATTTGGGGTCTGTAGATCATAGTCTGCCTTGTGCCTGTTTGTTTACTGTATTCATAATTCACATCACACATTGGGTTTCCTCAACATAATGGCCAGAAGTCAGGGCTTTACGAATTGACTCCTTCCCCTCCAATTTACTACCCATCAGTCTTAACAAATTCAGAATTCTCAACAATTGCATGCTCAATCCGAATAACAGTAATTATTTCATTTTAAATACGTAATGGGAATGTACAAGCCGAGGACTGCTCATAAAAATGTATATCCCACCCTCCAGGCACATATTATTCAAACATTAATAAAACAAGAACCTATACATCAAAAAAGCTTCACATTTCACATTTGGTGGAACTTATATTCATGCATATTATATATAAAGAGAATGGCTTTGACTGCTGCCCATCTCATAACAATTATATATTAATACAGGCAGATTGATGTATTGAGGGATAAGGCTCTGGTTTTGTATTCAATATACTTAATTTTTAATGACCTTTTCAACACCCTTACTAAAAGCCTTGTATGCTTAGATAATACACTTTCTGCAAATTGTATAATTCTATACATTTTAGATTTGTCTCAATTCATCTTTATGTTTGAAGTGCTGAACATGTTCATTGTGAAATGTGATTAAAACTCATCAGAGTAAATAATTTATTTTCTTAAATGTAATACTTGTAAGAGTCTAGTTATTGAAGTTTCCACTTAGCCAACAACAATAATCAAGAACATCATGTAGATGGCGAGAATTTTCCATTAAGCTAAAATATTTTTAAGTAAAACTTATGCTTTGTGGCCATAGACTGACTACCTTAGGTGACCAAACCCCTTCTCATAGAAGTACTATGTTGTGAAACACCAATACTTTAGTCACCTGACAGGGAATACATTTGTATTGATTTACAACAGCTCAAACTGATTTTAATTTAAGAAATGAAGAAGAAGATATTCCCACACATAATAGAGACACACGTGATCATATACAAATGTACGCAAGGTTTGAAATTGTTACATTTTAGTCATATCTGTTTGGACTTCTGTGGTCAATTTGCAGTCTACAAATGATTTGTAATGTACCGCCCCCCACCACCATCCGCCGACGGCCTTCCCCGGCAACGCTGGGCCAATTGTGTGCCGCCCTATGGGACTCCCAACCATGGCTGGATGTGATGCAGCCTGGATTCGAACCAGGCACTGCATTGACACCTCTTGTACTGAGATAGAGTGTCTTAGACCACTGCGCCACTCGGGAGCCCTGATTTCCATAATTTATTATGGATCTATTTATTGTTTTTTTTTATAAACACGTTGATTATTCATTAAGGGCCAGATGTCATACTGTTACGCGAATATCACCAATGCTTAACACACTGTGAGACCAATACCATGTCTATTCGCTGTTGTTTAGCTTTTCAAACACTGGAGCTAGTGACCACTGACAATCACAGTATAAAGAGTACTATCCTGCTGACAAGCATGAAGAATTGGAATATTGATTGTCTTTGCATTTGTCATTATCTACACACCCTGTTGGTAGTAGCAGATTGTTTGCCTCAGCTACAGGGGTCTAGATAAACACTCAAATGGCATTGTTTGTTTTTACCCGTTTCAATCCCTAATGTCTGGTAATCGGGGACGGTAAGTCATAAGACATCAGCTTGACTCTATTAATTACCACCTGATCCTTTCTTCCTGGATAATTAGGTACCCATTAGTTCTAATCAAGTAGTTACTTAATTATTGCAGTAATTAGTCTAATGGTCTAGCAAATTGAAGCTTTATCACTTTCGGATACTTAATGTTCTTGGCAGAGTGCATCACAAGTGTCAAGGCTTAGGCTCCAGCAATCAAGCAGAGGAAAATAAAGTTATTATTGTGGCAAAGATGTTTTCAAGCTTTTGCATAAGTAAATGTGTCTGAATTTAATGTTCAAAATATTTAGATCTAGAGATTGGGTCCATGGTGGGGAGAAGCACACAAAAAATGAAAATGCATTTCATCCTAACTGAAATTGAAATAACCAAATTGTTATTTTCAATTCATTGAACTTTTATTTGAGAGGTTTTCTGTATTGTCTACCACAACTGAAATTGTGCAGCCTGCTGACAGTGATCCTTACACCCAGAAACTATCCATTAACAGTATTTGGTCTGATCAAGGGTCAGGTGCCAAACATCTCAATTCCATGTCAAGATAATTGCCTGGCCATCGCTTAGTTGTGTTGGTGGAATGTTATTGAGAAATGCCTTCGATCTAATCTACCATCAGAGGAGGAAAAATAGATTTGCACCACCAGCATGTCCTTTCAAAGAATGCAGGGTGTATTCAAGGTTTGTTTTCTCTGCGGCTTGTTTCAATGTTCCATCAGATTGTGGTGACATCGGGAACCAACTGTGTGCAAAGAGATGAGTGAAAAAGCTATGACCCACCATGAGGGCTCACCTGAGCCATAGAGGCGAAAGTGAATGGGTTGTCTCCAAACTACTGCAAATGGAGCCTGGCTTTTCTGTCATCACCTCCCAATTAGCTGCAGTATATTGAGTCTGCAGGAGGCAGAGCATGCTGGCAGGTGTCTGAGAGGTGCCTGTGCCAACCGTGCAGGACAGGACTGACTGTTATGACCCTGACATCAGAATGATACCACCACACTACAATCATGCACGCTACCTCGACCCCCACCTACCTCTCACCCCTTGTCAAGGAGAGACAGGTTACCTCAAAAATATAGATTTTCAGACTGTTTTCTTGTTATCATAACTCAGTGGTAAAGAACATTTAACTCATATTGTAATCTCCATCATTTTTGACAGCAGCTACAAACCAGCACACAGAGGCCCCTATAAATCTTCCCCAATCAACATGCAGATGATTCTTCATGTTCCAATGTGCACAAAGTTGAATCACTAGTCAAAACCTGAAAAAAAAACAAGGTAGTCATTTAGAGCGCAGCAGGAAACACTTCAATAAACTAACTACTGCTTAACAAAATGTGATGATTGCTGATGAATGATTGCACAAAAAGACAGAATAGCAAAGGAAGCACATTTGACTGAATGGTACATGGAAGTAATCTGAACTCCATACTATTAATGGCTGCATGCAATCCCACATCCAAACTTGAAGTTAGCTTTCTTAACTTGATCTAGATGTCACACATAAAAACTACCAGATGCCTCCACCATAAAAACTAGAGAAAAAAACACAATGCTCTTTGCGAGAGCCTTATATGCTCCTTGCCATATGACAGCATCGTGTGAAAACTGACACGCAGAGTTTTCAAATTGGGGCCCGGGGAGCTGAAGCATAAAATAACTTCAATCTCACCGGCTCTCCAAGGAACAGAGCAGAGGTGTGACCAACAACAACACAACAACGGAGAGGCAGGAAGGGGTGAGGGTAGGAGTTATTAGAGGATAAAACACGCCTCTCCATCTCACTCCCTCTCTCTCAGGAACCCCAAGGATGATCAATGGATTTAGTCAGAGGGATATTCAAGCAGAAAATTGCTGCCTTTTTGCTTTTCTTCAAAGTATTTCCAGAATACATACCAAACCCCCAGTCCACCAGGGTTGAAAATAACAGCACAGGAGCCGTCTCTACGAGTAATCCTGAAAAGAAAAGGAGAAGAATGTGGGGGAGGGTGGATGGGGGCACTGCATGTTAAAGGAGGTAGAGAAGGCCTAGATTGAAACTTTGCAGGTATAAAATTGAAGGCAGCCAGCTGAACAGTCATAACCAAATTGGGGCTATATTTCAAAAGAGGACCTCTTTGACCAACTTCAGATCTAGAGCACTGTCTCCTGCTTATGAGAAATGACCAATGCAGAGCTTGGTAGAAACATTCTGTGTCTACTAAATTAGCATGTTGTTCTCTGTCCAGTGGATGTGTGGTCTTAGGTTGGTGTATCATTGGTCTCTAGATTGGTCTCTATTGCTTGTAGTGGAAGTCAGCAGTATGAGTGGAGGATGTTTTTTGTAAGCTCAGTATGACAAGTCCTTGTGGCTGTAAAGGTTCTCTAAATGGGGAAAAGCCAAGCTGTGCCAATGAGAGGTTGAACCCTAGTGTTGGACAGGGAGGTCTTCTTCTGTCCCCTGGGGGCCTCTGTGGCACTGTGTGGATGACAGCGGAGGCATGTGGCACACTCGTGGCATTATGGATAGGGCTGGGCGATGTGGGACTGAGCTCCGCTGCTCCCTGCCGCGCCGCTTGACGGCCTCATCCGTTTTCCATCCCAGCCCTAATACATCTGCAGTGTCTTCCCTCCCAATTAAAAATATTCCACAGTTCTATTTGTCAAAGGACTGAAGGGATAGCACAGAGGATAGTTTAGCTGTAGTTTTTGGAATAATTGCCTGGCAAATCACCACAAATGGGAATGTGAGGTATGTTCCATTAAGTAAACCACTGGTGATAAAAAAAAATCTGTTTAAAAAAAAATCTGTTATCATTATGACTGGGCTGCCGCCATGAGGGATAGCCCATGGTTTATCACTAACAACATTTCAATAGGCAATTCCTCTTGAACACAAAGGCACTTGAATCAACATTCACAGTTCAATAGATTCTCTTAAAAAAATACAGTGAAACATTAGTTGAAGATGAAATATGAGAAAGAATATAAGAAACATATGAGGGGGCATATCAAATGCAATTGTTTTGGTTAAACAGTGTTATAACAGAATGCATAGACAATGGTATTCTTTGCACCAAACTGAACTAGACTGAAGTACCATGAGGAAGGGTACTTCAGCTGCAAAGTTTTAAAGCTGCAAAGTTTTAAAGCTGCAAAGTTTTTGGGCAACCTGACCACATTCACATAGAATGTGAGTTATAGATCTGTCATTCTCATTAAAAGCAAGTCTAAGAAGCGGTAGATCTGCTCTGTGTGTTGTTTCTATGCTTCCCGTTCTTTTACTTTCGGTTTTGTACACCAGCTTCTAAGTACAATATTTTGGTTATGGGAAAATATATTTCACAGCGGTTTGGATGGTACAATAATTCTCAACACTATACTTGCTTGTTTTGTCACATAAACTGAAATTGGTGAACTATTAGAATTTTAGAAACCAGGAAATGGCAGAAAGATTTCTGCATAGTGCACCTTTATGATGTATGGAGGGCCATTTACCAGTAATCAAAAGGAAAGCTACAACCGTTAAACCAGTAATTCTAATGAAATACATAATTGTGTTAAACACACAAACAGACACCTACACACACTATCACTCTTCCTGTTACACACTCCAGCAATAAACCTAATGCTGAGAAAGGAAGAAAAAAATATGTTATTATATTTTCTTTTTTGGTGTGTTTTCTATCATGTCAAGGGGGGAAAGGATTTCTTTTTATGGTTTAATTCAACAATAACATTTGCGATCAGGGTCTTGGGCATCTCAAGGGCATTCCTGGTGAAATTACTGAGACTGCGCCATTTATCATAGGCTGACATGTGTCATGTTCCAGGCTCTGGTGAGGAGAGGTTACAGCTGAAGACAGCTCTTTCTTTGTTGAGCAGCCATCAAAGACTACATCTCTTATTTATTAAAAAAGAGATGGGAAAAACCAGACAAAAGACAGAAAATGTAAGACCTACAAACATTTTGTATGTTTTTTAAAAATGCATTTGATTCAGATCTATTAATCTGATACATGATGTCAGTGTATGCCTCCATAACCCTACAAACCGTGAGCTTGTTAGCACATGTGCAAAATCTAGTCAGAGGAGATGCTGATGTATGGAGGGCTGGGAAAACTAGGCAATTCTAGATACAGAGTTGCAAAATAGATTGCTGACTATTTTGTATAGTATATCTATGGGATTGCACTTTTGGGACCATTCCATTAGTTCCATTGCCAGCAATGCTAAAATCAAGTGCACCTCAAGTATTTGGAAGTATTACAAACTGGTATGTATGTAATTGACCAAGGTCTGGTGCACTGCTGTAAGACAGAAGCCAAGATAGAAGCTACTTCTTTTTATAAGATGTTTACAGTCATGACTTTGTTCCAATTCACTTCCCATTTTACTTTGATTAGTTATAAATGATAATACTAAAGGAAAATGCACAATAATTAGTCACACTATTGTTTCTACCTGGTATTACCACCTCTGTCTTTCAGCAGGCAGTACGGTGGGCCCAATATGCACAGAACAACAAAAAAATGCTGCGGGAAAATGGTTTGCCTCATTTTGAAGTAACAGTAAATATTGATGGAGGATTGCAACTGGTGATGGTATGGATTCCCAGTGTTACAATGACACTTGAATTGTGTAATTGTAGATGTGCCCAGTACTACACAGTCAACACTTGGGGGCTCTGTGCTTGGTCACAAGGATGACATAACACGTATTAAGAATATTGTAAAGGAAAAAAAAATGGCTTAAGTCATCTATGTTGATTTAACATATTTCATGCTCTCAATAGTCATGATTTTATTGAAACAGTACATATTACTAGTCAATATCGTTTATTATAATACCTGCATTATACAAGATATGTGAGAAATATTGGGACCAAGTGGCTCTTTCTTGGCCATACATAGCAAACTGAGATTTAAAAAAATATATATATATATGTATGCTACGATAAGCCTAAAATCTGCCTCCTACTTCAAATCTACAAGTGATTTTCTAGATAATCGCTCAGAAAAAAAGTGGCCACCTGAAAAATGCATGTTTAAGGTGTGCATAAATAATTGCTGACATAGTTAAATGTAAAACACTGTGTGTGTGTGTGGGGGGGGGGGGGGGCTGCTTATACAACTAATTAATTCCATTGGCACGTTATTTATGACTTAATATGATATACTGGTGTGCTTTACAATAGTACTGAATGTGCACATTTTGTAGATACTAAAAGACAGTAGAGTAATTATGCAGAATGCCTTTTTGACATGGACATAAAATATAAATAACAGGCGCTGTTGTTGATCAATTACCAAACCCTGTTTAAAAGGTGTTTGGAGGATTGCCATGATGACCTAAGCCTGTCTCCTATCTTCTACTCTTAACAGCTCATTATGTGACACAACAACCCTCTCTCCAAAGTGCTGACTGTCAGGTTAATATACACAACACGACCAGAAGTATGTGGACACCTGCTTGTCGAACAACTCATTCCAAAATCATGGGCATTAATATGGTGTTGGTCCTCCCTTTGTCGCTATAACAGCCTCCTAGGAAGGCTTTCCACTAGATGTTGGAACATTGCTGCGGGGAGTTGCTTCCATTCATCCACTAGAGCATTAGTGAGGCACTGATGTTGGGTGATAAGACCTGGCTCGAAGTCGGCGTTACAATTCTTCCAAATGTGTTCGACGGGGTTGAGGTCAGGGCTCTGTGCAGGCCAGTGAAGTTCTTTCACACCAATCTCACAAACCGTTTCTGTATGGACCTTGCTTTGTGCACGGGGGCAATGTCATGCTGAAACAGGAAAGGGCCTTCACAAAAATATTGCCGCAAAGTTGGAAGCAAATAATAATCTAGAATGTCATTGTCTGCTGTAGTGTCAAGATTTCCCTTCACTGGAACTAAGGGGCCTAGCCCGAACCATAAAAAGCCCCAGACCACTATTCCTCCTCCACCAGACTTTACAGTTGGCACTATGCATTGGAGCAGGTAGCGATCTCCTGGCATCTGCCAAACCCAGATTTGTCCGTTGGACTGCCAGATGGTGAAGCATGATTCATCACTCCAGAGAACGTGTTTTCACTGCTCCGGAGTCCAATGGTGGCAAGCTTTACACCACTCCAGCCGACGCTTGGCATTGCGCATGGTGATCTTAGGCTTGTGTGTGACTGCTCGGCCATGGAAACTCATTTCATGAAGCTCCCGACGAACAAATCTTGTGCTGAGGTTGCTTCCAGAGGCAGTTTGAAACCCGGTAGTGAGTGTTGGAACCGAGGACAGACGATTTTTACTAGCTACTTCGCACTTCAGCACTCGGTGGTCCCGTTCTGTGAGCTTGTGTGGCCTACCACTTTGCGGCTGAGCCGTTGTTGCTCCTAGACGTTTCCACTTCACAATAATAGCCTATTGTGTAAGATGAATGGAGAAGAACCTGACCACAAGTGTGATGAAAGTGGGTGTCATTACACAGAACAACCTATAGACAATGGCAGTGGATGCTCTCCCTGGATATAAAAGATACCCATTGCAATCAGAAAACACAGCAGGACTGATTTGTGTACCTAGAGGTGACACATGTACATGAGCGTTCAACACGCTGTAAAGATGAACCACAGGAAGGCAAGCGCTTGCTCAACATGTATCTGTATTACTAGTTTGTGATAGAGACATGGTATGGTGCTAATGGTTTTAGCACTACATATATAGTATATGCTATATATACAGTATATGCTTTCAGCCAGCCCAGTAGACTTGCTCACTTCATCTACAGCATGTACAGCCAGGAAACAATTAGGCCCATGTCCTGTTAATATGCCACTAATCCTGCACATTATGCTGGATGGGAATCTGCTGGATGGGAATCTGGGCTCAGTGTGTCTGAACTGCCAAGGAGGATTTGATCCCTGGACCTTCTGTCCCTGAGTGACGTTCAATGATCATCTGACACAAGTGACCAAGCAGCGAGCAGTGCGTCACAGTGGCACAGCATCTGTGTGTGTACGTATACAGTGAGCTGATATCCTCAATGTAGTCTAAACAAAGAGTTCTGTACACACAAGGTGTCTTAAGTGTGTGTGTGTGTCTGTGTGTGTATGTGTGTGTGTGTACTTGTTTTCCTACATTATCAGGACCCCAATGTTCTAACAATTCACACAAATGTCCTGACAAGACAGGAAAACAATAACTTTTTTGAAAAGTCAGGACTTTTTTTCATGTCCTGAAATTTGTTCAAATGCTATTTTAAGCTTAAGGGTTAGGTTTAGGGTTTTGGGGTTATGGTTAGGGTTAAGGTTAAGGTTAGGGTTAGGTTAAGGGATAGGGTTTTTGTGGTTAAATTTAGAGTTAAGGTTAAGGTTAAGGTTAAGGGTTAGCGGTAGGGTTAGGGGTTAGGGAAAATAGGATTTAGTGGTCAAAAAATGTCACCCCTCAAAATGTCCTGAAATTTCACAAAAATAAAGCTGGGTGTGTGCTTGCGTGTTTGTGAGACAGTAATAGAGGAATAGAGAGAGGGAGAGAGATGGATGGAGAGACAGAGAGTAGCATTGGCATTGAAAGATTTGGTTGGGCTTGAGCTTTGAGAATTTAAATTGAGCTGCGAGAATTCTTTAAACACGGTCAGTTTCTCTTTCCCCCTTCTTTATTTTAACTCAGTTTTATCTTACTTCAGTCTTTGTGAAATATGTGGACTTTAAATGATTTTTAAAAAACACTCCAAAAAAGCAATAATACAAAACATCTCTGTCAGCTTAATGTAATGCATCTTTAATCACCATCAACAGAGGATGGAGTGTAAAAGTGTGAAAGTACATTTTAGGAGAAAATATTTCAAATAATTCAAATTAATTAGTTATTGAAATAAGTATTACTGTTATTACATCAAATTCTAAATGAAAAGTGATTCATTTAATTACCTGACATACTATTTTGACCCCAAAAAATAAATAAATTGTTGCAGACAACACTCCTGGCTTTGAAGCTAAGTGTTTTGATGGCATGAATATCTTAGCATTTTATCATTTCTATAAGCATTAACAGCATTGCTGTAACATTAGCACAGAGTGAGATGTTGTGCACAGCACAGGGCATGCGGAAGGGAGCAGAGCAGAGGACTGTATGGTTCAGGCTGTGCCATGTGTCTTCGCTGCCCTCTACAGGTTGAGGAGTGGAGATGTGTAGTGTCATGGTGCCCCACCAACTCCTCTGATTAGTATCTACAGTACTCCTGTCCCAATTTAACAGGTGATTCAGCATGCCATGACAGTGTGCTCAACTGCATTCCACTCTCTGTCATTTCTGAATGACTCCTTCTCTCTGTTACAGTGGAGATGTATCAGTCAATGTGACAGAAATGTCCTTTGCTAATAGAATCTAACTTAATAAATACTCTCATAACCATCAACAGGTTTGCAAATAAGTGATGTTCATACCCGATTAGTGTGTATAATATCTGTTGTGGTGTTGTCTGTCACCCACTGCACTCTGTAAAGAAGGGCCCGGTCAGATTATCTGAGGTTGAGGTCATTGACCTGAGTAGCCTAACATTTAACCAGTAGAGTAATTAACTTTCAACAATTCCCATGAGCCAGCCTTACTCAATTGTTTCTGAGGAAACTTCCTTCCTGCTCATCCTAAGGGGCTTGGCTAGTTTTTCTTCACGGTTCAGCAGAATCTGAATGGTTTTTCGACTATAAAATGAGATTGGAAATACAATTCCATAGAAATACAAGATAATAAAACGGATAACAAACATTAAACTTTAGGTCACTGTTTATTTAACCTGGCTGAATTTTAAATGTAATACATTGTTGACATTCTCCAAAATCTTTTTGGCCTATCAGGGTTTGTGTATTTGGACCAGCACATATCCAGAGGTTTGTTCTCTAGTGGTTATGGAATATTTTGGAATATACTGTAAAAGAGAGTTACATACTGAAAAACCAAATATTAAACAATACTGAAGTGCCTGTCGCGCCTATGCAGTATGCTCCTGAAAGTTGTAACTCTTGTGAGATTATAAATCTAAGAAAGCCAACTTAATGAGGGGATTTAAAAGCTTAACGTTTAGGATCACCCAGTGGCCTTATTCTGTTTCCAGAGTCTCTCTTTCTGTACATCCCTGAAAACCAATTGGGGTGCCAATCATCCTGTCAACTGTCAACAAAAATCCTGACATCTCTATATTGCAAAGCTAGACGATAGGAGACACACTGTATATGCTTTCAACTGTTAAAGTTGCAAACACAACTAATCTTTTGTATACAAAAGTCGACATTATATCACCACCCCAATGAGTCTGTGACTTGTTGGAAAACACTGCAGCAATGTAATCATGTTGCAGTAACTCAATTTCTGATGACGGATAATAATAGTACCATGGAGCCAATGAATTATTACCATATCTGATGCTGAAGAAAAACAGAGGTTATTGAAGAGTTGTGAGAACTAAGACATTACTTTTTTCCAATTTGTGTTTGACACCAGCGCAGTAATGTGCAGGACCAAGACGGGACTATTTTACAGTATCATTGGTTACAAATGGTATTTTAGAAAATGTTTTGATCTCACATTGCTCTGGTCCATTTGGTTTCATACCTCAAATGGTCATCATCCACCCTTTCAGTATTCCGTCATTTAGGTCTAAGCAATCAACACAATCTATTAATATACAACCTTTACAATGCTTCAACATTCAAAACTACTGCCTGATACAAGTCATCTGTGTATGGATCATTATAAGCACCAAATCCTTTCCTGCAGTTAACACATGCCAGTCTGCCCCTTTAATGCATGAATCATGGTAGCTTTTAGCATTAGTATAACCATTCAGCTGTACACAGTTGGATCTGAAAAACCATTGACATATATGCCTGCTTTGATCATAACCCTGTGTAAGGAAGTAACATTATTATTAAGAATAATATTCAAATGCTGGGGTAGTTTGAATAATCAACACAGCAAGAAGTGTTTCTAAATACATCTCCTTAACTTCTTGGTGACAGGGGGCCAGTATTGAGTAGTTTGGATGACTAAGGTGCCCAGCCTGCTACTCTGCTACTCTGTCCCATATGCTAATATATGCATATTATTAGTATTATTGGATAGAAAACACTCTGAAGTTTCTAAAAATGTTTGAATGATGTCTGTGAGTATAACAGAACTCATATGGCAGGCGAAAACCTGAGAAAAATCCAACCAGGAAGTGGGAAATCTGAGGTTTGTAGTTTTTCAACTATTTGCCATTCCAATATACAGTGTAAATGTGGTCATAATGCACTTCCTAAGGCTTCCACTATATGTCAACAGTCTTTAGAACGTTGTTTGAGGCTTCTACTGTGAAGTGGGGGTGAATGAGAGGGGATTGAGCCAGGTGTCTGGGAGAGTGCCACAGGCTCTGACGCGCGGTCACGAGAGAGTTAGCTCTCGTTCCATTGCTTTTCTACAGACATAGGAATTCTCCAGTTGGAACATTATTGAAGATTTATGTTTAAAACATCCTAAAAATTGAGTCTATACTTAGTTTGACAAGTTTCTACGGGCTGTAACGCAACTTTTTGAACTTTTCGTCCGATGTTCGGCTGGACCTGAACGCACGTTTGGATTTGTTTACCAAACGGCCTAACAAAAGAAGCTATTTGGACATAAATGATGAACTTTATCGAACAAATCAAACATTTATTGTGGAACTGGGATTCCTGGGAGTGCATTCTAATGAAGATCATCAAAGGTAAGTGAATATTTATTATACTATTTCTGACTAATGTTGACTACACAATATGGCGGATATCTTTTTGGCTGCTTTGTTGTCTGAACGCTGTACTCAGATTATTGCATAGTTTGCTTTTTCCGTAAAGTTTAAGAAAAAATCTGACACAGTGGTTGCATTAAGGAGAAGTGTATCTCTAATTCCATGTATAACACTATGTATTACAGTATTTCTGTAAATTGATGGGGCTCTGCAAAATCACTGGATGTTTTAGAACTACTAAACGTAACACGCCAATGTAAAATGAGATTTTTTTATATAAATATGCACTTTAGCGAACAAAACATACATGTATTGTGTAACATAAAGTCCTATGAGTGTCATCTGATGAAGATCATCAAAGGTTAGTGATTAATTTTATCTCTATTTGTGCTTTTTGTGACTCCTCTCTTTGGCTGGAAAAAGGGCTGGGTTTTTCTGTGACTTGGTGGTGACCTAACATAATCGTTTGTGGAGCTTTCGCTGTAAAGCATTTTTGAAACAGACACTGTGGCTGGATTAACGGGAAG